>NW_028227267.1:120462495-121154134 GCF_978045245.1 Mus caroli
AGCAAGTAGGCTCCTCTGTCTGTCCAGAAACCTCTAGGTCTTTTCTTATCTCTGCTTCCTGGGAATTATCAGTGCAGGATTTCTGTGCCTAGAATTTACATGAGAGTTAGGATTTGAACCCAGGCCCTCATTTTCCATGGCATGCACTTTACCAACCAAGCTGTTTCCTCAGCCCCTCACATCCTATTCTTTTCTCAGCTTAGTTAATGACACGATTACTTCTTTTTAGATCATCAGCGATATCCTTTAAAATAAAAAGTACTACTTTTGACCCAAGTAACAAAAATATGAAAAATAATGGGAAGAAAAATTTACCTGTATTTGCCCTGAGAAACACACAATTGAATTTCTGCTGTATATTCTAGTCTTTTTTCCTATGCATACATGGGGTCATACAGTTTTTAAATTTTCATTCTTTTCAGGTAAAAATATACTGAAGTTATCTTTTCATAGTGTTATCTATTCATCTACATCATTATTTTTAAGGGCTGTATTGTAGTATATTATATAGAGGCCCCACAATGCATTTGGCCTTACTGCCCTTTCCAGTTTTGTCTTTCTGAGCCCACCTTTCATCACATAAGGCATCCTGGTAGCCTAGCTTAAAACACAGCATGTGAGGCCAAGGTGCCTCAAGGTGAATCAGTTTTCCTACATATTATATGGATGCCCTGTTGCATGACAGTTCCCTCCATTATCTTGAAGAAGGAGAAGGAGTCCCATGAGACTCAAGAGATAAACCAAGAAGAACAGAAACCTGGAGTACTTTGTGTGCTCCCCTGCAACACACAAAGAAGTGAACTGTAATGGGAGGAGACAGGCTATCTCAGCTTATGAAGGAAGATCTAGCTGAGATTTCTCAGACTTTTAAGCAGTGCAGAGAGCTCCAGAGTGGTGGTTTTCTTGAGTTTTTGTTGAGGTGGACTTTGTGATGATATAACTGCTTTTTAGTCATTTCTGTTCCTTGCATGTAACTGGTCACTCATACTCCTGTTAGTGACCCCCGATAAAAACTCCCTGGTTCACCAAGATGGAAAACTGGTGCAATCATTACTTTGGTTTGTCATTAGTTCCCTTTCTAGGGTGAATAGGTGTGTGTGTGTGTATGTGTGTGTATGTATGTGTGTTTGTGCATGCATTTTGTATCTCTCACACTATATATTCCACAAATTATTTAATTACTCTGTACTTGTTTTCCTCGTTCATACTATATGGGTAACAAAACCAGTTACCCATATAGTATGATCTCAAGCCTCATGTGTCTGTTTTGACCTGCCTCTGTTCTGTGACCTGTTGTCAGGTTTAGCATCCTTGCTCATTCTACTTCCTCTGCTTGGGAGGGCCTTTTCCTCTTGGTGTAGATCTCCTCACTTCCCAAGCCATTCTATTGTGGTTGCTCCCAGTTGTAAGTCTTCCACACTGAAATAGGATGGCACATGACTTCCACTCCTCATACTCTCTGTAAGTGCTGGCTTTATATTATGGTCACTTCACCATGAGACATGCATTCTGATCAGACAGAAAGTTCTATAAAACCACAGCGATTGCCTCTGATTTCCTGTTCTGTTGTACCTGTCACAGGCCTTAGATAAAAACCAAGATTTAGAAAATATTTATGCAAAACTTTTCTCGGATTTCATTTATAAGGCTTTAGTGACTAAACTCTGGGTTCTACATTTGTCTGCACTGATCCAAAGACACCTGCTGTCAAGTTTCCTGAACAGAAGCAGAGAAAGAAGTGTTTATGTAACCATGAGAAAATAATAATTTCCCCCAATTAGAAACTATGCTCTGAACAACCCAATCCTCATTCCCTTTAAGCTCCCTTTAAATGAGCCTAAATATTGGTATATCCAGCTCCTCTTTGGCCTTTTAGAAAAATGGGCTAGGCTGGTAAGATGCGTCAATATATATACTTTTCTGAAGCCCCGATTCACCATGCAAGGGGAGAGCTGAACCTCAAAGGGTGTCTTCTGATCTCTATACCTAGGCATGGCTTATGCGCACCAGCTTATGACTCTCTCCTCTCTCTCTCTCTCTCTCTCTCTCTCTCTCTCTCTCTCTCTCTCTCTCTCTCTCTCTCTCTCTCTCATACACACTTGAAAATACAATAACAAATAAAATGCAAAAACCAAGTTTTTAAAAAGATGGACTGAAATTCTGAGACAGAATTGATGTTCTACTTGGACCACATGGTGTTCTTGGATTTGGTCACCTACTCTAGAATCAGTAAAGATGTAAGGAGAAAGCCCTTCTCATAACTATTCCACTCATCCTTGTGGATGCTGCTGTACTGCACAATGGTTGTATCCTTAAGCTTCAGCCTCCCATAGACCTCATTGCTCCCTTCAAGATGAAAAAGGCATCTTTTCTGTTTGCTCTTCTACAGAGTGCTCTCTATCCTACCTCCCCCCCCCCCCCCGCGAGTCATCAGCTTGGGCTGGGACTGGGTGTGAGTACATAATAGAACATCACGATACTCTGAGGCCATCATTAATTTGGTGAGTCACCCAGGATTCCTACGAAGCTTCAACTTGAAATGTTGTTATTATCTTTCTGGCTTCTGCTCAGTGTGAGTCTAAAATAACTCTTGATCCTTACATAAGCCTGTGGACAAATGCATCTGATCTTTATTAATTTCTTCATTTGATGGTATGGTGTATTATGACCTCTTTTGCTTGCAATGTCTTCTCAGGTTCATGGAAGTCTCTGGAATGTCTCACTCTCTCTGACACATCTGAAATCCTCTTATATCAATGTACCTTATAACATATTTTTTTCAGGACAAGACTCTGACGATTCTTGATAGTAACCAGAGAACTTGTAGGTTTTTTTATATCACATTAGCCATATTTACTAAATAATTATAATGCCAAAGTTTAGTCCTACTAGGACTTTGGGAAATACAGGTGTTAGTGGAATGAAAACACTGTCTTATTTGGATGAGAGAGAAAGTAATGTTGCTAGTTTATACACCAACAGCATTTGGCTTACTTTATTAATCTACTACTTGCAACATTAAAAACAATAATTAAAAAGAATCTCAAGAGAGGGACAAGGGAAGTCAGAGCAGAGATGAGCTAACATTAATCAAACAATGTCCCTTTATTTTCAATTAGATCTCATGAAACTATGTTTTCCAGACTTACTTTATGCATGGTAAGGCTCTTTTCTTGGGAATATGGTTGGAATGATATGGGCCCAAAGTCCTTTATGAAAGAGTTGGTACCATCCTCTTATCTGCCACCTAAGTGAAGAGCTAGTAGATTCACCAGGAACACATGTACCCCTTTGGTCATCTGGAGAAGAGCTATGTAGCTTATCCAAAAAGCAATACATACACGTCATCATGTAATGCTACCAGGATAGGAGGCCATTGTAGCTAATCTCCACTTATGGGCCCTGACTGAAGAAAGAAGACACAGTGAGCTTATGTAAGGTCAGATCTTTGTTGGGAGCCTTGTAGGCTGTCATAAAGGGGATGCCTCTGATAGTGACTAGTGAATATGTAACACTGATTTTCTCATGGAGAGGATACCAAGAGTGAAAAGGGAGTAAAAAAGGGTTGTGGTTTCTCAGAGATAGGGGAGAGTATCCTGGGTGGTTTTAGTGTCATGGGCCTTGCATGATCAGAGGGGAGGGATCAATTAAAGAGAAGATTCTGAAGCTCTTAATAGTAAACACCTTAAATCCTGGGTGGACACGGCCATTTTCAGTGGCGGTGTGGTGATTGGCTCTAGGTCAGGAAGGAAGAGGGGCTTCTGAGATTGTATTTAGAATCTTACAGACCTTCTACCAGGAAGAGACATACTGTGTGCTTACACCAAAAAAGGAACTTGTGGGGAGAGATTAAAGGGGCTCCTGTCAGCTACTGGTATACATGCATTCCAAGCAATAGACAGTTGGGAAAGATCTTACCCTTCTGATAATGTTGGGGTCGTTGCACTTGGCTAACTTTCCAGCAAAGAGCTGAACCCCAAAGCTTGCAAAAACAAGCATTAACGTCAACAACAGAATGGAGACCTGAAAGAAATTGATGGAAAAGTAAATCTCTTGGTGAAAGTTAAGAACTGGTATAAACAGTGATTTAAAAAAATGTATTTAGATCCTATTGCGTAAAATTCATGTTTGTTTGATTTTACAATGATATCTTCTAACTTCTCCACCATGGGCCACCCATTCATCTTAAAATGGCAAAAGGATAGAATTAACAACAGGTTTTATATTTTTAAAATAAAATTATACAACTTTCATGAAGGAGAATGAAATAAGGCATCTATATATGATTTTTAAAATCGGTACTTTTTTTTTTTAAGAACAAAGGAAAGTGTTAAAATTTTTCCTTTGTATTCCATTTGTTAATGGAGTCACTTCCTTACTAACTGAGCATAAATTGGAGAGATAGTGGCTTTGCTTTTTTGTGCGCATGGACACTGGTGATAGGGAAAAGTCTATGTACTATGATTCAATCTATTAATTGTCTTGGGCTCCCTCTGCTGGCTACTTTCTTTGTCTCAGCAGAGAAAAGAGGTAAAAGGTTAAATTTGCAGCTACCACATAATTGAACTGCATGGATAATCTAACCAGATGTTGTAAGTAATGTAAAGCTGTTCAGAGGCCTCCTCAGGAGAAAGACACAGTGAGATTCCCTTCCAGACCCTATCAGTGGTCCCAAGACTTGTGTAAGTGACTGCCTGGTGTGGTAATAGTGTCTTTTCCTTCTCATGAATTCATGTGAAAAGCCACAGAGCTATAGTTTGTGCAAAGGAAACAGGGCATTTTAAACACATATTTAAAAGTATGAATAACTACACATTTTGGCAACATCACAACATAAATATCAAGTGCTTTCATACTAACTAAAACGGCAGCTGAGCTAACACTGTTTCTAGAAAATAAGCTCTCAGCCATTCCCTGTTCCTCAGATGCAAGCAGGAATCATCCATATCAAAACAATTGTGTGATCACTCTTCTGGGGAGGTGGGGAGATCTTTTTGAAATAGACTCTGAGCAACGAAACTCTTAATTTGTGTTTTATCTCCAGCCCTGTCCTTAGAAGAAATATCATATGCTACATTAACACATCCTATCATAACGTGATGCTTCCCCATTTGAAAATCATGTTTCTCCTTGAATAACATTTTAAGTGTTACCTGCTGCTTATCAAGGCTGTTGGAATTCGGTATACCTATATGCCGTGTTTCTAAATATTGTTTTGTTAATAGTTCTAAGATGGACAAATTCCATTTTCCATGCTCAACAGGACACCCAGAAATCAAAAGCAATATTTTTTCAAACTCATTCATAAATTAGATGGGATTGAACCATCTTATCCTTAGTGTTTTAATGGAGAAGGGAAATTCCAGAGTAGAAATTGAGGTCAAATATGGAATGAAAAAAATGTATCTTAGCTCTCTGGATTTGTCATGCATTGTATCTATAGGTGTTCCTTAGAATAAAGTAAATCAGAGCATCAGTGGGTGAATTTTCTGAATGAATTTTTCCCGTCTCCTTTCTAGTACTCTGTCATTGAACAAAACTATGTAGGCTTGCCCTTGCTCTGCAAGCCTCACTTTACCCCCCAGTTAACAACATGACAGGACTAGATTGTCTCAAACAAGAAGCAGGTGGGTGGCAGCTTCACGTACCAAAAATATTTCCTTGAAACCACTGAAAAGTTCTCGAACAACTTTCCTCATTTGGGGCACGAGTTTGAATATCCGGAGAGGTCTAAGGCACCGAAGAACCATCAGTAGCTGAGCTCCTGACTCAGCAGGCACATTTTGAGGCATCCAACAAAGAAATATCAAACTCACCTAGAGGAAGAAATAATCTTTGGAATTTATACTATCTCGTCTGCTGTATACATTTCCTGAGTGCTCATAAGCTGTGACCTTCCATTCAGCAGAGGCTCCATGAGTTATATGTGGAACAGATGCTCACAGGTGCATATACCATCTGCTAACCTCAAACAATGAGTATATTCTATGCCTGCAGAGGGTTGGCCTCTGGTGTATAGGGTGGTAGGTACCCATTCCATGCCTTTGTATCCCCACATATTCCACCTTGAGATGTATCGCACGACTCACTGAACTTTGACCACTCTTACACCATGACCATGATTCCTTTGATCAAGAATACTACTATTTTTATTGATGTTTATCAACATGCAAACTGCCACTCAAAGCAATTCTCCCTTTTCCTACATTGAATTTATGAATTTTCTGAGTCCATCCCTGTAGTTTCCTAATTTAATTGAACAGAACACTTGATGGCTATCAGTGATAATCAGAATTGAGAAGAATTTGATATCAAGAGGATCAATAATTAATAAAATGATTTATTTGACACAATTTTGCTTTATAAGAGCCATAAGAATTATGGGATGCAAGCTAGTTTGGTTCTTTAGATTTTTTCATGCATTCTCATTCATATATAAATTATGAGTTATTTTAACTATACCTGTGGATATTGTAATAACTTCTCGTATAAATTATTTGTTTAGATTTCTGGTTAGATTTCATGTGCATACCCTTTATTTACATCTAATAGATCTAAAAATGTAGTTATGACAACTAGATCTCAGACATCTCACTCTTGTACCAGGGGATGTGGAAAACCATCACATTTTTTATATCTAGGAAAGAATAAAAAATCTTACAAGATAGATAAATATGTCCATGACGCCACCAAAGTCCCTGATGACAGCAGTTGGAGTGAAAAACAAGCCATCTGCCATAATCTTCAGATTAAGCTCAATGCTCATGAATATCACAAACACATATTCTGCGATCTGAAATAGGAAAATGGCACTTGGGTTGTGACAAAACAGCAAAAACAGGGCAGTATTTTACAACTGAGCTGGGAGCTAAGATTTCTCCACAGTACCTGTAAAGTGGGTGCATGCATGACTCTTCGGAAGGGGGATTCAAACATCATAGAAATGCAAGAGCAGATGGTTACAGTGATCATGACCCAGTCCAGGTAGGTGACAAGTCCCAGCAAATCACTGCCAAAGAACAAGCATACTGAGAAATGAAGATGCTCCACCCAAGTCTACCAGAAACAGGGGTGATGGCTTTGGTGACTCTATCAACAAAACTGGTGCTTCTGAAAACAAGTTTCAATGGTATAGTTTAACTATATATATTCTTTGGGTGTAATATGTGCTTGTGTTAATTACATGCTTGCATGTTCATGTGTGTATGAGGTATGTGCACTCCAGTCTAGACATGTAAAGGTTTGAGGTAGATGCTAGATTCTTTTCCACTTTGTATTCTTGAACCCGGGTCTCTCACTGAACTTTTATCTTCCCTCCAGTTCTAGGGTTATAACCACATGAGGTCATATCTGGCTCTTTAAATGGGTGCTGGGGTTTAAATAGGCCCTTGTGTTTGCATTACCCCTAGAAACAACTTTCCAGTCTAAATTTTTATATTTTTATGAAGCAGAAAATAGTATATTTGAAGTTCAAATGCACGGGGAAGACAGAACTTGTCATGCTTACTAAAGTTGGTGGTACTTTGTATTTTTCACAGCTCCCGTGACAGGGTCTGTTTTGGATCTGTAAGAAAGAACAGCATATAAATTTCTTCAACACAAGAGTGTTAGTAATCACAAGCATCTCTCCATCTGAGCTTCTTTTTTTATAACTTCTATAAAATGACTATTATGACGTATGGAACTGCACATTACTGTGGAAGGCAGAGAACACTGGATAAAAGAAAAATAAAACAAATTCTCAAATTCTTAGTTTTGTATTGGAGACTCCAAGGATTTCTGACATGGCTTATCACAAAGTTAAACCTTGGCTTTAGTTTAAAATGCCAATTTAAGATGCATGTGTTACTAGTTTTAAGATGTTCTTCATAATTATTTGGCTAGATACTCCATAAATTACAGTCCTTCACTCTCTGTTTCACTGTGGTCCTGTGTAAAAATTAATATGGCATCTCATGGGTGATGGATTCCTAAGGCTTAGTTTTAGAGATCCTGCAAATGGTTGTCACTGAGGCTCCAGCAGATTTTGAATGCGTGTTCCCAATTACAACAAGGTCTTCATCAGCCCATTCAGCTGTGTTTCCTGCAAAAGGAGAATTACAGTACAACAAATGAACTGGGGATTAGTAATTAGATGTTAGGCAGCAAAACAGGGTAATTCAAGATGAAAATTCCACTTGGGCATTGATCAATGTCTACTGTCTTTCTTCATCTGGTCGAATCTCAGGGAAGCTTTACAATTATTGTTCTCTACTTTAAATGGTGAAGACATTTCTAGAACATCAGTGGAAGAGTTGAATGGTCAGGATGGAATGGGTCACATACTAGCTGGTGTTCTTGGGTAAAACCTTCAGCCTCCACAGACCTAAATGTCTTCATTGGTTGGTGGGGAGGTGTATTAGTTACTTCCTCGTTGCAGTGACTGACCACAGAAACTTAGAAAATGAAAGGCTCATGCAGGCTCACAGTTCAAAGTCATAGTTCATCATGGAGGGACACAGATTGCACCTGCAGTCAAGAAGCAGAGAATGATGAAAGCAAGTGCTCTGCTTGCCTCTTCCTTTTTATTCTGACTGGGACATAATTCCATAAATGATGCCACCCACAGAGTGCATCTTTCTACCTCAGTTTACCCAACTAGAAGCCACCCCATATAGATGCCTAGAGGTTTATTTCCATGGTGACTCTAAATTCCCACCAAGTTGACCACCAATATTAATCATCACAGGAGGGCATACAGGGTCACAGTTTCAAGGTCTCCTTAGTCCTGTGATGTTGGGACAGTTCATATTGGTTTCATCAAGATGCAGTAATTGTACTTAGAGATGGTGTAAGCTTTTGTGATTTGGTTATGGGGGCTGGAAGTCCAAGGCAGAAATGTCAGTAGTGTTGTGTCCTGAGTCCTCTGGGGTCAGGATCCACTCTAGGCCTCTCTACTTGCAATGCAGAGTATATTCACTTTACATGTCTTCACAGGGGCTTCCTCATTTTGGGTTTGTATCCAAACCCCTTCTTAGAAAGGAGTGAAATACCAGATTATTACTAACTTGAGGACATCATTTTAATTTAGCTATCTCTTTAAAGGTCTTGTATCCGAACATCATCACATTTTTTTTGAGATACCAGAGGTATTCAACATATGCCACCAACCAAAGAGTACACATGGTAGGACTCATGGCTCTAGCTGCATATGTAGCAGAGGATGGCCTCGTCGGTCATCAATGGGAGGAGAGGCCCTTGGTCCTGTGAAGGCTTTATGCCCCAGTGTAGCGGAATGCCAGGGCTAGGAAGCTGGAGGGAGTGGGTTGGTGAGCAGGGGGAGGGGAGAAGGAGATGGGGGTTTTTGGAAGGGAAACCAGGAAAGGGGGTAATATTTGAAATGTAAATAAAGAAAATCTAATAAAAATTTGCATTTTAATTGGAGCAAAACATATGATTCAGATGATTAGAGAGGGCTGAAGAAACGTGGCACACTCTTGTTCAATTCTACAGAAAGATATTGACAAAGGTTTGGAGAATAACAGATTTTTGTTTGCTTGCTTGCTTGTGTTTTGCTAAAATTACATTGCTTATCATGTATATACATTGTAATAATATCATACCCTTTAGTATTTTCATATATACATATGAATGTTGCCCAACAAATGTGAGAGAAAAAGCTCTGCTCATATATAAACTTAAAAAAATATATAATCCAGAAAGTACTTTTAGTGATAGAGAATTACAAACAAGTATAAAAATCAATCAATCAATGTTTTAATACAATGGAGCTGAGATTTAAATTTTCATGTTGGAAATAAATTGAAGACTTATTTCCTGAAAAAAAAGAAGATTCCAACATATGAATATTTTTAGAAACTATTGAGCACTCAACAGATAATGATATTATATGATATTAATTATTAACAAAGGGCATGCAAGTACCTAAGTGAGTGTACAGGGAAAGAAAAACATAAGGAAAGTGTAAAATGTTTTATAATTTCTCCATGCTTGTGTGTGTGTGTGTGTGTGTGTGTGTGTGTAGTGCACTTGTGTGGATCCACTTATGCAGGTGGAAGCCTAAATTGAACTTCAGGTGTCATTCTTTGGGAGCCATCCACTTTGTAGTTTGATACAGAACTTTTCACTGGGACCTGAGGCTCACCAATTAGTCTAAGACTAATGGCCTGTGAGGCCCGAGGAGCTAGTTGCCTCTCTCTACCACCCCAGTGTTGGTGTTACAAGCACTCATACCATCATGCTCAGCTCTTTACGTGATGCTGAAGATCAAATTTAGGTTTACAACCTCAGGCTGCTAAAACTTCATCCAGGGAGATATCTACACTAGACAAAATTCCTTTTATCGGCTGATTGACTATAGTTGGCTTAGGTTCTGCACAAATGCAGCATCCCCCTGCATTACCCAACGAGAGGTTCTTACCCATTTCTTCCATACTTGTTAGGTAGAGAGAGTGGTTAGTGGATTTTCTTGTCATAACAACTAGTAATACAAACAATAGATAACATTTTCTTTCCACTTTGTTCTAGAATAAATCTTTTCATCAGAAAGTGCAAGTCTTTGAACGATATCCTTCACCATGTCATTTATTTTTCCTTCCATTTAAGTCTTTCAAAGGAAAATTGAGACTTAGTAATACTGACATACACAATTGTCAAACATGTACTAACACACACAGCTGTTAAATGCTTTATCAATGGGAGTTACCCGCTTGAAACCTTTATTTTCCACCTGGTCAGGCGCAGGATGATTAATTAGCCCATGGTTTATTTTGTGACCCCATTAAGACCACACTGTCCTTTCATCTTCCTGTGACAAACACCCTGCTGTTCACAGGACTCAGGACAAATACCTGGTTGGAGTGTGGTTAAGCGGCCCATACTTACGCATTGAAGCGTGCTCGAACCACCACGCGGCAGAAGTTTCTGAACCTATGCTCCCGCCCCACGATGAAGAGAGGCTTGTCAAAGTATGGGTGGTTCTCCCGCAGTTCCTCTTCTTGCACCTTCCTTCAAGGGGACATTTATGGAATGAGAAAAAGCCCACGGAAAAGAGCCAGTCTTAAATGAGACCCTTGGGTCACAACCAGTACCTTTTCATCTCGGCTTGTTCCTTCTTCTCCTGAATCATCTTTATTTCACTGTCTTCTCTTTGTGCATTTCTGTAGCGCACTGTATTTGAATGCTAGAAATAAAAGGTGTATGTACAGTGAGAGATTTTTAAAGACCTAAAAGACTGTTTTTTTTTAAATTAAAATCAGCATTGCTCTTTATATATGCACACTATATGTAGACTATAACACATGTGATAGCTATAACCTTTATATATAAAATGTTTCATTTGCATATAGTTTAATAGCCATGAGCATCTTGATAACTTGAGTTTTCCCTCTAAAATGTAAAATGCTTAGGATAGATATACTTATTGAAATTTCATGCTGTGCCAGGCCCTACCATACTGCTGACATTATGACAAGGATAGAAAGATTTAAAAATTAGAATAAACAAGGCTGTTAGAGGATTTGTAGTATTGAGGCTGTAGTTCATTTGGTGAAATTCTTTCTTAGTATGCAAAAAGCCCCAGAAATGTGTAAGCTCAACATGGTGGTACACTGTGCCAAAGGCTTAGAAATTCAAAGTAATCCTCAGGTACATAGTGAGTTTTAGATCAACCTTGCCTACATGATTCTCTTTGTGGAGTGTGTCCCAACACAGATGTCCAAAAACATGTTCTTTCTAGACTGTGTACATTTATATTGGGACACTCAAAGCAAAGAACCAGGATCAATGCTCCATGTTCTTACTGGATTCTTTTTAAATTTTTTTATATATTCCTTTTTAATGTTATCCCCTCCCCCATCACTCTGTTTCGATGAGGGTGCTTCCCCTCCCACTCCCCCACCCACTCCTGCCTCAGTGCCCTAGCATTCCCATACACTGGGGCATCAAGCCTTCACAAGACCAAGGGGCTTCTCTCCCATTGATGCCAGATATGGCAATCCTCTGCTACATATTTAGCTGGAGCCATAGGTCCCTCCATGTCTACTCTTTGCTTGGTGGTTTAGTTCTTGGGAGCTTTGAGGGGTCTGGTTGGTTGATACTGTTATTCTTCCTATGGGGTTGCAAACCCGTTTTGCTCCTTCAGTAAGTAGACTGTATATTTCTATTGGACCACTCAAAGGAAAGAACCAGGAAGCAATAAACATGACCCAAACAACAACAACAACAACATGGAATAAGAGAGTAGATTATATAAATACAACCCACAGCGCCCATTTAGTGTTGAGTATATGTCTGATTTTGGAGCTGAGCACTTGGCAGTGGATAATTAGGGGCACCATCCCTGGAGAAGACAGGCTCTCTGTTTCAATCAAGCAGTCATTGATTGCTTATAGATTCTTCATCTAGGTATGGGGCTTTGGAAAATTTCTCCAATTTATGTTGGCATGTCAACTGATATTGTACTCAGGTCTTGTTTATGCTACCTCATAAACAAGGTGAGATTTCACTGGTGTTGTTTTCCTGTCCAATATAGAAGACACGATCTCACAACAGACACCACAGTCCTGTCTTTTACAACCTTTCTGCCCCATCTTCTGCAATGTTCCCTGCATCTTAGGTGTAGTAGTTATGTTGTAGATGTATGAGTTGCAGCCAGGAACTCAAAGCCAGTTGTTCTCTGAATTTTGTGCTATTCTTTTTAGCTGAGGCATGTTCTGTGTCTATATTTTTGCAGTTCATGGTCTATTTTTTAGTACTTGGCTGAAGAAATTTGCTTTCTGAATGTCCTGATTCATCATTATAGGGACACATTTAAAGATGATAGAGAAACTCAGGCATGAGAACTGTTAAAGCAATCATTTACATATAGAGTCATAATCAGGTTTCCAAAATCCAAAACATAGCTTAGAACTCACGTCTTGAGTTAAAGTTTCAAGAGATTTCCCCCTGCTGATCCTCTGGCTGTTGGATCCATGTCTTAGTGACCTAGAACAACCACAGTCAACTTGTCAAAGCATCTAAAGACAAAGTTTTCACTTGTAATCAATAATCATGAGTAAAAGACTAATTTTTCTGATATATCAGAAATGACTCATTCCTTTGTAAAGCAAAAGCTTATGGTGTATCCACACCTCTTTGATCCTATCTAACAAGATTTCAGATTTTTGTTCTTTCTGATCTTAAAAGTGAGACTTTGGCTATCACCAAGGAAAGAATCTTTGAAGTAAAGATTTTTAAATCTTTGAATCATGTAGGGAATTTCTTTATTGTTACCACCAGCAGCTGGAACCTAGGTCCTCACCATGCCTGCTTGCCAACAAGGGTAGAGGCCCAGGCTTTGTACTGAGGCACTCTTGTAAAGTCCTTTCCTGGATGTCTTTGGAGTTCATCTTCCTGGAGTATTTACCTGCGCTCCTGGCGGATGTGATGCTGCACGCTGAGGATCGACCTCTCCTTTGCTGGCTGCCCCTCGAATGATCCGCTCAGCATGCGCTGTCGAGTGCAAGCTCTAGTAGAAGAAAGAAACCCTAGATAAATGCATGGTTTGTGCATTCGGGATGAATAATACATCACTGCTCATGGCTCTGATTAATTTTAAGGAAACACCAGTGATAAGGCAAAATAACACATAAAGGAAAATGACCTTAAAGGCTTTGTGTCAGAAACACAAAGCAGAAGTCCAAGACCAAGAGGAGCTGGAAGATAAACAGAAAGCACCCCCCCCCCTTGCCCTTGGTAAGCTTTCTATAAGGATCTGTCAGCAGCAGGGTCTCTATGAGCTCCCCCAGGAAGGTTTGCTTTTATTTCTTTCCACCTGGACCCTAGAATGATGGACTCTCAAAAGCTGTTTGAATCCACCTAGTGCTGCCTATATGTACAATGTGTGTAGGGTTATCTACTAGAAAATGGGTAGCTTTTTTGTGTCCATATTTCTGAACTAAGCTTACTGTCCTTCTCTCAGCAGCCATCAATTGCCAGTAGTTTCTCAGCTAGGGATAGAAGTTCATGAGGCCCTCCCCAACTACACTAGGATTGTAGTTGGCTTGCTACTGTGTAGATCTTTGTGGTATTCTTATACTTATAATGTTATAATAAATCGTAAAGAAATGTACTTTAAAATGCTTCTTGGCTATACATAAATTTTTCCATTTTAAAAAGTGAAAACAATTTTGCATACTAATGAGAGGATATATTTGTGTGCTTTCATATAGAAATTTTTACCATATATTTATTTATTTATTGATTGATTGATTGATTCACTTTATATCCTGGTAGCAGCCCCTCCTCCTCTCCTCCCAGTCACATTCTGACAAATCCCCCCCTTACTTCCTCTGTGTAGGTCTTGTACATACATTTCCAGCTGCTGTAAGTTCATATGTGCAATGGCCCTGTCATGTCATAAAAATATTATTTTGTTGAAGACATCCACTATTTATGGTTTTTACACTTTTCTGCCCCCTCTTCCACAATTCTGTCCAAAATCTGATGAGACTGGGGAGCTATTCAGACATGAGGATGGGAATTCAGACCCCAGAAATCACATAAATGCCAGCCAAGTTGGCATGGCAACCCAACTCTAGTTCTAGGTCTCAGGAGGTAGAGGCATGGAATCTTTTATATACATGTACACACATATGTATATACATGTACCTATACACACATGTTCACTCATACACTCAAACTTCAATGCACGTGCAACAACACACATACAATAAAAATGCTCCTGATCAGAAGGAAGATAATCATAGTGTATATCCTTGGGAGGGTGTCTCACAAATCCAACTGAATGTATATGTATTACTAAAGAAAGGGGCCAAAGATTCCTGCTATTACTTTAGTAAGGAGCAGGGATCACTGTGGAGATATACCCAAGCTGACATTTTAGCACACAAGGGATCTGTGGAATGGTAGATGGAAATTGTACTCATTTCTAGAACTACAGTGATACTGCATAAGAAGATGTGTTTCTAGGTTCAGTTAAGTTAACAAAAGTTAAGCAAAGTCTTCAATATCTAGAGTGAGTTTTTGAAGGATAGACTGAAAGCATGAAGACAGTTTAGAATACCTATTTAGAGTATAAGTGATGTTCTCCCTTAGATGTCTAGACCCCCAGAAATCTGTGGCTTATCTACTCCACGTGTGCAGCTTATTCCAACTTGAAATAAAGTTAAAATTATAACTCCTTTAAAAGTACCTATAAAGACAATCTATTTAATTTTATTTGTAATGACTTTCATTATTCACAAGTATGAAGGGGTCAAACAAAAATATTTGATCTTTGCAGCATTTCAAGGTTCATTCATCAAGTATTTATGGAGCACTATCTTTGTTCAAGGGTTAAAAAAAATAATACCCACCAACTTTAAAATACAACCTTGCTTGCTGACTTGGAGCTTTTCAGTTTTAATAGAATCCTGCCATTATACTTGGGTGGGAAGATATTCCTTCATAAAACTTCAAATGCACTTACTGTAATATGCCCCAACAAATGCCTTTACTCAGATGTGTATTTTACAGTCTGCTAAAAACAATATGAGCTCTTAGTTTTCAGCTAGCAAAGGCTGGATTTTACCTATAGTTTCTTAATTAAAATGCCATAGTCTTGCCCAATGAAAGAAATGTGATGTCAGAGCATTTAGTTAAACAAGAGTCTCAACTAAAGAGTGATGATGGGGAGTGGGGAGAGGTCAAATGCTAAAGTTTAACCTTCAGCCACTGTCATGTAACTTCTACTCTTTTATTGTGATACTCATTCTCTACCTAAGTCATTGAGACCTATGGGCCCAAAGCACAAAACATATCCAGCCTAATTAAAACATGTCTGATTAAATTGAGGGGCCTTCCTATAAAGGAAATAGAAAAATGCAATAGTCTCTGGCTTAGTATTATAAGAATTGTAGGTTATGTGTCCAATAGGCCAGGCTGTAAATGGACACACTTTCTGGAAAGTGTGTTGCCATTGTGCCTGCTGATTGCAGGCCTTGGTAGCCTCTGCAAAGCATACTGTGTCCTCTCTTACTGTTCAGAGCAGCCAAGTCTCCATGGAGTCCATGGTGCCCAACTACTATGGCTCCCTTTTTTCTCTTCTCCCAACAATACTGCTAAAGGCTAATACGGTGTCTTAGTTAAGGTTTCCTTTGATGTGAAGTACCATAACCAATGCAACTCTTATAAGAGACAACACAAAACATTTAATTGGGGCTGGGTTACAGTTTTGGAGGTTTAGTCCATTATCAACATGACAGGAAGCATAGCAGCAGGCAGGCAGACAGACATAGTACTGGAAGAACTGAGAGTTCTTTCTATATCTTGATTCAAAGCCAGCCAGAAGAAGACTATCTCTTCCACCCTTGGTGGAGTTTAAGCATTATCTCAAAGCCCTCCCCAACAGTGATGCAGTTCCTATAAGGCCACACTTACTCCAACAAGGCCATACTTCAAAATAGTACTCCTTCCCATGGGCGAAGCATATTCAACCCACCACAGGGTGACAGGAAAGATAGTCCCTTATTTTCTTTTTGTCTTTTGACTCATTTCTTTCTCTCTGATTTTAAGGAATTAAGACAATTTTATTGGAAGAGACTGGAGTTTCATCACACGTGAGAATTATGGTCTCTGGATGATTCATACATTGAACATGGATGTTGGTTTTCAGTTCCATCTTGCAAACAAAAACCTTTGCACAAAAGGGTTAGAGTAGCCAAACCTTTGCTTTTCCTTTTACCAAATCCCCCCTGTGTTGTTCACAGTAGTATTTACTAAGAAAGAATTAAATGCCCAGTAACTGTGAGTTTCTTATTAAGAAGCAGCTTAACTTATAACACATGAAGTCAAGAGATCCTTTGGAACCCAGCATCAGCTGACTGGCTTTGGTTCTTCAGTGGAACGTCTCCATCTGAGTGAGACTTCCTGTGCCCTGAGAAGAAGAGATTCCTGGTTCTATGGCTCCCACATACTATGAGCACAATGAAACCAGACTCATATAACCCATGTTACCCTCCCCATCATCCAACCAGCATTGAGAGGTTACCTTCAGCACCCTAGTGTCTGTGCATTGCTACCCCTAACTCTCTCTCTTTGGTTGGTCTGCCCAGTGGTGCCTCCTCTACACTTGTGTAAAATTAAAATTAACGTCGTCTCCCCACTCCCCATCATTACTCCTTAGTTGAGACTCTTGTTTAACTAAATGTTCTGACATCATATTTCTTTCATTGGGCATGACTATGGCATTTGAATTAAGAAACTATAGGTAAAAGCCAGCCTTTGCTAGCTGAAAACTAAGAGCTCGTATTGTTTTTAGCAAACTGTAAAATACACATCTGAGTAAAGGCATTTGTTGGGGGCATATTACAGTAAGTGCATTTGAGGTTTTATGAAGGAATATCTTCCCACCCAAGTATAATGGCAGGATTCTATTAAAACTGAAAAGCCAAACTCTTTTCAAGGCATGCTCTTTCATGGCTTATAAAGTCTACTTGTCTTTCAGCATTGTCTCATAGGAAACAGGTGAGGATACAGATGAGATGATTTCTTTGTAGATATATTAGTTCATCTAAAAGCACATAGAACCCTCGAATTTTATTTTACAACAAGAACAGAGGCCAAACTAATGGGTGTAGGAAGACCCTGTGATAGAAAGAGATGACTCTGGAACAGAAAGTGGAGTAAGAACTCAGAGATGGAAAAACAACATGAAGAACAGCACTTTGGTTCCAAGACCACTTGGATAAAGGAACAGGCCAGAAAGGATGTCATGTTAGCACGTTTCTTTATATAACAAACAGATTCACACTTAAACTGTGCCACATTTGTTGGACATGTAAAAGGTCTTACTATTTTGGAAAACAGTATTAACTGGAAAATGATGTTTCTATCAATTGGATGTAAAAAGATGGAGGATGTTTTACTCAGTTTCCATCTTGTTATGTAGTCTCCATCCCTGGCCCATGGTGAGTACCACCCAAGTTCAGGGTAGGTTTTCATACTTTTGTTATTACTTCCTAAAATTGTTTACACAGACACAACCAAACGTCTGTTTTCTAGATAATTCTAAGTCTCATCAAATTGACAATCAATCAAGGTAAAACATAACTCAGTGGTTCTGATCAAGAATCTCAATTTATCTTGTGTGGATCTGACTCCTATTTGCAATGATGTGAATGGCAAAGAATACTCTATTGGTCTAAGTGCATGCAGGTTTGTCAGAGACCTGAGGCTAGAGAATTAGCTATGGTAAGTGATAAAATATAGTGTTCAAATTTCTAACTCTGAAGTCATTTGTTATGTAGCAAATAGGTATCTAATATAGTTATTTCCACTGTGCAAAACCCTTCAACTTCCTATTGTTTTTCAGAAAAAGATGAACTGGGAAATTCAGTGTGACTTCCAAAGCCTTATTGGCCTCCTCCTGATCTTGTCCTTTCTGACTTATTCTTTTACCAGAAGATATTCCATTGTCTCATACCATTCTCTTTGGTCATTCAGATCAATACATAGACCACACTCCCAAAGCTCCAAGTCAGCAAGCAAGGTTGTATTTTAAAGTTGGTGAATATTATTTTTTTAACCCTTGAACAAATATAGTGCTTCATAAATACTTGATGAATGAACCTTGAAATGCTGCAAAGATCAAACATTTTTGTTTGACCCCTTCATACTTGTGAATAATGAAAGTCATTACAAATAAAATTAAATAGATTGCCTTTATAGGTACTTTTAAAGGAGTTATAATCTTAACTTTATTTCAAGTTGGAGTAAGACAACCAGACAGTAATAAGAAAAGGAACACCTCAGATATTGGTTCTCACAAATAGAAAATTTGTTTTTAACTGTGTAGTCTGTGCAAACTGATGGAGGAGCATGAATGTGGAAATGAAGTTGAGACTCTAAGAGCTGTACTCATTTTAATCTCTCAACCTAAAAATAGGTCTATCACTGGAAACTGAATCCCCATGTATCTCATCTTTCAGGAATTTGTTGGCAAGCAAGCAAAGGACTCAAGAATTCAGGAGTGTCTACCCATAACCTGACAAATGGATCTGCACATATTTCTAGCTAAGGGATGGATGTCCTTTAATGACAAGTAATTTGCTATTTTAAAATTTTCAGTAGTCTTTATGTGTTGGGATTATTGAAGGATACAAGGAAAATAGTCTCAGAAAGAAAATGTCTTTTTACTTGCTGTTCAGAGAAAAAGCACAACTGATCATATAGAGAAAGCAATTTGGTCTTCAAACAGTCTCTATTTCTTTGAGGAATTATGAGATAGAGTGGAAGAGCCAAGGTCTTCAGTATCTTGCCTGCATCTTTCTCTAATAGAAAATTTGAGAATGCTGTGCAGTTTTCTGTGTGAATTGGTGGAAAACCATGCAAACAAAGATGTTCTTAGAAAGTCCATCTAGTGGCTTAATATTAACAACAACAAAACAACAACAACAACAAAAACCCCAAGCCTGCCTGGCTTCTGAAAGTGAGAGGCACAAGGCTCTGTCTAGTGAAAAATAATGAAGTCTTTTGTCTTGTGTGAGTGAGGAGACCAGCCATTATGCAGGCCTATGTAATCTCTTTATTCCTGTTCCCTGGAGGAGAATTATAGAGAGGCATTTTCCTTTTCCCAGTTGGGGTTAATGTTATGCCCTCTCTACCTTTGAAAGTAAAACAAGATGAGGACCCCTGATGATGACTCAAATGTGGGAATATTCCTCAGCAAACACACATTCCCAGTTGCAAAAATATTACCCCTGGTTTCTTGCCAAGCCTTTGAAAAAAACATATGAAAGATTGATTCTTTTCCTCCCTCCCCACATTGCCTTTGTGGTGTGGAATTTCAAATGCCCCTTATATGACAGCCACATATATAATCTTTTCTAGGAACAGAGAATCGTGTCTTAAGAGATTGTCTCTATTTTTCTTGACATTTCTCCACCAAAAATATTTTTAAATTGGCCCAAAGATGATGGGTATAAGAGGGATCTTTGGAGTTTTATTAGCCTTTAAACACCACTAGTTGTTTATAGACACAGTAGCAGGGGTCCTCCGTTCCTTTCTTTGTTTCTGTGTCTTCTTTCTTAATGTTCCAGAACAAGGGTGTGGGAAAAGCCTGCACACTCTGTAATGAAAGAAAGGCTTAGGGGTCTTCAAATTATTCTCACTCATTATAGAAAAGTTAGATTACATGAGAACATCTGTAGTAAATGTAATTACCACCCAAGAAATCTCAATATGACTTCACAGAGCATTGAAGTTGAGAGGTTTTATCCAAATTCTGAACCCCACAAGGTAATCTATTTTAAACTATATTCAGATGTTGGTTAATGTCATGTAACCTCATCTTCAGACAATGAGAAAACAGTTTTCCAGTGGCAATTATGTAAACTCAGGAGTGGATAAGAGAGCAAGAGAAGAGAAAATGGGCACTTCCTGGAAATGACTCTTACCAGACAACATTGAGGTGGCAAGGTGATCATCCAAGGTGGAGACAATGCAGATGGTAATGGGTAAGGCCCTGGTGATGAGCTCTTGCTGAGATGAAGGAAAAGCTGTATTTTTAATCAGAGTGAGTACCCCCCCACACACACACACTCTTTAATTCAGCTATGTTCCAGTTGGAAGAATGTCACTCCTTATTAGCAGCTAGTTATGTCTTCCTATTTCTTTGTTACTCACTAAAATGTTATTACAGATAGATAATGTAAATGCATGATCAACCCATGTCTTTTCCATTCTATAATCAGCCACCAAACGCAGACACTATTGCATATGTCAGAAAGATTTTGCTGAAGGGACCCTGTTATAGCTGTCTCGTATGAGGCTATGCCAGTACCTGGCAAATATAGAAGTGGATGCTCACAGTCACCTATAAGATGGAACACAGAGCCCCCAATGGAGAAGCTAGAGAAAGCACCCAAGGAGCTGAAGGGGTCTGCAACCCTATAAGTGGAACAACAATACGAACTAACCAGTACCCCAGAGCTCATATCTCTAGCTGCATATGTAGCAGAAGATGGCCTAGTCGGCCAGCCATCACTGGGAAAAAAGGCCCCTTGGTATTGCAAACTTTATATGCCTCAGTACAGGGGAATGCCAGGGCCAAGAAACAGGAGTATGTGGGTAGGGGAGCAGGGCGGGGGAGGGTATAGGGAACTTTTGGGATAGTATTTGAAATGTATATAAAGAAAATATCTAATAAAAAAAAACAAAACAAAACAAAGAACCAAATGTGCCATAAACAAACAAAAAAGAAAATCAACTCATGGTGGCCCTGTTGAAGTCCAGCAAATAAAATGTATAGGCCCCAAACTATTGATTGTAGTTCAAAATTTGTAACCCAACTTAGATACATATAATGTAAAGATGTGGCTGTGTTTTTTGAGGTGTGTGTGTGTTGCATGTGGACACATGTGGGTGTGTGCTGCATACATCTAAGTGTGCTGGTGACTTCCTCTATCATTGTCTGCTTTATTGCCCTTGAGATAAAGTCTTTCAATGAACTAGTAGATGCTCATTTGGCCAATGTGCTCTTTGAATACACCTGTCTCTGCCCTGCCAACACTTGGGTTTTAAGCATACTGATATATTATTAAATTACTATATTATTACTTTATATTCCAGAGAAAAAACAGTTAAAGCAAGATCTTATTAAAACAGCTTCTTATACCCAAACTGTACCTTTCCCAGAAATGTTGTATGGATGAATCATTCTGTGAGACCATTAAGCCTTTTCAAACCAACTTCTTTTTTTTTTTCAAATTTTATTATTTTATTTATTTACATTACCGTCGTTGCCCCCTCCTCGGTCCCCCCTCCCACAGCTCCTCATCCTATTCCTCCTCCCCCTTGCCTCTGGGAGAGTGCTCCTCACCCCCCACTAGACCTCTCCCTTCCCTGGGGCCTCAAGTCTCTCAAGGATTAAGCACATCTTCTCCCACTAAGGCCTGACTAGGCAGACCTCTGCTATATTTGTGCCAGGGGCTCGGATTGGCCCATGTATGCTCCTAGTGGTGGCTCAGAATCTGGTAGCTCCCTTGGGTCTGGGCTAGTTAAGACTGCTGGTCTTCCTATGGGATCCCTCTCCCCTTCAGCTTCTTTAATTCTTCCCTGGTTCAACCATAGGGGTCCCAGACTTAGGTCCAATGGTTGGGTGTAAGGTTGGATGTAAGTATCTGCTTCTGTCTCAGTCAGTTGCTGATAGGGCTTCCCAGGGGACAGCCATGCCAGGTTCCCATCTGCAAGCACATCTTAGCATCAGTAATAGGACTTGGTGCCCTTCCATGAGATGGATTGCAAGTTGGGCTGGTCACTGGACCCCCTTTCAGTCTCTTCTCCATTGTTGTCCCTGCAGTTCTTTTAGAAATTTTGACTGTGGGTTAGTAACCCTGTCCTCTGCTTGAGCCACCCTCCCCTTCCCTGAAGGTGAGCTCTTCCAGTTCTCTCTCCTGAGTTTTGGGCATTTTGGCCCCCATTGATTCCTTAGAGTCTTTCGCCTCCCAGATCTCTAGTACTTTCTAGAGGGTCCTCCTGTCTCCCACCCCCTGATGCTTCTTATCTCCATTCATTCTCTTCGCTTACTAAGATTCTCTCCTGTCCTCCCCACCATATCTAATCCTGTTCACCTTTTCTCTTCCCCCTCCCCTCTCCCACCCAGGTGTCTCCCTCCCTCTGACTCACGTGATTATTTCCTTATCCCTTCTAAGTGGGAATGAACTATCCTCACTTGGGCCTTTCTTCTTCTTACACTTCTTATAGTCTGTGGGTTGTGTCCTAGGTTTTACTATTTAGCTAATATTCACTTATCAGTCACCATGCATGTCCTTTTGGGTCTGAATTACCTCACTCAGGATGATATTTTCTATTTCCATCTACTTGCATGCAAAATCCATGATGTCTTCATTTTTAATAGCTGTATAGTATTCCATTGTGTAAATGAACCACATTTTCTCTATCCATTCTTTGGTTAAGGGACATCTTTTTTTTCCAGCTTCTGGTTATTACAGCTATGAACATAGTGGAGCACTTGTCCTTATGTTATGGTGGGGCAACTTTTGGGGATATGCCCAAGGATGGATTAGCTGAGTCTTCAGGTAGAACTATTTTCAATTTATACCAAGGAACCTCTAGATTGATTTCCAGAGTGGTTGTTCCAGTTGGCAATCCCACCAGCAATGGAGGAGTGTTCATCTTTCTCCACATCTTTGCTAGCATGTGCTGTCACTTGAGTTTTTTATCTTGACCATTCTGATGGGTGTGAGGTGAAATCTCAGGGTCATTTTGATTTGCATTTCTCTGATGACTAAGGACTCTAAACATTTCTTTACGTGCTTCTTGGCCATTCATTATTCCTCAGTTGAGAATTCTCTGTTGAACTCTGTACCCCATTTTTAAATCAGGTTATTTGGTTTTTGGAGGTTAATTTCTTGAGTTCTTTGTATATTTGGGGTATTATCCCTCTGTTGAGTATAGGGTTATTGAAGTTTTTTATTTCCCAATCTCTAGGTTCCTGCTTTGTCCTAATGATGGTGTCTTTTAACTTAGAGAAGCTTTTCAGCTTCACGGGGCCCCATTTATCAATTGTTGATCTTAGAGCTTGAGTCGTTGGAGTTCTGTTTAGGAAATTCCCCCTGTGCCAATGAGTTTGAGGCCAGCCTGGTCTACAGAGTGATTTTCAGGACAGCCAGAGCTACACAGAAAAACCTTGTCTTGAAAAACAAAGAAACAAACAAAATAAGACAGTAACAAAAAAAGACCCTAACCCTAACCCGGATATAGCTGTCTCTTGTAAGGCTATGCCAGTGCCTGGCAAATACAGACGTGGATGCTCACAGTCATCTATTGGATGGAACACAGGGTCCCCAAAGGAGGAACTAGGTACCCAAGGAGCTGAAGGGGTCTGCAACCCTATAGGGGGAACAATAATATGAACTAATCAGTCCCACTTGAGTTCGTGTCTCTAGCTGCATATGTAGCAGAGGATGGCCTAGTCAGCCATCATTGGGAGGAGAGGTCCTTGGTCTTGCAAAGATTATATGCCCCAGTATAGGGGAATGCCAGGGCCAGGAAGCAGGAGTGGGTGGGTTGGCTAGCTGGGTCGGGGGAGGGTTTAGGGGAATTTCAGGATAGCATTTGAAATGTAAATGAAAAATATCTAATAAAAGAAGAAAAAACAGTATATTGGAAAGCAGAAATTGCCAAATGGGAGAAAGTAAAACGACTACAATTCCATGGCATGTAGGAGATGCCACAGAAATCCGCCATAAATGAGTAACTAAGGGACACACTTAGGAAAAAGAATCTGTCTTAAGGGGCTAGAGAGGTAGCTCAGTTGTTAAGAAACAGTGCCTGACAAATACAGAAGTGGATGCTCAGAGCCAACCATTGGATGGAGCACAGGGTCCCCAATGAAGGAGTTAGAGAAAGGACCCAAAACTCCTATAGGGGTTTGCAGCCCTATAGGAGGAACAACAATATGAACTAACCAGTACCCCCAGAGATCTTTGGAACTAAATAAACCAACAATCAAAGAAAATACATGGTGGCACTCATGGCAATAGCTGCATATGTAGCAGAGGATGGCCTAGTCGGCCATCAATGGGAGGAGAAACCATTGGTCCTATGAAGGCTTTATGCCCCAATATAGGGAAATGTCAGGGTCAGGAATCAGGAGTAGGTGGGTTGGGGAATCAGGAGTAGGTGGGTTCGGGAGCAGGGGGATGAAGGGAGAGGATAGGGGATTTTCAGGAGGGGGAAATAGGAAAGGGGATAACATTTGAAATGTAAATAAAGAAAATATGTAAATAACACAAAAAAAAAAACAAAACAAAACAAAAAAAAACAAAAGAAAACAAAACTGGTTGTTCTTTCACAGAATCTGGGTACAATGCCCAGCATCCAAATGGTAGCTCACAATCAGTTCTAGGAGATCCTATACTGTTGTTGGGCCTCCACGGGCACCAGGTGCACATATGATATACAAACTTAAAAATGTAAATGATGCCTTTAAAATGAAAACCAAGAACAAAGGCAGGGCTACATATTACCCTTCGCACACTTCATTGCAGTCTAACTAAAGAGAATAAAGAGTATTTTTAGACTTTCAATAATAGTTATTACTATAAGTTCATAGTGCCATTAATCAAATATCAGGGTACAAATATGCAAGCTGATCATTTGCCTAGGTTATAAAGCTGTCTTGGCTAATGAGGCACTTGTGGCAAACCATAAAAGAACAGAACGTTTTGGAATATGCGTTTAATGATTTTTTGTTTTTGTTTTTGCTGTGTGATATTTCTATAGCCATTGAAGCTTTTGAGAATGAGAGTGCATTTTTTTCTTGATTTGGGGCCTTTGAATTAGAGAGCAAGCCTCAGCAGAGGTATCAGCATTTTGAAAACATACAACCCCCTCCTCTGGACTGAGAAAAGCTCTCAGGACTTTGGAGGGAGTGATCTTTGGTGGAGCTGAATAGCAGCATCCAAGCCAGCTAAGTCATATTTTGAAATGTAGGTCCAGGGAGAACTGTAGCCAAAGTAGCACTCAGGGCTACTCAGGGCTGCAAATCCAGACCCTACACCCAAAGAACTTAACATGGCTATGAAGGAGGCTGCTACACTTAGAATGCACCCTCTTAGCTCCAGGCTCTTTCAATCAGCTCATTTATCTACACTACGGACTGCAGGATCAGTCTCTCTGGTCATGAAAACGAAGCACAACATAGCCTCTGGGACACATTAAAAGCAGTCCTATGAGGGAGATTTATAGCTCTAAGTACCTACATTAAATGTTCAGAAAGAGCACAAATAAATGACTTAATGATGCCACTCAAAAATTTGGAAAAACAAGAGCAAGCCAAACCTAAATCCCAAAGTTGGCAATAAAAAAAAAGAAAGATCAGAGCAGAAACTATTGGAAATATAAAAAAAGAATCAGTGGAGTCTAAGAGCTGGTTCTTTCAGAAGGTAAACAAGATAGACAGACCCTTCCCCATGAACAAAGAGAAAGAGAGATTTAATAAAACCAAATTAATAAACTCAGAAATGTACAAAGAAACATCACAACAGACATGAATACTTTAAAAACTTGCACTCCATTAAGTTAGAACATCTAAAAGAAATGAACAAATTGTATCTAAACCAACCGAATTAAATCCAGAAGAGAGTAACAACCCTAAATAGAACTATAACTAAAGAAGGGGTTGACATAGTGATAAAAAAGCCTTCCAATTAAAAGAGGACCAGGCCCAGATAGATTCAAGCAGAAATTTACCAGAATTTCAAAGAATATCTATAGCTAATTCTTCTTAAATTATTTAAAGAAAAGAAGCAGAAGGAACAATCCCAAACTAATTTTATGAAAGCAATATGACTCCAATACCAAAATTAGATAAAAACACAAAATAAAGAAAACTATTGGACAAAATCCCAGATGAACATAGATTTTAAAATCCTCAATAAAATATTTATAAACTAAATAAAGACATATATCAAAATGATTATCCACTATCACCAAGCTGGCTTTATCACAGAGGGGTTGGGGTGGTTCAACATACATAAGTCAGTAAATATAAAACTTCATAAATGGACTTTAAGACAAAAGTCACATGTGTACGTGTATAAATATACTTGTACATATGGGTTTATGTGCAAGTATGTGCATGTGCAGGACAGAGATTGATGTCTGGTAGTTCCTCAGTCATTCTCCACTGTGCCTTTGGAGACATGGTCTCTGTTTGAACCTGACTGGACTTGGCTGACTAACCAGCAAGGTCCAGAGATAAGCCTGTTTTCTTAGCACTTGGATTACAGACTCATGCTGCCAAGGATGGCTTTTTATAGGGGATCTGTTTGTGAGAGCCACAAATTGGCAAGGACTGGAGTGAAAGTGTCTTCTGGAAATGATGGGACCTATGCTCTCATGTACTCAGAGGAGTAAGGACATTTTTATAGAACAGAAAATATAAATGCTTTTTGTAAAGATCAAATTTACATTAAAATATCCTACAATTTTCCAAGCTGTAGCCATGTATTTCCTGAAATCCACAATGTGACATATAGCCAAGGCCCTTTTATTTTATGCTTTTCTGGGATGTAGTGTAATACTATTGGCTTTTGCTATCTCCAAATTATACAACTGTCTGGAAAGGTTGCGGGGGGAGGGTCTATACTTCCTGAGAGTTAAAGATTTTTTTTCCTCATGTATTATACTTTTTTCCAAATAAAAGCCCCAAAGTTCTGAATATTAAAAAACAAAAAAAAACCTGTTAACATTTCCCTTGCAGCATTGTTTATATATGTGACAGGATAGAATTTTTGAAAACATGCTTTAATCCACCCATCTAATTCATTCATTTTTTGTGACACTGTGTACCCATTAAGTCACTTTTCATTGTTAAACTGATCAGATCTCAGAAAAAGTGTTATTTGTTTTTTCGATTCAAATGACATGTTCACATATACCTTATGACATAATGTTTTTGCAAGGCCTAACTGTAAATGAAATGATTTCCTGGGAGGCTTTAGATCATTTGTCACCCAGACAAATAATAAAGGACTGTCCAATGGGACTCTCTTGGAAAAGCCCTGTCCTTTCAATTGGCTGACTCAGAGTCCCTGAGGGTGCTTCTGGCCTCATCAACTGGGAGGGAGGAAGAAGGGAATGGATAAAAGTTGAGAGGCAATGAATTCCTCAAAAGAGTGCTCATTCGTGACTTTTCACATTGGTGAGACCAAATATTTGACACAGAATCTGAGGATGGAGGGATATTTTATGGCTCATGTGTAGAGTATAGTCCACCATGACAGGTGAGTCATGGTGGCCAAGACTTGAGGCAGCTGTTCACACTGCAACTGCAGCCAGTAAGCAGAGAGAGAGATGAATGCTGGTGTTCAGCAGCTTCCCCTTCTTATGGTCCAGGACCAGCCCACGGTAGTGTGCTGCTCACACATAGGTGGGTCTTCTTACCTCAGTTATTCTAATCTAGAACTTACAGATATGACCAGAGGTTTGTCTCTTAGGTGATTCTAGATCCTGCCAAGTTGACAGCCAACATTGACCATGAAGAATGTAAAGAAGGTGAGGCCTATGTCTCCTTCCCCTTTCAGCCTCAAAGTAATGAGATATCCTTAGAACAGAGTCATTCAGTAGATTCTCTGACCATGGCTGGCTTGCTGGGTTCCAAGAGCAGAGTCATTCACTGGCAACTTTGGTCTTGGCTTGCTGGTTGGCACCCAGGGCACAGAGTCATTAACTGGTCACCTTTGGACTCATTGTGTATCTCCAGGAAAGAAATCAAGTTGAATACTTGAGCACAGGCATGTGCATCCCAAGCACAGCAGATTTGATGAAGGGCAGATGTAACAGTGGAGGAACATTAGGAAAGTTCTGAACTAGACTCAAAGTGGGTTATTTACTCTGTAAGTAGGTCCTTATTTGATAGATGTTTCTCTTCCTAGTAAGTGTATCAGCAAATCTATAGATCCCTGCCTTGAACTTGCTAATATAGAGTCAGCTTGACTAGGTATCTTGGAAATCATAATGAGTTGTCCAAATCAGACTCATAGCATCTACTCCAAGGGTGACACTGAGATGAATGACCACCTCATCAGAGCACAGCCACTTTGGAACTCAGGCTGTCTCTTTACATGAAACCATTCATGTTTACCTAATCATATTGCAAATACCCAAGCCCCAGCAATATTTATTCTCAACTCAAAAAGCTAATGTAAACCACACATGATTTTTGTGCCTGGATGCCATCTATGGATAGAGAGAACACAGTGGAATGTGTCTTCATGAGATAGAACATATTATCTCTATCACAAGTTTCAGACACTGTTATAAAGTTATAGCTTCTCACCTTGTGTACACTTTGCTGTATTTCCTCATCATGGATCCCAAGCCATAGTAATATACATTATGGAAAGATGCTGTCATGATCTTTCCTAGTAATGGACTTGGTAGAAGAGTCCTCCTTCCACTTACAACAAATTTGTAGACTACTTTGCCATACAAAAGTGCCTATTGACTTTATCAGCCATACCACTTTATGCCATTTACACACACACACACACACACACACACACACACACACACACAAACACATCTCTCTCTTTCTTTCTCTCTCTCTCTCTGTCTCTCTGTCTCTCTGTCTCTCTGTCTCTCTCTCTCTCTCTCTCTCTGTCTCTCTCTCTCTCTCTCTCTCTAATACATGCAACATTCTTGATGTTCCAAACACCTACACACTTGGTGTGAATCATAACACTATTTATTGTAATGTCTGATATGCGTAAGCAGTCAGATTGATTTCTTTGTTGACACTTCATTTCAAGACATATTTGAGAGAGTAGCACTAAAATAGTATGCTTTCAAGATCATTTGAAGGTGGCTATATGGGGTTGGAGAAATATGTGAGCAGTTAAGAACTCTTGCTGCTCTTGCAAAGGACCCAGGTTCAGTTCCTAGCACACACTTGGAGGCTCATGACCAGTTTTAACTTCAGTCAGGGGGGAACTTATGAACTCTTCTGGCCTCCACAGGCACTGCAAACACATGGTGTATAAACATTTCCAGCAGAAATGTTAAAAGATCCTTAGTAATAGATGAAGAAATCAGAATTATTTTTTCCTACTTTTTTAATTAGGTATTTTGTTCATTTACATTTCCAATGCTATCCCAAAAGTCCCCCATGCCCTCCCCACCTCATCCTCCCCCCACTCCCACTTCTTGGCCCTGGCATTCACCTGTACTGAGGCATATAAAGTTTGCAAGACCAATGGGCCTTTCTTTCCACTGATGGCCAACTAGGCCACCTTCTGATACATATGCAGCTAGAGACACAAGCTCCGGGGGGTACTGGTTAGTTCATATTGTTGTTCCATCTATAGGGTTGCAGACCCCTTTAGCCCCTTTGGTACTTTCTCTAGCTCCTCCATTGGGGGCCCTGTGATCCATCCAATAGCTGACTATGAGCATCCACTTCTGTGTTTGCTAGGCCCTGGTGTAGCCACACAAGAGACAGCTATATCTGGGTCCTTTCAGCAAAATCGTGCTAATGTATGCAATGGTGTCAGTGTTAGGAGGCTGATTATGGGATGGATCCCTGGGTATGGCAGTCTCAAGATGGTCCATCCTTTCATCTCAGCTCCAAACTTTGTCTGGTTATTATAAATAAGGCTGCTATGAACATAGTGGAACATGTGTCCTTCTTACCGGTTGGAACAACTTCTGTATATATGCCCAGGAGAGGTATTGCAGGATCCTCCGGTAGTACTATGTCCAATTTTCTGAAAAACCACCATACTGATTTCCATAGTGGTTGTACAAGCTTGCAATCCCACCAACAATGGAGGAGTGTTCCTCTTTCCCCACATCCTCGACGGCATCTACTGTCACCTGAATTTTTGATCTTAGCCATTCTGACTGGTGTGAGGTGGAATCTCAGGGCTGTTTTGATTTGCATTTCCCTGATGATTAAGGATGCTGAACATTTTTTCAGGTGCTTTTCAGCCATTCTGTGTTCTTCAGGTGAGAATTCTTTGTTTAGTTCTGAGCCCCATTTTTTTAATGGGGTTATTTGACTTTCTGGAGTCCTCCTTCTTGAGTTTTTTATATATTGGATATTAGTCCCCTATCTGATTTAGGATAGGTAAAGATCCTTTCCCAATCTGTTGGTGGCCTTTCTGTCTTATTGACGGTGTCTTTTGCCTTACAGAAGCTTTGCAATTTTATGAGGTCACATTTGTCGATTCTCGATCATACAGCACAAGCCATTGCTCTTTGTTCAGGAATATTCCCCCTGTGCCCATATCTTTGAGGCTTTTCCCCACTTTCTCCTCTATAAGTTTCGCTGTCTCTGGTTTTATGTGGAGTTCCTTGATCGACTTAGATTTGACCTTAGTACAAGGAGATAGGAATGGATCAATTCACATTCTTCTACATGTTAAAAACCAGTTGTGCCAGCACCATCTGTTGAAAATGCTGTCTTTTCCCACTGGATGGTTTTAGCTCCCTTGTCAAAGATCAATTGACCATAGGTGTGTGGGTTCATTTCTGGGTCTTCAATTCTATTCCATTGGTCTACTTGTCTGTCACTGTACCAGTACCATGCAGTTTTTATCACAATTGCTCTGTAGTACAGCTTTATGTCAGGCATGGTGATTCCCCCAGAGTTTTTTTTATCCTTGAGAAGAGTTTTTGCTATCCTAGGTTTTTTGTTATTCCAGGTGAATCTGCCGATTGCCCTTTCTAATTTGTTGAAGAATTGAGTTGGAATTTTGATGGGGATTGCATTGAATCTGTTGATTGCTTTTGGCAAGATAGCCATTTTTACAATGTTGATCCTGCCAATCCATGAGTATGGGAGATCTTTCCATCTTCTTTTTTTTAAATTTTTAATATTTTTATTACATATTTTCCTCAGTTACATTTCCAATGCTATCCCAAAAGTCCCTCATAGCGCCCCCCACTTCCCTACCCACCCATTCCCATTCTTTTGGCCCTGGCATTCCCCTATATTGGGGCATATAAAGTTTGCAAGTCCAATGGGCCTCTCTTTCCAATGATGGCCGACTAGGCCATCTTTCGATACATATGCAGCTAGAGAAGAGATCTCCGGGGTTCTGGTTAGTACATCATGTTGTTCCGACAATAGGGTTGCAGATCCCTTTAGCTCCTTGGGTACTTTCTCTAGCTTCTCCATTGGGAGCCCTGTGATACATCCAATAGCTGACTGTGAACATCCACTCCTGTGTTTGCTAGGCCCCGGCATCATCTCACAAGAGACAGCTATATTTGGGTCCTTTCAGCAAAATCTTGCTAGTGTATGCAATGGTGTCAGCGTTTAGAAGCTGCTTATGGGAAGGATCCCTGGATACGGCAGTCTCTAAATGGTCCATCCTTTCATCACAGCTAGGAACTTTGTCTCTGTAACTCCTTCCCTGGATGTTTTGTTCCCAATTCTAAGAAGGGGCACAGTGTCCACACTTTGGTCTTCATTCCTCTTGAGTTTCATGCGTTTAGCAAATTGTATCTTATATCTTGGGTATCCTAAGTTTTGGGCTAATATCCACTTATCAGTGAATACATATTGTGTGAGTTCTTTTGTGATTGTGTTACTTCACTCAAGATGATGCCCTCCAGGTCCATCCATTTGGCTAGGAATTTCATAAATTCATTCTTTTTAATAGCTGAGTAGTACTCCATTGTGTAAATGTACCATAATTTCTGTATCCATTCCTCTGTTGAGGGACATCTGGGTTCTTTCCAGCTTCTGGCTATTATAAATAGGGCTGCTATGAACATAGTGGAGCATGTGTCCTTTTTACCGGTTGGGACATCTGGATATATGCCCAGGAGAGGTTTTGCTGGATCCTCCGGTAGTACTATGTCCAATTTTCTGAGGAACCGCCAGACTGATTTCCAGAGTGGTTGTACAAGCTTGCAATCCCACCAACAATGGAGGAGTGTTCCTCTTTCTCCACATCCTCGCCAGCATCTGCTGTCACCTGAATTTTTGATCTTAGCCATTCTGACTGGTGTGAGGTGGAATCTCAGGGTTGTTTTGATTTGCATTTCCCTGATGATTAAGGATGTTGAACATTTTTTCAGGTGTTTCTCTGCCATTCGGTATTCCTCAGGTGAGAATTCTTTGTTCAGTTCTGAGCCCCATTTTTTAATGGGGTTATTTGACTTTCTGGAGTCCACCTTCTTGAGTTCTTTATATATATTGGATATTAGTCCCTTATCTGATTTAGGATAGGTGAAGATCCTTTCCCAATCTGTTGGTGTTTTTTTTTGTCTTATTGATGGTGTCTTTAGCCTTGCAGAAGCTTTGCAGTTTCATGAGGTCCCACTTGTCAATTCTCGATCTTACAGCACAAGCCATTACTGTTCTATTCAAGAATTTTTTCCCTGTGCCCATATCTTCAAGGCTTTTCCCCACTTTCTCCTCTATAAGTTTCAGTGTCTCTGGTTTTATGTGAAGTTCCTTGATCCACTTAGACTTGACCTTAGTACAAGGAGATAGGAATGGATCGATTTGCATTCTTCTACATGTTAACAACCAGTTGTGCCAGCACCATTTGTTGAAAATGCTGTCTTTCTTCCACTGGATGGTTTTAGCTCCCTTGTCGAAGATCAAGTGACCGTAGGTGTGTGGGTTCATTTCTGGGTCTTCAATTCTATTCCATTGGTCTATTTGTCTGTCACTATACCAGTACCATGCAGTTTTTATCACAATTGCTCTGTAGTAGAGCTTTAGGTCCAGCATGGTGATTCCACCAGAGGTTCTTTTATCCTTGAGAAGAGTTTTTGCTATCCTAGGTTTTTTGTTATTCCAGATGAATTTGCAGATTGCACTTTCTAATTCGTTGAAGAATTGATTTGGAATTTTATGGGGATTGCATTGAATCTGTTGATTGCTTTTGGCAAGATAGCAATTTTTACAATGTTGATCCTGCCAATCCATGAGCATGGGAGATCTTTCCATCTTCTGAGATCTATAATTTCTTTCTTCAGAGACTTGAAGTTTTTATTATACAGATCTTTCACTTCCTTAGTTAGAGTCACGCCAAGATATTTTATATTATTTGTGACTATTGAGAAGGGTGTTTTTTCCCTAATTTCTTTCTAAGCCTGTTTATTCTTTGTGTAGAGAAAGGCCATTGATTTGTTTGAGTTAATTTTATATCCAGCTACTTCACCGAAGCTGTTTATCAGGCTTAGGAGTTCTCTGGTGGAATTTTTAGGGTCACTTATATATACTATCATATCATCTGCAAAAAGTGATATTTTGACTTCATCTTTTCCAATTTGTATCACTTTGATCTCCTTTTGTTGTCGAATTGCTCTGGCTAGGACTTCAAGTACAATGTTGAATAGGTATGGAGAAAGTGGACAGCCTTGTCTAGTCCCTGATTTTAGAGGGATTGCTTCAAGCTTCTAACCATTTACTTTGATGTTGGCTACTGGTTTGCTGTAGATTGCTTTTATCATGTTTAGGTATGGGCCTTGAATTCATGATCTTTCCAAGACTTTTATCATGAATGGGTGTTGGATCTTGTCAAATGCTTTTTCCGCATCTAACGAGATGACCATGTGGTTTTTGTCTTTGAGTTTGTTTATATACTGGATTACGTTGATGGATTTTCGTATATTGAACCATCCCTGCATCCCTGGGATGAAACCTACTTGGTCAGGATGGATGATTGTTTTGATGTGTTCTTGGATTCGGTTAGCAAGAACTTTATTGAGGATTTTTGCATCAATATTCATAAGGGATATTGGTCTGAAGTTTTCTATCTTTGTTGGGTCTTTTTGTGGTTTAGGTATCAGAGTAATTGTGGCTTCATAGAATGAGTTGGGTAGAGTACCTTCTGTTTCTATTTTGTGGAATAGTTTGTGAAGAACTGGGATTAGATCTTCTTTGAAGGTCTGATAGAACTCTGCACTAAACCCATCTGGTCCTGGGCTTTTTTTAGTTGGGAGACTATTAATGACTGCTTCTATTTCTTTGGGGGATATAGGGCTGTTTAGATCATTAACCTGATCTTGATTCAACTTTGGTACCTGGTATCTGTCTAGGAACTTCTCCATTTCATCCAGGTTTTCCAGTTTTGTTGAGTATAGCCTTTGGTAGAAGGATCTGATGGTGTTTTGGATGTCTTCAGGATCTGTTGTTATGTCTCCTTTTTCATTTCTGATTTTGTTAATTAGGATGCTTTCCCTGTGCCCTCTAGTGAGTCTGGCTAAGGGTTTATCTATCTTGTTGATTTTCTCAAAGAACCAGCTCCTTGTTTGGTTGATTCTTTGAATAGTTCTTCTTGTTTCCACTTGGTTGATTTCGCCCCTGAGTTTGATTTTTTCCTGCCTTCTACTCCTCTTGGGTGAATTTGCTTCCTTTTGTTCTAGTGCTTTTAGGTATGTTGTCAAGCTGCTAATGTGTGCTCTCTCTAGTTTCCTTTTGGAGGCACTCAGAGCTATGAGTTTTCCTCTTAGAAATGCTTTCATTGCGTCCCATAAGTTTGGGTATGTTGTGGCTTCATTTTCATTGAACTCTAAAAAGTCCTTAATTTCTTTCTTTATTCCTTCCTTGACCAAGGTATCATTGAGAAGAGTGTTGTTCAGTTTCCACGTGAAGGTTGGCTTTCTATTATTTATTTTGTTATTGAAGATCAGCCTTAGTCCATGGTGATCTGATAGGATGCATGGGACAATTTCAATATTTTTGTATCTGTTGAGGCCTCTTTTGTGACCAATTATGTGGTTAATTTTGGAGAAGGTACCATGAGGTGCTGAAAAGAAGGTATATCCTTTTGTTTTAGAATAGAATGTTCTGTAGATATCTGCCAGATCCATTTGATTCATAATTTCTGTTAGTTTCACTGTGTCCCTGTTTAGTTTCTGTTTCCATGATCTGTCCATTGGTGAAAGTGGTGTGTTGAAGTCTCCCACTATTATTGTATGAGGTGCAATGTGTGCTTTGAGCTTTACTAAAGTTTTTTTAATGAATGTGGCTGCCTTTGTATTTGGAGCATAGATATTCAGGATTGATAGTTCCTCTTGGAGGATTTTACCTTTGATGAGTATGAAGTGTCCCTCCCTGTCTTTTTAATGACTTTGGGTTGAAAGTCAATCTTATCAGATATTAGAATGGCTACTCCAGCTTGTTTCTTCATACCATTTGCTTGGAAAATTGTTTTCCAGCCTTTCATTCTGAGGTAGTGTCTATCTTTTTCTCTGAGATGAGTTTCCTGTAAGCAGCAAAATGTTGGGTCTTGTTTGTGTAGCCAGTTTGTTAGTCTATGTCTTTTTATCGGGGAGTTGAGTCCATTGATATTAAGAGATATTAAGGAAAAGTAATTGTTGTTTCCTGGGTTTTTTTTTTTTGTTGTTAAAGTTGACATTCTGTTCTTGTGGCTGTCTTCTTTTAGGTTTGTTGAGGGATTACCTTCTTGTTGTTTCTAGGGCGTGGTTCCTGTCCTTGTATTGGTTTTTTTCTGTTATTATCCTTTGAAGGGCTGGATTCCTGGAGAGATAATGTGTGAATTTGGTTTTGTCGTGGAATACTTTGGTTTCTCCATCTATGTTAATTGAGAGTTTGGCTGGGTATAGTAGCCTGGGCTGGAGTTTGTGTTCTTTTAGTGTCTGTATAACATCCGTCCAGGATCTTCTGGCTTTCATAGTCTCTGTTGAGAAATCTGGTGTAATTCTGATAGGCTTGCCTTTATATGTTACTTGGCCTTTTTCTCTTACTGCTTTTAGTATTCTGTCTTTATTTAGAGCATTTGTTGTTCTGATTATTATGTGTCGGGAGGTATTTCTTTTCTGGTCCAGTCTATTTGGAGTTCTGTAGGCTTCTTGTATGTTCATGGGCATCTCTTTCTTTAGATTTGGGAAGTTTTCTTCTATAATTTTGTTGAAGATGTTTGCTGGTCCTTTGAGTTGAAAATCTTCATTCTCATCCACTCCTATTATCCGTAGGTTTGGTCTTCTCATTGTGTCCTGTATTTCTTGGATGTTTTGAGTTAGGATCTTTTTGCATTTTACATTTTCCTTGATTGTTGTGCCAATGTTCTCTATGGAACACCTGAGATTCTCTCTTCCATCTCTTGTATTCTGTTGCTGATGCTGGTATCTATGGTTCCAGATTTCTTTCCTAGGGTTTCTATCTCCAGTGTTGCCTCATTTTGGGTTTTCTTTATTGTGTCTACTTCCCTTTTTAGGTCTAGTATGGTTTTGTTCATTTCCATCATCTGTTTGGATGTGTTTTCCTGTTTTTCTGTAAGGACTTCTACCTGTTTGATTATGTTATCGTGTTTTTCTTTAAGGATTTGTAACTCTTTAGCAGTGTTCTCCTGCAATTCTTTAAGGGATTTTTGTGCTTTCTCTTTATTGTCTTCTGCCTGTTTAGCAGTGTTCTCCTGCATTTCTTTAAGTGTGTTATTAAAGTCCTTCTTGAAGTTCTCTATCATCATCATGAGATATGCTTTTAGATCCGTGTCTAGCTTTTCCGGTGTGTTGGGTTGCCCTGGACTGGGCGAAGTGGGAGTGCTGGGTTCTGATGATGGTGAGTGGTCTTGGTTTCTGTTAGTAAGATTATTACGTTTACCTTTCACCATCTGGTAATCTCTGGGGTTAGTTGTTGTCGTTGTTGCTGTTTAAAGATTGGAGCCGAAGCTGTGTTCCACTCACCAGAAGTCTTAAGATCCTGTGGCGGGTGTTGTGGGTAGCTGGCGAGTGTCAGCCGACCCTGCGCCCTAGCTACCCTGGTGCTTTTCTGACCGGAGAGGCTTGTGGCCCTACTGAGGCCGGATTTCTGCCTCCCCAACCAAAGCAGTCCCAGGTCCTGCGTGATTGGACTGGAGCAGAAGCTATGTTCCACTCACCAGCAGTCTCAAAGTCCTGTGGCGGGGGTCCTGGGTAGCTGGAGGGTGTCAGCCGAACCTGCGCTCTAGCTACCCTGGTGCTGGTCCGGCCGGAAGAGGCCTGTGGTCCTACTCTGGCCGGTTTTCTGCTTCCCCAACTAATGCAGTCTCAGGTCCTGCGCGCAATTGGATTGGAGCAGAAGCTGTGTTCCACTCACCAGAAGTCTTAAGATCCTGTGGTGGGTGTTGTGGGTAGCTGGCGAGTGTCAGCCAACCCTGTGCCCTAGCTACCCCAGCGCTTTTCTGACTGGAGAGCTCTTTCCATCTTCTGAGATCTTCTATAATTTCTTTCTTCAGAGACTTGAAGTTCTTATCATACAGATCTTCCACTACCTTAGTTAGAGTCATGCCAAGGTATTTTATATTATTTGTGACCATTGAGAAGGGTGTTGTTTCCAAAATTTCTTTCTCAGCCTGTTTATCCTTTGTGTAGAGAAAGGCCATTGACTTGTTTGAGTTAATTTTATATCCAGCTACTTCACTGAAGCTGTTTATCAGGTTTAGGAGTTCTTTGGTGGAAATTTAGGGTCACTTCTATATACTATCATATCATCTGCAAAAAGTGATATTTTGACTTCTTACTTTCCAATTTGTATCCCCTTGATCTCCTTTTGTTGTTGAATTGCTCTGGCTAGGATTTCATATACAATATTGAATAGGTAGGGAGAAAGTGGGCAGCCTTGTCTAGTCTCTGATTTTAGTGGGATTGCTTCCAGCTTCTCACCACATACTTTGATGTTGGCTACTGGTTTGCTGTAGATTGCTTTTATCATGTTCATCTATGGGCCTTGATTTCCTGATCTTTCCAAGACTTTTATCATGAATGGGTGTTAGATTTTGTCAAATGCTTTCTCCCCATCTAACGAGATGATCATGTGGTTTTTGTCTTTGAGTTTGTTATATAATGGATTACTTTGATGGATTTCTGTATATTAAACCATCCCTGCATCCCTGGAATGAAACCTACTTGGTCAGGATGGATGATTGTTTTGATGTGTTCTTGGATTCATTAGCAATAATTTTATTGAGGATTTTTGCATCGATATTAATCAGGGAAATTGGTCTGAAGTTCTCTTTGTTGGGTCTTTCTGTGGTTTAGGTATCAGAGTAATTGTGGCTTCATAGAATGAATTGGGTAGAGTACCTTCAGCATCTATTTTGTGGAATAGTTTGTGAAGAACTGGAATTAGATCTTCTTTGAAGATCTCATAGAACTCTGCACTAAACCTATCTGGTCCTGTACTTTTTTTGGTTGGGAGACTATTAATGACTGCTTCTATTTCTTTAGGGGATGGATATAGGACTCTTTAGATCATTAACATGATCCTGATTTAACTTTGTTACATGGTATCTGTCTAGAAAAGTTTTTTTGAGTATAGCCTTTTGTAGAAGGCTCTGATGGTGTTTTGGATTTCTTCAGGATCTGTTGTTATGTCTCCGTTTTCATTTCTGATTTTGTTAATTAGGATGCTGACCCTGTGTCCTCTAGTTAGTCTGGCTAAGGGTTTATCTATCTTGTTGATTTTCTCAAAGAACCAGCTCCTGGTTTGATTTATTCTTTGAATAGTTCTTCTTATTTCCACTTTGTTGATTTCGCCCCTGAGTTTGATTATTTCCTGCTGTCTAATCTTGGATGAATTTGCTTCCTTTTGTTCTAGAGCTTTTAGGTGTGTTGTCAAGCTGCTAGTGTGTGCTCTCTCTAGTTTCTTTTTTGGAGGCACTCAGAGCTATGATTTTCCCTCTTAGAAATGATTTCATTGTGTCCCATAAGTTTGGGTATGTTGTGGCTTCATTTTCATTAAACTCTAAAAGTCTTTAATTTCTTTCTTTATTCCTTCCTTGACCAAGGTATCATTGAGAAGAGTGTTGTTCAGTTTCCATGTGAATGTTGGCTTTCCATTATTTATGTTGTTATTGAAGATCAGCCTTAGTCCATGGTGATCTTATAGGATGCATGGGACACTTTCAATATTCTCATATCTGTTGATGCCTGTTTTGTGACCAATTATATGGTCAATTTTGGAGAAGGTACCATGAGGTGCTGATAAGAAGGTATATCCTTTTGTTTTAGGATTAAATGTTCTGTAGATATCTGTTAAATCCATTTGTTTCATAACTTCTGTTAGTTTCACTGTGTCCCTGCTTAGTTTCTGTTTCCATGATCTGTCCATTGATGAAAGCGGTTTGTTGAAGTCTCCCTCTATTATTGTGTGAGGTGCAATATTTACTCTGAGCTTTACTAAAGTTTCTTTAATGAATGTGGCTGCCCTTGCATTTGGAGCATAGATATTGAGAATTGATTGTTCCTATTGGAAGATTTTACCTTTGATGTGTATTAAGTGTCCCTCCTTGTCTTTTTTGATAACTTTGAGTTGGAAGTCGATTTTATTAGATATTAGAATGGCTACTCCAGCTTGTTTCTTCAGACCATTTGCTTGGAAAATTGTTTTCCAACTTTTCATTCTGAGGTAGTGTCTGACTTTTTCCCTGAGATGGGTTTCCGGTAAACAGCAAAATGTTGGGTCCTGTTTGTGTAGTCAGTCTGTTATTCTATGTCTTTTTATTGGGGAATTGAGTCCATTGATATTAAGAGATATTAAGAAAAAGCAATTGTTGCTTCCTATTATTTTTGTCATTAGAGTTGGGAATCTGTTCTTGTGGCTGTCTTCTTTTAGGTATGTTGAAGAATTACTTTCTTGCTTTTCTAGGACAGATTTCCATCTTTGTATTGTTTTTTTTTTTTTCTTCTGTTATTATCCTTTGAAGGGCTGGATTCATGGAAAGATAATGTTTGAATTTGGTTTTGTTGTGGAATACTTTGGTTTCTCCATCTATGGTAATTGAAAGTTTTCCTGGGCTGGCATTTGCGTTCTCTTAGTGTCTGTATAACATCTGTCCAGGATCTTCCTGCTTTCATAGTCTCTGGTGAAAAGTCTGGTATAATTCTGATAGACATGCCTTTATATGTTACTTACCCTTGACCCTTTTCCCTTACTGCTTTTAATATTCTCTCTTTATTTAGTGCATTTGTTGTTCTGATTATTTTGTGTCGGGAAGAATTTCTTTTCTGGTCTAGTCTATTTTGGAGTTCTGTAGGCTTCTTGTATGTTCATGGGCAACTCTTTCTTTAAGTTTGGGAAGTTTTTTTCTATAATTTTGTTGAAGATATTTGCTGGCCCTTTAAGTTGAAAATCTTCATTCTCATCTACTCCTATTATCTGTAGGTTTAGTCGTCTCATTGTGTCCTGGATTTCCTGGATGTTTTGAGTTAGGATCTTTTTGCATTTTGCATTTCCTTTTATTTTTGTGCCCATGTTCTCTATGGAATCTTCTGCACCTGAGATTCTCTCTTCCATCTCTTGTATTCTGTTGCTGATGCTCAAATCTATGGTTCCAGATTTCTTTCCTAGGGTTTCTATCTCCAGTGTTGCCTCATTTTGGGTTTTCTTTATTGTGTCGACTTCCCTTTTTAGGTCTAGTATGGTTTTGTTCATTTCCATCACTTGTTTGGATGTGATTTCCTGTTTTTCTTTAAGGACTTCTACCTGTTTGGTTGTGTTTTCCTGATTTTCTTTAAGGACTTGTAACTCTTTAGCAGTGTCCTCCTGTATTTCTTTAAGTGAATTATTAAAGTCCTTCTTGATGTCCTCTACCATCATCATGAGATATGCTTTTAAATCTGGGTCTAGCTTTTCGGGTGTGTTGGGGTACCCAGGACTGACTGAGTTGGGAGTGCTTCATTCTGATGATGGTGAGTGGTCTAGGTTTCTGTTAGTAAGATTCTTGCGTTTGCCTTTTGCCATCTGGTAATCTCTGGAGTTAGTTGTTATTGTTGTCTATGGTTAGAGTTTGTTCGACTCATGATTCTGTTAGCCTCTATCAGCAGACATAGGAGACTAGCTCTCTCTTCTGAGTTTCAGTGGTCAAAGCAATCTCTGCAGGCAAGCTCTCCTCTTACATGGAAGGTGCACAGATATCTGGCGTTTGGACCTGCCTCCTGGCAGAAGTTGAAGACTCAAAACAGGGCCTGTCCCAGAAGCTGTGTCACTTTGGTCTGTCCCAGAAGCTGTTAGCTTCTGTAGTCCACACTCTCACCTGGGCAGACTAGTCTCAGAGGGATCTGCAAACCAAGATGGTGCCCCCCAGGTGCTCTGGCAAAGCCCTCCTTAGCAGGGCAGACACCTCCCCTCTGGCAGGGAAGGTGCCCGGATGTCTGGAGCTCGAAATGGGGTCTGCCTCAGAAGTTGTTCTCTAGGGACCTTGGGAGTGTCCACCTACTCCTCGCCCAGGTGACCTGGTGCTGGCGCTGACTGGAAGGGATTTGTGACCCTGGTCAGGCCGGCTTTTCTGCTTCCCTAATGCTGTCTCAGGTCCCATGCGATTGGATTAGAACAGAAGTTGTGTTCCACTCACCGGTGGTCCTAAGATCTCATGGAGAGTCCTCTAGGGGACCTTGGGGGTGTCCGCCGACTCCGCACCCAAGGTGACCCCGTGCTGGTGCTGACCAGAAGGGATCCAGAATTATTTTTTTTAAAGACTTTTATTATGTTTCCTTCAGATTTTTCTTTTAGTTACCACAAAAAATATAGATGGTCAAGAATGATTATTTCTTTTTACCTTTTTTTGTAAATGATTTTAGGTACAGTTTATTTAAATGCATGAAATAATAACACATGACATATTATGATACTAAAATAGTATGTTTTCATGCGTGGAGCGCTGCAGTCACTGTCTTGTTTTTCTGGGCGCATTCGGCCTTTTGTGGTGGGATGGCTTTCGGAGAGGAGGCAGCGGGCGGCCGCTGCAGAGGGGTTGTCGTCACCCCGGGATGCCTGTAGGAGGGGTCCAAGGGTCCTCAGGGCTTCGGTGCCTTCGTTTTCCTCTGTCACAGTCGCCCTGCCCGTGGAAAGCATGGGGTCGGCCCTGGACTCCGCTTTCGAAAAGCAGCATCTCTGGATGTACCTGCAGGCGCTGGGCTTGGATCCGAACTCCAGCATCACGTTCGGCGGGAAGATGGTGCCGCACGCGCACCTTGGAGAGAATATGTTTGACAAACTGAACCGTGATGCCTTTCATATAGTTTCTTATTTTTTGTTTAAAACATTGGATGAAGCTCTTGCCAAAGAAGTTTTCAGAGATTGCTGGCCTCCATTTGACCAAAAACTTGACATGGAATTCCGGAAACATTGCTGTGAATGGTTAAAAGAGATTTCTGCTGAATGTGGGAGTAGTTTTCCTCAAGTTGTTGGCTCATTGCTTATGTCTCCTGGTGGCCCTAAGTTTATTCATCTGATGTATCATTTTGCAAGATATGTTGCAATCAAATATATTAAAACAAAATCTAACAATTCTCTACATTTTGCAGAAACATTTAATGTAAAGCCACAAGATATGCACAAGTGCCTTGCCAGAAGCCATGTAGCACGTAACAGATTTTTACAGATTTTGCAAAGAGAGCATTATGTTATGCAAAAATACCAGGAAAATGCAAATCTGTCTGTTAAGCAAGTACGAAATGCAAGATCAGAGTGCACGAGTCTACAGAACCAAATTAAAAGAATGGAGCCATATGATGACAAGAGTAATACACAAGAGAAGATTCAAAAGGTTCGATCCTTGTGGGCTTCAGTGAATGAAACACTCACGGTTGTGGAAAAGGAGAGAGACGTTATTAGTTCACTCTTCGGCTTTGTCAACCAGTATGCTTTGGATGGAGCTAATGTTGCTGTTAGTATTCCAAGGCTCTTACTTGACAGACTTGAGGAGCAGATATGTCAGTTGCAGATAGGAAATGTTTATAAGGCTGGAAAATTGAACCTCTTAACAATTATTCACTTGTTAAATGAAGTCTTGAAAATAATGAAATATGAACATTGTAAGGCTGGCCAAGCAGGATTGACAATAAACCTCCACTACCTTGAAAAAGAAACCAAGGGCTGGTGAGATGGCTCAGTGGGTAAGAGCACCCGACTGCTCTTCCGAAGGTCCAGAGTTCAAATCCCAGCAACCACATGGTGGCTCACAACCATCCGTAACGAGACCTGGCGCCCTCTTCTGGAGTGTCTGAAGACAGCTACAGTGCACTTACATATAATAAATAAATAAATCTTAAAAAAAAAAAAAGAAAAAGAAACCAAATTTCAGAGGGAAAGATTATCACATATGAAGCATATGAGGCATAAAGTAAAAGAGACGGTCACTGCAGTAAGACAGTCTATTGTTGACAAGGAGGGAAAGTGGCATATGAAGTGGAAAGGCTTTCTTGGTCTGTCTCCTTTCAGGCTAATTAAAGACAGACCTGCAGCTGTGGATCTTTTGCCTCCCATGTCTCCTCTTACATTTGATCCTGTGTCAGAGGAAGTATATGCAAAGAGTATACTTTTTAAGTATCCTGCTTCACTTCCAGATTCACATTAAGAACCTAAACAAGAAAGTGGTAGCAGAAGAGAAGTGGATACCCCAGGAAGTGTGTGTGATGGAGCTAACAGCCCCGTGCCTTTTCCCTTACAGTGTGCTGTGTCCTCGGATACAAACAGTTTCACACTCCTTGAGAAGGATCCAAATATGAGGACTCCCATAGAGAAAACCTTGACTTATAAGACAGTAGCAGACTCTGAAGAGGAAGACTCTCCTCTATCAGATGCTGCAAAGAATGCACAAAGTGGTGTTTCCAGAGGGACTCTGCCGGTGAAGAGGAGCGATCCATTCCAGAAAGAGCAAGACCGTCTGGTAGATGAGGTTGCCAGAGTAGTCCTGTCTGACTCACCACAGCTCTCTCGGGGAAAAGAAGGTGGATTGGACTAATTGACACTTTAATTTCTAATCCCTTCTTAACCAGGAAACAAATTCCCCAGACTCCAGAGAACTTGATAACTGATATTAGGAGCTCATGGAGAAAAGCTGTTGAAACTGAAGATAACAGAAGTTCAGACGGGATTCTAGTGGATGCCAATGCTAGAGAAGTGTCGTCAGAGTCTTCATCTACACTGCGTAATCAGAGGGAATTTAGCCTGGCTATTTTTTCCCCAGATTTTGATCGGTCTTATTTTCCTGAAGAGAAAGCTGTTTCAGATCAGCTTAAAGGTGTACCTCAGAAACATCTGGTAACAAGTCAGACCAGTGAACCCCCAACAGAAGATGTGTCAGACTCGGTAAATAAGAAAATGAATTGGAAGCAAGATTTAGAATGTGCAACTACCAGGCTTTCAGAAACTAGTCACATGGACGTATTCTCCCCTGTTGTGGGCAGTGGAATAGATGTGATGAGTAGAAGTAAAGAGGACTGTGTTCCAGTACCGCCGGACCACTCACAAGCTTCTCGCATTGAGCCTTCCACACATAAAACTCTGTTATGGGATTCTTTTCAGAGGTTGAGTGGTATTGGTATATTACATGAAACTCTACCAGAAGTTGGTCGCCTAAGTCTTAATAGTTCTACTAGTTCAGAGACCAGTTTTAAACTGGAACCAAAGAGTTATGTGCACAGTGATGCTTTTGGAGATGATGAGGGAAAAGGACAAGCTATTCCAGAATTAGATTCCAATTTACAGGCTCATCTCACTAGTTATGAGGCTCTGAAGAAATCTCTTAGCAAAGTCAGGGAAGAATCTTACCTGCCTAATCCCAAGATGCTTGAACAACACAAAGTAGAACTGAGCCCTGTAGCCAAAGCTGTACAAGCAGATGATGCACACACTGTTTGGGACACTCAGGCTTTGTTTATTGACACCACAAAGTCATCTCCCCTCGTGCCACTTGATGGAAAAACACAGACAGTATCACTAACCAACGCTTTTCTGCTGGAGCAGAAATCGAAGACCACTTTACCATGTAGCCTTGGGGAATTTCTGCCTAATTTAAAAGAAGAAGAAATCTCAAGTAAGAGCCTTGAAGCAAGAGACTCTCTGATTTGACAAGATGAAGCATTTTCAAGTTGATTTAGCTGTGATGCACTTACCCTGAAGTCTTGTCACTGAACTGCAGCTGATATCATACATTGTAAGTGAATTCTCTTTTCAGCATCAAAGGAGTTCAGAATGTACTTGACTTCTTATAATGTGTTTAGGTCTTTTTTTTTTTGGTAAATAATATGAATTTGAAATATGAAGTATTTAAGAACAGAAAATGTCAAATTTTAGAAAACAATTTTGATTCCTAGAATAATCTTATAAGTGAATGACAATATCATAGTTATGTTAAAAATATCAGTCATTAACATGAGTTAGTGCCTAACCTAATGGCCACTGAATAACTGCACCTTTCATTTTAGAGAAATAAACCATTTTATTGGATCTTAATGGAATATTCTGGTAATAACACAAAGTGAAGTACCTTTACCTTTGGATGGATATTTAGTCAAAGCAGCACACCTTAGATTGTAAGCAGGCTTAATGAATTCTAAGTCTATTGGTCCTGCAGAGTGATGTTGATGGGATAAAATGCATGTGGTTGGTGAAGAAGATTGGAGAGAACTGACGAAAATGGGTAAATAGAGATGGACAGACATTTAAAGAACACTGTCAAACTCTGTACTTTAGACTGAGAATTTAATTCTATTTATATTTAACAAGAATATAAATGCAAATTTACAAATTTGTTTTACCATTGTGGTCTGTGGATGGTATGGTGGGTGTTGTTTTGGGAAAAGCAACAAGTTTTTTGTTACTTACTGATTGGAAACATTCACGTTTCCTAGTGCCTACAGAGTATCCCAAAATAATTTGAGAAAATTGAACATGGATTTAAGTAACTAGTAACATTCGTATGTTTTTGCCTTATTGACAGGGGTCTTGTTTGTATTATCTAAGGAATAAATACATGTGACTGAATAAGCCCGACTAGAAAAAAAAATAGTATGTTTTCTAGATAAACATTAGTTATGTTTTTGACATTGTTTGTAATCATGAAGATGCACTATTCTACAATTGAGCTGAAAGTAAATATTACTCTCCAGAAAATGAGTTCATTGAGAAGAGCACTCCTCCCCCTCCCCCCCCCCCGTATAATCCTACTTGTGTAAAAGCATGCTTTAAGTTTATTGGCATTACCTTAAGATTTTTGTGACTGCAGTCTCCTTTTCCAGTAGGTTCCTCGCCCTTATGCTGAAAACAGACTTGCGGAGCTGCAAAGTGTAAGGGCCAGTTTAGTTTTGGGATATAAAGGAATGTTCTATTCACAATCTATGAGGCAGAAGACATTGTTCAAATACTAGTTCCCTTTCCCCTTTGACCTCTATGTCACATTACTTTTCTTTTAATATCTCTCCCTCCCATCATAATATCTTCATTAGCTTCATTTCCCCCACCCCCACATATAATTTTAAAGTTACACTGCACACGTGACAAACTGGCATTAGTTTTCTGAGTTTGGCTTATTTCACTTTACATATGAATCAAGTTCTTTCTTTGTTGTATTTTTAGTCTGTACAGAGATTCTAACTAAGTGTGAGGCTGTGTGCTCCAGCCATGGTATGGTGTATGGTGTGTACATTGCTGGTAGTGACACTGTCAATCATTTGAATAAGTGTTTCAGTTTCCAAAGGATGTGATGTTGAAATTAACACCTGGGGCCCATATTTATTACTGTTCAGTGAGATGTCTTCCAGACCACACTCTGTCACTGCATGCTTCTGGCCTGTGATCCAATCCTAATCTGAACATGACTTCAGGGGGTGTTTTTATCTTTTGGCATGGATACAGACAGCAGGAAAGAAGGTCAAAGTTCCCCTCTAGGTGGTGATGGTGAAAGTCACTCCAGACAAACAGATCAAGAGAAATGTCTTGGAGGGAAAAGCCAGCTCTGTTCTGCTCACTGGTTTTATGTTAGATTAGTAGACCACTTTCCAGGTGTCCAAGTGGTCAAAAGAAGATAGAATGGGAGGACGAAAAGGGAAGGAGAGAGATGGAGAAGGGAGAGATAGATGGGGGGTTCAGCATTAATAACAAAACATACATAGGAGCCAGGTTCTTGAACTCTGGAACTAAATAGCTCAGTAAGGCAAGCCAGGCTCCTATTTACTAAGCAGTCTACAAACACTATAATGTGAACCCAGATGTCTATATCATCAAGCCTGGGAAAGAGCAGAGCCACAAACCCATCTTTTCTTCTGCTTTTGTTCATGTGGAGGTTGAGGTCAACATTTACCAAGTGTCTTCTTCTATCACCCTATGCCTTGGTTGTTTGAGATAGAATCTCCCACTAAACCTAGAGTTCATTGACTGCCTAGAATGGCCAGTGAGCCCCAAGGATCCTCTATCCCAGTACCCCAGCACTGGGCTTACAGATCCTTACTGCTACACACAGATTTTTTTTTTTTTGTGTGTGTGTGTGTGTGTGGGTAATAAGGCTCTGAACTCAAGTTCCCATGCTTGCATAGCGAGCACTTTATCCACCTAGCCATCGTTCTAACCCACAAACTGGTCCTTGCCATCACTACTGACCACTTATATAACATCATGATGTAAATATAGTTTCCATGTTACACAGAAGATCTGAAATGAAATGCAGGATCACCCAATACTCTGACCTTTCCACCCACATCTATAAACAATTTTTGTCTTTTTGTAATCAAAGCTGAATCATCTTTGAATTGATTAGAACACCTAGGAAAACCAGTCACATGTTGACAGAGCCTAGAGTGAATGTTATCTATTTAGAAGGTACATTTCATGGTAGCATGTAAAAGGGCATTTACTTTCCAACATTTGTTACGCATAAAGAGGTGACACTAGAATTTTACAATCTCTGGGCTTTCAGCACATCTCACGGGAACAGGGCTCAGAAGTTACAGCTGAAGCTGAGAGGATACTGGTCAAGAGTTACAGCTGAAGACCCTGTCAGGGAAATAATGCTCAGGAGTTATCTCAGAAGAGTCTGTCAGGGGAGCACTGTTCAGGAGTTACAGCCGAAGAGCCTACCAGGGATGGCTTCTGCTCTGACTGCTAGAAACATACAGCCAGGAGCCAAAAGTCAGGCCCAGGATACAGGAGGACCAACAATGGCAAACTCTGGGCAGGGAAGGCAGACACCATTATGCTCAAAGCATGCCTTTCTTGCTTCTTGCAGAAGGCAGCAACTGGAATTCAGTCACCTGTCAACTGCATAGGAGCAGCTGATACCAAAAACACATACTGCATATTTGGGATGCTATCTAGTACAATGAACTTGAGTTGATTAAAGCAAATGCAGTGGTCATATGTTCCAGGCTGTCCTTGAGAATGGTATTACAATTAACAGCAGAAGTAGTAGGATGTCCTTTGTTTTAACATATAACCTGTAGATTATATGTTAAAACATAACATTTATGTTTTCTGAACATTGTGTTCTGAAAGATGTGTATTTGATATGCTAGATATCTTTTTATATATTTTAAGCTGTTCTTTTAGTAGCAAATAAAGGTCTGTAGATATCAGTTGTTCTTTAGTCCTCGGCTGCTGTAGTGAAGCTTTATATTTTTTCATTAGAAAAGATGTTCGTAGTCTGTGCTAGTCACAAAGAACTCCTAGCTACACTGCTCTTCGGTGACCTCTCCTGGCCTAAAAAGATACTGCTAGGCACCTGAACCAGACTAAACAGGTATTTCAAACCGTGTAATTTGAGACCATAAATTGCAAATCAGGAGAGTGAAAGGACTCAGTAACAGCTCACACTGAATCTAAGTGCATCAAACATGTAGAAAATAGGGAGGGGGTCCAGTCGGATAGAGCTTGCACTGGAAACAAATGATTAGTGGAAAATATTTTGATGTTTTGCAGTTTTATTTGCAAACCTAATTGCATTCGAATCACAAAGTGGCAATTCCTTGACTGAATTAGTGAACAAAAACAATTACAAAAGCATTAATTTAAGTGTTAAGGTAAAACAGTTTTTTTTCAACATCTTAAACTTCTGATTTCAAAGATAAGCCCACATCTTGAGAATTCTTGACTAGCTTGGCTTAGATCTTAGGTTCAGCCTCCAGTAAGACACACACACACACACACACACACACACAGAGACACACACACACACACACAGAGAGAGAGAGAGAGAGAGAGAGAGAGAGAGAGAGACAGACAGACAGACAGACAGACAGAGACACAGAGATAAATACAGAGAGACACAGAGAGGTCGACTGATGTTCTTCTCTAAATTGCATACTTTAGCACAGAAATTAAAAGCCATGAAATTCAACTCAATTTCTGCAGTTACTGTAATCTGGATTGCAACAACCCAGCAATGTATGAGCAACTCTTGCTGATTCTTAGAAAGGTCTTTTAGTCAGAGTGGGTCACTTCTCCTTCAGTTCCTGGTCATGTGGGCTTTGCTGAGGGCAAAGGGCAGATTGGTTCACAGGGTCTTCTGCCTTCTGTTTCCCACGTGAGTCAGTAGTTGATCCAGTAATGTTCCAGTTTGATCTCTCTTGCAGGGCCATCTTTGCTGTTGTGCTCTGTCACCAAAGCATTGATGTTCATTGTACTGACTTATCTCACTTGCAAAATTGTCATTTCTTTCCATTTCATTGAAATGATTCTTTAATAGGGAGTTGTCCCTGGTTATTTTACCAGTAGAGTGCCGAGGGAAAACAGTCAAGTAAGTTCATGATTCTTAATCTTTTTGTGCCAGTTTTTAATACTTAATGGCTTTGTACAATCTTTTAAAAGTGACTAATTAATTAAAGAATCACTATGAGTTCAAGGTTAAGACATATTTGATGATTTTAGTTCATTGCAATTGCTATTTTTTATTTGCATTCTTTCCTTCCTCCAACTTCTCCCAGATTCCCCTCTTCCTCCCTACCCATCAACTCTATGGTCTTCCTCTCATCATAGGTCAAGTGATCAACTGCCTATTGGCCCATCAGTTCTTTTGACAAAATGCTGGTAGCTGTTGGCACAGCTTCTTGGCTCTCAGCAATGACAAGATGCTCTACAATTATGTGCACTTCCTATTCAAAATCAATAATAATCTCTCCTAGTATTCATGATATATTTGTTGAGAAAAAAATTTTCAAGCACATAATCTAGATTTCAGAATTGTTTATTGCTGCCCAGTCGCTTACCATTTGGGGACTTCGCCTGGACTGACTCCGATAATTTCAATTTAGATTCAGGACATAGAAATCTTTCTTACTTCTTCTGTATGGCATCTATATAATTTTTTCTTTTGATTTCAAGACTTGATTTTCCAAGTTAACAAGGAATGAAAGAATTCAGCTATCTCATAATTACTCACTAGTTATATTTCATAGTTCACGATAATCTTAGAACAGTGATGGATCCACAGACTTGCAGCCAAGATGACTAGACATTGAAAGAGCAGTCTCTGTATTCTGCTTCCTGTCTGTCCCATACCATCCCAGCACATGGCTGTGGTGTATTTCTTTAATTGCCCCCTCATGTTGTCGCGGATCTTCCGTATGTGCTCTCCCACTGCCACTTGGTACTTCCATTACTATATGAGTCACTTTTGCTGATGTGTCTGTCAGAAGTTTTGCTGGTAATGTGTTTTCAGAAGTTTCTTTGAGACAAGCTCCTGGGAATACTATTAAATAGTGCTTTGTGTGTACAATGCCATCTTGATAACAGGTTTCTGCCTCTTTAATCAAGAAATTTAGATTTCTCAGGTATAAAAAACAAAAACGAATAAAGCCTGTCTCCCACAGTCATTCCTGGCAATCCTATGTGGTACTCCAGTTCCTTTTGATCAAAAGGATTGTGCTGAAATGTCTGATGATGACCTGATGTTCGTTAATTTAAAAGTCACTTGCTGCTTGAGGAGACAAAGACCAAAACACTTTTAAAGTGTAAAGTCTCATAACATATGTGGCATAGATTGTATTTCTGGTCCTTCCTGGGCAATTCTTCCAGAGACACAGCATATGCTTCTATATTTGTTTCAAATATGCTGTTTTACAATTCTGTCACTTGCTCTAGTATCTTGCTGTGGCATTCTCTACTATAAATGCCCAGGATAGTAATAATGAGCTTATTTTTTATTTCGTTTTTATTTTAAAAGGTTTCCCCAGGGGCCAAAGAGATGGCTCAACAGGTAAATTGTTTGCTATACAAGCAATGAAGAGTGGACTTCAGAATACCAGCACCACATAAAAGTCAGGTCAGTGTGACAGACAGTTTGCTACCCCAGCCCTCCAGAGGCAGAGATGGGTATCCTCAGAGCAAACTGGCTGCCTATGCTAGATAAACCAGTGACCTCTAATCTAGATGATAAACCAGTGATCTCTAAGCTAGATAAACCAGTGATCTCTAAGCTAGATAAACCAGTGATCTCTAAGCTAGATAAACCAGTGATCTCTAAGCTAGATAAACCAGTGATCTCTAAGCTAGATAAACCAGTGATCTCTAAGCTAGATAAACCAGTGATCTCTAAGCTAGATAAACCAGTGATCTCTAAGCTAGATAAGCCAGTGATCTCTAAGCTAGATAAACCAGTGAGCTCTAAGCTAGATAAACCAGTGAGCTCTAAGCTAGATAAACCAGTGAGCTCTAAGTTTTGAGAAACTCTGTCTCAAAATGTAAGGTGGAAGATATTCAAAGCAAGACACCTAGAATTAACCTTAGGCCTCCGCTCACATGTGCACACATATGCATGTGCAAATGCACACATATGCAATCATGCACACAGCCCATCACACACACACACACACACAGAAGAATTTAAGAAGGTTTAATCATGATCTATTGATTTAATTATTTTATATTATTGCTTTTACTTATCCTTTCCTGGGTTCAGCACCTCACTCCCGACTTCTTTTTAAATTTACTTACGTGACTATGTTAACCTTATGTGGGTTTTAATGTCTTTTAACCCATTTTGCCCCAGGTACAAGTACGTATGGATATGGGTTCATGGCATGCTCTCTGCTCAGTACTTTTTCTTATGGCTTATAGGATGTTTGATTTTGATGATTAGATCTTGTTCATTCCTATGCAGTACCATGTTCACCAAACAGTTAGTTCAGTGTGCCTCCACACCAGAGCTTCCATTTCTGCTGCTGCTGCTTCAGTGTAGTGGTCAAACAGGGACCCTTTCTTCTTGGCATTTCCTGTACCCTATCCCTTATCTGCTCTTCTTGTCCCTCTCTAGTGTGCTTGGATCTGTTTTCCTTATCACTCTTGCCCTGGACTGTCTCTTTTTCATTCAGTTTCTGTGCCTTTTTTTTTTTTTTTTTTTCAGAGAGCACTGGAGGGTATGCTCCTTTCCCATAAACACTGATGCTCTGAGGTTGACTTGGTTTTGGTTCTAAAAGATGTCAATAACATGGGAATCACAAGGCTGTTGGTCTATCTCCACCCACTTTTGTTTGTTTGTTTCTGTTTTGAAGCATGATCTCCTATATCCTAGGCTGGCTTCCACCTGCCTATGGAGCTGCAGATGGCCTTGAACTCTTCCTGATCTCGAGTTCTGGGATTATAGACATGTACCACCATCCCAGCCTTTCAGTCTTGTTATTTAAGGGCTGTGGATTACCTAGTTCCTTAAAATAAATGTTGTGTTATGATATGCTGCTTTTCAAAATTTTATTTTCCGTACATGTGTGGTTGTCTGTATTATGTGTGCAGGTGCCTGTGGATGCCAGAAGAGAGTTCCATTCCCCTGGAATTGCAGTAACATGGGGTTGTAGCCACCAAATTTGGGTTCTGAGAACCAAACACAGATCCTCAAAAGAGTAACAAGTACTCTTAACTGCAAAACTCTCTCTGTCACAGGATTTTATTTTTTAAGTCTAGGTGTTCTGTTTTGTTCCTGTGACACTTCACAGAAATTCAGATATTCAGTGGACCCATTTGTTATCCTTCCAGAAGACATTTATCACTTTTACTATTCTTTTACTTATAACTTATTGATTCTTTCTGACTTGTTTGATTAATATTCACTTTAATTTTTATTATTGCTTTTTGCTGCCTTTGCCTTTTCTTGGGTAATATATTTTCAGAGTAAATTATTGAGTTGAATGTTTGAAAGGTTAATATAAATCTTTATTACTTTACTAGATATGTATCCAAAACTACAGTTTTCTTGCTTAAAATTCCGCTAATCAGTACTGTCTCATGAATATCAATTAATAATATCTTAAATCATAGATAGCAGAGAGTTGAAGCTGACTCTTTCAAAGTATCAAGCCTGGTTGAGCAAGAAAAATAAAAGCAAAGTCATAATGTATAAGAAGCAATGATGACTGGCTTTATTGTTTACCTCACAGACTTAAAATAATTTTATGCTCATAAACTTAACAGCTCACATGAATAAAATTTTTCCTCAAATAAAAGATCAAAAGATCGGTTAGTTGTCTACCTTGAGCTTGATATATTATGCCAGTTACTTTCCAATTGTAGATATTTACTATTTCCATTGTTTTTATTCACAAAGAATTGTTTGAAATGAATTTTCAATATATATATATTCTTTCCTTTTTGAAATTGGTATTCATGTTACTGTTTTTTCATACAATATATTTTGATCATATTCATTTTTCTACCCCAATTCCTTTCAAATATTCCCCACCTATCTACCCATACAATGCACAATCTGTTTCTCTCAACAACAATAAAAAACACCTCAAAGTGTAAAACAAATGAACCAACCAACCAACCAACCAACCAACTAACCAATTAACCAACCAACCAACCAACCAACCAACCAACTAACCAACAAAATAAGTTAATAAAATGAAGGCCAACACACACACACACACACACACACACACACACACACACACACACTTGATGTTGACCAACTACTCAGAGTCCTGGAGCCTGCCCTGGAGTGTGGTTGATATATCTATCCAGAGATTCTCCACTGAAGAAAACTGATTTTTCACAGTCAATTCTAAGTAACTCTAGTTAGGTGTAGGACATTGTGTCTGTTTCTGTCTGGTTTGAACTTGTACAGGTTGTGTGTGTGTGTGCGAGCGCGCGTGCATGTGCCCATGTACATAATATGGATTTTGGTATGTATTTATAATTTATGAGAAACCAAATATTCAAGTTGAATAAATTATTCTTCTCTTCTTGAATAGTAATGTTTTTCTCTAGTTATTAAATGAAGAATTGTGTCAATGCCTGTTATATGCAAATTTCAAATTTTCCATGTATTAATTGATTTTTTGTGCCTTCATCTATGCTAAGATATTATATGTGTGTGTGTATATGTATATGATGTATATGTATATGTATATATGTATATATATATATTAAGCTTTACTTGAAATTTAATTCTAATGGATAAGAATTAGTATTTTCTTTTTAAGTAAGAAATATGCGAATAATAAAATCTAGGTTGTTTGCTATCATGAACAATGCATGTTTTACAATTGTCATTAGAACTCTGAATGGCACAGCTGTAGGGTTCAAATATTTTCAGAACATTTTGACATCTTTGTAAATGTCCCTAGACAATAAAACAAGCTTTCTAAACTATGCTGAAAAACAAAACAAAACAAATAAATCAAAAAACCCATAAAACCCCTTATCTTTCTGCTCTTTGTAAAGGATGAGGTTTTCACAATTTGTCATAGCAAATTTTAACTTGTCCCAAATCTTACTGCAAAACCTAAGAGCCAACTATAGTGTTTATTCTACATGTGTAACAAGTGATTAAAATAAAAACCTTGAAACACTCAGAAGGATCTACAGATTTTCTTATGCATCAAAACTGTCATGATCATACAGATACACCTTGCATTTACTGATCTCACCAAATCAAGACTCCATCATAGTTTTCAATAAATCAGAAGATTAATTAAATCAATCAAGTAACCTGGCAACAGCCATATTAGGGAATGCTTGATATCTCTGTTGCAATGAAGAGGCCCAAAGAACCAATGGTCACTTTACTCTTGGGATCAATTGATTTCAGAATGAAAGGACTGGTATTTACTTCAGAAGGAAACTCCACAAGTAACTAACTTAATGACTAATTTTTTTATTTGAAGTGTTAACAATAAATCTATTTCTTATATGGAAAATCTGGATAGCTGTATGTTTTCTTTTATTTCGAAGGAATTCACAGATCAGTAAGAAATGAGAAAGTGGGCACATGAACATCTGACCATGAAACAGAACCATGGTCTGATGAATAGGCCTTGATGAGCATCGCTTCTGCAGGGAAGGCATGGTGCAATTATTGTAATGAGGCACTCTATTGAATGGCTCCCACATAAAACATAGTAATTGGAAATAAGCAATTACTTAAAATTACATAGGTGGAAGGTGGTGCCTCATTTGACTAGATTTGAATTTATCATGCACCCATGAGCTGCAAATTAATATTGGAGCTAGTGTGACAGATCCTGTGTATAGTGAGAGGTTTCTCTAAAGCAAAGTTTTTATGGAGTTGACATTATGCTTAGAAAGAGAGAATTCTAAAAGGTGACTAATGTAGGTGTCTGTAAGACTAAAATAGTCATGTTACAATGCATGTAAAGGTGAATTCCATTATAATGTCACATTATGAAGCTTTGGGATGAGTCTTAGAATGTGGAAAGGGAGAGGTCAAGGAATTTGGTCTTAGTTATTTTCATATCACAAAAGTTAAAATATGTATTTCTCTCTCACACACACATAGACACATATACACACACACAGACAGAGACAGAGAGACAAAGAGACACAGAGAGAGTCACAGAGAGACAGAGACAGAGAGACACAGAGAGAGTCACAGAGAGAGACACAGAGATACAGAGAAAGACAGATCAAAGAGTCACTCTTCCCTAGGACTTTAGGATGTTCCATGTAAGTTGGTTCCCATTCTGTGTAAAACTTTTATTTTTTGTGAGTTTCCTGTAAGTTGTAAAAGATAGGACAGTAGATTCTACATCTACATTCAATGTGAATAGCTGCTGTTTGAAATGCATTTGCATGTGGGTTTTGTCTTTGAGTTTGTTTATATAATGGATTATGTTGATGGATTTCCATATATTAAACCATCCCTGCATCCCTGGAATGAAACCTACTTGGTCAGGATGGATGATTGCTTTAATGTGTTCTTGGATTTGGTTAGTAAGAATTTTATTGAGTATTTTTGCATTGATATTCATCAGGGAAATTGGTCTGAAGTTCTCTATCTTTGTTGGGTCTTTCTGTGGTTTAGGTATCAGAGTAATTGTGGCTTCATAGAATGAATTGGGTAGAGTACCTTCTGCTTATATTTTGTGGAATAGTTTGTGAAGAACTGGGATTAGATCTTTGAAGGTCTGATAGAACTCTGCACTAAACCCATCTGGTCCTGCCTGGGCTTTTTTTAGTTGGGAGACTATTAATGACTGCTTCTATTTCTTTAGGGGATATAGGACTGTTTAGATCATTAACTTGATCCTGATTTAACTTTGTTACCTGGTATCTGTCTAGAAATTTGTCCATTTCATGCTGGTTTTCCAATTTTGTTGAGTATAGCCTTTTGTAGAAGGCTCTGATGGTGTTTTGGATTTCTTCAGGATCTGTTGTTATGTCTCCCTTTTCATTTCTGATTTTGTTAATTAGGATGCTGACCTTGTGCCCTCTAGTAAGTCTGGCTAAGGGTTTATCTATCTTGTTGATTTTCTCAAAGAACCAGCTCCTTGATTGGTTGATTCTTTGAATAGTTCTTCTTGTTTCCACTTGGTTGATTTCGCCCCTGAGTTTGATTATTTCTTGCCTTCTACTTCTCTTGGGTGAATTTGCTTCCTTTTGTTCTAGAGCTTTTAGGTGTGTTGTCAAGCTGCTAATGTGTGCTCTCTCTAGTTTCTTTTGGAGGCACTCAGAGCTATGAGTTTTCCTCTTAGAAATGCTTTCATTGTGTCCCGTAAGTTTGGGTATGTTGTGGCTTCATCTTCATTAAACTCTAAAACGTCTTTAATTTCTTTCTTTATTCCTTCCTTGACCAAGGTATCATTGAGAAGAGTGTTGTTCAGTTTCCACGTGAAGGTTGGCTTTCTATTATTTATGTTGTTACTGAAGATCAGTCTTAGTCCATGGTGATCTTATAGGATGCATGGGACAATTTCAATATTCTTATATCTGTTGAGGCCTGTTTTGTGACCAATTTTATGGTCAGTTTTGGAGAAGGTACCATGAGGTGCTGAGAAGAAGGTATATCCTTTTGTTTTAGGATAAAATTTCTGTAGATATATGTTAAATCCATTTGTTTCATAACTTCTGTTATATCCAGATGTTCCAACTGGTAAGAAGGACACATGCTCCACTATGTTCATAGCTATTAAGCCAGAAGCTGGAAAGAACCCAGATACCCCTCAACAGAGGAATGGATACAGAAAATGTGGTACATTTACACAATGGAGTACTACTCAGCTATTAAAAAGAATGAATGTATGGAATTCCTAGGCAAATGGATGGAACTGGAGAGCATCATCCTGAGTGAGGTAACCCAATCACAAAAGAACTCACATGATATGTACTCACTGATAAGTGGATATTAGCCCAGAAACTTAGAATACCCAAGATATAAGATACAATTTATAAAACACATGAAACTCAAGAAGAATGAAGACCAAAGTGTGGACACTTTGCCCCTTCTTAGAATTGGGAACAAAATACCCATGGAAGGAGTTACAGAGACAAAGTTTGGAGCTGAGACGAAAGGATGGATCATCTAGAGACTGCCATGCCGGGGGGGGGGGGGATCCATCCCATAATCATCCTTCAAACGCTGACACCATTGCATACACTAGCAAGATTTTGCTGAAAGGACCCTGATATAGCTGCCTCTTGTGAGGCTATTCTTGGGCCTAGTAAACACAGAAGTGGATGCTCACAGTCAGCTATTGGATGGAACACAGGGCCTCCAATGGAGGAGCTAGAGAAAGTACCCAAGGAGCTAAAAGGATCTGCAACCCTATAGGTGGAACAACAATATGAACTAACCAGTACCCCCTGGAGCTCGTGTCTCTAGCTGCATATGTATCAGAAGATGGCCTAGTCTTTCCACTGATGACTATCAGTGGAAAGAGAGGCCCATTGGTCTTGCAAACTTTATATGCCTAAGTACAGGGGAATACCAGGGCCAAGAAATGGAAGTTGGGGGGAGGGAGTGGGGGGGAGGGCATGGGGGACTTTTGGGATAGCATTGGAAATGTAAATGAAGAAAATACCTAATAAAAAAAGGAGAAAAAAAAAAAGAAATGCATTTGCAGAATGAATTAACATCACACTAAAAGATTACTTTTGTTCTCTAAGCCTTCTTGGGTTTACATTTTCTTACATAATTAGTCTGTGAAACAACTATAAATTAGGTAAATATTATGAAGAACTGATTATTTGGAAGTGAGTCATGTCAATGGACTCATGAGGATATCTTACAAAGCTGGGAACTAAATGACTGGAAAGTTAATTGACTTCAATTTTATGACAGTGCTTTCATCACTCAAGCATGGCTGAAGGTCACCACAGGTTTGGCCAAATCAACACCTAATACCTTGTTTACACTATATAGCAGTGACTTGTTATGGAGAACATGAAGCAGCTTGACTCACTGAAAAAAGCATAAATGTTTAATACATGCTGAAAACTTGAAAACCACAAATACATACTGGATGGTGGAGGGGTGGAGAGACAGCAAAGGTGTTAAGAGTACTGGCATTTGCAAGTAAAACTGTTAAGGCAAAAGGGTGTATTGTGTGATGACACACTACAGCTTCCCTGGTGAGATTTTTTGTTTTTGTTTTTGAGGGCTGGGCCTGGAGGTTTCAAGAGCAAAGAACAGATATGGAGCAATAGGGAGATAGTGGGTTTTGGGGTACATGATGTGAAATTCACAAAGAATCAATAAAAAGTTCAAAAACAAAAAAACAAGGATGCTTTTCCCGAGGACCCAGGTTCAATCCCCTGCACCCTCATGGCATTTCACAACCATCTGTAACTCTAGTCCCAGGGATACAACTTCTTCTGGCCTCTATGAGGACTGCATACATATGTTCCAACAACATGTAGGCAGATAAAAACACTTATACACTTAAAGTAAAAACAAAACAAAGAACCCAAATATGTGCTAGAAAGTTTTGAACTGCAGATGTCAAGACAAAAATGACTCCACATCTATATCTGAGACTAGAGACACAGACGAGTGACTTTGATTCTATTCATATCATTTGTTTGGTAATTTAAATCCAGAGTCTAAGCAGTCCTGGGATCATAGGTTTTAACTGCATTTGAACTTCACATGAAATACCATGAATGTGACCAGTAGCCACTTATAAGTTGCAACCTGTAAGTAAAACTGCATTCAAAGGAGAAAAAGAAAAGAAGCTTGAAATATCAGGACAATACATATTTTAGCAGCAGCCTTACATGTTTGATGCCTGTTTTATATGTGACAGTGCCTTTTGATTATATCAATTCAGTACTCATTGTTCTAATTCCTCTGGACCCCTCTCTCCTTCTCCCAACTTTATGTTCCGTTCTTTTTTTTTTTTTTAATATACATAATGTACCAAGTTCAAGTAGTGCTGTTCATGTCCTCTTGGTATAGGGCTGCCCATGGAGCATGAGCAACCTATCAGCAGCCACATTTCTCAAAACAAACAAACAAACAAACAAACAAACAAACAAACACTAACTCTCCGCAAGTAGTGGACAACTGCCTGTAGCTTCTTTTTGAACTTTCATGAACATACATCCAAGGAATATAAACAGATTGCATATAACCTCCAAGTGAATAAATACAGTTTTTCAAGAATATTGGTTAGGAATCTTCTCTCTTACTAGTTGATGACAGTAAACCACTTTCCCACTGCCTGCACAGCACTCTTGGTATATAATGATCCTCAAAGCAGAGCTATTATATAGAAGAATGTGCACCCAAACACAGCCACCTCTTTGAACTTAACAATTTACAAAGAACAATAAAAATGAGAAAAAGGTGATTTGCTTTTTATATTGTATATCTTTTGTTTTTGTTTCATTATTATGTCTAAGTGGTCAATTCACTACCTACAGAGGCAAATTTAAGCTATCAGAGACCAGCATATGATCATTTTATTTGGTGTTGTGAATACCAGCCCTTGTCCTCTCTCCTAAACCACCCTGTCTGGTTTCCTTAAGATACAGCACATACACATACACTAACACATGGGTGTTAGCATCCTATTATCTCTTCCTTCTCTCCTGGAGATAGATCTTTAAATAGCTTTTTCTTTCTTTCTTTCTTTCTTTCTTTCTTTCTTTCTTTCTTTCTTTCTTTTTTTTTTTTTTTTAAGAGCTGCCAGGCTATTGCTTGGTAGAAATATTTCAGAAGATCAACATCCCTAAAGACCAAAGCAGCTTGCTCCCACCCCTCTGCCTCTATTATTGATTGAATGAACGAATGAATGAGTAACTGTTCACTCTGGAAATTATAGATCAGGTTGGATAACTTGTGACATATAGAGTTAGTAGAACAAATCATATGATAGTCTATAATCATGCAGAAAATTGCAGAAATGCTTCATGCCAATCAACAGACTGTCAAGAAAATATCTTCCAGAACCCTTTAATTCATTCCATGAGAAGAATGTAAGGGTAAGCAGTGGAGGCATCAGTGGCATTATCTACAGAACTCAAACTAAAAATAATATTAAAGACAGTGTATGAAGAAGGAAATAAGTCAGCAGATAACACATTGAGCTAAACTATACTGTCACACTGGAAAGTTAAGTCTGTTTTAATAAGGTCATTTGTTTTGATTCTGAGACCAGGTTCTACTACATGGCCTAAGCTGGTCTTTTTATTATTGGTTATTTTATTTATTTACATTTCAAACGTTATCCCTCCCTCCAAGTTTCCCCTCCACAAACCTCCTATCCCCTACCTCGACCCCACTGCATCTATGAGGGTGCTGCCCCACCCACCCACCCTCCCACTCCTGCTTCAGAGCCCTACCATTTCCCTATGCTGGATTATTGAGCATCCATAGAACCAAGGGGTTCCCCTCCCATTGATGCCAGATAAGGTAATCCTCTGTACATGTGCAGCTGGAGCCATGGGTCCTGCTAGGTATACACTTTGGTTGGTGGTTTAGTCCCTGGAAGCTTTGGGGAGGGGGGGTCTGGTTGGTTGATATTGGTGTTCTTCCTAGGAGTTTGCAAACCCCTTCAGCTCCTTCATTCCTTCCCCTAACTCCTCCATTGGGGTCCCCCATACTCAGTCTGATAGTTGGCTAGGCTAGTCTTGAATCCTCCTGCCGTAGCCTACTAAGTATGTGATTAGAGATGTGTTTCACTGTTAAGTCAATCTGTCTCAACTGCCAGCCCCTCTGCTGAGCCTGCTGTCAGAGTCTGGTTGGTCTTCAATCACCATTCTTATCTGGCTGAAAGGCTATTCTGGGCATGATGATATCCTTCTAACATATATGACCATATTGAAGTCTCCTAAGAAACATGGGAAAAGAGATTAACTCTGTGCTCCAGATAAGGACTGGAACTCAAGGTATTTAATACTCTCTGCGCTGCTCTTTTCAGCTCCAGGAAACACACAGCCTTTCTGTAGACCCCTATTTGTCAGAAGGCCCTTTCTCTCATTTTCAACTGTGCTGGAAAGAGAATGCAAGGGACCCTATCTGTTGCATGTTTGATTCCACAAAGGTCAGAAGACATTATATGTGGAATTACATACAGATGGTTGTGAGTCTCCATTGGGTACTGGGAACTGAAACGGGGGTCCTCTACCAGACAAGCACATGTTCTAGATGACTGATCTTTCTCTCTAGCTCTGCTTCTCAAAATAGCTTTTTAAATTAACTTCTTTGTGTTTCTTCCTAGTGTTATCAGTTTCTAAAGTGCATATCTTGCTTTCTTTTGAATTCCCATATCCAGAGAAATGGAAGATAAATAAACAGCAGGTGCTCCTCACATTTTTGTAGAATTACTGAATGAACATGGAAGACTTGTAGAAATGGAAAATATAAACAAAACATAAAAATTAAAGCTTATTATTATTTTAATTATTATTTTGTACTTGAGATATAGCTGTTGGGCTCTGCAAAGCTCACTTATATGTCTAGATCATGGCAGATTCTGACTCAGAGAGTGGCATACTAGCCAAGAGCAAGGTGACACAGACTGAAGAGATCATGGCAGCAGGTTGAGTGAACTGGTTATATCACTGGGTTGCTAGGAAGTCAAGTTCACATCTGTGTTATCAGGAACACTTTGCATAGGAAACTCAGGCTTCCATCTCAATAATATAAAGAAACATAAGTAGACACCTGCATGATTAAAATATTAATGATGGACCACTTTCCCTTCCCTTTCTGCTTCCAAGAAGTCCTCACCATGGAAACACACTTAACACTGAAGTTTCTGTGTCTCAGATTGCCGTGGACAAAGACTCTAAAACAGAGATGAGAAATCCTAAGTATTTATAAACAGCTCCAGAAACAGATGGAAGATGCTGCTGTACACAGTGGGTCTGGAAAGGAAGAAGTCTAATTTCCTATCACTAAAATAGAGCTAGTTACATGGTAACCTGATTAATTTTTTGTCAATATGGTATAAACCTAGATACACCTAAGAAGAAGGAACTTCAGTCGAAGAGTTGCTTCCATCAAATTGGCCTGTGAGCATGGCTGTGAGGCATTTTCTCGATTATAATCGACATAGGAGGCTCCTGCTCACTATGGATAGTGCCACTCTTGTGGGGTGTGAGCAAGAGTGGCACTATCCACAGCAATGTAAAAAAAGCTACCCAGAGGGAACAAGACAGTAAGCAGTTTTCTTCCCCAGTTGAAGTTCCCGTCTTGAGTTCCTACCCTTCTTGCTGGATTATAACCTATCAGATGAAATAAACCCCTTACTCCTCACTTTGTTTTCGGTAATGGTGTTTACCACAGCAACAGAAAACAAATTAGGACACATGGTAACACAGGTAGTGCTTATTCCTAGGATCAGATGATGGGACCTGGAGGTAGATATGCATTCCACTTCACAGCTTTAGCCCAGGTTAGAATAAATATCATGAGAGAACCCTCCCAACTATAGTTTTTCTGTGTAAGGTCTACCAGATGGAGATGAGATGAAGAGAAACACATGGCTATCTATAATGGTGTTTGTTTAACAGACAAGATGGGTCTTAATCAACTCTAGAGACTAGGGGATAACTGTCACCTTCAAAATCTTGGTCCAAGATAAATAATATGGATGGCACCCAGGGTTCAATGGCTCTGGTAAGCTAAAGAGCAGCCACACTCACAAAATGTTATGAAGAAAACAAGAAGTAACATTTTAAGCTCTGATAGTCTAAACTAAGTAGTAGATGGTGGAGCAGCTTTAGAGGAGTTGGGTGATGGAGACAGTGGTTCTTACTTTTTGATCAATGTATTTGTTGTCTTCAGCTGTGGGCTTCTTGGGGTTGTCACATGATGAGGAAGAAGTAGAGGGAAGGATTCTGAAGAGACAGCAGGTGTCCTGTTGCTGGCGGTCAATGAACTGCTTCATGAAGCTTTCCCTTTGTGAATGAAGCACACAGATCAGGGTTACTCAGGAAGTAGAATGGGAGGTGGCATTTCAGAGACAACGAAGCAGTGCAGAAGATCACAAAAATCAAGATGTGTCATACCAAGGGTGACGGTTGGATTTAATTATCAAATTATTTAACTTAGGGAAAAAGCTTCCTGAATCCTTGCAAACTCCTGTTTAAAGACATAATGCCCCTGAAATAGCTTAAAAGCAAGGGTATCCAATAATTGATGGTGTGGTTTGAATCCTACCGTGGTAATGAGATACTTTATTTTCCCCATACTACTTGAAAGAATTAATTCATCTTTTCAAACTTCTATTCATCATAAAAGTCCTTGAGAGATAATTTTACATTTAAAGACTCAAAAGGAAAAGACTTCATCTGATCACCAAAATATGAAAAATTTAAATAACATTAATGTAAGTAAACAAAGAAAGCAACTTAAAATCAGAAAAGGAAATGCTGTCATGTGCGACTTGGGTACAATTTGGTCACCAGTAGGCTGCATGCAAATGGTGGCCCCATAAGATTTCATTGTACACCCAGTAATGCAGTAAGCATCATCATCTGCATCAACATATCTGATGTTGACAAGACCATGAAAATTTCCAGAACATTCTCCAAGCATTAAGTGACATGATCCTCTTTTTCTATTGGAGTTTCAAGTGTTTGGCATTGCACCTATCTCATCCTTCCCTAATCCCTCACCAAGATGTTTAAAGATAAATAAGTGAATAAATGTAAAAAAATGGAAAAGTCTATATGATTTCATGATTGTACCTGGAGCCTTTTGGGTTATCATTGGAAGACTTTCCTCTAATTATTAAAAGCAGGAAGTTTCAAGCACCTTAAGAATGCATTTGTTTAGCAGGAAGGCAAAGCTAGTGCAAACTGAATCACTGTGGGTGTAAATGTTAAGGTTCTTTTAACCAGTGGAAGGCAGATTACACTGTGACCAGACGGCCATATAAGCCAACGCTGCTGTAACACAGACACCTCCCAGAGCTGGCTGCCTGATGTACTTAAAGTGCTCACATTGAAGTCTGCCCTCTTTCCCTCTGAGCAAAGTTCACTTTGTCTATGCCTAGGAGGTCTAAGGACTAAAAAGTCCACCTTGTCTATACCTAGGAGGTCTCATGACTGAAAAGTCTTAAGATAGAGGCAGGGACACAAGCTTGTGTCTCACTTGCTTCTTCTCTGAAGGGATGACTCATGGAAGTCAAAGGCTTTGTACCACAAAGGCAGGGAGAGAACAGGAGATAACAATTTCAAACACAACCCCAAACCTACCCACATGCCAGTCTGAAAGAAGCCTGAGGTAAGCTTAGATGGTAAGCCTCGTTGTGAAGAGATACAGTCAAAGAAACAATCTGATACCTGATCTTAGGAACTGTAAAATCTGAAGGAAGTTTTGAGATTTTCACCATTTGGGGTCTGTTTGGGAATTTTTCGAAGATTCTCAAGCGCAAAGGGAGTTTTTCTTTGGTGTCCGCGTTCGCTTCACTTTGCTTTAGCTAAAGGGTGGGGTGGGGGAGAAGAAAATAGAATCCCATTGTAATGAACAATTTCAGACTTAGGAGAATAACATGTAATTACACATATCGCCACTAGATGGGAGAAAAGACCCACCATGCATGCCACCCAGTGGTCCCTGAGATTGTTCACTGAGTCCTAAAATTGAGTACAGGGAAGGACAAAAGTTAAGAACAAACTAAACCAATTTAAAATAAAATTCAAAGGAAGGTTTTTTTGTTGTACTCTCAATGACAAGTCTCCTTTCACCCCACACACAACATCTTTAGCTTTTACTTACAATTAAACATTTGGATTTATTTTATGCACAGGCAGACTTGCTTATCTCCTTAGCTAACTGAAGGGGATGTATTTATATCTGCACAAATTTGATTTCGTATAAGTCAAGGTTTATCTGGAGCAGACGTGGAACTAAGAATCAATAACTGGCTTGAATCCAGTCCATGCTTTCTTATCTTCGTTCCTCCTTCCAATGCTGGCATTTCCTGTGACTTCTCTTCACTCCTTACTGCCTCTTAAGACGAACCACTCTGTGTGTTGCAGTGAATCTTTCTTCCCTGTTTCCTATCCCTCTCCAAACTATAACACTGGTCTTACTAACTCACAAATGGGTTAAGAGAGCATCAAAGCCTCTTGTGTAATGTGTTTTGTTTGTTTGTTTGTTTGTTTGTTTTTGTTGTTGTTGTTGTTTTTTCCTTTAAAATTACAAAGTTTAGATCAGGAAATTATCAGTCAGTAGAAGTCCAGAAAAATTTTGCTAATCAGAAGGGATGAGTGAGATGATGATGATGATGATGATGATAGTAAAGCTCTAGCATCCAAGGCCACAAAACAAAGAGCACAGAAATCTCCATGGCATGAGAGTAATCTGAAAAGTAACTCTGTACATCAATGAAAGCTTATGAAGAAGTAACTGACTTCTAATGGGCCACTGATATACAACTGGTGAAAATTTGCCAGTGGTAAGTAGGGTCCAGAAGGAAAGAAAAAGCTGCTGACTTATTAAGACCGACCAGAGAGCAAAGCAATCCGTGATAGCAGGCCAGAGACGGGTGAGATTGATAGTGTAGGTAGGCACTTGCTCAATTGCGTTTACTGACTCATTTGTTTAGATATTTGTGCAGTCACTTCTAGAACCAATCCAGGGAGCCAGAACCCGTGCAAAATTCTGAGGCTATAAAAATCAAAGGGCGCCTGCCTTTCCCCTCACCCAGCTCATATCACAACCCACTGGATAGCTGAATAAACAATTACCTAGAAAGATAATGTGACCAATTACCTAGAAAGATAAAGAAAGATAAACAGATGTGACCAGAGTGCTTGGGAACCCAAGGCAAGAAATAAGAAAAAAAATAAACCATGGTATTATTTCTCCTACCCTGACAGACCTCCCAGGCTGCAGTGTGTGATTCTCGTCGCTACTTCTTGAGGGCGGGGTCTAAGCTATGTGGACTGAATTGTGTTTTCTGCTAGTGTGAGACACAGTGGTAAAGTGTATGTCAGTCAGAGCACCTCATCAAAATGAGAATCCTGAGATCTCCCTAAAGCTATCTCCATCTGTTGACTCCTTTCATCCTCACCAGAACCTGACTGGACCTTCACAAGCCCTGTTAGGGTTCTCTACCTCCATGTTAGCTCCTTATCACCTATTCCTGCATTTTGTGGTTACAAAAATCTCAATCTTAAAACCTACCTGTTGTTACTCCAATTCAAAAAAAAATTAAATAAATAAAATAAAATAAAATAAAGAGGTCAAAACCTTGCATTTGGACTCAAAGTCTCATTTCCTTTCTCTCCACCTGTGTAGCTTTAGTTATCTGGGTGTTCACATCACATCCTCTTGAGACCCCCAACAAGCATGGCCCTTCATTCCTGCTGCATCCTGTTGCCCCATCTCTACTTCCTTAAACTTCATGAACTTCTTCTTGTTCTTGGGATTTTAGGTTCTCACATAGTTTTTCAGAGGATCTTTTTTTTTTTTTTTTTTTTTTTAGGAACTCACAGGATGTTGAGCTGGGACATAGAACGTGGCTGTTCATATGGATCAAGGCAGTGAGAAATCTTCAGTTTCTTGATGTTCGATCCAGTACATGTTTTAACAGTTTTCTAGGCTGCTGCAGCAGTTATCAAAAGACTGGTAGCTCTGTGAATCAGAAGCCATGAACCCTTCCAGCATCAATGAATTAATTTCTGAATCAAGGCTTCCTGTGAGCGATGAGGGCTCACTACATCTTAACTTCCTGTGATTCTCTGTAGGGTTGTGGCTCATTCTTCTACCCTTATTTGAATGTCAAATGCCTTCTTCTCAGTGTTTGTTCTGAATCTCCCTCTGTTTCTCCAATAAGGAATGTAAACATCAGATTCAGGTTGATCCCTGACACACCTCATCCAGAATGATTAGCCGTTTATTTCTGCAAAGGCCCAATATCCCAGGAAAGTCTTGTTCTGAAGCTCAGTAGGTTTGGGGGAAAATTGTTAAATGCACGATTCACATTATCATTGTAAGGAATTTTGTTTCACATAAGACATGTCAAGTATGAGGCCTGGGCGGCTGGGAAACTGGTGGGGTTTGTTTCTTCACATTCATCCTGTGTCCTGGGACAGTAGTTAACATGAAGTCAGAGGGAAAAAAAAAAAACTGTTACCAAGTAAATGACAATAAGTGGGTGATAGAGAGAGATCCCGCCACAGATTTTGTAGAAACAAAAGAAAGCCTGGTAGAGTGGACAGAAGTATAGACAGTATCTATGTGTTAATTGGGCAGCTAATTTTTCTTAGGTAGCGTGTAAGAACTCTCCATTTGCAAAATGGAATGAAGTTAGATTCTTGCAGCATTTAGCTGATCATGATGTTTGTCACTGAAAAGCTGATGAACGTTTGGACCATGTTTGTCAAGGACATGATGGTAATATATCAAATTATAGCTAACCAAGCCCTAGAATACAGTGATCAATACAGTAGACTAATACTATTTTGTAAAATCTCCTTGCTTTCACGTTTTTAAAATGGATCTTGTAGAATTCTAATTTGCATTAGGGTATATTAATATTCCCAAGAGCACTTAAGCTCCTTCAGGGCAGGATTCCACTTTTAAATTTCCTTTCATAGCACCTCCCAGAGAGTGAAAATAGAATATGGTCAGGAACAAATTGAAGCTCAGCAGGAGCTGGTCATTGAACCACAACACTACAAAGAGCAAAGCTCTTCTGAATAACTCAGAAGGTTCTCTGTGTTTTTGCAAATCTTCCTTTTGAATGGTGAGAATCAGGGATGCTCAGATATACAGTTGGGTCAAGAGAACAGAGAGAGTGGCAGCTCACAAAGAGGGCAGCGAGTTGCCTCCTATGAGCAGGAACAGCCCCTTTCCAGAAGTTCCATGAGTTCCTTCTTTTCCCATACACCTCCATGGGCCTGTTTTGGAAGGAGTGTGTATACCACAGCCATGCCTTCATCTCTATGGCAATGACATTTGTGCATCCAGACTACAGCCCACCCAAATGCCTATCAATAGAACAGAAAAACAAACTGTGGTCTATTTAGACACTTGAAATGCATTAGGTGCAGCCTAATAAAAATGTAGTCAGATTTTATATTGCAATATTGAGGGCAGGAAACCAGACATAACAAAAGAACATATATTGAAAGACAAGCTTGTAAGGTCAACAAATAGACAACATTATTCTATATTGCTAATTTCCAGTGAGATCAGTGTTCCAGGGGCAGGTTGAAAACAATGGCGAGACAGGTGTAAGGTTATAGGTTTCTAACATGAAGTTGTCTTGGTATGTTCAGTTTGGGTGTATTATGTTTGTAAACACCAGCAAATGGTCTTACCCTATGTTTATTTCAGTCCACTTAAAAGTGGACAATTGATACATTTAAACAAAGTCATATAACTCCTATTTCATCACCATCATAACTTTTATCATTCTGCCATCCCCAGAGCACAAGCCTGACCAAGACACAAACACAAGAAAAAAAAAAAAAAAAAAAAAAAGGAACAAGATCGGAAGTGGACCTGGTCATCTGGGGTGGGGCAGATCAAGGTCACCAAGATCAGATAAAAGCAACTTCATGGCATTTGAAACCACTCACAAAGATACTTAAAATTAGGTGAAATGATTATCTACCTCTCATCCTAACCTTTTATTCTCTCTCTCCCAGGCATATTTTCTAAAAGCAAATATTCTTTGATACAGATGAATGGCTACTATCAATAAAAGACCTAGGTATGAATTTATGATCATTAAACTATCCCCCCTCCAAAGCAAGTCTTTTAAAAATAAAGTAATTATAATTGTAAATGTTCATTAAAATGTAAAAGATCCAAAGTCTGGAGACAAAGGCAGTACAGAGGATGCTGAGACTCTCCTCTTCATGTTGAAGAATCTAATGTAAAGAATGGCACACAGGAGGGAGTTGATAATGGCTTCAACTGAACAAGAAGTCTGTCTGCACCCCACAGATCAGATGATAGCTCTGTGACAGGCTCACACAGGAAAGGGGGAAAAAGTGCATATGCAAAAGATAAATTACAATCAGAAAAAGAAATAAATTTCAAACCTTGAGCTTTTAAGAAACACACACACATCTAAGCTGTGCTCTTCTGCAGCTAAGCATCTGTCGTGCTGCGATATCACTGCTGGCATTGGGGAGCTGAAAGTATCTGCTTTTCCAGTCTTCTCAAGAGAGTTCAGGCATAATTGCGCTGCATGACACATACCCCGTTCTGCCTCATAGCTCCCATCTTCCCTGTTGCAGCCTGTGCTTTCTTCTGCTAAGATATTCAAACACTATTCAACCGAATTTCTTTTCAGAATGCTGTGACAAAACAGCTGAACTGGAGGTGTGTATTAATGTTAGTAGTAATTTTTTTGGCGTGATTTTTTTTCCTAAAAGAAAATAACTTAGAAAATATCTAGACTTGTAAAATATTCTCATTTCCAGATCAAATCTTTGCTTGTTGGGGATTGTGTCTGCATAGATGTGTGAGTTAGTGCAACTGAAGAGTAACTATTAGTTGTTCAGTAAAAGAAGAACTATCATACCATGTACACAGGAATGGAAAGGAATCCCTCCTCTTAGCTATGCGATTAAACTAAGGTTAATTCTCTGTGCATCTTTATCCAGTGATGGTAGTGGTGTTTGGTTTTTCTGCATCGACTCAGCAATTCAGAATGCAGAATCTTCATGAACCGCATGTCATTTTTCAAGGTGGCGTCTCTTACTAATTTGATTACACAACTTTTACAACCCAAACTAATAGACTCTGGGTTAAAACAGGTGGTGTAGTTGGATTAATAACTGAACCTGTAGGCTTTTAATGCTCTATGTGTTATCATAAATCCTTGATCTACAATGTGATGACTACAGGGAGGAACCTTTACTTTTGCAATTGTTATGCCAAGAAGCGTTAGTGAACCCCAAAAGGCCAGTCAGGAGCTGATCCAATGCACTCACACCAGGGACTTTATTCGAGCTAGCTTGGGTGCCGACAGGCAGGATAGTTTTGGTGTCGAAGAGTTCCAGACATCTATTGGATAAGGTTTTATAGAAAGCAGCAAGTGGGGGATGTGTGTTTCTAGCCTGTCAAGCATCTAATTAGAGAGCTACTATGGCCTTTAGCATAATTGGCTGGTGCTGGGAGTCAAACCATAAACTTAACTTCTGCTTCCCTCTGCATTGGTGGTTGTGAGGCAGAGGAAGACTTGTAACTTAAGGGTGCAGATTTGTTGTCGGGAGGGGTGTATATCTGGAAGCTGGAGTTAGACACAGGTCTTGTTGGGGAAAAAACTTGTAGATGTAGGTCTTGTTGGCAGGGGGTAACTTGGAAACTAATGCTAGGTAATGGTTTGTTAATTTACCTGAGTTCAAACATAGATCAGGTTCTCTAAAATGGAGTCTGAACTTAAAATATTTGGTCTCTCACTATAGGCAAAGGATAATGAATGCATACACAGAAGGCAGTGCAATACCATATATGCTACAAATGTTCACTTAAACTATTTTCTGCTAACTTCCTTACTTTCATAAAATCTTTAACAAATACAATACTCACAAAGTCAATCTGGGGTTTTGATTATATTGGTGAATAAATTCAAGCCATCCATACCAAATTGGAGGGCTTATTTCTCAGTTGATCTATGGCTACATTTCTGTATGACAGCTGTTACCCAAGAATGTTCACAATAATTTCAAAATATGAACTAATTAATTACATGTGGTATATTTTTAAAATTAATACGATTTTAATTTTTATTTATATGTATATGTGCCCATGCATATGGTTAACCTTACAGACCAGAAGGTGGCATTAGATTCCTTGGAGTTGGAGTTAAAGGTGTCTGTAAGCCACAAGTGTGCTGGAAGCTGAAATGGAGGGTCTCCTGCAAGAGTAGCAAGTGCTCTTAGCTGCTGAGCCATCTCTCTAGCTTCATTTACATGGCAACTGGCACCCTAAAATGCTCACAACAATTTCATAATGTGAACTAATTAATTGAATGTGATGGTTTGCTTTTCTATGTCGCCAGAGGTTCTGATTTGTCTCCATCTGTCTATACAGCATGCCTGGTAAGGAAGTTGGGAGGAGCTGGGTCACCAGGGACTAAAGTGTGGTTCTGTGCTTGCTGGTTTAAGAGCTCAGCAGAGCACTTAGGAAGAACTGTGGCATTGACACCACCTTACGACATCTCTGAAATGTGCATGAAATGTTTACTTTCATGCTCTTCACACTGAACTGCAAATCTTACAAGATTTAAATGTCCTTCAGAAGGTCGCTTTGAACAACCATGTATAAAGTATCTCCAGAAGCTTTTACAGGCTGGTAAGAGAAAAAAGGGACTTCAAAAGAGTAGACTTCCTTGTTATGTTGACTGCATAACTTGTTCTTAAATTATTGCTCATTAAAAACCCATAAATGCAATTACTTTTATGTTAGAGTGTTGCTGCTAAGTCAAGGTTTCTTTTTTTTTTAATAATTTATTTTTTTATTAGGTATTTTCCTTGTTTACATTTTCAATGCTATCCCAAAAGTCCCCCATACCCACCCTCCCAATCCCCTACCCACCCACTCCCCCTTTTTGGCCCTGGGGTTCCCCTGTACTGGGGCATATAAAGTTTGCAAGTCCAATGGGCCTCTCTTTCCAGTGATGGCCGACTAGGCCATCTTTTGATACATATGCAGCTAGAGACAAGAGCTCCGGGGTACTGGTTAGTTCATATTGTTGTTCCAAAGGTTTCTTTTATATCTTTTTTTTTCTTACAAATCCCAACACTTCCATTTTTATATTAGTTCTCTCTTGTATTACTTGACTAAGACATAGTTGTTTCTATTTGGAAACTGAGTCGTAGAAATATGCTTGTTATAATAAAATGCACTAGTTTGGTCCACTTCAGATGAAATTACATTAGAATTTTAGGCTATCTAGATACTTGGTTGATATTAGATGAATATTCCAATTATAGGGAGAGCCAAGATAAAGTACACACACACACACACACACATACACTCACAAACAAGCATATGGAAATGTATTTGTACAACTGCTATCTCATTTTTTTTATATATAAAATACATAGTATCATAGTTTTTTGTCAACTTTACACAAACCCATACACACCTACATACATTGGAAGGGAAACTTTATTATGGAATTGCCTTCATTGGATTGGCCTATTGGCATGTCTGTGGAGGACATTTTTAAATTGCTAATTTGTATAGAAGGCCCCAGCCCACTGTGCAGAGCACCATGCCTGGTTTTATAAGAAAGGCAGCTGAGCAAGCCAAGGAGAGCAAGCCAGTCATCAGCATTCCTCTCTGATCTTTTTGCTTTAACTTCTTGCCTTGGCTTCCCTCAGTGGTTGACTGTAACCAGTAAGATGAAATAAACTTTTCTCCCCAAGTTGCTTTTGGTCATGTGTTTACCACAGTGGCCGAAGAGACACAAACTAGGATACATAGGCGGTAACATATCCAAGAAAAAGGGAAAAGAAGATGATCTGGATTTGAGCTTCAGTTCAATTAGACAAACTCTTAGACACGTTGGATTTCAGTGTTCTGAGATGAAAATGAGTATCATCATTCCTAGACATATGTGAGATAGCATATGGCTTATAATTTGAATCAGTCAGAGGAAATGTGCTATTCAAACCAAAGCTATCACTGCACCAGAATAGCTGTGGATTTCACAGGTGATTCCATCGGAAAGGAGGAGGAGTAAAGATGACCACACACATGTTCTCCATCACTCTCCCCTCGGAACCATTTCTTCCTCTGCTCAGTTCACTGGTTTATTTAGTCAAGATTCTTGATTGTAAACATGAAATCAAAGATGGAAAGAGAAATGACTTTTTTCTGGTCATGTCTCCTTCACTGTTCTTACCATTCCAAACTGACTTCTTGGAGAAGATGCTCATATGCCATCCTCTGTACTCTGCACTGGTCTCACTATGCCCCTCCGAAGGGTTCTTCCTGAACAAGGTAACATTACTTTGACTTTGAATGTCATGTTATTAATTTTAGAAGACTCTTGTTCCATTTTTGAAAGTGACTCTTTTAAAAATGATTTTTGAAATTATTTTTAAACTTTTTAACAATTGCAAAGAGCACAAACAGTTCCTGTATGCCCTTGATCCATCCTTTTCTTAAACCAACATCTTATCTAACCACAGAATGCTTCCCAAAGCCAGAGGTAGCCTTGGTTAAGTACCCTTAATTACAGTGAAGGAATTATTTGTAATTGCTACATTTTTGCATGAAGGTCTCTTTCTTGCTCTGGAATTCTATCTAGGACTCTGAATTATCTTCCATGACCCCGTCTTCTGCTTTCCTCACTGCTATACAAACTAGTCCAAATTTTCCCTGTTTTATTGATGTTGATGGCCTTTATTGGGTAGTTTTCTAATTCTCTTAATTTCAGGATGTCTAATATTTTCTCATGTTCTGAAAGGTTTTGGCAGAATATCATGGTGATGGTATACTCTTCTCACTGTAATTGGAGGACTATGAAACCATCATGCCTTACTATAGGGGATATTAACTGCAGCCATCTGAGTAAGGTTTACTCAGGTGACTTTAAGGTTAAAGTGTCAGTTACTCACACCAGCTGTGACTTGGAATAGATCAGTTTAGTTTTGTGTCTTTATAGGTAGAGACAGCAGAGTTTGCAGACATTTGTGAAGATTGCTGTAATAATTTTAAAAATGTGTTTGAGTGGGGTTTCTTTAAGGTCATGCAAATATGGTTTCTCCTTAGAGTTTTGTGCTCTATTTTTTTGCACCTACCAGAAGGTCTTGCCTGTAGCAACAGCTGGAGTGTCCTCCTGGGGACTTCCTGCTTTGTATTTGGTTATTTCTGTTTCTCCAACACTTCTGACTTAGAATTATCCTATGAGAAACATGAGGGCTATCTCTTCAATTTATTTAGTTACAGACTTGTAGCTTTTTTATTCTTTCAGTGTTTTTGAAACTAGGTCTATGAAATCTGAACTCCTAGGTCAATACATAGGGGATAAATAGGTATTAGTCTATTTATTTTAACGTCCAAAGCATTCCTCCTTTTGACACTAAGAGCTCTCTTATCCTTACCCACACATTCTCTCTCTCTCTCTCTCTCTCTCTCTCTCTCTCTCTCTCTCTCTCTCTCTCTCTCTCTCTCTCTCCTTTCTTGTATCACAAAATGCTGAGACCAGATATTAGCATTAGGTTTCCTCCTCTGTCACTAGTATATACAGTTCTCTCTCATTCAAGGAGAAATATATTTCAAGACATTCAGTCAAGTTTCAAAGCAAAGATCGTAAATATATCCCTAATATAATGCGTTCTCCTACATATAAATACCCATGGAAAAGTTTAATTTAGAAATTATATACAATAAGAGACAAATAATAACAACTGGTAATAAAATAGAACAATTAGAATAATACACTATAATACAAATTATATACATGGTGTCACTCAAAATATCTTTTTAAATCATTGTTAACATTTTTTTTTACATTTTAATTAATTATTTTATTTATTTATATCCCAAATGTTGCCTCCCTTCCTGGTCCCCCCTTCCAGAGTTATTCACACCATTTCCTCTCCCCTGTGCCTCTGAGAAGGTGCTCCCTTCCAGGGATTCTGTACTGGCTAGTTTTGTCTCAACTTGACACAAGCTGGAGTTTTCACAGAGAAAGGAGCTTCAGTTGGGGAAATACCTTCACGAGATCCAGGTGCAAGACATTTTCTCAATTAGTGATCAAGGTGGGAGGTCTCCTTGTGGGTGGTACCATCTCTGGGCTGGTAGTCTTAGTTCTATAAGAGATCAGGCTGAGCAAGCCAGTAAAGAGCATCCCTCCATGGCTTCTACATTGCTTCTTGGTCATGATGTTTGTGCAGGAGTAGAAACCCTGACTAAGACAGATTCCCCTTCCTTGTGGTGTCAAGTCTCTACAGGACTAGGTGCATCCTCTCCCACAGAAGCCAGACAAGGCAGTCCTCTGCTACAAATAAATGCTGGGTACTCAGACCAGCCCGTATATGCTCTTTGGTTACTTACTATAATTTACCCTTTCAGTTTAAAGGAAACAATTTATGAATCATCTTTGGATGTTTGAATTGACAACATCACTATTTGGAGCTATGATTAAATATGTAAGGGCTACTTGAACATAGGCACTACAGCTCCTCAACAGTTTTTATGGCCTATAAAGAGATTGAAATTGCTGCTAAGTGATCAATGAATAGGTAATGTATATAGAGTGAATATACTGGACTAGTGGATAACCCAGGTTTGCAGTGGGTGAGACAGGATAGAGTGAGATGGTCAGAGACTTTATCATATCACTTAGATGTCAAGCAACTTAGAGCTTTTGAGTTATCAGTTTTGGAATTTTTCATTTAGAACTTTTGGTCTGCAGTTGGCTTGGAGTAACCAAAATTAAGGAAGAAGAAACTATTGAAATCCTGTATTACTGCTATTAAGTTTTCTTTTTCTCAGGAGAACTATGGCATGCACATGTGTAATAAGCCTTTTGTACATGTGACCATATTTTTTTTTGCTTATGTTTACTTGCATGTGTACATGTATCTTGCAGAACTGTAGAAGCATATACATGTATATATGCACCTATATATCTACGAATCTATATATGTATCTATCTACTATCTATCTATCATCTATCTATCTATACCTATATCTATCATCCATCTACCTATCATCCATCTATCTATCATCAATCTATCATCCATCTATCTATAATCTATCCATCATTTACCTACCATCTATTGTCATCATCTGTCTGTTGCTCTATCATCTATAATTTCTCTTAAAACAAACCAAGCTATTAAAACAAACCAAGTATTCTGTTACTCTCCTTCAGTCCAGCATCATGCTTGCTCTTTGGACTCTTCCTCTTTGCTTATTTGTAATTTCTTTTTCTGTCTCTCTAGGTCTGCAGGAAATTACTTGATTTATTCCATCTTATGATTCCTATAAAGTTGCATCAATGATCGTGTTCATCACATGTAAACAGCACATTAAATCTGACTGGATCTGGACCCCAGCAGTGCTCTTTCCCTTTAAATAATTCCTTCTCAGGCAGCAATCACAAATTTCCAAATATCATTCCTCAGAGGGCCTGTTGTCCACAATAGAGTTGTTAAATTTTGCATCCTTTGACAAAAGACTTTATAAGATGCACTATGAAAATTTACATTAATCAACATATTTTATGCAAAACAGAATGAAAATAGGGCTAACATTGAACAAAATAAAATGCATATTTCTCATTTCTGAGAAACATGTAACTCATTCTTTATTAATATGACTGTGTGTTATTCATGTTTGAGAAAGTCAGGGATCTGCTTGCCCTACTATGTCCAGTAATGAGCAAGTAACTCTGAAATACAAGGAAAGGTCAACAATGAAGTTATCAGTGCTCCACTAAAGATGGGTGACAGCAAAGAGGCAATAAAAGCCTGGCCACTGTTGGCAGATGGATTCTGTAACTTTTGCTTCTGTTTTCCCTAGTACACATTTCACTCAGGTACAAGAATGATTCATAGTCTTGAACTGGGAAAGGGATACATTTCCTCTTTCATGGTTCTGCATCTGCTTATGGGTCTAGCTCCTGCTAGAGTAGAGGCCAGGATGGAGGGCTAATGGTAAAGGATCACATTAAGAAGGTACACACGTGTCCCAGTAGTCCTGGTTTGGTTTATGTTTATCCCTATTCAAAAAGTATGCAGCCTGCTGATGGAGTAACATATGGTTTCATTTCCTTCCTTTCCTCACACCCTGCCTACCACTGTTCTAGACAGTATCTTTACAATCTTCTCCAGCCAAAGACTTCCCAACACAGAGTCATGTTTTACTTAGGCTATTTTTCCCTGTGTGGATCACCTCTTGCTCTGACTAGGCCTATAATTTACTAGTCCCCTTGGCTTCCCATATCCATTTAGCATTTCTCATGGTAGCTACTGATAACCCCTCTGAGCCATCCAAGATAGGAAATAACTAAAAGATTTGGTATTCTCAGGACTGGTCTTAGAATGTCTTGCTAATTCATTAAGCAGTTAGTTGCTATTGCTCTATGTAGGCTCTTACCTTTAGTCATATCCAGGTTACACATGGCAGGTTTACCATGCTTCCATCCCTACCATTCTCTAGAAGGAAGACACCAATGTCTTTGAAAGCAAAGATACTTTTCTCTGATCCAGTGCCGATACCAGGCAGCCCTGCTGGCATTCCAGTTCAGCAAGTTTCCATGGAACCAGCCTTCTATTTTCACAGATCTATGAAATGATTTTTCTTTAAGCTCTTTCTGCTTAAGCTAAGCTTGCTGCTGATAAAGGAAGCATATCTCCATGTGTATAAAGCACTCCTGATTTTTGTCTATAAACCTTCCCGTCTGATGTCTATTTTCTCAATTAGAATGTCCATCCAGGCATGGGAAGGGAATGAAAGCCTGTTGATCATTTTAGCAAGGTCAAGTCTGTGTCCTTTAGATATTAAGCTCACACAAGAGAGCAAAGCACTTAATTCTAAGCTTGCCTGTCATTGCAGAGTGAGATAAAATGACCCAATCAAAAACATACCAAGCCACACGAGCATTGAAGTAGTGATGCAATTCACTTTCAGAACTTTTAGAGTAGAAAAAAAAAGCACAGGAAAGTGGTGAATTTTGACAGCAAATTATGTAAATGAAGAAATGAGTGCCTTTCCTGACTTTTAAGTCCATTTTTACCCATATTCAAATGGAGAGCAAGCTATCTCATAGCATCTATTAATACAACCTAGGTTTTCATTAAGGGGAAAATTAAAGATTGACAAATTCTCACTGTTCTAAGAAACTGCTGCTCACACAGAATTTTGTCGAAGCAGCTCTCATTCTAGAGCCTGACCCATAAGCCAGTGGCATCCATGGCCCAGCTGTTTATCACAAACTGGCTGTCACACCCTCCCCTGTGGTGATGACTACCATGTTGTCTGCATTGGGTACTGAGGTTTGAGAGGGTGGAGAGGTGTCAGCATGTACCCAGTAATGAACAGGGGAGATATTAAAGGCATTTATTTTTCAAAACGTTTCATACGGTACAAACATCAACAAAAGAGAAGAAACACTGGGCATAAAGGAAAGAATGGGGTCCAGTGACTATAGCTACATCCAGAGTCAGGGAATCCAGCTCCTCTTTCTCAGATGTCAATATCAGATCCATACAGTCCTTTTGAGAGCCTATATCTATAGTCCTAGGGGACCAGATATATAACAGAGATGCCAGTCAAGAAGGTAGAAAACAATCATATCCAATAATATACAGGAGTTAAGACCCACATTGTCAAATTGAAGATGTCACATCTTATCTATAGATTTGGGCTGAGAAAACTAGGAATAATAAGGTAGTAAAATGTATGCAAATATTTCAAAATCTGGGCAACTTCAAAGTGTGAAATGTTCCTGGCTCCACACATTTTCACAAGCGGTATTGAGCTTGTATTCAAATTGGACTCCAGAGTGGTAAAGTTACTTTCATAGTCTTATTACCATTGAGCTTGATGCAGCATTTTGTTTATAGCAAGGACTCAGATTTTTGATGATTAAATGAACAATAAAAAACTAAGAGGGCTTTGGGAAGAATAGAAAAATATTTGATCTATTCAGAAGAATAAAAGCAAACTGTCTGTATGAAGCTTGAATCCATAGAGGCAATCGTGCCCTTGCCCATGTGCATCTTTACTTAATACTTAGGTCTGTTCAGGGTAAAAATCTCATCCTCACGCCTCAGGACAAGTAACATGGCCATGAATGTGTGCTCGTGAGTCTACAGCAGTTAGACACTTCATAAGGCTAAGAGCCAATTGTTACAGTTTTGTCCTCAGAACCAGGATAATCTACTCTTCTATTGCCTATGACTGGAGCTGGAAAGTAAAAAAAAAAAAAAAATACTGTTATGTTTCACTTTAGTATTGCCCTTGTGCAGCAAGCTCTTAAATATGCTCTGCTTCAGACTAAAGGGAGGAACAAGAAAGAATTTTTTTTTTGCAGGGCCCAGGAAGGAATTATTTTGGGCAGAGTTGAAGAATAATGTCCCCAGTTTGGGTACATTTTTACTTCACACTTACTCTTTACAAAACAAAGAAATAGCAACAGAACCACAACAAACAGAAAACCATGAGATAATTTTGATTTGATAATCTTGCAGAGTACTGTGAGGTTTTGTATTAAATGTCATTTTGAGGAGTAGGGAAGTGGCTCGATTAGGACATTGCATTGTGCACAAGGAAGAAGGTCTGAGTTCAGCTCTCCAGAGCCCACATAAAAAGTCTGCGTGGCAGTACACTCCTGTACCCAAAGAAATGGGATGTACGTGCATGGAGTTAGGATGATCATCCATACAGTTGGCCAGTCAACCTAACTAAATTAGTGAGTGCCTAGTTCAGTGAAAGACTGTCTCAAATCTAAAGATAGAAAGCAACTGAAAAAGACAACCAGGCATCAACCTTTGAGCCTACACACACACACACACACACACACACACACACACACACAGAGAGAGAGAGAGAGAGAGAGAGAGAGAGAGAGAGAGAGAGAGAGAGACACACAGACACACACAGACACACACACATGCATATAGACACACACTCAATTCTGAACTACTATAATTGAAAACTGATACAAATTTTCCTTTGATATTGCACATTTGAAGAAATAGTCTATAGTCTATAGTGTATGGTGTATATATTCTATAGTATATAGGGTAGAGTTTTACATTTGTTCATTGTCAAGAGACTTTACTAACCAAAAAAGTTCTGGAATGGCAGGGCATGAGACATTGGTGAGGTTCACACAACACTATCACCTGAAGGTAATCTGGTTTCATCCAAAACATATGAAATGAAATTTTGAAACAATTTATAGGGATATTCTTGCATGGAAGTCTCATATTGATAATCTTTGAGAGACTGACTCAAGGCTAAGGAAATGGTCCTAACTGCTCACAACACTGCTTTTAGCTGGCCTAGACTTCTGCATTCAGCCATGGAACATCCCAGTTTCTGAAAGTTTCATCTTGAAGCTGATGAAGGAAGCTTTGAAAAATGTTAGTTTCTCAGGGTTGAAAGTACAAAGTCCCCAAACTTATGTAGCTTAGTGGTACAGACATTTACTGTCTCACCTTTCAGAGGACAAGACTTTGAGATCAAAATTTCCCTAGGGTAAGTTCTTTCTAGATGTTCTAGGGGTGTCTTGGCCTGTGAGTCTTTGAGCTCTGAGTGACTGGGTTAACAATAAATTCTTGTGGATGCTTGACCCCCAGATCTGTCTTCCTCACTACTGGTGCCCTCTCCATATGTCTGTGTTCCTTCTCTTCCTACAGTAACTCCAGTCACATTGGATTTGGTTTTACCTTAGCAGTTGCATCATAGCTTAATGGTATCTACAAAGATGCTATTTTCATTTAAATTACACCATAGACACTTAGCATTAAGGCTTCTATAAACATTTCAGAGGGCCACAGTTGAACTCATACCAGAATATAATTCTGACAGGTTCCTTTTCTGCTTTGACCTGATTTCTTTTTTTTTTTCTTTTTTTTTTTTTTTTGGTTTTTTTCGAGACAGGGTTTCTCTGTGTAGCCCTGGCTGTCCTGGCACTCACTTTGTAGACCAGGCTGGCCTCGAACGACCTGATTTCTTGAATCAAGATGTTGTCCAGTGAAAGAGTTAGGGGAAAGATTGAGGAATCTGGAGGGGATAGGGGTTCTATAAGAAGACCATCTGAGTCAACTAATCTGGACCCTTGGGGGTTCCCAAAGACTGAACCACCAACCAAAGGACATGCCTTGGCTGGATCTAGGCCCTCTGCACATTTGTAGCAGATGTGCAGCTTGGTCTTCATGTGGGTTCCCAGACAACTGGAGTGGGTGCTTACCCTGACTCTGTTGCCTGCCTGTAGATCCTGTTGCTGTAACTGGACCACCTTGCCTGGCCTCAATGGCAGAGAATGTCTACTCTTGTAGTGACTTAAGATAACAGGGTGGATTGGTGCTGGGGAGCACAGTTCCCATTCTAAGAGGTGAAGGAGAGAGATGGGAAGGACTGTGTGAGGTGGACTGGGCTGGGAGGAGAGGAGGGGCTATGATTGGGATGTAAAGTGAATAAATAAATTCAGTAATGGAAAAAGAAGAAAATTACCTTTTTTGCACCAACTTTATTTCTTCCCTTTATTCCTTCCTTTGTTCCTTTGTTTTCCTTCCTTTCCTCCCTCTCTCCTTTCTTTCTTCTTCTTTTTTTTTTTTACCTTTCTTTATACAGGGTGTCATATGTCTCCTGAGTGCTGGAATTTCAGGCACGAGCTTCAATGCAGTTTTAAACACTATATATCCAGTTATCATGATGTTAATTATTGACATTCCCAAATTCCAAGTTTTTGCTGTTACTTCTTGCCTTAAACTTTGCTCTACACACTTCACAGTCTTAATGATTTCTTTTAGTCAGTCTTATAGCTGTCCATGTTTTAGTACGACAGACTTACTAGAAAAAAATGTTTACTAATGCTATTTTAGAAATATCATATTAAATACAATATGGAAGATTATCTTTGGAAATTATGTAAAGTTCTGAGATACGATATATAAATTGACAAAAAAAAAAAAGTCTCTTCAACCAAAAGACTGAGAGTAGCCTAAAGTGGAGTTTAGTGGCATTAATAGCTTTGAGTAAAATATGGTGCCTCTCAACTCTCAGATACTAGTGATTTCTAGGTTCTTTAAAGTATTGATCCCCTATCTCCTGGGCAGCTGAGTGCTTTTGAGAGTATCAGAAATCTTAGTTACCGATCCTTCCTCCAGCTGTGTGTGTTCCCAGTGTGTTGTACAAATATCATTCTCAACGCATATTCCAGTGAGAAAAGGTTGGGTGCATTGTAGTTAAACACTGTTGATACAGTTCACATAATTGAGAACCCACCAACAACTAGGTGATCTGCTTAGAAATATAATTCTGGAGAGGTGGGAGTTGGGAAATCATATTTACTTCCTTAGCTGCCATTCACACCTTTTCTGTAATCCAGCTATACCATCAAAGTCCTGCACCTGTCCTTACTTCTATCACTGTCTCTTTATTGCTATGATGGTTACTCATTTTAAATAAAAACATGAATTGTGGTAAACATGCATAAAAAAACTTACATCTCACCCCTTTTAAGCCTATGTTCAGTAGTGTTGGCTTATTCACACTGTTGTGCCACAGACTTCTAGAACTTTCCAGTTTTACAAAGTTGTAGCTCTATTCACATTAAACAATAGTCCTTTTATACATCTCTAATTTCTGGCAAGCAACTTTCTAGTGTGTGTCTGTGGACTTGACTACGTAGATACTCATTTAACCCATGTAAATAGGATGGTACAGTATGTGACGTTTTATGACAGGATGCTTTATGTATTGTTATCATATCAGAATATGTGGCTGAATCTCCACTCTTTATGGATGCTCTCCTTCATGTCTTCTTCCTCCAACCTCTTTTGTTACTTGCTCTGCCTTCAGTTCCTGGCATACCCCATTCCCTGATTTCACTGGTCATGTCTCTGGTCAGTTGCCCACCATATTCATTATCATTACTGCCTCCAGTTTGTTTACTTGTCAACTTCCTCACCATCTCACAGGCTCTTTAAAAGTAGGGACGGCTTCCTGGTGACCTTACACAAGTATGTAGATGTGTATATCCCTGTTGTTCACAGATTGAAGAATTCATCTCTGCTCAACAAATTTCAGCCCTACCACCCTCCTCCACACCTACCCTCAACAGTGATGTCTGGCTCCTGAGTCTGATTATTGTTTGGCTTCCTGTTTGTACACCTGCAAGGTGAGAATATGCTGATATCCAAATTGGCTGCAATCTTATCCACCCCACTGTCTGGATATGTTCTTCTTCGATGATGAAAGAACTTCTGCTTTGAGAGGTTGGAAGGATAGGATACAAGTTTGGAGCCTGTGTTGTGCCAACTTTGGTACTTAGAAATAACATGATTTGAGGCAAAAAAAATTTACTTCTCTGAATGTGCTTTTAATATTTAGGATGGAATTTGGTTGGTTAGTATGAAATGCCCTGCACTGGGAGTTTTCAGTAGCTGATGCTTATTTTTATCCTACTAACACTGCTCATTTTGAAGTCACATTATCTTGAATTCATGCATGAGAGGTTGGTAAAATATTAAGTATGGGAAGACCTTAACACAGCTCTTAAGATGCAACCAGTACTTAGCTGAATCATGTCCCAGGCAGCACTATTTTCTGTGCCCCTGAATTTGAAATGTATGGGAAACAACAGAGATATGAATGAAAGCTTCAAGGTAGAGGAACATACTACTCAGAATATCAATAGTGAGAGAGGAAGGGACAGAGGGAGGAAGGGAGACAGGGAGAGAGAGAAAAAGGGAGGGAGGGAGGGAGGGAGGGAGAGAGAGAGAGAGAGAGAGAGAGAGAGAGAGAGAGAGAGAGAGAGAGAGAGAGAGAGAGAGAGAGAACTGGCTATAGATTATAAAAGCAGAGAAGTTCCTGTCTTTTCTCTGCAAGCTGGAGATGTAGCTCCCAGAGAGCTGATAGTGTAGGCTCTAGCCATTGAATGAACCCTGAGGACCAGAAGGAACCTGAAGAATAGGAAGAAATCAGTTGTTTACCTCATGTCATCAGACAAAGAATAAATTTGACTCTTACTACCTTTTTGTTCTTTTTGGACCTTAATCTACCCATCTGGTGGATCTGCTTTACTTAGATTATGAATAAAACTGCTAAGCCTTATCAGACACACTTTTACAGATACATCCATAACATTGCTCATTAATTATGTGGGCATCCCTTAACCAGTTAACACAACACAAAAAATAAACATTATGCAAGATAGGGATAAAAAAGTATTAATTTATAATACACACGATAGTAATTTTATTGTTTATGCTTCTAAAAAATCCTAGTCAACAAGATGAGGAGCTATGTGTCCACACTCCGCTGTGCTGTCAACTCTGTCAAGCCCTTGAATGAGAATTTTGATGAGAAATGTAGCTGAAGAATTTTTTTTTTTATTTCATAGCTTTGAATTTAATCTAAACAGACTATCTACTTCTGATTTTCGAGATTCTTTCCCTGAGGCATCTCTGTGGATTTTTCCTCCTCATAGTTTAATGAATTTTATATTGCTTAAATGAACACCCTTTATATCTCTCTTGGTCTGACTTTGTGTTAAATCATTAAAGCTGTAGAATTTCTTTGTAATTTTCAAAGTTTCCACTCCACCACATCCCCCTCTTATCACTACAGCACTGAGCTCCAAGGTCACTTTTAACTGATGCCAGAGAAGTTTGTCCAATGTCTTTTTCTTTATGTGTCTGTCATTTGACTTGTTCTCTCTCTCTCTCTCTCTCTCTCTCTCTCTCTCTCTCTCTCTCTCTCTCTCTCTCTCTCACACACACACACACACACACACACACACACATCTTTTCCACAGATCTTCACATTCAGACAAGCTTATTTTAAATTTAATATAAACAATTAGTATACATAAAATATAAAATGATGCATGATATATCATACAAAGTAATTATAATTATGATCAATTATCAATAATACCACATATGAAAATTAACATCTTATGAATAGATTCATTGCATATCTGACTTACATTTGACATTTATATGAATTCAACTAGAGTCAATATAGTTTAGATCTTTAGAAATATAGGCTTTTGGTCCAAACTACATTGTTTCCATTCTTAGATTTAAAATTTGTTTATTGTTTAACCTTCAGTCTCTTGTGTTCCATTCCCTTATCTGTTAGATGGATATAATAGTATCTGTACTGAAGCAGCAGAATTAAGGAATGTGTAAGTTGAAATGTTAGGAAAGTAATCTTTTAACATATCTTTTCTATTCTACTCTATCTGGGGTAAAATATTTTCTGCAAATGATGCAACCTCAAAGGCTAAGATCACTGGAAAAAGGAAAAACAATGAATATTTTAAAATGATACAATGTTTTTAAAAGCTACATTTATTTATAACTGTATAATTTTGTGTGTGTCTGTGTATGCATGTGTGTGCTTATGTATGCATGTGTGTACATATCTTTTCGGGTTTATGTACCACATATTTGCAAGAGCCCACAGAGCAGAGAAGAGTGGGTTGACTTCCTTGGAGCAGGAGTTATAGGTGTTTGTGGGCTGCTGTATGGGTCATGGTGCCTATGTAAGAGCCCATGTACTCACAACTACTTGACCATCTCTCTAGTGCTGTGTGATGCAGCTTTTAAAACTAATGAAAACACAAAATATTCTTGTGCAAGAGAGGAAGAAAATAAACAAGAACCATTTTAATTTAGAATGATAATTTTTGATCCAATGGATTTTAAATATGAAACTAAAGGGATTTGGTGTGTGAAATTAATAGATGGATTAATTAAATATGTAGTTTCAGTCCAATCATGAATAAACAATCCCCTAAAGCCACTATTAAAATGGAATCACTACTTTATTTTACTTGGAGTTTTCAGTGCTGAAAATGTCTTTAAATTTATAAAGAAGATGCCTAAATTAGAGGTAAGAACAATTGGATAATAACTCAGATGTACAGAGTTTCAAAAAATAAAAAAAAATCCTGTTCTTTATTTATCAACTTACTTATTTATTATAAACAGGGATTCTTGAAGGACATGATGACATCAAACTTATTACATAATAATTACATAATACACACTATGGCCTCAAACTCTTGATCCTATTGCCTCCTCTCATCTGGGATAACAGGCCTAAAGTGTCACACTCTGAATAAAACTTTTTATAACACACACACATACACACTGAAGAGCCATATATAATTAACATTTTAATGCTCATGAGAAAAGTGAGATATCAATTAGGGCTTTGCAAGGGGTGGCATGTATTTGTGTGTGTGTGTGTGTGTGTGCGTGTGATCATGTATGTGTGCATATGTGTTGAGTATATGTACACATATGGGTACACATATGAATGTACCCATATGGTACATTCATATTAGGGCCATGGGACAACATCAGTGTGTTCTTCCACTGCTTTCTACCTTATTTTGGGGATAAGTTCTTTAACTAATGCAAAGCTCACTATGTTGTCTGGGCTGGCTGGCCAGCTAGAAAACTTATCTTTACCTTGACAGTACAAGATTTACATATGCACACCACATATGGCCCTTTACCTGAATCCCTGGGATCTTACCTCATGTGCTCACACTTGCATGAGAAATAGTTTACCAACTGATCCCTCTTCCAAGTCTCATGATTTTTTAAAAAAAGATTTATTTATTTATTTATTTATTTATTTATTTATTTATTTATTTATTTATTTATTTAATGTATGTGAGTATGCTGTAGCTGTACAAATGGTTGTGAGCCTGCGTGGTTGTTGGAAATTGAATTTTTAGGACCTCTGCTTGCTCCGGTCGGCTCCGTTCACTCCAGCCCAAAGATTTATTTATTATTATACATAAGTACACTGCAGCTGTCTTCTGACACATTAGGAGAAGGGGTCAGATCTCATTACGGGTGGTTGTGAGCCACCATGTTGTTGCTGGGATTTAAATTCAGGACCTTAGTAAGAGCAATCAGTGATCTTACTTGCTGAGCCATCTTGCCAGCCCTCATGATTTTTTTTTAATTGTTGGTTTTTCATTTGGAGTTAGATAAAAATAAATGAAAAGCCTAGAGTGACTGACTGTTGGATATATGAAGGTTAAAAAAATACATAGACATACAAATTCAAACATTCAAAATACCATCACTGCAAAATATATTTAGGTTTCGGTTTATAGGTCCCAAAAAATTGCTGTAAGTAATTTTTTAAAACCGCCTTCTAGCAGGAGTATTTTGCAAATATAGGTTGAAATTACTTGGTATTTTACTTATTCAGTGGTTGTTTAATCCCACACTAAATCTTGTAGTAGATCAGTTAAAAAAAATTGAATGGTTTTCATTTTTATGTATACAGTTTTGATGGGAATATATAAAATATATTCAAGATCTATGAATGATAAATATGACACACAGGAAATCCACATATAAATGCCAGATTTGGAAAGCAGCAGGTTTTTATTGGTCTTGTCAAATTATGTATGTGATAGCTTTGATGTTGAGCTCACACATAATATATTTTTTCTACAAAGGAGCCACATGAAGCACTTCACATCACTGGCGTAGAATAACATCCTGACACTCGCTTGAAGAGCATTTCCGCTAAACCACACATTGAAAAGATCAGGAGAAAATGACCCTTGCCACAGATTCACTTGCCTGCATAGTTCAGCACACTATGGAGCTTAAAACCTTCCTGGGTACGCTCAGAGGTGGAGTCTTTATGACAAATATGCTTGTCAACCCTTATGGATACCCTTGGTGAAATCAGTCACTTTGGAGATGAGAATAATATAATGTTAAAATAAATCAGACCATTAGAAGATATTAAAAATACAAATTTAATAGATTATGTTGTTTTATCTTTTGCCGAATAAGCAAAAATCGAAAATTCTGAATGTGTAAGAGCCTTTACATCATTCCAAAGGTTTGCTTAAGAGTCTTGGGTCTTATTGTTAATATTTTTCATCATCTTGCAATGTGTGGGCAAGTCCAAGAAAATATTCTGCAGATGTGCTCCCTCCCTTTATTTTTCAATAAAGTGAAACATTCCAGACAAGAGCAAATACTCCTCCATGCAAGAGAACTATGGATCTATTTGGCTGATCTGTCTGCCATGGCTAACATAACCTTTATACACTTCAATTTCCATTTTTGGATATAATTTCTTCTGCCCTAATACAGTCTGGTTTCAGGTATAACAAGTCACATATTTGATAATTTATCTTATTTATTTTTGAATAATCACTTTGGGCACCCAGACTAGATGTTCTTCTAGTGTCTAGAAGTCAGACAAGTTGCTTCTTAATACTTTTATGATGAAAGAAAAATCATTGCACCTACATATGTAGTATGGAAGTGTAGGCTTTAGGAATTTGGTTTCTAAACAACCTTCATTTAATGGAAGAAAAATGATCTTAAAATCCATTGTCTTAAACTATGTCCATCTTACTTTTACTCAAAATAATATCATGGAACTAGCCTAAGGATATTAGTAGAATAATAGAGAAAATATCCTTTGATACTATATAGGAGATTGATTTAAAAAGTAAATTCATTAACTGACACTGTCTCAAGATTTTCAATTAATGTTTTGCTTTGATGGTCCAAAGTCAACATCGCTGTGAATGAGATTTCATCTCTATGTTTCAACTCCCACATGTCACTTACTTGTTTGAGCTTCTTTAGATCTTCATCAAGTTCTAAGTTGTCCAAAATAACAGCAACAAACAAACTCAGGAGGATCTATAAAATGGTTAAATAACAATGAAAACACCCACATGCTATAGGTATCAAAATTTCATATATAATATAGAATATCTACCTAAAAAATATTTGATAAAGAATTCATCAATTGAAAATTATAAATACACACTGTGACTCATTGCAAAGACACTTTAAAGTGTACGTCACAAACACAGGGCAGGAAATACAAAAGTCACATAAATAATAAGAATATTAATTACTTCATGAAGGAAATTTAATAAGGAAGTTATGATTATTTTAATTTAACAACCCCTTTTCTGAAACTAACCTAAGAAATTATCTGGATTAATGATTAAAAATATCTTAATATGCAAAGGTGCTATTTGGATGGTAAGTTATAACAATGAGATTCTGGGAATGACATCTAAACTTGTATAAGAAGCTAATACAATTACAAAGAATTCAATGATCTAATTCAGGTCAATATTAAATATTTCCATGGTGGCAAGGACTCTTCAAGCTGTCCCATAGTGTTGCTGTTAGCTGCAAATGATGTGTTCTGTAGTTTCACACATTGAATAAGTAACCAGAAGGTTTTAGAAAAGAGGCAATAACAGGAAAGTCGATTTTACTCTACTCTCTCTTGGATCCGTGTGGCTCAGGTGGAAGCCATGTGCCAAGTATGAGGGAAGCACTATGAACAACTATCTGTTGGTGAACTGAGACTTCTTGCCTGCAGCCAGCAAGGAAACTTCCAACACCTTTGTGAGAGACCTGTCTTGGAAGCAGATGCTCAATTTTTCTAGTTGACCACAGCCCCAGACATTTTGACAGTATAAGAGGAGACACTGAAACACACCCAAGCAAGCTTATTCCAGTTCCCAAATGAGAGAAATTGTTCAAGACAGTAAAGGTTTCTTTGATAGCAAGTTCCCAGCATGTAGATAATTTATTATATGGTATCAAATTACAAATCATGAATCTTTATGGTAACAGAAAATGTTTCCACTATAATAATAGAAGTATATATGGTAAAAATCCAGCAAAATAGAAAAGGAATTAAAGAGATGTTCAGACCACATCATTTAGTGTAGCCATAATGTCTGTCTTTGTGTAGCAATGAGAAATTTCCCTCTTTATATGTTTGAGATAGTTCACAAACTTAAAAAAATGCATCTTTGGAATAGGTAAACACAGGAAAGAAAGCAAACATACAATAGCATTTAACATATTTTAATTTCTAGTCCTTCTTTCGCCTGGAATCCCTGCAGTTTCCATGTTCAGTTCATTTTTGTTTTCAGTCCTAATTTGCATTCTTCTTTTTTAACTTCCCTTTGAAGAAGCCATTGACATTTCTTAATATTTGATGCTTGAACCAAATGGCATGAAAGTTGAGGCAATTGAGTTGTGAGTTATTGTGCCAGAGAGATTATTATGCAGAATTTAGTGGCTTGCTCTGTCCCAGGTTTAATAAACAGATAGCAAGGGGTAAGGTTGTGAGAGGAGATGATTGGCTGGGGATTAGTACCCCCATGCTTCCTTACTGAAGACAGTTCAGAGTGATCCAGACCAGAGATGTTTCCTGATGTTGCAGTTTCTGGTCCACCCCTGTTAGTTAGAATAGGCTCACTCTAGAGTTGGCATTGTTCTAAACTGGGCCTTCCCCCAGTTCACTCCAAGTTTAATTCTTTTCTGTGACCTTGGTGATGAAAAGCTATGGCTCAGGGGAATCAACATTTTCCTGTAGCCACATCCAGATGCTGAGGTATTCCCAAGGCCTCCCAACCATAAGAGATGCTTCACAGCTCTGGCGGTAGGCATTTGAATATGCCTTGTTCCATGTCTGGATTCACCTGGGTTTCCTGTCTCCCCAGAAGACACACACACCCATCCAAAAGGTGGGGGGAACCATCTTCAATGTTCTTAAACAATTTCTTTAGAAATCACATTCTCACTTGTACATTCTTCTCACTGTCTATGAGCTGTCTACACATACAGTTACCTCAGACTCTTACTCCATTATTATTTAGGAAAGGTCTTTCTAAGGACCTGAGAGTTGTATCTTTAAAATGTAAATAACCACCAAGGACCTCAGGCTCCCAACCTAGTATGAGGATGGGGATTAACCTAGGAATCCTGTTTCAAGCGGTAAAATGACTTGTCCTGGAGATAGGCTTTGGTGTTTTTCTCTCTGGATACAGACAACCAGCCCATCTTGAAAGTCACCAGGTAAGATTTATATGAACTATATTCATCAAATATCACTGTTGAATCCTTTTAAAACTTGCCTATTTCTATCACTGGACTATGTACGTGGTGTTGTGCCTACTAGGTCACCTGAATTCCGACCATGGCTTAGGCTCAATACTTCTTCAGGAATAAAACTGTTTTTGTTTTTTGTCTCTACCACCTTTACGGAAAGGTTGGAAGCTTAGCAGATTTAATTATTTCTCTAGCACCATCCAGATGAAGGGTATTGAAGCACAGTGATGTTATTGTTATCCTATTAGATTACAATTTGTTAACAGTTCAGAGAATTCCAGGAATGTATCAGACATAGTATAGTTGGGACTCAGATGCAATATTGTTCAAAGTAGAGTTTACAACTGAATCCAGCAGGTACAGTTATTATCTACATAGGTGAAAACACTGTGGTTCAGGTGAGGCCTGGGTTCAGAAACAGATACAACTCTTTACTTATTCTGGATCAATCACTAGCCCATAGAGTTTACTATACATTTACTTGCTATGGCTATAATATTATTAGTTCAACAAAGCACAGCTACCACTTTCCCCATTTAAATCTCTACCAAAAAATTAGATGAATGACCAATATTAAAAATAGATATATGGAAATAAATTCTCTTGGCATTTTTAGGAGTAAATTTGGTGAGATAATAGTCTTTTCGTTTCTGTTGATGGCTGAAAATGTAATATTTTTCTATCAATGCAACTCAATTCTTGGGGTCTATTATGTTAGAATATATGCTCTAATTCTTCAGGAGTAGTCTAAGGTCAAGCATGGTCACATCACCTGGCACCTGGTCCATTGTGAGCTACATAAGACATTTTCCATCTCCTATGGGGAGTAATGGTTTGTTTGTAGAGGTGGGAGAACCTGGGTTTTTGATCTGCCAGTATAGCCATCACCTCAGCTCCTGCTGAGTTTTGGTTCCTAGTGATGTCTTCTGTGTGGTTTCTCAGAGCTGCTGAGGCAAAAATGCATACACTTGGTGCCTTCCCTGTGGACATTTATTCTATCACCATTCTAGAGGCCAGAGGTCTAAAGGGTAGCCTGCAGCAGGAGTATATGTCTTCCAGTGCTTCTAGGAAAGGATCCTTCCTTTCCTCTTGTAGCTTCTGGTACCCACAGGCCATCACTTGTTTTTTTCTTAGAGCATCAACTTCCAATTCTATCTCATAAGGGCCCCTCTTTCTCCTCTTATCCTTTTCAGTTTCTCTCCAACGTAATAATTTATAATAGAATTATTGTTATTAATTATTCTTATTTACTGAATTTGAGATCCACTCAAATAATTCAGGAGGATTTTATCCAACATTTTTAATTTAATTATATCTGCAAGTCCCCCTTTTCCAAAAATTTGAGGGCTTTGTTTTTGTTTTTTTTTGTTCATGGTAGGTACTTCAAATATTTCAAACCAGCTTATCAGAGCATGAACTAATCAGTAGGAGGTGTAGTTTGACAGGAACTGATCACAGGGCACGCTGACTCTCAACCCACAGGTCAGTTTAGAATTCTGCCATTCTTGGGGAATCAAGGGAGACTTGCTCTTTGAGGGTGTCTTAGAACTTGTCTCTATTTTTACTTCCTAGGTATGATTCTAACACTGCCCAGCTGTAGATGGTCCATGTGTGGACCCTTAACAATTCTCTCCTTCTTAAGTTTAGGCAAAATGTGCAGCACGTCTTGGTTATCCTAAACATGCTGATGGATAACAACACTGTTACTGGTTTTTCAAGACAACACTCCTCTTCTTTCCTTTGTCTCAAAGAATGTCCTTTTACCCCTGAAATAATTCATGCTGAAGTCTAGGGAAACTGGAACAGAAGTGCACTGTGTGGCTACATAAGGCTGAAGACTGATGCCAGAGACAAAAAGTTACCTGCATAGAATCATAAGTGTAGTGCTGTACTAGCTGAAAATGTTGGTTTCTGAAAGTCCATAGGGATAGATGGGCAAAGGACATCTTAGTTGAGTCAATGATGAGGGACTCAAGGATGTGCTCAAAGGTGCTGAAAGACCAAGGTGACTTTGACAGGAAAGGAATGTGACAAAGCCATTCCAGGAGTCTGAGGAGCACATCCTAGTTCTGGAGGAGCTTCCTCCAGGATATTTCCTTACAAGGATGCTAAGGAGAAGGGAGTAGAGTCTGGGTTGGGGCTAGCAATTCCACCTGTGGCACAGGCTGAGGTCAGGGAATGCAGAGGGAGGTAATCACTACCATGAAGTGATAATCATAGTTTCTTCTATATTCAAATTTTTCTTTCAAATGTGTGGGGGATGTTGTGGTTACTTATTTTTATGTTTAATACATCTGATGCAGATGGTTCTTGGCTGAGAGTATGAATGAATTTTTGACAAAAGGAATTTAGATCGCAAATGTTATCTTCCTTGAAAAATAAACATATTTCATATATTCTTGTTAGAGTAAAAAGTTACTCTCAGAACAGAAGAGCCAAGTTATAGTGGGGGTGTGCATTCTTTTTCCTTACAGACAGACCCAAGGACTTACAGACTGTGGATAAAAGGAGGCAAGTCTGACTGACAAGACTTGGCAGTAGAAAACCCCAAACATACAAGATTGAGAGCAATGTTGGGAGAGATTGTTAGCAACAAAGTCAAGACTAGTGAAAGAAAGTCAAAGTTTGCTTTAAGTTATCATGAAGCTTAATTTCATTCATCAAAGATTTGTGAACATTTAGGTGTCAGTTCCATTAGCATAACACTGTTGTCAAAGGGGAAAAAAACCTAAAGAACAGCAGAAAGGAAGTCTAGTGTCATGTGAAGCCTAGGCTTCTTCTAGGGCTCAGTTTTGTTTCTATGTGGGCTTTTGTTCCTGGTGTAGAGGTCCTGGTCACTCAGGATGAGAAATGAGGAAAGTCTGGACTGGGAATGGTCTTTTTGGAACAGAGATTGAAAGTTCAGGAAACCAAGATGAGCCCGCAGCTGATTGCAAAGAAGTGAGAATTGCTTTATGTTTCTTTTCTCAGAGTCTAATAAGGTGACAGTAACCACTGGGATGAAGAAATTGAAGTGAGGAGAAGCTGGCACCTTGCTTTCCATCATGTTTAATTTACCTTGTCAACAATACATCATCTTCCTTATAAGCCTGGGGTGGAAATGGAAGGAGGGAGCAGGCTGACCTGGGTGTCAGCCACTTACCAACACAAGGAATTAGAAGTCATGGGAATACATGACAGGTCCTAATTCTAAAAGCAAGTGCATTGCTAGATTCTTGAGTATTCTGTTTGCTTTATCCCTTCAGAAAGCTGAGATAATGTTCCTTAACAACCAGGGTCCATCACATCCACACCTCTGCTATGCCTTCCTTTCAATGTCCCCTTACTAAACTTGATAAGCATACTGTGTTAAATGTTTTCCATAGATGTTAGAGGTGGGACATAGGACTGTATGAAACTGCTCATTGATAAAATAATATTTCTTTTTTTTTTAATGGAGACTCACTACCTGGAGCCACAAGACCTTCTTTTTGTACAGAAAATATTTCATATTTCCAAGTCTAAATTATCCAATCAACTTTGTTTTGTTACTTAGAGTCATAAAATACTTCAGTTTAGAACATGGTTTATAATTTTACATCATTTAAAAAAATTAAGCCATAATAGCAGGGATACTAAGGTTCATCATGTAATATTATTTTGTTTTCTGTTGGGTTGTATCTAAAATATACATGCATTTTCATCAGAATGCTGCTTGCTTACTGGGTCCTTTAAAATCAAGAAATTCACATATGTACAAGTTTTCATTGATTGGCTGCTTGCATCTCTAAACATGTCTACAGTGTTTGACTGTAGCAACATACACCATAGTGTCTAGGCTGCCGTGGAACAGTTAACTGGCTTAACATATATACACCTTTATTTTATGCCCACTACAAACATAGCACAAATCTGAAACGTTTATGAAAAAGGAAACAATAACATGATTTTTAAGTGGTTTTTTTTAAAGATTTTTGTATGTGTTTGGTGTTCTGCCTATGTCTTTGTACATATACCCATGCATCCAGTGAAAAGGGACTCCAGAAAAGGGCATTAGATCTCCTAGAACTAGAATTATAGATATTTGTGAGCCATCATGTGGGTGCAGGAAGCTAAACCTGGGTTTTCTACAAGAGCAGTTACTGCTTCTAACCACAGATCCATCATTTCTCTATTCTTGCATATCCAATTCTTTATCTCCTTAAGTTACCATGCTCATTCCCAAGACATGTTTTTTCTGACTACAGCTTTAGTGTAGACAATGGTGCAAATCATGTCTTGAAGTCTGGAAAGTCTGATTTTCTGGAAGTGGAGCCTAGGAGTTAGATTGCTGATAAGCACAAAGCAATTCTGGCTTCCTCCTCACCCTTCTGAGAGAGGCCTTTTCTAGGCTTTTCTCCTGCTAGTAGCTCCCCTCCCCCATGCTTAAGGACATGTTTATCCAAAGCTGTGGCTCTATGGGCCCCTCTGTTTTCCTTTAAACTGACCAATCCTAAATTAAAGGGAAGAGAGCCCTGATGTAGTACTCCTTAAGACTTAAAACCTCAGTCCTTCAGTAGAAGGCCTTCCATTTTCCCAAATTCTCCTCTGCTTTCTCTATTTGTGCCTTGGAGTGAGTGAGCGTGTGAGTGTCAACACACACACACACACACACACACACACACACACACACACGCACACACACACACATGCACACACACTTTAGTGTGTTGTGTATATGAGTATGCATATGCAAATGTGTTCTCTTAGTTAAATGGCTGGTTCTATCTGCTCTGTCTTACACATAGGCATGTGCATAGATGTGTACATGTGTGTGTGTGTGTGTATGTGTGTATATATGTGTTCTCATCCCTATTTAAAACCTTTCTTCACTGACTGTTTGCTAAGACCTGTTTAACTTGAGATATTTTCTGCTTTTCAGTTACTTAACTGGCAAAATAAACCTGATCAAGCCCCCTAGATATTAACTCCACATACTGGTGGAGTTTTAAGCTTCCTGCTTTGTAGATACTTAAAGTGATTTTCTGGGTTTAGCTCTGTCCAAGTGTGTCTCTTGGTTGTCTGTTCTATCCCTCAGGAATCTTTGTTTTTTTCTTCACCTCTTTGTTCTACTTCTTAGAGTCCAGACGTGCTCTAGGCTAGACATTTTCTATGGAATTACCTGAGCCAATGATTTGTTAGCATTTGCTGTATTTGTACATTTACTTTGTAAATTCATAAAATTAATACGTTTCAAACATTTCTGGCAGATAGACTGGCTTTTCTTCCATGTGCACACACTAAATTTCAAGCGAATTACAAGGAATTCCTTACACCAGTGTTTATACCTCAGATTCACTTTTCAGGCAGCATGATACAGATGCCAAAGTTTATAGTTTCTTTTTAAAAGAGGCCAGATACATCACTGGGATTGACGTGGAGGAGATGTCTGTCACAGTAGCAACATGCCCGACTTTCTTTAAGTCTACCTGTACCACTCACTCTATGACCCATTCTAACCACATTTCCATAGTCTCTTTTAATTTTTTCTATTTCTTTTTACTGCTTCCATATAATGTAAAGGTGGCCCTTTGACTGAAATTTCACCATTAATCTCTTAATTCTTTACCTATGGTGACTGTTTGTTGGCACTACTTATCATTTTGTGTATATAACAGAAGCACAGCAGGAAACAGACAAGCACCTCACACCTTGTGTCTGATCTCTCTCCCTTTAGCATTTTAACCACTCTATCCTAAGCTTTCTGGCCATTTGTAGTACAAAACAATTTCACTTTTTATATAGGTCAAAAAACAGTCAACTGTAATCAGAGCAGCATAAAGTGGGACACATTCAACATAGACACACTTTTAAATCATTTAATTTACACTTTCAAATGCACATCTCGGTTAGCAAAACATGACTATTCACAGCAAGCTGCTGCCATGAAGGCAAAATCAAGAAATTGCTGTGTTAATTTCAGCACTTCAAAGGTAAAGAAAAGACCATCCACAATAAAGGCTTAATTATGTTTTCTCTCCTTTCAGTATTCACACCACAGGGCTTTCTTTAGAGACAATAATAAAGGAGAAAAGAAAAAAAATTAAAGGGGGTGGTAAAAGAAAGTCTTTTCAACTGTTTAAATCTTCCATGGTCCTTATTCCCAAGTCACCAGCAAAAAAATGGGTGAAAAGATAAATTCAACAAGCATATGACAAATCATTTTGGACAGAAATATTGAACACATACCTGGCAGAAGAGAGCATTCAAAGGAACAATAGATAATAGAGATGAATATGCTTTGGCTGTATACTGGAGCTTGATTGTCATTGTGAGCAGATAAATTGATGTTCCCAGGAGCATGCAATGTCCATACCTGCTGCTATTCCAGAACTAGCTGCAGCCAAATTTTATTTTATTTTTCTCTACCTTGCACATGCCTGTCCCTGAGAAAGCTGGGTCAGAAAATCTCTAGGTTGGTGGCACCAGTAATCAGCATGGACTAAATGACTAATTACTCATTAGACTTTGTACATTTTTGGTCAACTTTCCTTCAAAATTGAGTTAAGTTGCTTTTTGTAATATTTACTAGAGGAAACAAATCTTTAACAAAGATGCACTTTTTAACATAAGCTCAAGCCCACAGACAGGTCTGTAAAACACAGAGTTTATCTTATAACACTCTTTATATATTACAGATCTGTGAAACACAGAATTTATCTTATAACACTCTTTATATATTACACAGGACCATCACCCCTATGCACGTGTTGCCATGTTGATCTAAAACCTATCTCTGAAAATTACTAATGAATTATTAACCATCACTAGTTTTTGAATGGCTACATTTAAAACATAAGGTTGACGTGGAAGAACCAGGAAGCACAGGTTTTCCATGTGGGTATTGACCATATAGCAAGGAACTGGGTAGCATGTCTTTACACCAGTCTTTGAGTGCCAGGTCTTAAATGTTTGTTGGTGTGTTTGTGTTCACTAGTGTCAGTTTCTGAGTAGTTGGAAGAACTAACTAGTTTTGGTTAACATAGTTTCCATTTGTTCCTTTTATACATAATTGTAGAGATTCAGTAAAACCATGCTAAGCAAGTCGGGGCCAGCACCAAAATAACTTGATACTTTAGTGACTGTCATTCCAGGAGTATTCAGATAATGAAAATAATGGCTGACCATGTCTTAAGTAAAGTCTCTGTAAGATGGAGGGAGTGACAGGACTAGCTAAAATTTGGACGTAATTATAAATGTTACTTTTGTTTATAGTTTAGCGACAGAGACTGTTTTCTTTCACTAAGCTAATTCTCTCATTAAGGCATTGTTTTACATTTAAAAGCTCAATTATTTAATCTTTTGCCATGTATTTAATAACCGGAGAAACCCAAAGAAATACGTTAATGCATTAAAATTCTCATACACATTTGTTGGAGTGAAAATGGCTTGAGTTTTATTTAACATTTATTACATATAGACTTTATGTTAAGATGGGCTAAAGATCTAAGAAAGAAAAGGAAACAATTAAATCATAAGAATATACACTAGAGTATCGTTATGATCTCAGGAACAAAACTTTTTAAGCATGAGTTAAAACTAAACATAGACTATATTTCAAAAATGATTATTTTTGCTGTATTAAAATGTGTCAAAAGAAATCATAGGCAAATTGAAAGAAAAATCAAAGAAAAGAGATTTGCAACAAATGTACTAGCTAAGGGGTTAAAATCCCAAACACGTGTCACTTTTACAAATGAAGATAGAAACGACAATCTAATACTTTTGTTGTTGTTTTTTGTTTGGTTTGGTTTTTTGTTTTGTTTTGTTTTGTTTTGTTTTGTTTTGTTTTGTTTTGTTTTGTTTTTTTGAGACAGGGTTTCTCTACATAGCCCTGGCTGTCCTGGAACTCACTTTGTAGACCAGGCTGGCCTCGAACTCAGAAATCCACCTGCCTCTGCCTCCCGAGTGCTGGGACTAAAGGCATGCTCTACCATGCCTGGCAACAATCTAATCCTTAAAAAACCATGTAAAGCAAATGTCTGGGTGAGGCACTAAGAAGATGGACAATGAGCATGCAGGGAATTTTCCCCTAACAGTAACCAAAATGGAAAAATGCAAGTTAAGGCAAAACAATACACCATTCACTTGTAAGAGTATCAAAACATGTTTTAAAAAGTATGCGCTATCAAGCATAAATGATTGTGCAAGAGCGCAGGAAATCTGAACTGCTGTTTTTCAGAGGGTAAATAATTGTGGTCTTCCTTTAGAGCAGGGGTCTACCACTTTTCTCGTGCTATAAATTCATGCTTTAACCATAAGGTACCCTCAAGGGTCTTATGACATAACCATGTAAAGATGCAGAAACCATTTGTGACCCATAGGCTGTGCACATCTGGATGGCAAACCATTTTTGGTACATGTCTTGGGAGATTCCTGGTTTAGAGCTACTGGGGCAAGATCTAAAGCTAGGCATAGATCCTCCAGAAAGTTTCATGTGAATGCACATAATGTGCTGATGCACTGTGGCGCTTAAACCTCAGTCTTTAGAAAACAAGTGCAGCTATCATCTGGGAAGAAGACTAATAAACCAATGGACTAGTATTGACTATATATTCTAATGATCTAGGAATCAGCCTTCTGTAGGTTAAGATAAAGAGAATATCAGCAATATATATAACTGCAGAGTAATGATGTGTCAGGAGAACACATGACCACATACAGCTTTGCTTTCAGTGTGGTATATGATAGTCAAGGATTCCTGTCAGTACAATTGGAACAGGACCCTATAAACTAAAATACATCAATACTAACCTTCTAACTTTACAGGACAAAACATTTAAGATGGTTAATTAAATTTAAAACAATTTATATTTGAATAGATGCATATTGGGGCGAATATGCATTTAGTTGATTTGAAGACTTTTTTTTATTTTTTTTTTCATTTCAACCATTCTAAAATAAGAAAGAGTCTTGCTTTCTATTGGTTAAAGAATCTTCTGGAATGCAAAGATTAAAAAAATCCAAAATAAATTCACATGGAACTTTGTGAACTGCTTGCATTAGGCATTATTATGATTGCCTTTGGGTATGACCCAGCATAACCATAAAGGAAGTTAACCAATACATTAAAAGTTTAGTCATTTCTAGTGACCATTAGAACTAATCTAGGTCTCTGAATTTCAGGTTCATGCTCTTGTCTACATCATATTTGCCATACTGCCTTTTGTTGACATAAAGACTTTTCAACTCTTGATTGCTTTATAGATTTCAAAAATTGTCAATAAAATAATAAAGGACTTCAGTGCTTAGTTTTTAACTTAAAATTTAAAAATTATAATGAAAAATGGCAATATGTGTTTCAGGCACACACATAAATCAGCAGAAGAAGGGATGAAATAAAATGTAGATTTTTCTTGTTTGTTTCCATACATTTCAAAGCTCATGAATCTTTGAATGTGCTAAAGCAGTAATAATTAATGCAATAAGTGGAACACTTTTTTAAAAGCTAAAAAAAGAAAAGAAAAGAAAAGAAAAGAAAAGAAAAGAAAAGAAAAAGAAAAAAGGAAAAAGAGATTCAAAAGAGAAATTCCATTTTAACAGGTTCAGGAAGCAGGTTTTAAAGAAGAAATATTACTGAATCTTGAAATTAAAAAAAAAATTAGGTTTCCCAAGAAGGCTCTGTGGATGTTTTAAATACTGTTAATCATCTTATAAGTGATCCCCGTGGAACTTTATTTAAAAATTACTTTCCTGGGCAATGTACCAGGCTGGATACAGTTTCTCCTGGCTTTTGCCCTTCATGACTCTGACTTACTCAAACCTATGTCTGAGTCTGATAATCTGCAATGAGGATAGCAAACAGTTGCATTATCTTAGTGAGAAAACAACTAGATTGGTCAATAGTTTTCAAGCTACTTTAGGGCCAGAATGATTTAAAAACATGATAGATGCTGTACTGGCTATTTTTGTGTCAACTTGACACAGCTGGAGTTATCACAGAGAAAGGAGCTTCAGTTGAGGAAATGCCTCCATGAGATCCAACTGTAAGGCATTTTCTCAATTAGTGATCAAGGGGGAAAGGCCCCTTGTGAGTGGGACCATCTCTGGGCTGGTAGTCTTGGGTTCTATAAGAGAGTAGGCTGAGCAAGCCAGGGGAGGCAAGCCAGTAAAGAACATCCCTCCATGGCCTCTGTATCAGCTCCTGCTCCCTGACCTGTCTGAGTTCCAGTCCTGACTTCCTTTGGTGATGAACAGCAGCATGGAAGTGTAAGCCGAATAAACCCTTTCCTCCTCAACTTGCTTCTTGGTCATGATGTTTGTGCAGGAATAGAAACCCTGACTAGGACAAATTGGTACCAGGAGTGGGGTATTCCTGTGACAACCTGACCATGTTTTGGGGAGGACTGTGGAAGGACTTTGGAACTTTGGGCTTGAAGATCCATTCGTTGTTAAGAGCTCTGTCAGATGTTGTTTAGGAGCTTGGAAGATAATGCTAAGAACAGTGCAGAAGATGGAGGCCTGGTTTGTGAAATTTCAGGGGGAAAATTAAAGACTCTCTTCAGGGCCATTGCTGTTTTTATTGTGAAGATTTTGTAGTTCTGGTTAGCTGGGGCTGAAGAATCAGCTGTGATTAACAAGATACCAGAACTACTAAAGCAAAAACTTTGCATTACTGGGACTATTGATGCTGGTTAGCTGGAGCTAAGAAATTAGCAGTGATTAAGAAGAGACCAGCATCGGTGAGGTGACATCTTCTGGGAAGTGTTTTCTGAAAGCACAAAGAGGCTGTGTTCCAGAGATAGGCAAGGTTGTACTCCTTCTGCAGCGGGACTTGGTAATGTGTAAGGGTCACCCAGGTGGTACTGGTTTTGAAGGCATGAAGGGGTCATGCAGAGCAGCTGAGGTTCGGCACTGTGAGAGGCCATGGAAGGCCATTGGTGAAGGTGCAGCCTCAGTTGTAATTGAAGGCCCAGGACTGAAGGGGTCATGCAGTGTTTTGGAAATGCCAGTACCATGAGATGACCACCAAGAGCAGCAGCAGCAGTGGAGTACAGGCATCTGGAGCCCAGAGGACGATGTGTGTGCTACAAAGGGCATGGCTGGAAAAGTGACCCAAGCCCTTGGAGGAGCCCAGAAGATCGTGAGTTGGATCCCAGACATTGGACGGTTGGAGATTGATTTTTGCTTTTGATTGTGACTGTGCCCTCATATTTTCCCTCTTGAAGGAAGAAACTGTTTTAGTGGAGCCCACAGTTAAGAGACTTTTAATTGTAAAAAGACTTTGAATTTTAAGAGAGATGGATATTTTAAAGAAATTGAAATTTTAAGAATATGTAAAGACTGTGGGACTTTTAAAGTTATTTAGATCTTGAGGATGAATAAGAATGTAAGGGTTGAGGCTTACTAGTGATGTGTTTGTGTGTCAAGTTGACAAGGGGTCAATTGTACTGGTTAGTTTTGTGTCAACTTGACACAGCTGGAGTTATCACAGAGAAAGGAGCTTCAGTTGAGGAAATGCCTCCATGAGATCCAACTGTAAGGCATTTTCTCAATTAGTGATCAAGGGGGAAAGGCCCCTTGTGAGTGGGACCATCTCTGGGCTATAAGAGAGTTCTATAAGAGAGTAGGCTGAGCAAGCCAGGGGAGGCAAGCCAGTAAAGAACATCCCTCCATGGCCTCTGTATCAGCTCCTGCTCCCTGACCTGTCTGAGTTCTAGTCCTGACTTCCTTTGGTGATGAACAGCAGCATGGAAGTGTAAGCCGAATAAACCCTTTCCTCCTCAACTTGCTTCTTGGTCATGATGTTTGTGCAGGAATAGAAACCCTGACTAAGACAGATGCTTACTAGGCATTAGTAAACTGCATTGGTGAATGGATGAATGGATAATTGATAAGTGAATAAGTGACAGAGATATAAATGCGCTGGAAGAAATTCACTTTGTGCAAAAAGTCGTAGAAACAAGGCACACATCCTAGCACAACTATACATCAGCTCTGGAAGCCAGTCCCTATACCCACTGTCCAGCGCTCTTAGACCTTGTGAATATACATATAGAGTCAACTCAAGTAATCAATGTCAAGGCTATTTCTATATTATTCTACCATTTGAATCCATGACTTTACACTATTTAACCAAGCATCTTTGATTTGTAGTTCTGAAAGACTTTGTCTACAGTAGAGTTATCATACATAACTTCTCAAGTGCTTATTCAAATCATGCGCATTTAGAATTGGAAGGACATTAGAGGTGGTAAGTAGTTTGTTTTATTTGAGTGAGTCTTTTTCTTGAGGCCAAGCTTTATTTTGACATGCTCTATGGCAACTTTCACCTCCATTATCTAAGGAAGCAACAAGCAGGCATAAAACTTCAGCTTTTAAGACCAGCTAGACAGAGAAGCAGGAGTGGGTGGGTTAGTGAGCATGGGAGAGGGGATGGGATGGGGGAGTTTCAGAGGGGAAACAAGGAAAGGGGCTAACATTTGAACTGTAAATAAAGAAATTATCTAATAAAAATTTTAAAAACAAGGAAAGACCAGCTCGAGATGGGAATATTATGACCATCATTCATTAGTAGAGTGGTATTGAGCAAATTTCTAGACTCCCCTGAGCCTCAATTTCATTATCACCTACTTGATAAGATTTCCTTATTTGATTGTCTAAAAGATCAAAACTAATACCAGAAAGCCTTTGCCATATGCTAAATAGTGGGAATAAGTTTTATCTTATTCATCTCCCCCTAAAAGGTAACATATGGGTCCCTGACTTGTAACTGTTATCATAGTATTAGAGAATAATATTAAACAGGAACAAGTCAGTTATGTCGACAGGCACATTTCGCCACAGAGAGGCATGGGGATTACTTCTTCAGTGTAGTAGAGTAAGTTTTTCATAGATCCCTTCCCTGTTTTTGGTTTATCGTCTGTGATTGAAGAGAACACTCTGTATGACTGACAGAAACCAATCTTTGCTGAATTTTGGCATTCTGTTCTCTTGCCTTTCCGAATAGTTTCAGGTGTGCATGTTCTCATCTCTCCTGTGCTTTGCTGCACTACACACAGTACAGAATCACCGTGGATTTCTAATTAACTGACAGTACCCTGAGGTCTCCAGCTGCTGTCTCTGTTTAATTATAGCTGTGAAGATGATGTAGTGAAATTGAAGAGAAGATTGCTACACACTAAAAAAATACAGCAATAATGTAGTTCAAGTGTGATCTCTGGATGTGACTCTGTGAGTGTGGAGGGTTGTTAAATTGATGTGCGACTATGAGGTTTCCATTTTGCTTTGTTCTGTATTCCTTCATACAAACACACGTACCTGATTGGAACTATGCGGTTCTCATTTAACAAACCAAAAACATGATCCTCAAGAAGTTATTTGATTTATAGCACTTAGAAGGAAGGGATCTCATCCAATGGGATGGCTTTGCAGTTTTCTATTGACTTACTTTTAAATTGACAATACATCAAATATCTGGTGATGCTCATCCCATTATAAGTTCCAAGAATAATTTAAAAGAAATGATAAACTCACCAGAGTTGCAAAGAGATGATAGAGGATGAAATAGATGGCAACCAGTGGGGCCCACATATGCCCCACAGCATTCAGAGTCTGATCCATCACATCCACCCATCCTTCCTGGGTGAGGATCTGGAACATAGACATAAATGCCTACACAAGAAAAAGAAAGGAGGGTTATACACCCTACTGACACATAGTCTAAGTTACACATGAAAGCCATTTAAATTAGCCTATGGAGGGCGAGAGAGATGACTTGGTGGATAAGAGCTCCAGCTGTTCTTGCAGGGGACCCAGATTCAACTACCAGACCCACATGGCAGCTTGCAACTGTCTATAGCTCCAATAAAGGTGACTTGTTGCTCTTTTTGTCCAGTAAGGCACTGTACACACATGTAGTTCACAGACAAAACAAAACAACAACAACCCCTCCCCTGACCCGCTAAAACTAAAAATGGAAAATAAAATATAACCAGCTTAAAATGTTCAGCTGAGGACATTGTTGTTGGTATTATTGATTCTCTTCAGCTCAATCAAGAGAAAACAATTTATGCAACATGGGAGAGATTGGAGAACAAAGAATTAAGTGTTACATCAACATCTTCTGCTTCAAAAACTAATTACTTTTAGTTAAACTTTTCTTTGTTAGGGGTAAATACTATTGGGAAACAAAAAATTCTCTACCTTTGCTTATACTGAGTTTATTTTTCTTCCTTTTCAGCAAGTTATTTTATCATTCCCAACAGATTAAGTTTCCCAATGTTCTAATAGAAATGTATCATTTTAAAAGAGGATTGCGCTCCACTATGTTCATAGCAGCCTTATTTATAATAGCCAGAAGCTGGAAAGAACCCAGATGCCCCTCAACAGAGGAATGGATACAGAAAATGTGGTACATTTACACAATGGAGTACTACTCAGCAATTAAAAAGAATGAATTTATGAAATTCCTAGGCAAATGGATGGACCTGGAGGGCATCATTCTGAGTGAGGTAACACAATCACAAAGGAACTCACACAATATGTACTCACTGATAAGTGGATATTAGCCCAAAACTTAGGATACCCAAGATATATAATACAATCTGCTAAGCACATGAAACTCAAGAAGAATGAAGACCAAAGTGGGGTCACTGTAACCCTTCTTAGAATTGGGAACAAAACATCGATGGAAGGACTTACAGAAACAAAGATTGGAGCTGTGACGAAAGGATGGACCATCTAGAGACTGCCATACCCAGGGATCCATCCCATAATCAGCTTCCAAATGTTGACACCATTGCATACACTAGCAAGATTTTTCTGAAAGGACCCTGATATAGCTGTCTCTTGTGAGACTATGCCGGGGCCTAGCAAACACAGAAGTGGATGCTCACAGTCAGCTATTGGATGGATCACAGGGCTCCCAATGGAGGAGCTGGAGAAAGTACCCAAGGAGCTAAAGGGACCTGCAACCCTATAGGTGGTACAACATTATGAACTAACCAGTACCCCGGAGCTCTTGACTCTACCTGCATATGTATCAAAAGATGGCCTAGTCGGCCATCACTGGAAAGAGAGGCCCATTGGACACACAAACTTTATATGCCCCAGTACAGGGGAACGTCAGGGCCAAAAAAAAAAAAAAAAAAAAAAAAAAGGGAATGGGTGGGTAGGGAAATGGGGGAGAGGGGGGAGGGTATGGGGGACTTTTGGCATAGCATTGGAAATGTAATTGAGGAAAATACATAATAAAATATATTTAAAAAAAGAGGATTGCATTGTCTAAAGTGTATAAGAGAATAACCTTAATTTTGTTTGCATAGTATCCATTTATCAAATGATTTAAGCTACCACATCAGAAGAATGTGATTCATTATGAAAAAGAAAAATTTCTAAGGTATGCTGACAGGCTGGGAATGTGAAAAAGATTATATATCTATCTATATCTATATCTGTATCTGTATCTGTATCTGTATCTGTATCTGTATCTGTATCTGTATCTGTATCTGTATCTGTATCTGTATCTGTATCTGTATCTGTATCTGTATCTATATCTATCTATCTATCTATCTATCTATCTATCTATCTATCTATCTATATTAGATTTAAGGGACAGACTCAAGATTACAGAAGAAGTGAAGATTAAAATACTAGGACATGCCAAGAAAGCCAGTCTTGCTAAAAGGCTTATCTTGTTAGCACAGAACTTTGGCTGTTTTTTTTTTTTTTAAACATCTTTCTAGTTAGGTATATGACTATGCGTCCTACACATATTAGTGGTTAGTAAATACTTTGTAATAAGTCTTTATGATCATGTCTGGAAAAAGTTGACTTTATACAAATGTTTTTAGAGTCTTCAGTAGAAGAAACCATAAATAGGGTATTAAGGTTTTAAGAACTGAAGTTCAAGGTAATAGCCAGATGTCCTGAAGTCAGGATAAAAACCTGACTGATAGGATCCCAAACTTAAGGGACTCTACAGGTAATCTAATATAGCCTTTCTTTTTAAAGAGTCAGGCTCAAAGGTGGTACCATATTGGGTCAAATTCATTCTAACAATTTTTATGCTAGTAGAAGTAGTGCCCAGGTGTGATTCCTCTGCATTCAGGAAATCTGGCATCTGCCACTTTTAGGCCAAACTATAGGTGGTGTCTCAGAGTATTTCCTTGCCATGAACAAAATAGCTTTTTACCAAAGTGTGAATTTTAATGCTCAGAAGACAGTAGGCACATTTGAACAGAAAATACTTCTTAAACAAACTTTAAAAATTACATTTATTTATTTATGTATTTATTTATTCAATGTGCAGGGGTGTGAGTGCCATGGTGTGCATCTGGAGGTCATAGGATAACTCTTGGAGTCTCTCCTAGCACATAGATCCCAGGGATTGAACTCAGGTCTTCAGACTTTCCCCCTCACATTAAGTGAATCTTGAGGGGGCCATTTTTCCCCCTACATATCTTGTGTTCACTGTGGAATATTTCTCTTGAGTTTGTCAAGACAGTGAACACACACAAAAATCTGATTGCTGTATTCTCCCCACAAAGTTGCCGCCATTGAGAAAGCTTATGTACATTCCAGACCCAACAGCAAAACGTGTCACAGTGTTCAAAAGAGCAACACAAATTATATTGGATGTGGCTTTCTTTCTCCCAAAGTAACAACATAGCTTATCATTATGCCTAACAGGTATCTTCCCTGGAAGTTTGAGACCATAAATCTAGGTCTACCTTTCATGTGTCTTGGTCACAAACCAACCTATGTGTTTACACATACTACAACATCCAGCTTTTATGTGTGCAGTATATACCCAGGAGCATGGAACTGTGGGATTGTGACTCACTGCTGTGAGACAGTGAGGGTGGGAGAGTAAAGTTATTCTGCTATTCTTTTCAGGGTCTTGGGAAAAAAAAACTTTCATTGCTGAAAAACTCATACAGAAGTGCATGCATTATTTCTGAGAGCAAAGCTTTTGGAAAAATAGGATTTGTGTGTGCATTGGAGCTTAAAAGCTGAGGAAACAGAGTTTGAGACCGGGAGTTAAATCCTCTCACTGAAAATTTGTGGTTAAGACCCATGTACCTAGAGGAACCGGCTTAGCTTATTTTTCAAAAAAGATCAGTAGTGGATCATGAAGGTTTGATATGGTGGAACTGAGAGCAGTAAGCACGGTGCTATTTCCTAAAATATTTACAAACAAAATGGAAGAAAATGAACATGACCAAAAAATGGTGTACTGGAGAAATATAGCTGAAGGCTAGGAATGTAGAATGATGGGAGATCATGCTTAACATGCCTAAAAACACAACAAAGCTGCCATATGTATCTGCAAATGTAACTTTAAAATCCCTACATGCTTTAATTGACATTCCTTCCTTGTTCACTGCAATATGTATTCATCCATGGCATTATGCAATCATTTTACAGTTTATTATATTGAATATGTCAAATCTGAGACAGCTCCTGGGCCAGTTAAAAATCTTAAAATTATTATGAAATATGTAGCAAGACAGAGATTAATTTTTATTCTTTCTTTACAATAGGTAATTAGTTGATTGAGAACAAGGTAATTGAGTGGATCCATCTTTTTTTTCAGTAACTTGAAATATCATTTGTCATACATTGTCTACTCACATAGTTATGGTTCTATTATTTTTCTATCCTTTTTCCATCATTGTAGTTCATTGCTAAATTGATTAGTAATTGTATATTTTAATAGCTGGTAGATTATTAATCCCTCTTCAAAACCCCTTATTATCAAAATTTCATTTATGTGTTTTTCCTAAAATATCTGGTATTCATTCACTGTTGTCACAGATTACTTAATAAAAAAATTGAAAATGTTCTCAAATTAGTTTCAGTGTAGGAAAAGATATTTATTTCTACTTACTAATCCTACTTTTATGATTTTGAAAAAAAATCTCTTCTTGTGTAATCCCTGCTCATTTCTAGTGAATTTGTGTTTAATGTTATTTTTCAAAAATATAATCAAGGTGATAACTTAGGATTTAAACTGTAAGTAACAATGACAATAACAACAACAAAACATAACATTATGATGGGTTTCTTAACAAAAACAAAGTGACAATCTCATGTGTGAATATCATAGCTCTGCTGGTTTTCCCACGGGTCATCATTCTTAAATCAAGTTCACACTTCTCTTGATGCTACCTAGGTCCCTATTCAGTATGTCCTGACTTACTCCCTTCACGCTTAGAGAGCTATTAAGAAACAGGAACACTTAGTTCGCACTAGGCAACTCCCCATTTCCCCAACCTTTCCACAATTTTGTACTGAAAATGTCTGTTTGCTCTGTCAACCCAGTAGAGCCCAACCTCTCTGTGCAAGCTGAAGACACTCACCTTGTTACCACTTTTACTGCTACACTCTGTCTCTTTCATTCATACAGTCACATCCTTGGGTTTGATAATATTTTTTCTGTTAGGTTTTGATAAGCTGATAATAGTTTGGTATTTAATATGTTGACTAGGAAGATACTGTTAGTTCACTGTTGTGCCAGGTGATATACTAAGATTCTTCCCAACCCCAACTTCAGAGCTGAGATATCAAAGCAGTACAATAACAAAAGGTCAAGGTTCAGAGTTCCTTTCTTTCTTTCCATTGATTGGAATCTAGCCCCATTTATCCATATCAACTCAACTGCCTATTTTGGTTCTGTTTATCCTGGGATCATTCATATGCTTTATTGGAAAAAGAAATGCATTCTTTTAACTATGAAGACTACCAGATTCTCACACAATTTATCCACTACTTGGAATTGATGCTATTTCTACTATGATATTGCTTGCTCTTTTTAGAACCTCCAATTACCTGGAAGCCATCTGAATCCTATTCTTGCAGATCTGTTTCCTGGAGTTGTCTCACTGCCTGTTCTAATTTGGGCTAATTGCTTCTGAGACCTGTTCCATAGTTGGTATGATTTGCATTTCAAGTTTCTTATTTTGGTCTCTTATCCTCTCCAGTGTAACATTGAAATATGCTGCCCAAACCCCACCCATGATTGTAGAGCCCTGCTTCTGTGTTTCACCTGGATTTCTTCTCTCTGTTTTGTTCTCCCAGAAGGGCTTGCAGGATGAAAAGCATTGTCTGAAGCTGTGGGTAATGACTCTGGGAACATCATACTGTAGAACTTTTTTAATCTAGGTACACCTAGGGAATCTTACTGCAGCAAGAACAAATCAGTCCCTGATGTTCCCTTCTTCAATTTCTCTGACCTATCTTCAATCTTCACTCTTGGTCCAGGAGTTTAGTTGAGGATTCAGATAATGGGCTTCTTCTGGGTTTGGTTCTCTGTATTCAGAGGAGAGCTCAGTTCTGGAGTTTCCCCAATCCCTCTATCCTAAGCCTCCTATTCCCTTATAGCATCTTTTTTATTTTTTTCATTCTTATATGATATGACATTTTTGCTTTTTATAATGGAAATTTATCTTATTATGAGAAAGTATTCATTTTTGAAAGTTGTTAATTTTATCTTTGATTAAAAAAAATTATACACATGCGTGTGTATGTGTGTGTGTGTGTGTGTGTGTATCCTACTCTAAGTAAATGACTTTTACAATTCAGAGGTTCTTGTATTTTTCCAGGGCTCTGTATTGAATTCCCCATTTGGGATCTCTTCAGAAAGAATGATTTTTTTTTTTAAGAAATTATCTTATTTAATACAATTCAGACTGATAATTGTCAGAATTTCTTTTTAAGTTGGCAAAGGATTACACAAAAATACATTCACACAATACATCATAATATATTATAATATGTGCAATGCATAATTCATTTCCAAATTTTAAGAAGACATTTTCTTTGGTTATAAAACCTCTGAACTGAATTCTTGACAAGTCTCTATCTTACAAAGCACATCTGTATATCCTGGTTACAAACCTTACTTTTTTTTTTTTAATTAGGCAATTTCCTCAATTACATTTCCAATGCTATCCAAAAAGTCCCCAATACACACCCCCCCAGTCCCCCACCCACCCACCCCCACCCCTTGGCCCTGGCATTCCCCTGTACTGGGGCATATAAAGTTGGCAAGTCGAATGGGCCTCTCTTTCCAGTGATGGCCTACTAGGCCATCTTTTGATACAAATGCAGCTAGAGACAAGAGCTCTGGGGTACTAGTTAGTTCATAATAATGATCCACCTATGGGGTTGCAGTTCCCTTTAGCTCCTTGGGTACTTTCTCTAGCTCCTCCATTGGGGGCCCTGTGATCCATCCAATAGCTGACTGTGAGCATCCACTTCTGTGTTTGCTAGGCCCCGGCATTGTCTCACAAGAGACAGCTATATCTGGGTCCTTTCAGCAAAATCTTGCTAGTGTATGCAATGGTGTCAGCGTTTGGAAGCTGATTATGGGATGGATCCCTGGATATGGCAGTCTTTAGATGGTCCATCCTTTCTTCACAGCTCCAAACTTTATCTCTGTAACTTTTTCCATGGGTGTTTTGTTCCCAATTCCAAGAAGGGGCACAGTGTCCACACTTTGGTCTTCGTTCTTCTTGAGTTTCATGCGTTTAACAAATTGTATCTTATATCTTGGGTATCCTAAGTTTTTGGGCTAATATCCACTTATCAGTGAGTACATATTGTGTGAGTTCCTTTGTGAATATGTTACCTCACTCAGAATGATGCCCTCCAGATCCATCCATTTGCCTAGGAATTTCATAAATTCATTCCTTTTAATAGCTGAGTAGTACTCCATTGCGTAAATGTACCACATTTTCTGTATCCATTCCTCTGTTGAGGGGCATCTGGGTTCTTTCCAGCTTCTGGCTATTATAAATAAGGCTGCTATGAACATAGTGGAGCATGTGTCCTTCTTACTGGTTGGAACATCTTCTGGATATATGCCCAGGAGAGGTATTGCTGGATCCTCTGGTAGTATTATGTCCAATTTTCTGAGGAACCGCCAAACTGATTTCCAGAGTGGTTGTACCAGCTTGCAATCCCACCAACAATGAAGGAGTGTTCCTCTTTCTCCACATCCTCACCAGCATCTGCTGTCACCTGAATTTTTGATCTTAGCCATTCTGAGTGGTGTGAGGTGGAATCTCAGGGTTGTTTTGATTTGCATTTCCCTGATGATTAAGGATGTTGAACATTTTTTCAGGTGCTTCTCTGCCATTCGGTATTCCTCAGGTGAGAATTCTTTGTTCAGTTCTGAGCCCCATTTTTTAACGAGGTTATTTGATTTTCTGGAGTCCACCTTCTTCAGTTCCTTATATATATTGGATATTAGTCCCCTATCTGATTTAGGATAGGTAAAGATCCTTTCCCAATCTGTTGGTGGTCTTTTTGTCTTATTGACGGCATCTTTTGCCTTGCAGAAGCTTTGCAACTTTATGAGGTCCCATTTAGCGATTCTCGATCTTACAGCGCAAGCCTTTGCGAATGATTTTTTGAGATCAGTATATATTTAGGATTTTCTTTTCCAACCCTTCTTAATCTTTCCAAAAGACAAGCTGAGGTGATAAGATTGACTTAGACATCTTTCTAACTCTCTCTTAGAGAACTACTATCCTTTCTCCATACTGATTTTTACTCAAATAAAATGGTATGAAACTGTAGACCTTCTTGTGTGAAATTTCTGGTGTTACATTTTTTTTTTTTTTTTTTTTAGTTTTTTGAGACAGGGTTTCTCTGTATAGCCCTGGCTGTCCTGGAACTCACTCTGTAGACCAGGCTGGCCTCGAACTCAGAAATCCGCCTGCCTCTGCCTCCGGAGTGCTGGGATTAAAGGCGTGAGCAACCACGCCCAGCCCTGGTGTTACCTTTTAAGTCAATTGTTAATCCGTTTGCTATATTTTGATACTTTAGGCAAATACTATCTATGGTTTTTCTTTCCCTTGTTGTTTTACCTCTTTATACTCCATAAGCATAATCAAAGCCTAAAATTAAACAAGACTATATACAGGCTAGTCATTATAAACTTCAGGTACCCACATGCTGCTAAGTGAACCAGGATTGAGCAGTTGACTAAAGACTAGTCCAAGTTGTACATGAAGTGAACTATGAAGGTAGATCCAGCAGCTCTACCCCTTCACTGAAAAACTAAATCAACAAAAACTGTCTTACATGAATTTAAAATGGAAATTATAGAGAAAAAATCACATTGTTATTAGACTAGGTGGCAAGTGAAGAAATTATATTTTCTATGGAGGTATGGAGGTGCAATAGAGGGTAATTGCAGAGTTATTGATAGATGTGATGATGTCCAGAGGAAGTGGAATTTCTGCATAAGTAGAGGTAGGTCTATTGTTAACTTTTCTGCTTATTAACAGAGATTAGAAGACTTAAATACAAATGAGAATACCAAATAGGGATGGAAGGGAAAAAACAGGGATTCTAATTTCTTGTTCCTAACAAAATTTAAACTCAACATTTAAAATGTTGGTTTTTGTTATGTGTACGGGTATGTTTATGGTAGATGGTGCTGTAGCATCATTTTCTATATCAAGCTCCAAATATCAACTTCTAACCCAAAGTACTTCTTCCATTCTTTGAGATAAAGCAAGTGTCTAATGGTGAAATGCATAGCCTAACAACATCTACTCAGACCTGGCAAAGCTGTTATTAACCTCTTTATAAGATATAATGGATGACATTTGAACTTTGATGACCTGATACATATTTGGGTAATTTCAAATAGGTGGGTATCAATTTGAGTTAAATATAGACAAATAGTCAAAGAAGGTAGTGTGGACAACACCTAGATTGTGACTAAATTGTACCAGGTAAAAAGCCCACCTTGTAAAGTATGTAATTAGGTACTTGTTCATTTTACACCATTTTTATGTTACTCAATCATTGTCACCTTCTAACCTATTAAAGAAAAAGGGAAATAAATACTTCCTATTCTTCCTAACTCCACCACTCAGCAGCTGTCAGTTTGCTTCCTGTTTCTGAGGATTTGTTTATTCTGGATATTATCTATAAATGTAATAATATGCCACAAATGCAGAGTCCCTCCACAATGGTACACTCTTGCACTTCATTTCCTTTTATTGCCCAATAAAATCTCAAATAGACATCACAATTTATCTACTCGTCAATTTTGAATATTTAAGGGTGCTTGCACTTTTGGAGGCTACCATGTATAATAATGATACTCTGAACATTTATGTGGACACATATTATAAATTACCATTTACTGAATTGTTTGTTGCTTAAATTGAAGTACATGTATGTATACATATTTTTTTTTTGCTCTTAAAATATGCACATTAAGATTTACAATGTGGAAAGGAATATAACCTGCATTATCCTTGTGCAGCTTACAATTTACTTGCACTGATTTTTTTTTATTCTTTAAACTCTCTATCTATCTCTCTGTCTCTCTGTTACTCTCTGTCTCTCTTTTCTGTCTCTCTCTGCCTCTCTCTCTCTGTCTCTGTCTCTCTGTTTCTTGCTCTCTGTCTCACTCTGTCTCTCTCTCTCTGCCACCCTGTCTCTCTTTTTCTCTCTGTGAAAGATTTGTTTTCAAAATGAAATCTACTTGACAACTTCTATAGTAGGGCAACCATTTACTGAGAGCATCCCTGCTGTTTCTTACTACCAGACAGCCCTAAAATAGACTTGATTTGGTGGGATTCTCTGAGTGCCCAAGTGACATCTCCTTTGAGTATAATTGCCTTAGTTATTCACCTACTCAATTTCCTTGCTTCTTTCTTTCTTTCTTTCTTTCTTTCTTTCTTTCTTTCTTTCTTTCTTTCTTTCTTTCTTTCTTTCTTTCTTTCCAAATAGTGGTAATTTACAGAAGAGTTTATCTTCTGAGAAACCCAGAGAGCTCATGAACCTTTAATATTTTGCTAACATCTGGTTATTTTGTTATTTATGGCCTTTTGTTTCAAACTTACCTGATTGTCCAAAAGTAACAATATTTAAAATGACATTATTTATAGAAAAATTTGACTTATCTAATGTTGTGACTAATTTTCTAAAAATTACGTAGCTTGGTAAAATTGTAAGTAAAAACATAAAGAGCTATTGGAGAGAAAGAGGTTAGGAAAAAATCATGAAAATGGTGTTTAGCATATTAATATTTCACAGCATATAAAAGCTGAGAGAACTGTCTCTAATTGGCTGAACTGACTTGTTATATATGTTCATAAATACTATAGATTTGAAATATGATTTAAACTGAATTCTTGACTTCTTTTTTATTTCAAATCCCTCTTTTGGTTTATGTGGAATTTCATAATCTGTTTAATTCCAAATTCTATCTCATGATTTTTTGTTTTTATTTTTTTCCTTCAAGCCCTCTCAGCTCTGAGGTGAATTTAATCCTGCCTTGCTGTCCTTGAACACCTAGGGAACAGTTGGGTAAGCCATATCACAGGAAAGCAGGCTCTCATAGGCTTCATTCTCAAAAAATGCCCTTCTTAGAAGGAACAGAGGAAGGACTGTAGTCAAAATATAGGGTAGGCTAAGAGTGGAAACCTGATGCTTTGGGAGTCTGTAGAGAAAAAAGGGTGAATGCCACTGGTTGGCTTTGCCATTTGTGAGCACTGAAAGAGATTCAGATGCCAAAGGCCTAGTGTGTCCAGGCAAAGCCCTTAGCATCTGGAGGGCAGCTTCACCAAATACATACTTATATTGTCATTCTGTGACGATTGCTTTTAGGAGAAAAGAAAGTAAAAATGAATATTTTTATGAACATTAAAGCACAATATGGATAATGTTTTATATATTAACTTAGAAATTTGTCTTAATGATATTGCTACCCAGGGGGAAGAACCTGTCTGATGCATTGGTTTAAATATACTATTCCTATATACTGTTTATGATTTAAATTTTTTATGCTCATAAAATTTGATTACACATTTATAAAGCTCAAAATGATCTAAGATAACTATAGTTTAGAGAAAGCGTTACTTTCTCTAAGATGTACGGTTTTGAAAGCTTGACACGATATATGCTGTTCTTATTTTAGATTTTGAATGTAAAACATGAATATTTTATTCATCTATTTTGTCTTTTAACTACAAGTGTCTACTACCTTGTAAACCATTAAGATGATAATAGCATTCATTTGGAAAACTTCATTTTGTATAATACATATTTCAGTTGACTTTTGTTTTTGGACTTCATATTACCTACAAAAATTACAGAGGAAGGTTACAGTGAGTGTTTCAGAACTAACAGATACTATAAACTGTCTTTTGGTGCAGTTGGCTCCTCTGAGGATTTTATTGAATAAATAGTGTAAGTCACAGGGTTCACAGACAGAAAGCAAGCAGACCAATAAGCAGGTGTTTCATGCTGAGCCTTCTGCTACCTAGACTTGAGTTTTGAAGCAGAAGGGGATATGATCAGGATCGTGTTGTAGCCACGTTCCTGGGTTTGATATAAGTGACTTTCTTACAAAGCATGCCTCAGCCTCACATTGCTTTCTTTGTATACAAAATCTTTTGCAATTAGAGATTCGTTGGACTTGATTACTATTTATATGGACAGAAATGAAATATTTAAATAGTAATATCTTCTTAAAGCAATCCCTAATGATTTAGAAAATAATGTTGAGGTAGGTGGTTTCAATTAATTCTGTTACTGCCCCCCCCCAATGAACCCGTATTACTCACTTTGCTTATATAAATCCCCACATATTCTCATTGCCGAGCACTTCACTTAAGTGGAAAAGGAGGAGCAGAGGATTGTTTGTGGGTCAGATTGTGGATCACAAAGTAAAAGGTTGAATCTAGACCCTATGTATTTGGCTCTAAATGTCAAAATGAGCTTGAACATAATTAGTAGTGAAACACAATCAGAATGCTAGGACTCTCCCAGTAGCAAACTGCTTCAAGTAGCATCTACACTTAAATATAATTCCAGTTAGAGAAAAGAAAGGTCAGCTTATCTAAACAAATAAATAAATAAATTACATTTATTTTCCAGCTATGAAAACGTGTGTAGATGTAGCCACTGGCCTCTCTTCTCGGCCATGCATGGGGTGACTTTACATGATATTATGTACAAGGTCATGGGTTTGTATGGTTTCTTAGGATTTCTTTATTAGCAAAGGGCAATTGGTATGTATAAAAAGAGACTCAGATCCAGAAATAGCATCCATGGGGGACTCTGCATCTCCAGAGCCATAACTGTCCGTCATTAAAATGATCTTTGCAATTACTCTGTAAAGAAGTGACTGTAGGTGTGATTGCTACTGCTACTGATGGAGAGACAAAGAGCAAGAGGCTCCAGCGATTGATGCAGTCTCACAGGTAGAAGGTGGTGTTGCTCTGTATTCTGTTTCTGTAGTCCTTTAAATCACTTTAAGATCTAAAATTGCTGATATATTTCCATTATCTATGTTATGGAAGCAAATAATATTTGTGCCTATTTTATGCAACACATAAATATTTTAAAAATTGTGATGTATGTGTGTTTGTGTGTAGAACAACTTGCAAACTTCACACATTCAAGAATCGGTTCTTTCATTCTTCTTTTTTTTTTTTTTTGAATTTTTTTTTATTACGTATTTTCCTCAATTACATTTCCAATGCTATCCCAAAAGTCCCCCATACCCTCCCCCCTACTTCCCTACCCACCCATTCCCACTTTTTGGCCCTGCACCCAGCAATCTCACTTAACTGTCAGGCAGGCAGCAAGTGCTTTAACCCATTGAGCACCTTGCCAGCCCCTAAATATTTTTTTTTTAAATCACCATTCGCTAGCACAGCACTGAGCATATAGGAGGTATTATATATGTCTCCACTAACTAAGGATATGTAGCTATTGTCAATATTTTTTATTTGTTAACATAATCTAATCATTACTGGGTTTTCTTATAAAAGAAAATCCATTTTTCATTTTCATAGAAATCTAAAATTGCAAAACATTTTAATAAAATATTTTAGCAATTTGAAACTTAAATGACAAACACTCTGCATTAGAGATGCTCACTTGAAGGAACAATATTAAAATGAAATGAATGAAATTCTATTTTTTGCCCTAGCAATCTTTCTGTTAGAGCATGTTATTTTTAGGTGAAAGGTGTACTTCCCACCGATTATGTTAAAATCATTTTGAAATGCAGCCATCTAGCTGACAGAACAAACAGCTGTGGAAATGAGACCTGGAGATTTATGCAAATGGGGAAGTTCTGAATTAATTTTCTTCATGGAACAGACTGTCAAGTTTCTAGGAGTATTTATGCTCTCTCTCTTAATTAGTAATTTTGCTAATGTCAGTCATATTAAATTTTCATAATGTAAATGATGCATTTCATCGGCAAATATGTGTTGCAAGATTACAGATGAGAGCAGAAATGACATATAGTGCTGTTAAACTGAGTAACACACAGACAGTGCATTTGAGACACAGGTGTGTGTGTTATTGTTAAACAAACTGAGAGCTTTGTAAGGAGACTTCTTTGAGCAAGAAACACAGAGACTCCATGAAAGTTTTTCATCGTGTCCTTTTATATGCTCAGGAGTAAGATTTTCTTTCTTTTTCCTAAGATTTTGTTTCTATTTATCTTTAAACAGAAAACGGTTTTGATCAGGGAAATGCTAACACTTCTACGTATTAAAGTAAACTGTGTTTTAGAGCTGGGATTTACCTGTCTGTATTAGTTCTGTCAATATGAACAGAGACTACTATTTGATCTGTTCACATTCTTCCTGTCCAACAAAAGTGTGATTGGTTTTGGAAAGTATTGTGTGTGAGGTTTGATAAAGTCACCCAGTTTTTTTTCTCCCCCTTTTCCTTTCTTTTTCTTTCTTTCTTTCTTTCTTTCTTTCTTTCTTTCTTTCTTTCTTTCTTTCTTTCTTTCTTTCTTTACATTTTTTATTAAATATTTTCTTTATTTACAATTCAAATGCTATCCCGAAAGTCCCCCTCTCCCTCCCTCCCTCTCTTTCTGTCTCTCTCTCTCTCTCTCTCTCTCTCTCTCTCTCTCTCTCTGTGTGTGTGTGTGTTTTATGCCTGTATATAAATGTGCGGGCCCATGTGTGCAGAAACCAAAGAGGACATTGGGTGCTCTATTATATTAGTATTTGCCTTATCCCCTAGAGGCAAGACCTCTCATTGAACCTGGAGTTTGCTACTTTTGATTTTCTTGTCTCTTCCCACCAGCACTAATATACAGGTGCATATGGCTATGTCCGGCATTTAAGTAAGTGCTGGGTCCTCATGCATGTGCAGTACGAGCTCTTACTCACTGAGCCACCTCTCAAGCTCCTATGTAATATTCTTTGTAGGTGTATGTGCTTCCTTGTTTATAGTAATCTCTCACTGGTGATGTCTCTTAGTGATCCTCCTTCTAAATTTATATTTTTTAATGAGAGTATATTGCTATGCAGTCCAGACTACCCACCCACAACTCTCCATTCTTTATGCTTCAGCCTCTGAAGTACTAGAATAACAGGTGTGAACCCACCACAGCTATACTTGTACTGCTTTTGATAGGTTGTTGAGGATTATATTTTATGAATGTAACTTATATGCACGCTTGTGACCTGCATGAAGTTCTTATTACTAGGTCTCATATATAGAATGTGTTCTTACACAGTAGCTCTTACTATCTAGAATGTGACTTCTGGAGGAATGTTTTGCTAGATTTCATACAAATTGCTTTCAATTTTCTAGGAGCTTCTTGGTACTTCATAGTCACTGTCCAGTATGTGTGGTCATGTTGCCTGCCCAAAGTGTGTATTTGCTGGGGAATTCTTCATCTCAGTTGAGTTGCAGGGGCAAGGATGTCTTCATGGTGAGCTTTTCAAGTAATTTTGGGTCCTTTTATGTTTTCATCTAATTAATTATTCATTTTATTGTTTTTAATTCTGTGTAAGTATGCACACATGTCCTTGCTTATAGTAATCTCTCATTGGTGATGTCTTGTATATATATATATATATATATATATATATATATATATATATATATATGCCCTCAGAGGCCTAAGATATTGAATCTTACTGATGGTGGAGGTATATATGGTTGTAAGCTGCTCAATGTGGGTACTAAGTAATAAACTTGGGTAGTCTGTAAGAGCAGTGTGTGTGTGTGTCCTCTTCAACACTGAACCATCTCTCTAGCCACTAGAAAATTAGTATAATTTTCTCCTTATTAATTATTTTGAATTTGTTAAAGCTTATTTGTCTCAGTTATAATTCTTATTAGATATGTTAGATACTTTGTAATCTGCTTTGGATGGGGAAAAATATAATGAGCATTCCTTTTGTTTTAGTTGTAGAATTGGCAACAGCTGTCAGATGAACATGTTTGTCTAATAGGGCAATGCACAAATGTGCTTCTTCCTAAGATGACAAAGTCTATGCTTCATTTTTATAATTCCCTTGTAGATTTTATTTTTTATTCTATTGACTTGAAATGACTTGACTTGGTCAATTCTAAGAGATGAGGTATCTAATATTTTCCTAATTTTTTAGCAAAATTCTTTGTGTGGTGTCTCATCTTAATAACATGCTTTGTTGCTAAATTTCTAGAGCTTTCTAACAGAAACTATCAAGCACATGAGGTAGGATCGGGGAGTTTTCCTATTGTCCTTTTTCAATGATTATGAGTTATGACATGAAGAAAACTAAAACTGTTAGAATAACAACAACCACTACCACCAAACAGTAAAACCACAAAACAAAACAAAACAAAACAAAACAAAACAAAACAAAACAAAATTATCAAACAATACAATGCTAGTACTCATACCACAGATCTGGGTCTGAACTGGCCATGTTTTTTGTTTGTTTGTTTGTGGGTGTGTATGTGTGTGTGTCTAAGTCCCTACTATGCTGTTTTTCCCTCTTTTTTTATTGTAGTAAATATGTCTATCGAATGCATCCTGTAAGCTTCTATTTCCCTTGGGGTCTCCTAACCCCTCCCCCCATGTTATCAGCCACAAGGACAGTCAGCCTCATACACACATGCACATATAACATATCCCATTATGGTTTTCAGAAATTGGGGTTTGATTGTTTTTTTTTAATTTAAGAACATATTTTATTTTAAAATGGTAGGTCAAAATCATGATTAAACAAAAATGAAAGGAATTAAGATCTAGTATCAAGAACTTAGTCTCATCTAAATGTAAAAAGAATAGTGTGAGAATTTTGGGGAGGAGGTGAGTATATATATATATATATATATATATATATATATATATATATGTGTGTGTGTGTGTGTGTGTGTGTGTGTGTGTGTGTACAGAAAAGGGTATGGAACAAGTACATATATCATATCATGAGAAGAATGGCACAGTATTTAGTTATGATGTGGTAAAACAGGAAATAATGTATACTTCTGGCAAATGCACTGAACAGTTCTGTGACTCAATATTTCTATTCCTAGATATCCATTTACAAGTCATCCATATTTATAACATATATAAAAATATGTACCAACATTTATGTTAAAATATTGGCAGCATCAGTCATAATGGCTAAAACCTAGAGACACTTTCAAAATCTATAAAATGTTGACAGTCCATAAAGTAATGATACAGATAGAAGCAATAGAGACATTCATCTGAAGGGTGTAGGTGACTTAGCACAGTAGCTCATTATTTTTGGGTAACTATACAAGAAATACACCAGAGGGAATGGGTGGATCTATATATTAGTCATTAAAAGGTCCTCTGTTTGTATCTATATGTGAAATTGTTAATGATATGCCTCTTCAAAATATGAAAAACAGTGATTTGGAAACTAGTCTTGTTTTTCTGATAGAACATATATATATGTATATATATATTCTACCATATATCATATATATATAATGTATATATATATATTCTACCATATATCATATATATACCGTAGAATATATATATACATATATATATTCTATCTCTATCTATGTATCTCAATCTATCTCATTACCATCTACCTATCTATCTTCTATCTACCTGTCTGTCTATCCATCTATCTATCTCTCTTTGTATTTTTTTTTAAGCTGCAAAGGACTGATTAAGATGAATATTTTAATTTGTATTGGGAACTATTTTAAAAATTTTAAACTTTGTATATAACAGAAAATTGAGTAGTCACTGTTCAGTCTTATTTACAGAGTGACCATTATGTGCTAGGTCATCTGACTACCATTTAGGATGTGGTGTGCTGTGTTATAAATGCTCTCCATGTTGTTTAGGAGTGATAGTACTGACTCCTATGTGGAGAAACAGTGCTAATCAGGTTGTTGTTATCTTTTCCTTCAATACTTTTTAATTATGTATTACTGCTTTGTTTTATTTCATGGGTACCATAGACAAACATGACAGATAGCAAGGAGCATAAATATAGGTTGTATTTTAAAATTTATGCTAGACTCAACAATACATTTAATAATGGATTCACCTTTGTATCATAGAAAATATGCTTAAATATGTCACTGAAAATTACTAAGATATTAGTAATATTAATGATTCACATTTGTTTTTACAGTTAATGAATAAGAAGTCTGTTATCAACTAATGTGATTGTAAATAACATGTGAAGGTAAATAACAGCTGTAGGACAGCAAATAAAATTTACCAAACTAAAGTAAAAGGTAAAACACTAGAGTATGCCTATGAATGTGTTATCAAGGGAAGTAATAATTCCCACAATGTTCACCCAACTGACCATCAGCGACAATATACAACAGGCAGGGGTGGCCAACTCCACGTAATTCAGAAAGCATTAAAGCCATTGCTAAAATATGTTCACGGGGTATTATTTTATCACTGTGTAGTTAGTGATGAATCATCATATAAATAATCTAACAGAAGCCAAACAGCACCAAAAAAAAGGGTCTCAAGTTATATTGGAAAGGAAATAAAGTTATTTTTAAAAGATTTTAAGGGCAGGGGTAACAGTTGCCTTAGGAACATCATTTTATTACTTTAACTTTTGAATCAAATTGCTGCTTTCTGTTGCATAGTCACGTCCAGGCATGAGTAAAAATATGGCTTAGAGCTTCAGATGGGACTTACTTTATGAGCCTGAGGAACATTTGACATAATAATGGCCTAACAGAAAGAATACAAAAAATACAAAACAAACAAACAAAAATGCCTCCAAAGATGCCTGTGATTCCTCAACTGGTCATGAATTTTTGTCCTTGGTCAGTAAAAGCGAATTTTATAGAATGAATACACACCCCTGAGAAACAGAAATAATATAACCTACAGTGTGTTCTTCCTCAAAACAATTCTGCTGTTTTTGTTTTTTGTTTTTTGTTTTTTGTTTGTTTTGTTTTGTTTTTTTTCTGGGAAGGATATAACCAAGAGACAATGAAAATCTTTGGTGTCTCCCTGCTTTACAGAGTGTTCACTGTTCACGCTTATTTTAGCCTACCATTCTGCCATTCTCAGGAAGTCCTCCATGTTTTCAAGTTCCAAGTCTTTGATAAACTCATCAACCTGACCTTCCATGAAATGTCCTTGTTCAGTTCTATTTCAGGCCTACTCTAAAGCTTCACAAATATCCATGGAAATGTTATTTACCCTTGAAGCTTTGCAGACCTAATTTCCCTGGAAGTAATCTCTTCTTAATATTAAAATAAGATTAAATCTGTAGGCACAGTATCCAAGCAAGTAATGCCATCCTAGAATTTTCAAATATTCACCAGGACATCTTCTACATTACTTATAAATGAGTAAGTAAATATCTATTGTAAGATACTGCACCTTTTAGTCTAGTCATTTTCTATAAGGAATGTGATTCTTCCATAATATCTTGACTATGCTAAATAGAAGGAGCTAATAAATGTGACCATGCCCACATGCCTCCCACCTTTATTACATAAAGAACAATATTATAATTATGATAGATAACAGACACATATACTTCATTATCTAATGGTTATATGAAATATTTTATAGAAAAAAAAAAAAGGACTTTCAGTGGTTTAGAACCTAGAGGGTGGAAACAGAGTTGAAGCTCAGAGGACACAGCAATATAGAAAGATGAGTCCAAGTATGGGGACAATCAGATGGTGCCCATAAGAATCCATCTTTCTTCCAGTAAAAAAGTTAATGGAATTCCTCTTTTCCCCTCTAAGATTTATTAGTGAACCTTTGCCAGGAGCCATCTAAGAGAAGCTAAAAACTAGCAGGTGATCTTCCCGAGATGGTTCAGCCATGGACTGTAAAGCTACGATGGATTCGCTCCTTTAGGCAAGGCCAAGGAGATTACATTTGAGGACAGATTCCTGCTATTAATATGCTTTTCTTGTTGTTATTAAATATATAGTAAGGTAACAGTCACTAGGTATTAGCTCACCCTTTTGAACAGATTTCTACAGAACCACGAAGATGTAGTGTTTTGTCGTGGATGTATAGAAAAATAGATGATTTCTTAACTCTTAATGATGATTCTATAAGAATTCCTAAAATTATATTAGTAATTATTAAGCTCTTTTTATAATAGGACTGCTACTAAGACTTCTCTGATAATTAAAACTGCAATGAGAACTCTAAAAGTCTTCAAATGTCAGCAGTTAATTGCTTCTGAGAGAGAAAACAGGCATTTACAATTTAGAGCGCATTCCAAGAGGCTGTAAAATAATTAACCAAAGGTCATAAAAAAGGAACTAAGGATTTCCTATAGGTGCAAGGACAGAAGATGGGAAGTTGACTGGGTTTATGTATGCAAAACTTCAATAATAACTTAGTCACAACCTGTTGAGCTTGTAACAGATAAAGAAAGTTTAGCCAGATGATTACTCTACGTGGATATGCATCTAAACATCTCTGTTGTAAAAGTCTTACTCAATTTATGGTTTGGATTTATATGTAAACCTGTGATGAACTCTTTACCATGTGATCATGCATTCTTAAAGACGAATAAATGCCGAGGAAAAAGAGAACTCAGAGAACTTTTTAGAAAGCAAGAGAAGAATCTTTTAGAGCAAACTTTTTTGGAGAACATTTTAGAGAGAAAGTTTTAGATATAGAACTTAGAATAAAGATGAAAATCAAATTTCAAAGTACCTTTTTCTCTCTCTGACTTCAACTAGCAGACTGGGAGTTAGAGTCATGAATTTCCTGTGGTAAAGGCTACTTTAATTAATCTCCCATTGATAGGCTACCTGTTAATCTCCCAAACCAGTAGTTTTTAACCCTCCAAATGAATAAAAAAGGTCTTAGGACTTTTAAGAAGGGAACAAACTACCCATGGAAGGAGTTACAGAGACAAAGTTTGGAGCTAAGATGAAAGAAAGGATGGACCATCCAGAGACTGTCCCACCTGGGGATCCAACCCATAATCAGCCACCAAATGCAGACACAATTGTAAATGCCAGCAAGATTTTGCTGTTAAGGACCCTGATATAGCTGTCTCGTGTGAGGCTATGCCAGTGCCTGGCAAATACAGAAGCGGATGCTCACAGTCATCTATTGGATGGAACACAGGGGCCCCAATGGAGGAGTTAAGAGAAAGTACCCAAGGAGCTGAAGGGGTCTGCAACCCTATAGGTGGAACAACAGTATGAACTAACCAGTACCCCCAGAGCTCGTGTCTCTAGCTGCATATGTAGTCTGGGAAGAGAGGCCCCTTGGTCTTGCAAACTTTATATGCCCCAGTACATGGGGAACGCCAGGGCCAAGAAGTGGGAGTGGGTGGGTAGGGGAGTGGGGGGGGGGAGCAGAGGCTCTAGGGGACTTTCAGGATAGCATTTGAAATGTAAATGGAGAAAATATCTAATAAAAACTTGAAAAAAAAAGAAGTTATCAGCAGATCTTATTTTTTATTTATTTTATTTATGAGCACACTGTCACTGTCTTCAGACACACCAGAAGAGGGCATCTGATCCTATTAGAGTTATTTGTGAGCCACCAAGTGGTTGCTGGGAATTGAACTCAGGACCTCCTTAAGAGTAGTCACCAGAAAGTACAAATGTAACATCAGACTAGGAACCAACTAGTAAGAATGATTAAGACAACTCTCCTGTGAAACCTTGCTATTTCAAGATCTTGGAAAATGAACAACATTTAAATAGTGCTATCCATAAGGACTCGCTTACTACTACTGATTCATCTAAACAGCCTGACCCTATGCAATTACCCTTGAATGCAAGTGAAACCTTAGTGCCTAGAGTCAAAGAAGTTAAATCTGCTAAGGAAACTCCTGAGAGCTCTCTGGCTGGAAGTCCTGATACTGAATCTCCAGTGTTAGTGAATGACTATGAAGCAGAATCTGGTAACATAAGTCAAAAGTCCAATGAAGAAGACTTTGTGAAATTTGAGGATTTGCTGCTCAATCTGACAGTCTATTCAGAGAAAAAGCTGAGGAAGAACAGAATCATTTATCTGGTGAAATATGTGAAATTCAGACTGAAGAATTAGCTGGAAATTCATGGATCCTGAAAGAACCTGAAACAGTGGAAGCCCAGAGTATATGAAATGTCTTCAGAGACTTATCTAACTCTCTTGCATAGTCAGTACATTTAAAAAAAAGATACTAAATAAACATTTGTTTTGATCTGTATAAAATGTAAAGAAAAAAAAAAAGAGTGAGGACACCTCAGTCTCACTTTGGAGAAGAAAGCAATCACAAGTTGGGAGGGAGAAAGGGACCTGGAAGGGAAAATGGATGGGTTGGGGAAAGAGGCAGGAGGTGGGGGTAGGGGAGAGGGGAACCTGATCTGGTATTGAGCGAGGGAAAAGGACTGAAGCCCTGAGGGCCAGCAGAAAAAATAGAAACAGGAAATCTCAGGAGGTAGGAGGTTTGGGGGAACCCTCCAGAATGCACCAGAGACCTGGGAGGTGAGAGACTCTTAGGATTCAAAGGGAGGGACCTATATGAAATGTCCCTATAGTAGGGAGAGGGAACTTATAGAGCCCACCTCCAGCAGGAAGACAGGGCATCAGGTATCCCACAGTCACAACTCTGACCCATAATTGTTCTTGTCTGAAATAATTACAAGGATGGAAATGGAGAGGAGCCTGAGGAAAAGAAGGTCCAATGACAGGCCAAAAGAGGAATCCAGCTCAATGGGATGTCCCAAGGCCTGAAACTATTACTGAGGCTATGGGATACTCACAAAAATGAACCTATCACACTGTCCTTTGGAAGACCCAACAAGCAGCTGAAAAAGTCAGAGGCAGATATTTACACCTAACCAATGGACAGAAGCAGCTGACCCCTGCTTTAGGGAAAGACTAAAAGAAGCTAAAGAGGAGGGCACCCCTGTAGGAGGACTAGTAGTCTCAGTTAAACTGGACCCCTGAGATCTCTCAAACATTGGAGCATCAAACAGGCAGCATATACCAGCTGATATGAAGCCCCCAACACACATACAGCAGAGGATTGCCAGGTGTGTGTTCATTCAGAGACGATGCACCTAACCCTCAAGAGATTGGAAGCCTCAGGGAGTTTAGAGGTCAGGTGGGGTGGCGGTAGAGACATCCACATGGAGACGGGGTTGGGGAGCAGTCAGAGGGTGGATGGGGGGAATAAAATATAGAGTATAAATAAATAAATTAATTAATTAAAAAAAAAGAGTCAGTGCTCTTACCACTGAGCCAGCTCCTAGGTATAGTTATCAAGAAGAGAAAGGGAGAGTCTCTAGGTTATACGTCAGAAATCTAGAACTAATTTTATTTTCTGGCCCTGGTGGTTCACATATGTAATTAACACAAGCACTTGAGAACCTGGGAGTTGGGGACAGAAGGATTTGATCTAGAGTTCAAATACAACTCGGAGTATATAGAAAGTTCAAGGCTAGCTTAGATTATATCATGCACACACACACACACACACACACACACACACACACACACACACACATACCATTGAGGGAGCTAGAAGGTCTGAGATCATCAGTCTTTAAAGATATACCTCCATCCACTGTGTCTTGATTTAACTCATTCCAGGCCAGACAGTCTCCTGGCAAAACTTTGTATCTGATCATGAGTAGAAAAAAGAGACAAGGACAGTCTATGCCTCACAGGGCAAGGACAACCTGTGTGCTTCACTGGACAAGGACAGCCTGTGAGTCTCACTGGGCAAGGACATTTTGTGTACCATACTGGTCAAGGACAGCATGTGAGACTCACTGGACAGGGTAACTGGTGTGTTTCTCTGGCCAAGGTCAGCCTGTGTGTCTCACTGGTCAAGGACAGTCTGTGTACCTCACTGTCACCAAAGCATGGAAAGAACAGTATTGGCACTGCAGCAAACTGAAGAAAGACAAGATGAATAGATTAATGGCCATAATAAGATGGAACATCAATAGATGTGACTTTTTCAGGTCAGATCTTGTGCTGTGGGTTGTGAAGTTCAGAATTTCTTCAACTGCTGCTGACAGATTAACCACTGTATCTACTTTAGAGCTCAAGTCACTCATCTACCACAGTTGAAGGTGCATTTATTCTAAGAACCAGCTGTTCTATTTCTAGGTAAAAACTTTATGTTGTGTGCACAAATTGATGTGTGAGGATGCTTAGAACAGTACTGCTTGGATTCACAAAGTTTAAAAACAAACATCCAACACCCGCTGCATTAATTTCCTACTAATGGAACAAATGGGCCAGCTAGCAGCTTCACCCAGCACCCACTCATCAGCTCCTGGTTTCTATAGTCTGAAGGGAAGGCAGGCATAATTCTTTGACCAGGGTCAGAGATTGACATCTATTACCTTGGCTTTGCTCACATCTGGAGTTCCACCTCATTTAGGCTGGTACCAGAATCTATTTCTTTGAGAGGAGACTGATCAGAGAGAGAGACACCTAAGGACATCATATCTACCCCAATTTGTGCATATTAAGCTCTGCACAGCTACAAATGTATTTTGATTTAACACTTTTTGTTGTTCTGGGGACTAACCCAGGGTCTAATATTTCTCAGCCTCTGTTAGATTATGCTTTTTTTCCTTAAGAATTGCAATCAGTCTTCACAGAGGTCTATCCTCTGTTTTCTTTTAACTTTTGTTTCAAGACCAGATCTCATTAAGTTGCCTAGGTTGGCCTTAAACTCACCCCATATCTGAGGTAGGCCTCGAACTTATGGCCTCCTTAATTAAGCTTCTAAGTAGCTAGTATTATAAAGATGAACCAATGGTTATGAGCATCTTTTAGTTATATATATATATATATATATATATATATATATATATATATATATACATATTTGCATTTCTAAGATATTTCACAACAAAATTTTTTTGTTTTTTTTGTTTTTTTGTTTTTTGTTTTTTTCGAGACAGGGTTTCTCTGTATAGCCCTGGCTGTCCTGGAATTCACTCTGTAGACCAGGCTGGCCTCGAACTCAGAAATCGACCTGCCTCTGCCTCCCAAGTGCTGGGATTAAAGGCGTGCGCCACCACGCCCTGCTCACAACAAAATTTTAATGCACAATAAAAGGCAAAAGAGTGAATTAAACTCTTTTAATTATATAAATATAAAGATATCAGCAGTATTAACTGAACTAATATTGCTGGAAGTTAAATGACAAATTTTAACAATTTTGTAATAATTTTAATGTATTAAATTGCACTTATTACAAAGGTACTCATAGTCTCTAACCAGATGGCAAACAGAGTAAAATGAAGAGCATGTTTCTTCAAAACTTCCAGTAATTCTTTCAAGGCAAATAAGAGGGTGGTTAGTCACTTCAGTGGTTGAGAGAAAACATGGACATTAATTTGTCATTAAGACTTTTATAGCATCTATTTTTTTACAGTACAATAATTCTCTTGGACAAGATTTTATAACTGAGAATTAAATAGAGCAAGTAATTAGCATTTAGGGTATTCAAATTGAAAGTCTGTATCAAACAACTAATATTAAGAATTAATGTTTTCTGCTTTGGAGTGTGGTATATTACTTATGAATAAAAACAATCTACACTTATATCACTGAGGAAGAAATGAGACCTGTTGTCGTGCTAGTGGGGAGTTAGAAGGAAGATTAAAGCCATATAGTGAATGTTTGGCATATCAATTTTCATAACATATAGACGGTTGCTTTATGTAGCAAGTATAGGGGAAATCAGAGCAAAGCTGTAGTGAAACAATGCTTATCAACCTTTATCAGAAAACTATAGGGAGCATGATTCATTTCTTATATGTCAATCACACAGTTTCATTTCCCTGAAGGATGTTTATACCTCCTGTGAATCTTTGGTTCTTTATCTAAGGGTTACTGCCATGGCCTCTTCCTGCCTCTAGCTGCATGCATGTTGAGGGCTGTTTCCTACTCAAAAGCTTTCCATGGTTTATTTCCTACATCTTTCCATGGCTCAACACTTGTTCCTGGTACCCAACTTCCAAGATGGCCAGGACTTACATCACAACAATATGAACAGTTACAATTCTTACTTTACCTTGGAGTATATCGCATGACCTTTCTTTTTTCCTTTGTGTGTGTGTGTGCATACACAAGCATATGCATACATGTACATATATGTATGTGTGTGATGCTATGTAAATATCTGCTGGTATATATCCATATATGTGCAGCTGCACATACACATGTATTTGTAGGACAGAGGAGTTTCTTTCTCAGTCACTTTCTGTCCTAGTTTTTGAGATGGTTGTTCACTGAGCCTGGAGCTCACTGCCATAGACAGATTGGCTGGCCAGTGAGCTCTAGGCATCCACCTGTCTTTCCTTTCTCAGTTCTGGCATTACAGACACATGATGGCCACAGACTTTTTCATTGATCCATGAATCCTTATACTTGTATGAAAAGCACTTTACTCACCAAGCCATCTCTTCACTCTCCCTTGTGTGATTTATTTTTCTTATACCATTTTTTAACTGTTGTATGCTTTTTTTAAATATGTTTTTTATTACGTATTTTCCTCAATTACATTTCCAATGCTATCCCAAAAGTCCCCCATAACCCCCCCACTTCCCTACCCACCCATTCCCATTTTTTGGCCCTGGCGTTCCCCTGTACTGGGGCATATAAGGTTTGCGTGTCCAATGGGCCTCTCTTTCCAGTGATGGCCGACTAGGCCATCTTTTGATACATATGCAGCTAGAGTCAAGAGCTCTGGGGTACTGGTTAGTTCATAATGTTGCACCTACCGGGTTGCAGATCTCTTCCATCTCACACCAGTCAGAATGGCTAAGATCAAAAATTCAGGTGACAGCAGATGCTGGCGAGGATGTGGAGAAAGAGGAACACTCCTCCATTGTTGGTGGGATTGCAAGCTTGTACAACCACTCTGGAAATCAGTCTGGCGGTTCCTCAGAAAATTGGACATAGTACTACTGGAGGATCCTGCAATACCTCTCCTGAGCATATATCCAGAAGATGTCCCAACCGGTAAAAAGGACACATGCTCCACTATGTTCATCGCAGTCTTATTTACAATAGTCAGAAGCTGGAAAGAACCCAGATGCCCCTCAACAGAGGAATGAATACAAAAAATGTGGTACATTTACACAATGGAGTATTACTCAGCTATTAAAAAAATGAATTTATGAAATTCCTAGGCAAATGGTTGGACCTGGAGGGCATCATCCTGAGTGAGGTAACCCAATCACAAAAGAACTCAAATGATATGTACTCACTGATAAGTGGATATTAGCCCAGAAACTTAGTATAGCGAGATATAAGATACAATTTGCAAAACACATGAAACTGAAGAAGAATGTTGTATGCTTTTTGATAATACTATGAGAGACCCAACCTATCCTGAGCACCTAAACACTGGATAAGAAGAAAGAAGAGGGGAGGAAACTGGAAGGATGGCTCCACCTGTAAGGTACTTGCCATGCAAAACAACAACCTGGGTTTTCTTTCTAGAGCTCATGTTAAGTGAAATCAAAGGGGCAGGGAAATGAGCTCAAGGTGGTAAGCATTTGGTATGCATTAGGGTTCCCAGCACTCACATTAACACCAAGTGGAGTCACTGTTTTCTAACCACAGAGCTGGGAGGGGAGCAGAGGAAAATATCCCAGGGGTTTGCTGGCCAGCCAATGTAGCCAAAACTTCAAATTCTAGGTTCACTGAGAGACTGTGTCTCAACAAATAAGGTGTAGAGTGTTATAGGAAGATACTCTGTATGAGCTGGCATTCAAATGTGTACACAGGAAACTATGCCCTCATACACATGTCCACCTGCATATACCACATATACATACATTTGAGCATACACTTGCCCACTTCCCCCAAATAAAATCTATTATAGGATGTGTTTGTAATTTCAGCCCTTGAGATTTGGAGTTGGAGAGAGTGATCCCTGAGGCTGGCTGGCCTGGAGAATTTAATGAGTTCACAGTCTGTAATAGATCCTGACCCAGGACATAAGATGGAGAATCTCTGAGGAATGACACCCAAACTTGTCATTTGGTCACCACATGGCTGCTTATACATTTGCACTTCACCTGACACACATCTGTGTGTGTGTGTGTGTGTGTGTGTGTGTGTGTGTGTGTGTGAGAGAGCAGAGACAGAGAGACACAGAGAGACAGAGAAATGGGATGGGGGTGGGAGTGCTCTGTGCTTTTACCCATCTTTATTGATGCTTCTCTATCAGTCAGTAGCTACCACTAGCCCATTCTTTGATTGGGATGGTTGTGACTCCATCCTATAGCTGAGTACTTTGAGTGTTTCCTGTAAAATTTAATGATGTTTTCAGGGATTTATCTTCAGATCATGCTCATGTTCAGGGATATACCCCATCCTCCTTTTGGTGTTACAGTTCAGAGTGTCAGCATTGCCATTAGTTCAGTGACTGAGAAGGGGCAAAGGGGTAATCTGATTTCCTTGGGATAGTGAAGTGACCAGGTAGAGAGGAATGGAGGATACACTGGCTATCGGAGAAGCCACCCACTTATGACTGAAAAATGGAGGTGGGCTGAAGGGATGTGTCAGAGACATGTTTAGAAAGCAGCCCAGCCTTTAGTGCAGGTCACAATGGCATCAGTCTAACACACCATGCAAGGTGTATTAGAACCTCTTACAACCCTTTTAGCCCGGGTGTGTGGGGTCTATATTTTTCAATATTTATGATGCAAAGAGTAACACATTTGCTTACATTTTGGTTGTGAAAAGAGCTTAGAGAATAATTTGCCCAATACTACACAGTTAAAAATATTATATATCAGGAGGTAAAATTGGAGCATATGGCCAGAAGGGCAGGTTCCTAAATGCAGTGACTATCACATAGGTCCGCAGCCCTACTCAAGCTTCCTACATTCAAAAACATTTAGGGGCAATGTCTGATCCCACATGAGACTTACTTATTGATTTTACTTGTTATTTGTCAAGAATTGCTACAGGGATATTAATGCATCTGTTACAAGGTGCTCATTCAGATAGCTGTGCTGGTGGCATTATTCTTCAACAGCTGGAATTTCTGTACTCAAAAAATGTCTTATTCAAAAAGCCTTGAGGTAAGGGATATAATAAATAAGGAGAAATGAGAGGAAATATGAGACAAAGGCATGAAATTAAAATAAAGTAATTCTTAAGGACAGAGCTGTCTTTGGTTCTATCTCATTTCCCCTTCCCTGCACCTAGAACAATAGCCAACACAGTGGCTCGCAATAGTGTTCTGAATCAGATTAGAGGAAAAGATGGATATTAGATAGTATCATCTCCAGTGTTACAGAGAGAAACATGGAATTCACTCAAGAGGAGCCAGTGAGGAGCTACAGGAAGAGAAGACCTGCTTTCTGAAGCAGCCCTAATCCTTGTTTACTTCTCACAGTTGCAGAAGAGCTGACCCATCTGTGGGGAAACCTGTATGTCATGCTTCAGAATGCACCACAGGCAAAGGCTTCTCCATGCTGATGTTGGTATGTATCCTGAACATGGCAGTTCTCTGGAGGGAGCTGCAATCAAGAACTCAGTCCTACTTCACTGGGAGGCCATATGCAATGGGCACTGCTGTTCTTTTGGGGTCACGTGCCTCTGCAAGAGGTTTCCTTGCCAAGAACCCCACTAGAGCACTTTTCTATGTTCTAGATCAGTGCATTTCTATGACTGTATTCTCTCTCTTTATGACTCATCCACTAGGACCTTGCAGACCCACCTGCTCTCAGTTCACATTGTTCTTAGGGAACAAGAACTATGGTGATGAGAGCTACTTCGGACTTCCCAAGTGCTGCAGCCTGTACAGCAGTGAGTGAATAGCTTGCCCATGAATTCTTTGGCTCCTTGTCCTTGTTGACAACCTTGTCCTCTAGATCTCAATACTTGTCTAAGGACAGCCTTTATACTCATGTTCTGAATGTTGCTTTCTCCCTCACTAGGAGCTCAAAGACATGGTTCTTCTTCTTCCTCCCCCCCCCCCTTAGGTATGTTGAACTAAACATGTATTTTTGGGATATGACCAATTTGATAGAAGTGGGTGATATTCTTTTTTCTTTTTAATTTAATTTTATTTTAATTAGGTATTTTCTTAATTTACATTTCTAATGCTATCCAAAAGTCCCCCATACCCTCCCCTCCCCCAACTCGCCTAACCACCCATTCCTACTTCTTGGCCCTGACGTTTCCCTGTATTGAGGCATATGAAGTTTGCAAGACCAATGGGCCTCTCTTTCCACTGATGGCTGACTAGGCCATCTTCTGATACATATGCAGCTAAAGACATGAGCTCCAGGGGGTACTGGTTAAATCATATTGTTGTTCCACCTATAGGGATGCAGACCCCTTTAGCTCCTTGGATACTTTCTATAGCTCCTCCTCCAATGGGGGCCCTGTGATATATCCAATAGCTGACTGTGAACATCCACTTCTGTGTTTGCTAGGCCCCGGCATAGCCTCACAAGAGACAGTTATATCAAAGTCCTTTCAGCAAAATCGTGCTAGTGTGTGCAATGGTGTCAGCATTTGGAGGCTGATTATAGGATGGATCCCCGTGTATGGCAGTCTCTAGATGGTCCATCCTTTGTCTCAGCTCCAAATTGTTTCTCTGTAACTCCTTCCATGGGTGTTTTGTTCCCAATTCTAAGAAGGGGCAAAGTGTCCACACTTCAGTCTTCATTCTTCTTGAGTTCCATGTGTTTCACAAATTTTTTCTTATATCTTGGGTATTCTAAGTTTCTGGACTAATATCCACTTATCAGTGAGTACATATCATATGAGTTCTTTTGTGATTAGGTTACCTGACTCAGGATGATGCCCTTCAGGTCCATCCATTTCCCTAGGAATTTCATAAATTCGTTCTTTTAATAACTGAGTACTCCATTGTGTAAATGTACCACATTTTCTGTATCCATTCCTCTGTTGAGGGGCATCTGAGTTCTTTCCAACTTCTGGCTATTATAAATAAGGCTGCGATGAACATAGTGGAGCTTCTTCTTACCGGTTGGAATATTTCCTGGATATATGCCCAGAAGAAGTATGGCTGGATCCTCCGGTAGGTAGTACTATGTCTAATTTTCTGAGGAACTTCCAGACTGATTTCCAGAGTGGTTGTACAAGCTTGCAATCCCACCAACAATGGAGGAGTGTTCCTCTTTCTCCACATCCTCGCCAGCATCTGCTGTCACCTGAATTTTTTATCTTAGCCATTCTGACTGGTGTGAGGTGGAATCTCAGGGTTGTTTTGATTTGCATTTCCCTGATGATTAAGGATGCTGAACATTTTTTCAGGTGCTTCTCAGCCATTCAGTATTCCTCAGGTGAGAAATCTTTGTTCAGTTCTGAGCCCCATTTTTTAATGGGGTTATTTGATTTTCTGGAGTCCACCTTCTTGAGTTCTTTATATATATTGGATATTAGTCCCCTATCTGATAGGTAAAGATCCTTTCCTAATCTGTTGGTGACCTTTCTGTCTTATTGACGGTGTCTTTTACCTTGCAGAAGCTTTGCAGTTTCATGAGGTCCCATTTGTCAATTCTTGATCTTACAGAACAAGCCATTGCTGTTCTATTCAGGAATTTTTCCCTGTGCCCATATCTTCAAGGCTTTTCCCCACTTTCTCCTCTATAAGTTTCACTGTCACTGGTTTTATGTGGAGTTCCTTGATCCACTTAGATTTGACCTCAGTACAAGGAGATAGGAATGGGTCAATTTGCATTCTTCTACATGATAACCTCCAGTTGTGCTAGCACCATTTGTTGAAAATGCTGTCTTTTTTCCCACTGGATGGTTTTAGCTCCCTTGTCAAAGATCAAGTGACCATAGGTGTGTGGGTTCATTTCTGGGCCTTTAATTCTATTCCATTGGTATACTTGTCTGTTGCTATACCAGTACCATGCAGTTTTTATCACAATTGCTCTGTAGTATAGATTTAGGTAAGGTATGATGATTCCACCAGAGTTTCTTTTATCCTTGAGAAAAGTTTTTGCTATCCTAGGTTTTTTGTTATTCCAGATGAATCTGCTGATTGCCCTTTCTAATTCGTTGAAGAATTGAGTTGGAACTTTGATGGGGATGGCATTGAATCTATTGATTACTTTTGGCAACATAGCCATTTTTACTATATTGATCCGGCCCATCCATGAGTATGGGAGATCTTTCCAACTTCTGGGATCTTCATTAATTTCATTCTTCAGAGACTTGAAGTTCTTATCATACAGATTTTTCACTTCCTTAGAGTCACACCAAGGTATTTTATATTATTTGTGACTATTGAGAAGGGTATTGTTTCCCTAATTTCTCTCTCAGCCTGTTTATCCTTTTTGTAGAGAAAGGATATTGACTTGTTTGAGTTAATTTTACATCCAGCTACTTCACTGAAGCTGTTTATCAGGTTTAGGAGTTCTCTGGTGAAATGTTTAGGGTCACTTATAAATACTATCATATCATCTGCAAAAAGTGATATTTTGACTTCTTACTTTACTATTTGTATCCCCTTGATCTCCTTTTGTTGTTGAATTGCTCTGGCTAGGACTTCAATTACAATGTTGAATAGGTAGGGAGAAAGTGGGCAGCCTTGTCTAGTCCCTGATGTTAGTGGGATGGCATCCAGCTTCTCACCATTTACTTTGATGTTGACTACTGGTTTGCTGTAGATTGCTTTTATCATGTTTATGTATGGGCCTTGAATTCCTGATCATTCCAAGACTTTTATCATGAATGGGTGTTGGATTTTGTCAAATGTTTTCTCCACATCTAACAAGATGATCATGTGAGTTTTGTCTTTGAGTTTGTTTATATAATGGATTACATTGATGGATTTTTGTATATTAAACCATCACTGCATCCCTGGTATGAAAGCTACTTGGCCAGGATGGATGATTGTTTTGATGTGTTCTTGGATTTGGTTAGCGAGAATTTTATTGAGCATTTTTGCATCGATATTCATAAGGTAAATTGGTCTGAAGTTCTCTATCTTTGTTGGGTCTTTCTGTGGTTTAGGAATCAGAGTTATTGTGGCTTCATAGAATGAACTGGGTAGAGTACCTTCTGCTTCTATTTTGTGGAATACTTTGTGAAGAACTGGAATTAGATCTTCTTTGAAGATCTGAAAGAACTCTGAACTAAACCCATCTGGTCCTGGGCTTTTTTTGGTTGGGAGACTATTAATGACTGCTTCTATTTCTTTAGGGGATATAGAACTGTTTAGATCATTAACTTGATCCTGATTTAACTTTCTTACCTGGTATCTGTCTAGAAGTTTGTCCATTTTGTACAGGTTTTCCAGTTTTGTTGAGTATAGCCTTTTGTAGAAAGATCTGATGGTGTTTTGATTTCTTCAGGATCTGTTGTTATGTCTCCCTTTTCATTTCTGATTTTGTTAATTAGGATGAAGTCCCTGTGCCCTCTAGTGAGTCTAGCTAAGGGTTTATCTTGTTGATTTTCTCAAATAACCAGCTCCTCATTTGGATGATTCTTTGAATACTTCTTCTTGTTTCCACTTGGTTGATTTTGTCCCTGAGTTTGATTTTTTCCTGCAGTCTCCTTCTCTTGGGTGAATTTGCTTCCCTTTGTTCTAGAGCTTTTAGGTGTGTTTATTTGATATTTAAGCTGCTAGTGTGTGCTCTCTCTAGTTTCTCTTTGAAGGCAATCAGAGCTATGAGTTTTCCTCTTAGGAATGCTTTCATTGTGTCCCATAAGTTTGGGTATGTTGTGGCTTCATTTTCATTAAACTCTAAAAAGTCTGTAATTTCTTTCTTTTTTCGTTCCTTGACCAAGGTATCATTGAGAAGAGTGTTGTTCAGTTTCCACATGAATGTTGGCTTTCTATTATTTATGTTGTTATTGAATATCAGCCTTAGTCCATGGTGATCTGATAGGATGCATGGGACAATTTCAGTATTTTTGTATCCGTTGAGGCCTGTTTTGTGACCAATTATATGGTCAACTTTTGAGAAGTTGCCATGAGGTGCTGAGAAGAAGTATATCCCTTTGTTTTAGGATAAAATGTTTTGTAGATATCTGTTAAATCCATTTGCTTCATAACTTCTGTTAGTTTCACTGTGTCCGTGTTTTGTTTCTCTTTCCAGGATCTGTCCATTGGTAAAAGTGGGGTGTTGAAGTCTCCCACTATTATTGTGTGAGGTGCAATGTGTGCTTTGAGCTTTACTAAAGTTTCTTTAATGAATGTGGCTGCCCTTGTATTTGGAGCATAGATATTCAGAACTGAGAGTCCTCTTAGAAGATTTTACGTTTGATGAATATGAAGTGCCCCTCCTTCTCTTTTTTGAAAACTTTGTGTTGGAAGTCAATTTTATTTGATATTACAATGACTACTCCAGCTTGTTTCTTCAGACCATTTGCTTGGAAAATTGTTTTCCATCCTTTCACTCTGAGGTAGTGTCTGTCTTTTTCCCTGAGATGGGTTTCCTGTAAGAAGCAAAATGTTGGGTCCTGTTTGCGTAGCCAGTCTGTTAGTCTATGTCTTTTTATTGGGGAATTGAGTCCATTGATATTAAGAGATATTAAGGAAAAGTAATTGTTGCTTCCTATAATTTTTGTTGTGAGAGCTGGCATTTCTGTTCTTGTGGCTGTCTTCTTTTATGTTTGTTGAAGGACTACTTTCTTGCTTTTTCTAGGGCATGGTTTCTTTCCATGTATTGGGGTTGTTTTTTTTTTTTTTTTCTGTTATTATCCTTTGAAGGGCTGGATTCGTGGAAAGATAATGTGTGAATTTGGTTTTGTTGTGGAATACTTTGGTTTCTCCATCGATAGTAATTGAAAGTTTGGCCTGGGCTGGCATTTGTTTTCTCTTAATGTCTGTATTACATCTGTCCAGGATCTTCTGGCTTTCATAGTCTCTGGTGAAAAATCTGGTATAATTCTGATAGGCCTGCCTTTATATGTTACTTGGCCTTTATCCCTTACTGCTTTTAATATTCTATCTTTATTTAGTGCATTTGTTGTTCTGATTATTATGCGTCAGGAGGAATTTCTTTTCTGGTCCAGTCTTTTTGGAGTTCTGTAGGCTTCTTGTATGTTCATGGGCATCTCTTTCTTTAGGTTTGGGAAGTTTTCTTCTATAATTTCCTTGAAGATATTTGCTGGCTGGCCCTTTAAGTTGAAAATCTTCATTCTCATCTACTTCTATTATCTGTAGGTTTTGTCTTCTTGTTGTGTCCTTGATTTCCTGGATGATTTGAGTTAGAATCTTTTTGCATTTTGCATTTTCTTTGATTGTTGTGCCCATGTTCTCTATGGAATCTTCTACACCTGAGAGTCTCTCTTCCATCTCTTTTATTCTCTTGCTGATGCTTGCATCTATGTTTCCAGATTTCTTTCCTAGGGTTTCTATATCCAGCGTTGCCTCATTTTTGTTTTCTTTATTTTGTCGACTTCCCTTTTTAGGTCTAGTATGGTTATGTTCAGTTCCATCACCTGTTTGGATGTGTTTTCCTGTTTTTCTTTAAGGACTTCTACCTGTTTGGTGGTGTTTTCCTGTTTTTCTTTAAGGACTTGTTACTCTTTAGTAGTGTTCTCCTGTATTTCTTTAAGTGAGTTATTAAAGTCCTTCTTGATGTCCTCTACCATCATAATGAGAGCTGCTTTTAAATGCCAGTCTAGCTTTTCGAGTGTGTTGGGGTGTGTTGTGGCTGAGGTGGGAGTGCTCAATTCTGATGATGGTGAGTGGTCTTGGTTTCTATTAATAAGATTCTTACATTTGCCTTTCGCCATCTGGTAATATCTGGAGTTAGTTGTTATAGTTGTCTTTGGTTAGAGCTTGTTCCTCCCATGATTCTGTTAGCCTCTATCAGCAGACCTGGGAGACTAGCTCTCTCCTGAGTTTCAGTGGTTAGAGTACTCTTTGCAGGCAAGCTCTCCTCTTGCAGGGAAGGTGGACAGATATCTGGCGTTTGGACCTGCCTCCTGGCAGAAGATGAAGGCCTAAAACAGGGCTTGTTCCAGAATCTATGTAGCTTCTGTAGTCCACACTCTCATCTGTGCAAACTAGTCTAGGCGGGATTCAAAAACCAAGATGGCTTCCCCAGATGCTGTAGCAAAGCCCTCTCAGGTGGGGTGGACACCTTTCCTCTTGCAGGAAAGGTGCCTGGATGTCTGGAGCCTGAAACGTGGTCTGCCTCAGAAGCTCTGTGGCTCCTGCCTGTCCCAGAAGCTGTTAGCTTCTGTAGTCCACACTCTCACCTGTGCAGACTAGTCTTGGTGGAATCCTGGATCCAAGATGGCTCCCCGAGATGCTGTGGCAAAGCCATCCTGGGCAGGGTGGACACCTCTCCTCTGTCAGGGAAGGTGCCTGGATGTCTCAGATGTGGTTTTTCTTAGTATACATATTTTAAATCTCATCCTCCTATAGATATTTCAGACTTACATCTTCTCGCCACTGAGATAGTGGTTAGGTTTTATCAACTTGACACAAATGTGGGCATATCTGGGAAGTGGTAATCATAATTGAAAAAAATGCCTTCATAAAATTGCTTGTAATCTCTAAGGAATATTCTTAAATAATAATTAATGTGAGAGAGCTAAGCTCAAATACAGAAAATGCCATTCCTGGGTGCTATAAGAAAACAGGCTGAGCAAGTCATGGGGAAAAGTCAGTATAAAGCATTCCTCCATGGCTTTTGTTGCAGCTCCTGCCTTGGCTTCCCTTAACAAACTGAATTATAATATATCTTATTTTCTTCCCAAGTTGCTTTTGGTTATGGTTTAACATGGCAGTAGAAACCCCGACGAGCAGTTATTCACTATTCTTTCTCTTTCCTCTGAAAACTTGCTAACCTTACACCTTTTGATGTTCTGTACCTGCAACTGTATGCTGCATCTGGCTATATCCTATCTCCCCAGAGCTCACCTCTCCCAATAAGCCTTTCTGGACTTCTCCTTTCTGGTCCTGGATCTTCCTCTGGGGTTCTAGAGTGCCTTCTGCCTGCATATATGTGTGTTTATTTGCTTACCCCTCCCCTTAACTGAGAGGTTTTGAGGACCTGAAATTTAGTTCTGAGTATATACACAACATGATTCATTATAGGTATTCAGTAAATGGATGTATGAGAAGTTTTCATCATAAGAGAATAAATTCCAACACTAATAGCTAAGTCACAAATTTAGAACCAAAATTATTTTAAAACATTAATACCTTCATTAAAAGTAAACTACTTTTAGTGTTCACTATTTTTGTTTGTTTATTTGTTTGTTTGTTTTGAGACAGGGTTTCTCTGTGTAGCCCTGCCTGTCCTAGAACTCACTTTGTAGTCCATGCTGGCCTTGAACTCAGAAATCCGCCTGCCTCTATTCACTACTTTCAAATCTTAACTTAAAAGAACATATTTTTATCCTCTTTTACTCCATGATTACTTTTACCACAAACATGGGTCTTATTATTTCAAGCTGTAGTGGGAACACATACTGAATCCGTGTCAGTTACAGCCCTGTTATGTTTCTCAGTCTACATGGATCCTTGTAGTCAAAGACTGAATCCTGCTTAAGGAACCATTTGCTGCCATTGTTTTTTTTATCCCTTGTGAATGTTAACAAGAATGCAGAAATCTGATAATCTCCTACACAAATTTGTAGTATATGAATAATATTATATAAACAATCCAAAGTTTGCTTTTAGGTTAGACACAACATAAAAGGATGGACTATAAAATAAGCCTAAAATATAGTACATGTCACAAAAATGGATATTCAGGTTAAACACCTGCTACATTGCAATTCATAGGCCAAAGGACCATTGCTCCCATTTTCTTTTACTGATGTTTTGTGGCATCCAAAAATATTGTTTTGAGAATTTTACAATCCATGTGTACACTGATGGTGCTGAAAATGTATTCAAGTACCTGTACCCTGTAGAAGAGGCTGTTCAAAATACTAAAATTTAATGATCAAGTTATCAAAGATATGCTAATGCTTTTGAACCATGACTAAAATGAAACTCATTTTATGTTAATCAACACTGCTAAAATAAAAGCAATAGATTAAGTGGGCTATATGTAAAGTTCTCACCCTTGGAAACGTGGTGAATCTGTCCAGTTCTTCGACAAAGCAGAACATCTGCAAACTGATGGCTGACATAACTATCAGGAGGCTAGCAGTGAACACCACCAAGCTTCCAAGTTTTTTCCCAGGACCAAATATCTTGTACACAAAGTCTTCCAATGCTGGGGAAATCTTAATAAGCCGGACTACCCGCAGAACCTAGTCATGGAGAAAAAGACATAGATGCTAGAAACAGAATTTTACAAAATTCTATTACTAAAGTATTATTTTCATGGTACCATGTAAAACAGTTACACTTTTCCATTTCATCTAGAGACTAAAAATAGCAACACAGTAACTAAGACAATCCACCATGCGGGCTATCATCCAGTGAGAAAACAAGAATTCTCAAATTAATGAATGAGGACAAAGATTGGCAACTGTTTCAACATAAAATATGATAATTCAAAATAGTACTAACTAGTACATACTGCTGAAATGAAACATTTTCTCAATGCTTAACACCTAAGAAAATATTTAATTCTACATTAGTTCTGCTTAATGTCTCTTGAAATAAGCCTTCCTAGGTAATCCACACTAGTAAATGGGAAAGATTAAACTTCTATTAAGGCCTGGTGCAGATTCATATTCCAACATCTATTATTTCCTTCTTTTTTTAAAATAATAGATCTTCCTGGGTTTCGGCCAAATGACTCCCCAGAGCAACAGGCTCTACGTTTTAGCCTTTTCACCTGCATGTGCCCAATGGACTAGGTTCAGGCTTCCCGAATGTGAAAACAAGAGAATTGTGCAACTATAGGCATAGTAATTCAAGCTTGCCCTAGATATATTTATTTTCCATTTCTCTGGCCTAAAAATGTAAACAGATGGGATGGTACCTATGAACCCAAACTGAAAACCTTGTAAAGACTATAGATAGTCATATCCACCCTAACTGTCTGGATCCTGTGAATATCTCATGGAACAGAGCACCTACTTTCTCTGAGTATTAACCAACTGCAGGAGAGAAACAAGCTCAGTCTTAGATAACACTTGGGTTTTAGAGATTTTCTGTACTGCTGAACTTGTCATCTTTACTCTATAGATGCTATACATTATAACATATTTATTTGGAAGTATTTGTAAAACCCAACCCAAAGAAAATAATTAATAAATTTGTTTTTAAATTTAAAATGATAATTATGTGCCAAACATATTATGGAAATATTATTTTAGAGTACTTTATTTTATTACAAATGACCATACATTGATAAATCACATGCACGTTTTAAGGTAATATAATATAATTAAGAGGTATAAATTGAGGATTTTAAATGAGACTCCATAGTTAAGAGTACTGGCTGTCCTTGTAAAGAAGAAATTTCAGTTCCCAGCAACCCACATCAGGTGGCTCACAGACACCTGTAACTCTTGGTCTCGAGCGTCTGACACACGCTCTTCTGGCCTCCACAGGCATCTGTCATTCATGTACCACACATACATACACACGGGCAAAAGACTCATGCCCATAAAACAATAAAAAACACCCCCTTTTAAAAAATATAGATTGGCATGTGATAAAAAAGCTGAAATGAGCATCATAGAAGTATGCTGTTTTTCATCAGGTGTAAGGTGTCATTATTTTTCAGGTACCTCTAATAAATAAATAAAAAAGTTGCAAACTAATATATGACAAGCCATCAATCACAAGAGGCAGTCCAGATTTAGAAATACTAAATTAATAAGCTGTGTTAGTGGCTTAAATGAAACAGCATACACAAGCATCCATAGGAGACAAGGTAAACTAGAAAAGATGGATATCTTATTTGCAATATAGTAAAGAAAAGGAATACACTTTAAACATGAGATTTTAATGTTTCACAGATATAAAATAGCTCTTAGCTTTTGCCTTTCCAGTCTCTACCTTATCATTACTCTTGACTTCCCTTTCTGCTGTATGCTTCGACCGTGAGGCATAAGCAGAGTCACCCAAGGTCTATGACTCAGGCTGGCTAGGATCCAGTAACCCGAGTTATCCTCAGGAGATTTGCTAGATACCTCAATTAGAGTTTTGGTTACTGTTCCTTGTTTATCTCTAACAGGCATCACTACAAGAACCATTTAAGGCCCAGACTTATGGGAAGCTATCTTTGTGAACCACATGGAACAAGCCTGCTCAAGAAAGAAATGAACATAAAAGTAAATAAATAGGTGGACCCCACAACCTTTAATCTCTGAATTTTGCCTTTTATAAAGTCTACCTCTCTAGACTTGATTCAACAGGAAATAATGATGAACCTTATTGCTCTTATGCAAGAACAGATGCATAGCTTGTAGTATGTCAAGTAAATTAATGGCATGTATGACTGAATAAGTCATGAAGATGCACACTTAAAATATTAATGCAACACTTGATAAAACTGGTGTGAGAAATGAAGCTGTCTCAATCAATATTTCGCCTCATGGTTTAGCTGCCAGCTTTTCATCCTGTAATTCCTGATACATTTCCACCCTGCCTTTGAATATGTGAACATTCTCCCACTTCTAGAATGCTGGGATCATGTACCTGGCTTATATTTGTCTTAACTTGATCGATAGGTTTGCAATCGAGACCTTCATTGTTTTAACTATCAGGCATAGTATCTATAATTATTTCTCACAATGTAGGCACAAAATGTTCAAACAGATGTTCAAATCCAGACACTGCTGTCCAAGAACAACTGTGACAGGCATATATAGTATACTAGTCAATGTTCTCTTATTATGACAAGAAATGTCCTTGAACAAATAAATTAAATAGATTTATTATGACTCACAGTTTGTGAGGATTTACTCCATTGTGGTGTTAATCCTAAACAGTCTCTACACTATGTGATGTTACCACCTATAGGGTTGAGCCTTTTTAGCTAGTCTTCTTTGGTAATATTAGCCCAGAAACTCAAACATATGCAGAGATGTGTCTTAAAAATAACTTAGTTGGATCTTAATCTAATAATGCTGACAATCAAGATCAACTATTACATTTGATAAGCATGCTTATTTAGAGATATTTTAAAACATGTTGAAAATTTTTGTACAAACTACTTCAGTAATGGTTTCTAAAGATCATGATAGGATATAAGTGATGAGGTATTTAAGACCAAAGATGTTGCAAGGATGAGCCAGAACCTTCAAAGCATCTCACAATTTTAACAGGTTCTGGTTCATTAAAGCTAAGTTACAGTCTGGGTTTGTTTTTAATTTCTGTGGACAATGTTTTCATGTCCTTTTATGCACTTCTATATCATTATAAGTTGGATTATAAAAGCTAGAGTTATCATTATTCTAAATATGATGAATGCTATTACCAATAAGTAAAATCACAAAGTTGACATGTATCTAAGGCCATGGTTCTCATCCTGTGGTCCCTTTGGCAAACCTTTATCTCTAAAATAATAATATAATTATAATAACATTATAATTCATAACAGTAGCAAAACTACAGGTATAAAATAGCAACAAAAATAATTTTATGGCTGGGGGGTCACCACAACATGAGGAATTGCATTAAAGTTTGCATCATTAGGAAGGTTGAAAACCACACCTCTAAGGAATTAAAATCCTATTTCTCTAAGTTAATATTTAAAATTCTGCTGTCATTTTATTCCTCAAATATTTAGAAATATCTTCTTGTAAGACATCAATGTATGTTCTGATATTCCCACTATAAATTATACAAGTGCGAGTCAGAAATTTAAATGCATATGAAATGGTTTTGATTAGACTACTAAATGTGAGTATTTTAATAATCATTTTATCATGAATTTAACAGTACAATGAGCATATTCTAGAACCAAATGATTGCAAAAATGTAACTAATAATTAACATTTATTTAGTAATTATAAGGCATTGCTATCTAAAATATCACATTTGAAAAAGATATACAAGTGTTATAAAAGAATAATTACAGCTACAATTATTTAGCTGTCACAAAACAAAGAAATAAACATTTGCAAGTAATAATGCAAGATGAGTTTATATCTGTGAAGATAAATTTTACCACTCTTAAAGCATCCATTGTAAACTACAGTTTAGTAAGAAAGTTTAGAAGAAAGATACACACTTGAAACAATTATAATTCCTTCCCTTTAAGTTTGTGCCAAAATCTTATTAGGTTTAGAACTTAATATCTCAAAATAGATACATGTTATATCTATTTATATAAGTATGTATATCTATAAACTTTTAATTGGGAGAAGTTTTGTTAAAGATTTGAATATATTACTCTGATTTTTCAGCAATTTATAAACAATGGCTACAATTTGTTACTGTCATTTTATTCCTCAAATATTTAGAAATATCTTCTTGTAAGACATCAATGTATGTTCTGATATTCCCACTATAAATTATACAAGTGTGAGTCGGAAATTTAAATGCATATGAAATGGTTTTGATTAGACTACTAAATGTGAGTATGTTTTTGTACCAATGTTTCTGGTAATTACACTGAATCTCCCTCAGAGCCATATTACCAAATCTGTGGATTTTTATGTGGTTGTTATAATAAGCAACTTCCCTTTTCCTGAGGAATAGCTATTAGTTGTAATTGCAGTGTGTTACCTGGAAGTATGTGAACTGAGAATGATACAGATCTGGGTACACATGAAGCGTCGTCCCAATAACAAGCAATAGTTCAAACTTGTGGAGAGATGAACTGATGTAGCCAGTAAACCCCAAACACCATATCTTCAGAAGTGCTTCCAGGTCAAAAAGGACTGTAAAAGCCACCTAGAGGAACAAAGCCACACTTGAGACTGACATTAAAAACTGCATGCCCCCGATTTTCTCATGAATTTATCAATAGTGAGTTCCAGCCACTGAATAAAGTAAAAGGTCACACAAAGTCAAGAATAACATTTTACATTTTAATTTACATCTATGTCTGTGTACATGAACATGTGAGTGTGGGTGTCTGCAGAGGCCAGAAGAGGGCGTTAGATCTCCCTGCAGCTGGAGTTGCAGGCACCTATGAGCTGTGGATATGGGTGCTGGATGCTGGAGTCCTTGTTTGTTTGTTTGTTTGTTTGTTTCCAGGCAGGATTTCTCTGTATAGCCCTGGCTTTCCTGGAACTCACTCTGTAGACCAGGAAGCCCTAACATTTACAAAAAGTTGTGTTTGAAACACACCAGTTAAAACACAAGAGACCAAAGCTATTTTAAACCATTAGAAATATTATTTATTCAGCTAGCTTTTAAAGTACATAACGAGTAGGGAAATACTCTATATAAAGTAAGAATTTTATGTATATAAATTGATCTACTACTAGACTATTATGACTAAACAGCTATATATTAATATTCATACATCTAAATATTAATATATACATACATGTAGGTGTATATTGTACATCTATGTATTAATATTCATCTAATTTAAAAAATCTATAATATAAATTTTAATAACTTGATGTTGAAAATAACAACTATAAACACACAGTGCTAAATACTAAATATTAAAATACTAAATAGTAAAAATCCACAAATATAGGTAGGTACAATTTGTTAGCTAGGAAATGTATAGAAACTTCTTAGCTCACTTTTGTCAGAATAACTCCATTCATTACCTGCTCTGAGGATGATGCTTCATATTTTATACAAAAAAGTTATAATTGGAATTAAAATAGGCAATACTATATTAACTTCTAATTAAAGGACATGAGACTGTTAGGATTAGTCATAATATGTTTCTCATATTTGTATATCACTAATATACTAATATAATCAAAATAATTAATTAGTACATTATGTTAACTATTATGTTATACTATATTAACTATTTTATTGATATATTAATAAATATATTGATATATTAGTCATAATATATTTCATACAGTAAAATAATCAGAAATTAACTCCCTTTTTTCTAAGCCATTATTGAATATCATAAAGGATTTTTCTTCTACTCATATCAGAAAATGTAGGGAAAAGGAATTATAGTCATAGCATTAAGGAACAGACTTCTAGAAGCAATGCAGATGGTAAGTTGAGGTATGCAGAAGGATTTAGACAATTTTTGCAGGTAATGTGTTTGTAGATTCTGGTTGCTTTCTATTTTTCATGGACATTTCCATTGTGAACACTGAAGAAGGCAATGCATTTAACTTCTAATTGCATTCTAAATACATCTACCTAAGTGTGCCCACAGTTAAATGTGGTTCTCATCTCATCAAAGATGCTTCTTTTTGAGCAGCAACCATTACAGAAATCTGTAGTGAAAATGCAGAAAAATACTGAATGAAATGCTCAGCCCCAACTGCTACATCTACAATACAACCTCACACTGAAGCTTCAGAGAACATTGCAGAAGAGGAAAAATAAATATTGTAAGAGCCAGAGAACTAGACTGTCTACTGGGAGGTAGAGTCTACTATTTATGACAGGAACACTGTACTCATGAAATTGCAAAAATATTGTTGCCTAAATAAGACCAGCACAATGATAATACCAGTTGACAGACCAGTATGTGTGGGGGAATCTCTCAAACCCACATATTTAATGACTATAGGCAACTAACAGCTGAAACAAAGAGACTCAGTCTTCTGCAGCAACAAGTCCTCTGATAGGATATCCAGCATGAGCAATACTAAGTAGACTCAACATGCATGCATACGTGCACGGGCGTGCACACACACATATACACACATACACACACACCACAGAAGCACACACACACATACACACACACAACAGAAGCACACACACATAATGAGACAATTTTAAGAACACAAGGAAATGTGTAGAAATTCCTTTGCTCGCTTCTGTCAGAGTTTTCTGTTACTATCCTGTGTTCTCTTCTCACTGTATCCATACATACAGGGTGTGCACAATTGGCATGATGGGAGTAGGCCCTAAATATAGACTTGTATGCTTTAAAGTTTGAAAAGAAAAGGTCACATTCAAAACCTTTATAATAAATCATTTGCATCCAAGCAATTTAGGAACGCTACCCTTGTCCTATCATTTTGATCTGCAACAGCACAACCATGTAATGTTTCTCATGCAGAAATGTCTGTATTGATCATTTGGAGTTAATTTCTTGTTAAAGTAATTATATTTTGCTGTTCATAACCTTGTCAATGTTCTGTGATTTTGTTTTCTTATCAGTTTTGAGAGTTGCTTATATTGAAGTCATTAATCTTTGTCTGCTAAATGTACTGAATATATTTATTCCTTAGTCAATAATTTAGTTTAGAACTTTGTATTATAGAGTTTACAATTTCATATCCATCTATCTTCAAATGCTTTAAAGGGTTTCTTTTTGAACTGGTATGGTGGTTTAAACCTGTAATCCTAGGACTGGGAAGGCAGAGGCACAAGGATCTTCAGAAGATGAAACCCTGTCTCAAAATAATAAGTAGATCATTTTTGACAGCTAGAATCTAGTCATTACTGCCAGAAAATACTGTTTTCCGCTTTTTTTGAACTTCTTTCTATATTCTTTAGTAAAACTTACACATATATTTATGTGTATATGTATATTTTCCATATTCATATAACATATATGTGTACATGTGTGTGTGAGTGTGTGTGTTTCCACATAGTTATTTCCAGAGGAGAGAAAAATTACTGATTTTTCTCATTGGTTTTATATGTCTACATAACTTAGATTGACTTAGATATTTTTAGAAAAGACTTCTGGGTCTTGTTAGAAATGTGTATATACCATCTGTAAATGAAATACTTTTATTTTAATTGCTTGGTAGTTTATACTAGTTCCTTGGCTGTAGAGATGTATCTGTAAGGCAGTCACTGCACAGTACAGTGGTAATAACAGGAGTCTGTTATCTATAGTGAAAATACCATCAGTATTTGTATGCAGTGGTCCAAATAAAGCTTGGTAATTGATGGATGCAGATTTCCATTTTATGCTATTCATCAAAACAATGATATATATCATTAAATTCTGGCTTCATGTGAAGATAAGAGCATTTTTTATAACATTCAGTATACCTTTTAGGGGTCAAGGTGAAGACGGAGGAGTAGAATTCATTTGAATTTGATGGGTGTACTTTTTTGCTGCTATTGAAGTGGGGACTTCTTTGTCAAGCTGATCATGACTTTATTTGCAGTCAAATTAATTTGGGCCTTTTGAAAGCTGATCCACAAACCAAAGAACATCCATGGTCTGAACCAAGGTATCCCCACTCATAAGGAGCAGAGGTGTAGCTTGGTCTTCATGTGGGTACTGAACAACTGGAATGGGGGCTATCCTAATAGCTGTTGCCTGTATGTGGGGTATGCTGTACAAACTGGGCTGCCTCCTGTGGCCTCAGCAGGAGAGGAAGCACCTAGCTTCACAGAGACTTGAAGTTCTAGGGGAAAAGGGACACCCAGAGGGCTCCCACCTGCCCAGAGGAGAAGGGGGTAGGGCATGGAGGAAGGGTTGTGGGAGGGGGTGACTGAGAATGGGGCAGTGAGCAGGATGTAAAGTGAATAAGTAAAATCTAATAAAAAATAGAACTAAAAATTAATTTGTCTATTGTTACAAGCTAACATTGTAAATTTTTGAGAAACAATACTAACTCCTAAGAGTTAACATTTAATGGTAAAAAATATATGTAAAACAATACTAGTTTACTTGTGGTTATAGGTTAGCCTCTTGCTGGGATAACTGTCAGAATTTACAGAAAAGGGTTGGGTAAAATAGTCAATTACGTTAGTGTGTGTTGTGAGGTTTGGCAGAGGATTTGAATTTAGAGGAATGTAGCAGAGTTCTTAGAAGTACCCAGGAGGTCAGCTTGAGAGCCCCTTGCCATGAACAATTCCAAACTATTTATGTGAACTCAGCTTTCATGATAGTTGGGACACGGTATAACTTTCTAGATTTTTGCTATTGGTCACATAAACTGAAGGTAGATAGGCTGTCTGTAGAGTCAAACAACCTGCCAAGATTCCCAGAAAAACTACCCAAGCAATTGTCAAATCTTGAGGGTTTTAGAAAAATCACAACAGCAAAGAGTTTGTGTTTATGTGGAGCAGGCATCCAGATGCCATGCTTAGCTTTCTGCCCTCCGGTATGTTGGCCCCTCAATATACTGATGAAATGATAGATGATTATCAGATGGCTCTGCTATCAAAGCTGATTGTGTTAAATCTCTTATGCAGCTCCTTTTTCTATCATCTCATGCCCACTGCCTTGGGAGTCTTTCCATCAAGGCCATGAGATGTGGTTTATTGTTCCTGGGACAGAACCACAAACCCACATAAATCTTTTCACTGTGTAATTTATTCAGTCTGTGATATTGTGAACTAAGACAGTATGCATGTAGAACTTGCCAACTTTCAGATAGAATTTTACCTTCTTAAAAACTAAGGTGAGCTTTGTAATTAACTTTCCAATAATATTTTTTTTTTTGCATTTCCTGATAACACTTAAAATGATATATGGAAAATATTTCTTCTTTTAAAAGATTTTATTTATTTAGAAATATTTAAGCATGTGGGTGTTTTGCCTACATGTATACTTTCTCATGACATCCATGCCTTGGTCCCATGAATGTCAGAAGGGCATTGGATTTCCTAGAATTGGAATTACAGAAGGTTGTAAGCCATCATGTTGGTGCTCATAATTGATCCTAGGTTCTTTGAAGAGCAGCCAGGGTTCTTAATCACTGAGCAGTATCATCTGTCTTCACATTAAAAAAAAAAAACTTACTTTGAAGCAGAACTGTGCACATTTTCTGTGCATGACAGCATATGGAGGTTGCTCAGAAGACAACCTTAATGTCAGACTTGGCTCTCCACTTTGTATGAGACATGATCCTTTGTTTTCTGCTGCTGTGCATGCCAGAATAGCTAGCCCATGAGCTTCTGGAGTTTCTTCTGTATATATCTCTGTCCCACCATGCCCAGACCTACTAGTTATGGGAATCTGAACCATGCGGTTTGTACAGAGTGCTTCAGCTACTGCAGAATCTCCCCAGTCCTCCTTTTTCTTTTATCATCTTTTCCATAGAATCTTTTGCAATTTTGTTTCTAATCACTACTTCCTTTGGAATTTGATAATGACAGATACATATGTATCTATATGTTCTGAATATCTGTGTCTGTTTCTTACATAAAGATTTTTTTTTCTTTTTGGACTACCCAAAACCAAGAGTAAAAATATTCAGCTCTTTAGATGTTATTTCATTTCCTCTGGGGAATACATGTTCTGCTGGGCTGTCTCAAGTTGTAAATAATACAGTGCCACAAAATGGAGTAAACATAAAGAAATAGGTTTATTTGGGCTCACAGTTTGTTTTCCAAGTCTACCTTGCTGTCAGTTTCCTAAGGTGGTACAATATTACATGGCAAGAAATGAAGAGCATGCGTATTCTTCAATTTCTTTCCCTCTTACAAAATCTACAAAGCCTTGAGGACTCTATCCTAGTGGTCTTAGATAAGGTTAACATTAACCCACTTCCAAAAGACCTTATCCCTAAGGATCATCTGTTAGTTAGGTTGTCACCCTATTTAAAAAAGGATTTATGTTTTGGAAATTTTCGTGTGTGTGTGTGTGTGTGTGTGTGTGTGTGTGTGTGTGTGTGTGTGCATGTGTTTCAAAATCATTTGGAGGTTACTGGTACTTGATACTGTAGATACATCCTCTCTTGTCAGCAACCCATCAGAAAGTCTAGTCTTATCTTTCATGTAGGCTGATTATCTTTCTTTATTTCTTGCAACCCCCAGCCTTTTGGATGGCATAGCCTCCAAGTAATAGGTCTTACTGTTCCTTCTATAACAAGGGAAAATTTTCCCAGTCTCTGTCTCCAAGGCACAGAAATTAGTAGTTCTACTTGTCTCTGTTCTAAAATGCATTGCTATCATATCTATTCAACAAGAGGTGAACCTTGTTTAGAGCTCTGTGATGTTTGGTCTGTGATGGAGAGGTGCTATAAGCAGAAGGGCTCTCATAAAATGTAGACTTGTTTTGCAACCTTGTAGAAAGCCTTAGGTTCTAGAATAATTTCTCTGTACCTCTGAAGCTATCTGTTCTTACAACAATTGTTAGAATGAAATTATGTAAAACAAATAATTTAATTTAGTTCCAGCAAATTTTGATATCTATTGGAATAAATTAATAATAAGAAATGATCAAGTTACACAAAATGATATCTTGACATTGCACTAATCTTTGACATTATTATCAACTTTAATTTCATCCTCTGGGAAAACTTTAATTAGGTAAGTTTCTTCTTTTTTTTTTTTAAGACATAGTTAGACTATGTATAGCTTTTTAAAAATTAGATATTTTCTTCATTTACATTTCAAATGCCATCCCAAAAGTCCCCCATACCCTTCCCCCCACTCCCCTACCCCCTACTCCTACTTCTTGGCCCTGGCATTCCCCTGTACTAGGGCATATAAAGTTTGCAATACCAAGGGGCCTCTCTTCCCAAAGATGACCAACTAGGCCATCTTCTGATACATATGCAGTTAGAGACACAAGCTCTGGGGGGTACTGGTTAGTTCATATTGTTGTTCCACCTATAGGGTTGCAGACCCCTTTAGCTCCTTGAGTACTTTCTCTAGCTCCTACACTGGGGGCCCTGTGTTCCATCCAATAGCTGACTGTGAGCATCCACTTCTGTGTTTGCCAGGCCCTGGCAGTTTCTTCTTTATATACTTATAAAAGATTTGAACTTTATTGTGTTAGATGAAATAAGACTACTATAATGATAATCTGAACTATTTATCCATTCATCTCAAAAGTTTTCTCTTGAACTGTACTGTACATTGGAGCTGTTACTGTTACTGGTGATTGGTGACAATGAGATGATTCCTGAGGTTAGCTGTGTCAGAAACTACCAAGTATCCATATTGGCTGATGATTCAGTCATATACACTGTAAGAACTATGAGGCCCAAACACATGTGATTTTTTATTATGGTTTGAATCTAGAATGTCTTTTTTGACTCATGATTTGAACTCTAGGTTCCCAGTGTATGGCACCACTTTTTCTAGGTTATGCATGCAGCCTTTAGTGGGAGGCTGGTTGGAATAAATAGGATTGAGCCTTTGGAGGTTTCCTACACAGTGGACTGCTACCACGGCCTTGTTTTCCCCATCACCGTAAACTCAAGTTCTTTGAGCTGTGAGCCAAAATAAATATATCTTCATAGAGAGATTTAACTGTTGTCAAAGACATATCTATCGAGTTTTTCAATTATTTTATTGATTTTTGCATGTTTTAGTAATCCTTTCTATTTTCCCAAAAATCTTGTATATCTTTGTGAAATGTATTCCTAGATATCCTTCAATAATTTTTCCTTTTATTAGATATTTTCTTTATTTAATTTTCAAAGTTTATTCCCTTTCCTCATTTCCCTTCCACTCCCCCCATCTCGTTCCCCCTCCCCCTGCTCAGTAACCCACCCACTCCTGCTTCCTTGTCCTGGCATTCCCCTACACTGGGGCATCGAGCCTTCACAAGGCCAAGAGCCTCTCCTCTCATTGATATCCCACAAGGCCATCCTCTGCTACATATGCAGCTGAAGCCTTGAGTCCCTCCTTGTGTACTCTTTGGTTGGTGGTTTAGTCTCTAGGAGCTCTGGGGGTACAGGTTGGTTCATATTGTTGTTCCTCCTATGGGGCTACAAACCCCTTCAGCTCCTTGAATAAATTATTTTCTGCTAAATTTTCATTAATTGTGATGTAGAAATATTATGGATTTTGTATACTAATCCCATATCCAACAACATTACTGTAAATTATTATTCCCTAAAATATTTCTGTAGGTTTATTCATAATTTTTCTGTAGACAAATGCATCACTTGAAACTGTTTTATGCTTCCTTATCAGATTCCTGTTCTCTCTTCTTTCTCTTTGTCTCTCATATATGAATTCTTATTTCTTTACTTTTATTTTCTGATTCTGTTGTCCCAGTTTGGGTTCCAGAAAATACTGGACAGAAGTAGAGACATTAATGCAGATAGCTTACTTCTCTCTTGACATGAATGCTCATCATTTATCCTTTTTTTTTTGTAGATTTTCATAGGTAAGTTATGTTAAGAAAGGTAACTTCTCTTGGTGGTTTGCTAAGAGCTTTTATGACAAAAAGCTTTTATCTGATATTCTTTATGTACTGAGTTAGCTACATCAATTTTCTTTCATTTCCTGGTGAATAACATTAGAAAAAACAGATTTCCTGACACTTAGGCAATTTTAAACACCAAAGACCATTGACTTAATATAAAAAAATTAAACACGACTAAGTCTTACACTATTAAAAAGTGATAACTTTCATGAAACCAATGAATAAAAGCTACGAGACAAGCTGCAGTCATGGAGAGGATCTGCATTGCTCATTGCCAGGTAACTGAAAAACAGTTGTGTCTACTCATTGAAGAAGCAAGAAAACAGAAGATAAAATTTTAATTCTTTATAATATTCAAGACCAGGTATATTAACCTACAATGATTACTTATATAAGAATGATAAAATTGAATATCTGAATTATCATAAATTTAGCATGAAATGAAGCTGTTCATACAATCTAGGAGGAATACAAATTACCAGAATAAGCATTTTCAAGCAGTTAGCAAAGTTGAATATGATTGAATCCTATACTATAGCATTTTCTAGCCAAGATATATGCTTTGATAAAAAGAAAACAAACAAAACTCCTCAAAGTTCCTCCCCAGTGCGGTATGAAATCAGAAATGAGAATGTTCATGGAAGCAGTGTATCTTTTGGCAAAAAAAAAAAAAATCAAAAGAAACACCATTGAAAACTACAATGGATTATCCATCGAACAAATAAGCAAACAGTATAGAGATCAACAGGGGTATTTTTAAAAAGCTCAAAAGGAATGAAACAAAAGCCAAACTGTTCATACTCAGAATTTTTATAAGACATTCATTAAAATGATGAATGTGTTTCTCTGTAGAGTAGGCAGAAGAATAAGATCAAGAGACAAACAGGATTTGATTTTATTCTGTCAATTCATTGCTTCTAAATGAAAACCCTAAAGCAATCAGGAAAAAAAAAGCTTTTGAAGAACAAGGGTGGTGAGCACAATATTGATTATGCGATATTGTCTATGTGATGAGTTTATAAAGTGACTGAAATTAAGAACAAAATTAAAAAAGGTACAGGCTTCTCAAAGACTAGACATTTCATGTAACAGACATTTTAGACAAACAAGAAAAGGTATTAATAAGAATAGCCATACATAAGGAGTCTTATAGAAGGCTAATGATTGTATCTGACATCCTAAGTATCTACCATGGAGAAGTCCAGTCCTTCATAGAGCTTATTAGTGCATTATAGTTTAGTCTTAGCACAATTTTGCCTGAGAAACAATTCCTTCTAAAGACAATATTAATTCTCTTAAGCTACAGGAACTCTAAAAAGAAACTAGCACCTTGGCCAGATTATGAGTCATCTTTTCTGACAAGTGAGCTTAATACATATTCTAGTTTCCTATTGCAGTAGAGAATGGTTTCAGAGCTGTTAGAATCAGGAATTGGTACTTGACTTGTTCACATAAATATGAGGTCTTGAGATACACAGACTTGGGAACTATTCTATCTAGCTTTTTATCCTGATTTATTGAAAATTTATTTTATAGATCACTTTTCTATAAGTTTTAGCAGCTATAAATCTCATTTAGGATTGAACCAAATACTCTCAAGGTTATCAGAAAACTAGTACTAATAAACATTTAAACCATCCCAAGATATTTTATACTATTTGTGGCTATTGTGAAGGGAATGGTTCCCCTAATATCTTTCTCAGCCTGTTTATCCTTTGTATAAAGGAAGGCTATTTACTTGAGCTAATTTTATATCCAGCCACTTTGCTGAAGTTGTTTATCATCTGAAGAAGTTCTCTGGTAGAATTTTTGGGGTTGCTTATGTATACTATGATATCATCTGCAAAAAGTGATATCTTTATTTCTTTACCAATTTGTATCCCCTTGATCTCTTTTTGTTGTCTTACTGTTCTAGCTAACACTTCAAGTACTATATAGAATAGATATGGGGAGAGTGGGCATCCTTGTCCCTGATTTCAGTGGGATTGCTTCAAGTATGTCCCCATTTAATTTGATATTAGCTGTTGGTTTGCAGTAAATTTCATTTATTATTTTTAGGTATGGGCCTTGAATTCCTGATCTCTCCAATACTTTTAACATGAAGGGGTGTTGTATTTTGTCAAATGCTTTTTCTGCATCTAAGGAGATGATCATGTGATTTTTTTCTGCGAGTTTGTTTATATAGTGGATTACATTAATGGATTTTTGTATATTAAACCAAACTTGCATTCCTGGGATGAAGCCTACTTGATCATGATGAATGATGGTTTTTCTGTGTTCTTAGATTTGGTTTGCAAGAATTTTTTTTAATTAGATTTTTTTCATTTACATTTCCAATGCTATCCCAAAAGTCCCCCATCGCCCCCACTCTCCTCCCTCCTCCCACTTCTTGGCCTTGGCATTCCCCTGAACTTAGGCATATAAAGTTTGCAAGACAAAGGGCCCTCTCTTTCCACTGATGGCCAACTAGACCATCTTCTGATACATATGCAGCTAGAGACACGAGCTCCGGGAGGTACTGGTTAGTTTATATTGTTGTTCCACCTATAGGGTTGCAGATCCCTTTAGCTCCTTGGGTATATTGAGTATTTTTGCATCGATATTCATAAGTGAGTTTGGTCTAAAGTTTTCTTTTTTTATTTGGTCCTTATGTGCTTTAGGTATCAGAGTAATTGTGGCTTTATAGACTGAGTTGGGTAGAGTACCTTCTGTTTCTATTTTATAGAATAGATTGAGGAAAATCTGTATCAGGTCTTCTTTGAAGGTCTGGTAGAATTCTGCATTAAATCCATCTGGCCCTGGCCTTTTTTTGGTTGGGAGGTTTTTAATGACTTCTTCTATTTCCTTGTGTGGTATGGGCCTGTGTAGTTAGTTTACTTGCTCTTGATTTAACTTTGGTATGTGGCATCTGTCTAGAAAACCATCCATTTCATTTAGATTTTCCAGTTTTGTTGAGTATAGGCTTTATAGTAAAGTTTAACAAGCAGAAGTGAGGATGCCTCAGTCCCACTTGGGAGAGATAAGAAAGCAGTCATAAGTGGGGAGGGAGGGAGGGTCCTGAGAGGGAAAGTGGATGGGGGTGGGTGGGAGGGAGTGGAGAGTGGGAGGGAGTGGGGGGAGGAGAACCTGATCTAGTATTGGGTGAGGGAAAAGGACTGAAGCCCTGAGAGCCAGCAGAAAGAATGAAAACAGGCAACTTCAGGAAATTGGAGGTTGGGGGACTGATTCACCAGGGACCTGGGAGGTGAGAGATTCCCAGGACTCAAAGGGAGGGACCTTATATAAAATACCCTACTTTAAGGAAAGGGAACTTAGAGAGCCCACCTCCAGCAGGAAGACAGGATATCAAGTGAGAGATGGGGTTGACATGCCACAGTCACACCTCTGACCCATAATTGTTCTTGTCTGAAAGAACTACAGGCATGGAAATGGAGAGGGGAAAAGAAGGTCCAGCAACAGGCCCAAAGTGGGATCCAGCTCAAGGGAAGGTCCCAAGGCCTGACTATTACTGAGGCTATGAAGTGCTCACAAAAAGGGATCTATCATGACTGCCTTCCAAAAGATTCAACAAGCAACTGAAAGAGTCAGATGCAGATACTTGCACCTAACCAATGGACAGAAGCAGCTGACCCTTGTTGTTGAATTAGGGAAGGCTGAAAGAAGCTGAGGAGAAGGGTGATCCTGTAGGAGAACCAGCAGTCTTAATTAATCTGGACCCCCAAGACATTCCAAACACTGGACCACCAAACAGACAGTTGATATGACACCTCCCAACACACATACAGCAGAGGACTTCTGGGTCTGTGTTCATTCAGAGATGATGTACCTAACCCTCAAGAGACTGGAGGCACCAGGGAGTTTAGAGATCAGGTGGGGTGGGGGTTGGGACATCCACATGGAGACAGGGTGGTGTGGGAGGTGGAGCAGTCCGAGCGTGGATGGGGGTGGGGTGGGGAATGAAATATGGAGTGTAAAAAATGAATTAAATACCGGGCGGTGGTGGTGCATGCCTTTAATCCCAGCATTTGGGAGGCAGAGCTTCTGAGTTCAAGGCCAGCCTGGTCTACAGAGTGAATTCCAGGACAGCCAGGGCTACACAGAGAAACCCTGTCTCAAAAAACCAAAAACCAATATATATATATATATATATATATATATATATATATATATATATATATATAATAAAAAATAAAGAATTAAAAATAAAATAAAATTTAAAAAAAAGTGAAACCATCCCATGGGATCATCCACCATCTTTTCAGTTTAGTTCCTGTGGTTTCTTTTATTTACCAAATAGAAGTGGTTTCATGTTAAAGGTTCTTGACCTTCTTTAATTGGCATCAGATGAAGAACTGTACTCATGCGAAATTATGAGGAACCTGAGTATCTTTGGAAGAAATTCTGAGGGCTATCATTTGGTGAAGACCACTCAACTTTCTGATGCCTTTTTGATCTAGCAGCTGGCTTTTTATTTATATGAAAGCCCACGTGACAAAGGCAAATCTGGGAATGGATTGGAACAGACATAGAGGTGAAGAGAGAAGAAAACAGAGTCACTTAGAACTAGAGACACGTCTTAGTGGGAAGTTTTAGTGAGTTCATAGTAAGGAACTAAACTCAGGATCCTTTCTCTTTCCTGACTTTATTACAAAGAATCCAGTACATTTTAAATCTTAATGCCAGGAGTAAAGAGAGCTGAGTTCTGCATTCAGGTAGATCCAGAGAGAACCACAGAATGTGGGGATGATAGTAGGATATGAAACAGAAAAACTGTATAATAAAACAAGATGGGTTCTCTCACCTCTTTCTACATCCTCGGGTTTCTTCCATAAGTCTGTGAGTTTCTATTTTTTTTTATTAAGGATTAATTTTATCATGCCACTAGTATATTTCAACTGTTCAAGTCACCCAAGATAGAATTCTTTTTAAACCAATAACAGCATAAACTATCTTCCAGTATTTGTTTTAATGGCTGCAATTAAAGTGCGTAATTATAGTAAGAAGCAATTAATAAATCTTGTAAGTAAAAAAAAACAGGTATATACATTGCTTCAATGCTGAAGCCAAAGTATACATAACAACAAATTTTCACTTGTTTTATTTCTATTACTCATAAAAACAAGTCAAATAATATTCAATTGTTTTATTTACACAATTCCAGTTAGAAAACAATAGTCATTAAAGACTTTATAGTGTCTATATGTGTACTGATGGGAGAAATAGTCTATGTTTGATAGCATAATCAGAAAAGTTGAATATCTGTTTCAAAGATGCTACTTACAAACTGCAGTTAGGTTTTTTACAAATCTTAGTTTTATCTAGAATTTGGGTAAAAGACAGAACAGAAAGTTATGATCCATTCTTTTGGCTTTGAAAAATGTAGTTTCTTAAATGAGAAATTCTTTTAAAATTGCCCACTTCCTGTGGGCTTTACATATATTATTTTTGATAAGTGGACAGTCTGATGGATACACAAATATCCAAATCACAATACATCGGCAAACAATGTTCAAAATGTTAACTTTTGTGATTAAAACATAAGAATATATTTAAAATATAATTTTGCTTATTATGAAATGCACATATATATAATAAGCAAATATTATCTTAGATGAAGATAAAATGTAAAATTCTTACTAAAAATTGGTATTTACTTTTGTACATTAATGCATAGTCTAGGAAATAAAATCATAATTTTCCTGTCTCTTAGCTAACTCTATATTTAGATTAATTAATCCAAAGTAACAGAACAAATTTGGAGAACAAATCTCCAGTACCACAAGAAGCTAAGCAGATTAATTTATTATTAAAGGATGCTGATTTAGAATGTGAGTTGACTTCTAATGGGTAGAATGTTTTATTTTGGATTTTTCTAAACAATTTATTGTATAATATGTAGAAACCTAACAAAGAAAATGTTTTTTTCAAATCTCATAGCCTTTTGTGATATACTGTGAAAGTTAAGCTTTCAGAACTCTTACATAATGCTGTTTCCTTAAATATAACACTGTTACACTCCCTGGCCTTCAACTGCTGTCATTATAGCTGTTTTAAATGAGATAATGCATTTCTTTAAAGTGTTTAGCACACAATTGGCTTTCCAAAAAGTGGTAGCTATTGTTGTTGGTAATATTAATGTATTTGAATTTAGCATATATATGAGAATTCTAGTTGAGAAGCTCTCTGTTCCTATAGCCGGTGCAGCAGCTAGTCTATTGTTTACTTTTGAAAAAAAAAAAAACTTTTATTAAAATCCAGCTGTCTTAAGGTCATGTTCACTTTTGCACAAAGGTAGCTGAGTTGAAGCATTGACAGAGAGTGGATGGCCTACAAAGCCTAGCCTGCTTATTTGGCACTTCAAGAAATTTGGTGATTCTTGGCTTAGACTAAAAGTTATTTTTTTTTATCTTTTATACATTCACTTACTATTTTTTTTTACACTCCAGATTTTACTCCCCCTCCCCCGTCCACCCTCTGACTATTCCACATCCCATACCTCCTCCTCACCCCCCTAAGAAGTTATTTGTTAAAAAGTAGATTTAGCTAAAATAATTTAGCCATACTCAAAACAAATCATTGTGACTCACATATAACATGTTTTATTCAAAAAGACATGACAGAATAATCTGAAATTAAGTCCAAACATATTCTGAGAAACTTAACACCCAAAGTCAGTCCATCTACTGGAACAGAGTTTGATTGCTTGTATTGTTCAATAATAGGTTGATGCTGTCTATAGACTATTTATGTAAATGAAATCCTATGTCTAGCTGATTTACTCTGATTTCAAAGAGCTGTTTACCATGTCTATCTAGCTACTTGCCTACTTTATTGAAAAACAACGTACATGTAGAAAGGTGTATTTGTATAATGTATTAACTTGCTGAATTGGTTACAAATATGAGCTTATAAAACTGTCACTACCATGTCCAAACCCTCTAAAATCATCCTGTTATTATTGCCGTTGATCTTCCTGGTAGTGTTAGATGCTGAATAACATTTCATACCCTATCTATGGTCTTAAAATTTCTACATGCTCAATGCATATAGTTTGCAATGGGCATATATATATATATATATGTGTATATATATATATATATATATATATATGTATATATATATCAGAATTACCTCCCTCAATGCCAGGCTTATTTTTTAAAACCAAGTCTGTGTTAACGGTTTGGAAAGGGCAACAAGTTAGAGGCATATAATACATATTTCCGGTTTTGTCAGGTTTTGCTATACCATCTTAGCTCTGTGGTTGCTATTTTATTATTACAAATAAAACCATCAAAATTGATAAGGATTAATCACCTGTTCCCAGAATCTACCAGCATTTAAGCAGCAATTTAAGAACTTCACATTAAAGCAAATTCACCCAAGAGGAGTAGACGGCAGGAAATAATCAAACTCAGGGGCGAAATCAACCAAGTGGAAACAAGAAGAACTATTCAAAGAATCAACCAATCAAGGAGCTGGTTCTTTGAGAAAATCAACAAGATAGATAAACCCTTAGCCAGACTCACTAGAGGGCACAGGGAAAGCATCCTAATTAACAAAATCAGAAATGAAAAAGGAGACATAACAACAGATCCTGAAGACATCCAAAACACCATCAGATCCTTCTACCAAAGGCTATACTCAACAAAACTGGAGAACCTGGATGAAATGGAGAAGTTCCTAGACAGATACCAGGTACCAAAGTTGAATCAAGATCAGGTTAATGATCTAAACAGCCCTATATCCCCCAAAGAAATAGAAGCAGTCATTAATAGTCTCCCAACTAAAAAAAGCCCAGGACCAGATGGGTTTAGTGCAGAGTTCTATCAGACCTTCAAAGAAGATCTAATCCCAGTTCTTCACAAACTATTCCACAAAATAGAAACAGAAGGTATTCTACCCAACTCATTCTATGAAGCCACAATTACTCTGATACCTAAACCACAAAAAGGCCCAACAAAGATAGAAAACTTCAGACCAATATCCCTTATGAATATTGATGCAAAAATCCTCAATAAAGTTCTTGCTAACCGAATCCAAGAACACATCAAAACAATCATCCATCCTGACCAAGTAGGTTTCATCCCAGGGATGCAGGGATGGTTCAATATACGGAAATCCATCAACGTAATCCAGTATATAAACAAACTCAAAGACAAAAACCACATGGTCATCTCGTTAGATGCGGAAAAAGCATTTGACAAGATCCAACACCCATTCATGATAAAAGTCTTGGAAAGATCAGGAATTCAAGGCCCATACCTAAACATGATAAAAGCAATCTACAGCAAACCAGTAGCCAACATCAAAGTAAATGGTGAGAAGCTTGAAGCAATCCCTCTAAAATCAGGGACTAGACAAGGCTGTCCACTTTCTCCATACCTATTCAACATTGTACTTGAAGTCCTAGCCAGAGCAATTCGACAACAAAAGGAGATCAAAGGGATACAAATTGGAAAAGATGAAGTCAAAATAACACTTTTTGCAGATGATATGATAGTATATATAAGTGACCCTAAAAATTCTACCAGAGAACTCCTAAGCCTGATAAACAGCTTCGGTGAAGTAGCTGGATATAAAATTAACTCAAACAAATCAATGGCCTTTCTCTACACAAAGAATAAACAGGCTGAGAAAGAAATTAGGGAAACAACACCCTTCTCAATAGTCACAAATAATATAAAATATCTTGGCGTGACTCTAACTAAGGAAGTGAAAGATCTGTATAATAAAAACTTCAAGTCTCTGAAGAAAGAAATTATAGAAGATCTCAGAAGATGGAAAGATCTCCCATGCTCATGGATTGGCAGGATCAACATTGTAAAAATGGCTATCTTGCCAAAAGCAATCTACAGATTCAATGCAATCCCCATCAAAATTCCAAATCAATTCTTCAACGAATTAGAAAGTGCAATCTGCAAATTCATCTGGAATAACAAAAAACCTAGGATAGCAAAAACTCTTCTCAAGGATAAAAGAACCTCTGGTGGAATCACCATACCGGACCTAAAGCTTTACTACAGAGCAATTGTGATAAAAACTGCATGGTACTGGTATAGTGACAGACAAATAGACCAATGGAATAGAATTGAAGACCCAGAAATGAACCCACACACCTATGGTCACTTGATCTTCGACAAGGGAGCTAAAAACATCCAGTGGAAGAAAGACAGCATTTTCAACAAATGGTGCTGGCACAACTGGTTGTTAACATGTAGAAGAATGCAAATCGATCCATTCCTATCTCCTTGTACTAAGGTCAAGTCTAAGTGGATCAAGGAACTACACATGAAACCAGAGTCACTGAAACTTATAGAGGAGAAAGTGGGGAAAAGCCTTGAAGATATGGGCACAGGGGAAAAATTCCTGAATAGAACAGTAATGGCTTGTGCTGTAAGATCGAGAATTGACAAGTGGGACCTCATGAAACTGCAAAGCTTCTGCAAGGCTAAAGACACCATAAATAAGACAAAAAAACCACCAACAGATTGGGAAAGGATCTTCACCTATCCTAAATCAGATAAAGGACTAATATCCAATATATATAAAGAACTCAAGAAGGTGGACTCCAGAAAGTCAAATAACCCCATTAAAAAATGGGGCTCAGAACTGAACAAAGAATTCTCACCTGAGGAATACCGAATGGCAGATAAGCACCTGAAAAAATGTTCAACATCCTTAATCATCAGGGAAATGCAAATCAAAACAACCCTGAGATTCCACCTCACACCAGTCAGAATGGCTAAGATCAAAATTTCAGGTGACAGCAGATGCTGGCGAGGATGTGGAGAAAGAGGAACACTCCTCCATTGTTGGTGGGATTGCAAGCTTGTACAACCACTCTGGAAATCAGTCTGGCGGTTCCTCAGAAAATTGGACATAGTACTACCGGAGGATCCAGCAATACCTCTCCTGGGCATATATCCAGAAGATGTCCCAACCGGTAAAAAAGACACATGCTCCACTATGTTCATAGCAGCCCTATTTATAATAGCCAGAAGCTGGAAAGAACCCAGATGTCCCTCAACAGAGGAATGGATACAGAAATTATGGTACATTTACACAATGGAGTACTACTCAGCTATTAAAAAGAATGAATTTATGAAATTCCTAGCCAAATGGATGGACCTGGAGGGCATCATCTTGAGTGAAGTAACACAATCACAAAAGAACTCACACAATACGTATTCACTGATAAGTGGATATTAGCCCAAAACTTAGGATACCCAAGATATAAGATACAATTTACTAAACGCATGCAACTCAAGAAGAATGAAGACCAAAGTGTGGACACTGTGCCCCTTCTTAGAATTGGGAACAAAACACCCCGGGAAGGAGTTACAGAGACAAAGTTCGTAGCTGTGATGAAAGGATGGACCATTTAGAGACTGCTGTATCCAGGGATCCATCCCATATAAGCAGCTTCTAAACGCTGACACCATTGCATACACTAGCAAGATTTTGCTGAAAGGACCCAAATATAGCTGTCTCTTTTGAGACGATGCCGGGGCTTAGCAAACACAGGAGTGGATGTTCACAGTCAGCTATTGGATGTATCACAGGGCTCCCAATGGAGAAGCTAGAGAAAGTACCCAAGGAGCTAAAGGGATCTGCAACCCTATTGTTGGAACAACATGATGTACTAACCAGAACCCCGGAGCTCTTGTCTCTAGCTGCATATGTATCGAAAGATGGCCTAGTCGGCTATCACTGGAAAGAGAGGCCCATTGGACTTGCAAACTTTATATGCCCCAATATAGGGGAATGCCAGGGCCAAAAGAATGGGAATGGGTGGGTAGGGAAGTGGGGGTCGGTATGGGGGACTTTTGGGATAGCATTGGAAATGTAATTGAGGAAAATATGTAATAAAAATATTAAAAATTAAAAAAACATATAAAAAAAGAAATGTAAATAAATAAAATATCTAATTAAAAAAAAGAAAATGATTAAAAATATTCAGCTCAGTGAGATAACTCATTGGGAAAGCACTTGCACACAAGCCTAATGCACAGGTTCATTTGATGTTGTGGTGCATGTACAAATGTGTAATGACCAAATCAGGGCGATTCACATAGCATCATTCTAACATTTATCCTGGGTTTGGCATCCAGGTGTGGAGCCAACTAGTTTATCTCTGAGCTTCTGGACCTGTTGTCACTTACAGGAGGAAGCAAGCTAACACATCATGAAAAGGGGGTGTGGGGGAGAAAATGAGAGGTGGGAAGAATAACAGACTGTTCTGGAGTAAGACTGAGGGAAAAAGGTTACCTTGGCAACATGACCACTGCGGAGAAGGCTGTTGAGACTCACGGGTACAGGAAATGAGTCAAACAACACAATACCAGAGGAATCACTCGAGAGGCAGATGTTGTCAATGTAGGAGGCAGTTGAGTAATTAATGCACTAGAGTTAATTTTCATGGTCATAAAAGGCCCTTGGTGAGGCTCTTCCACATTGAGCACTGCTGCACATCCTCTCCAGGGAGGGACTTACCTCTGCAAGGTAGAATTCATCATACTGCCTTCTGAAGTTCTCTCCCTTGTAGTAATTGCTGGCAGCAACTATTACATCCACAGTCACCATGCTCAGGATAAACATGTGGAAAACCGATGACCGCATCATTTTCTGAGGAGGCAAAATGGATAGGTAAACTCTCCCCAAAGACCTCACCATTAACCTCAGTGTGCATGCTAATGTTTTGATGGACAACAGGTTTGATATATGGCAGTGAAAAACAGGTGTTCCAAGACCACTGGTCAACGTCTTTCCTGTTGAATTGTGGGATCAAAGGAATCCATTTCCTTAGGTGAGTTAAAGATGTTTAGAAAACTAGTTTCAGACACCTTCAGTTAAACATGGAAACATTAATTTAACTTGAATATACTTCATCTTGGATATTAGGTTGTTTTGACCCAGAGCTCTGACTATATGAAAAAAAAATAGTTTTCAAAATGACTATTTTGAAAACAGGCATGGGGTAAGAGTAAAAATATTTTGGCAATGGTTATAAAGCTGGATAGAGGGAGAAACAGATGATTTATTTTCTCTTATTGCATCCATAAATAATTGCTGAAAATAATCCTGTAGTGAATAAGAACTGTCAGTTGAGTGTATCATGTGTCTGGAGCTGTTCTAGAGTTATACACAGATTAACTAAATTAAATTCCATCCTAGTCCTAGGTTGTTGTTTTAATTTGATGATAAGAAAACATACTTACTATAAGAAATTAAATAATTTTTCCCACTGTCACACTAGTATAGAGGCTGTATTTAGGATTAGAAATTAAATCTGGTCCAAGGCCCTTGCCTATAGTGAAGTGGAGTTAACGAAGCATTGAAAACAACTATTATGATAGCTTCCATGAGTTGAATGCTTATTATGTGCTAAGTGAGTTTATGCACATCTTACTCATGATGTGTCTGTTACACCACAGTTTTAAACACTAAGGTATGTGATTGGTGTAATACAGAGTTCAGAGAGCTTAGGTTATTTGTTCAAGACCACACAGAAAGAATGCATCAGAACCAAGCATTGCTACCAAGTCTGTTTGAAGTCTATTCTCTGAGTTTACTCAATTGTGAGGAAGAGATCACCTAAGTGGAGAAACAGAAGGTAAAGGCTAGGGACCTGAGAGAGCCAACTGCTCAGGAGTGATGCCACCACATGGTCTCTCTCTCTCTCTCTCTCTCTCTCTCTCTCTCTCTCTCTCTCTCTCTCTCTCTCTCTGTGTGTGTGTGTGTGTGTGTGTGTGTGTGAGTGAGTGTTTTAAAGAAAAATTTATGATAGAATCATAGGAGTCAGTGAAGAAAGATAGAGGGAGAGAGATAATATAAATTTTAATGAAGCATGGAGATAGAAGCATGCCATTTAATTTAGACATGGAGATTAGATGCATGGCATATAAGTAAGTGCATAATGCAATATGGAGGCAGGTGGGGAGTGAGGTGTTAGAGAAAGCCCAGAGTACCAGAAAAAAAAAAAAAAAAAAAAAAAAAAAGCTTAGTTCATCTCTGGCCCACATCCAAAAGCAAAATAGAAGAGACTAAAAAGAAGATTGCCTTTCTGAGTGAGAGCCTAGAAAGGCAATCACATATTCTCTCTTGAGGTTTCTTTTCTTTCCCATACTTATGGATGCATTGAATGCCACTGCCCTGTGATCCAACTGGCAAGCTCCTTAATACCACAACTAAAACTACCTATATAAAGCTCAGGCTGAGACTGGGATAAAGTGTACCAGAACTGGAGTCCACAGCATCATCTTATCTCTTGTTTAACAGAATGAGGCAGAGCTAAGTTGTCTAAGGTTGAGACTCCACCATTTCCTGGTGTGGTACCCATGAGCAAGACACTTAAGCCCCTCTGTATCTCAGTTTTCTCCTCAGTAAAGTGGTCATGATGTGTCTGCTCCAAAGAATATTATTACTTCTAATTGAGTCAACATCTATGGAGATGTGTTAATATACTGCAGGTATTGTTACAAAGGCCTCTACTCCAAACAAATACCATTTTATGAACCAGATATGTGTCTGTCAGAAATGAGAAGTTAATCATACAAGGTCAAAGAATTAATGATATTGAACATCTGACTGAAGACAGAACCAAGGGCGGTAAATCAAAGTGATAAAAACCTAATAACTCTGAGCCAAGGGAAAAGCAGATTTCCCATGAGGCTTCATGTCCTCTTAGGGCTCGACATTTTTTTTTCCCATTCTCTTTGACTTTATTTCATTGGTAGTACAAAAATCAAATCCAAGAATTGTCAATCAACCTGTTTGTATGGCTGTCAATTTACTTGCAGGAACTACTGACCTTCATAACACAGATAAATAAATCAGTTGTCAAGTTTCTATTCTCATTAGAATTTGCATTGTTATTTCCTCTTTCTTTGCATTGTGAGAGTTAAATTCCACACCCATCACTCCCTTTCTATATTCTTTTCAACATAGTGTTCAATTAAAAACATGTCAACTGATTTCCATTTTATTAGCATGACAGAAAACCCACAACTTTTTCTTTCTGTTTTCCTTCACTGTGGATTTAGGTCTTAAGTAAACTGTTATTACAGAAAGGTCCGAACAAAGCTTTCAGCCATGGCTGTCAAAAAACTTTGAAATTGGTTTTGTAACTGTCACAGCTTAGCTTTGGTGCTGTCATTATAATTAGGCTGTGTTTTTGTCTGAATGTCTACGTATCTCTGTTGGTACAAAGTCATTAAAATAATCACTTACAATGGAGTTTGATATGCTATAATCACCATGGCTTGGTTGACTTGCTCCAAAGTAATAACTTTCAAACATTAAATAAGAAAGAAGGTGATAAATATATGTGTAAGGACTGAATTTAAATATTAAAACAAGAAATTCTGGCTTTAATGTGAAAGCTGGTGACAGACGCCTCTGGAACCGAATTTATTCAGCCAACCAGTGTTAGAAACTGGACATCAGCTTCTAAAATGCAAAATTGCTGGTAACATCACATCTGGATTTATTCTTGTATTTACAGAAGTCTAATTCTGTGCCTTCAATTTTCACTTATGCAAATTAACATAAAAAAAATTGTTGAAGTTGAATAGGTGTCACAAAACGTTAAGAGACTTGAAGTTTCCACAGTTTCATTACTTAACATTACTGTAGGCTCTACCTACCATCAATTCATCTATGCACACAACTTGTCCATGAACACACAAAGACACAAATTTAAATGTAGCTATATATTGTTCTATAGTTATATTTTATATATGGAATATAAAAATTTCAGATGTATATTCAAGCTTTTTAAATTTCCTTTATTTAAAATGTCATTCTAGTTCATATTTATTTATTTTGGTTAGGGGACAGAAGAGATGGTTTAGTGTTCAAAACTAATTATTGATCTTCTAAATGATTCAAGTTTTATTTCCAGCACCCACATAAGGCAACTTCTTATAAGTCCAGCTTCAAGGGATCTGATACCCTTTTCTGGTCTCAGTGTTTATTTGCACCCACTCACACAGACACAAATAAACATACAGAAATAAAAATAAAAATAAAACCCCTTTAGAGAATTTTTAAAAAATCAGACAACTTCTGAATACATTTCATTTTGCTCCAAAATCCACTTATTTGTGTAAATGGCAGTTGAAACTACTGAGACATTAAAAGACTAAGACAGAATCTTTCCTAAGATTTTATAATGTCTAAAATACTCTAGAGACTTTCTATTCAAGGGGTCTCTAAAGCTGAATGGGTGAGCTGCACCCTTAGAGGTGTTTAGGAATGCAAGAACTCAGGCTGGTTCTTAGTCCCAAAGAATTCAAATCTGTACCTTTAAGAAGGTACCTAGGTAGTTTCTTGTGTCATGTTCAAGTTTAAGAATTAGTGTTATAATCTTCATTGAATAAGAGGGTAAACTTGTTAACCTATAAAATTATCAGACACTTTAAATTTCCTGGTTCTAAAAGCCTACAGAGATTGAAGTGGAATCCAACAAAGACTGGCTGAATATCACTGTTATATTATGATCACTATACCCCCAAATGGACTTCTTTCCATACAACTCTAAGGCAAAAACCAGTTAGATCAAATGTTTTTTTTTTGTTGTTTTTTTTTTGTTTTTTACCATGAGAGGGCTTTATAAAGCGATCATCACAGACTCGTTAATAAAGGTATGGGATGAGGTAGTTTCAAGAGCTACAAAAAAAGAGACAAGATTTGTTTATTTTCCAAAAACAATGCAGTCTTAGTAAAGTTGCATCCCCCTCCCCAAATAAAAAACCTAATTTTGAATTTTAATCTATAGAACATGATAAATTTGTGTTGTTTTAAGTAACTAAGTTGTGGACATTTGTTACAATCATAAGAGGAAACAGTAGAGCACTATTTATTAATTGGATGGGCAGACATCAGCTCAAATTATCTTCTAGGGAAATGATTGAACATATCTTCTCAGTACTATAGTAGGATGCTATAAATATTGTTGCTTAAAATGTAAACAACATTATAGTAGTTATATCTTTTATCTTGCTTTGTGCTAGGAAGTGCTATATGAAAACAAGTGAGAAACAGTGGTGCAAAGTCCAAGAATAAGAATTGTCAAGATTCTATTAGGTTGAGGCCTGATGATATAGCTTATCAGTTGAATGCCTGTCTAGCATGCATAAGGCCTTGGTTCATGTCAAAAAAGAAGAGAGAGAGAAATGCTAGTTTGGAGTCCCATTGTCCAATGAAAGTCCTCAAGAGACTTCAATGTGAAGCCACATGGGGACAAAGCTTCTTCTGCAATTAAAACAGAAGTGGATTCTCACAGTCATCCATTGGGTCTCCAATGAAGGAGCTAAAGTACCCAAGGAGCTGAAGGGATTTGCAGCCCTGTAGGAGGAACATCAATATGAACTAACCAGTACCCTGCAGAGCTCCTTGAGACTAAATCACCAATCAAAAAAAAACCACATGGTGAGACGTGTGGCTCTAGTTGCATATGTAGCAGAGGATGGTCTAGTCTGTCATCAATGAAAGGAGAAACCCTAGGTCCTGTGAAGGTTCTATGTCCCAGTATAGTAAAATACCTGGGTCAGAAATGGAAGTGGGTGGGTTGAGGAGCAGGGGATGCGGGGAGGAAATAGGAGGTTTTTGGAGCAGAAACTAGGAAAAGGGATAACATTTAAAATGTAAATAAAGAAAATATCTAATAAAAAAATCAATGTTAACAACAAAAATTATCAAGATAAGTGTCAATCCATACTTGAGTGCTTGGTCTGTACCAACCTTCATTTTAAGCACTCTGTACATGGATGTAATTACACTATTTGGTCTCAGATGGTTGGTTTTATGTCTTCCCCCTTCGTTAGGAAGAAATAGACTTCTTAGAAAGGATGAGTAGCACATCCAAGCACATCAAGTTGGAAAGCATTCTCAAATATTTTGAGAACAAAGCAGGTACTTCTCTGCCTTCTCTTGAGTGGTCAAGAAGACCTTGACATGGCTTTAGATGCTAAAATGAATATGAACCAGGTTCCTTGCTGAGAATACTGTCTGACAATAGAAAGCAGAAGTACACAGAGACTATGTTTAAAAACTTCTGTTCAGAAGGATGTACGATCATCATGATATAATAAAATGTTAGTTTGAAGACTGCTTGAGCTCTGTGCCTGACTTGACCTCTCTGTAACATTTTCTCTTCTGGGAAGAGAATTGCAATAGCTACATCTTTGATTGAAACATGGATATAAATAAGATATTTTAATGCAGTGTCTAGTCTAGTAGATGTCTTGAATACTATATTAGAAAACTGTGGATGGAAAACTGTGGAGGGATTTAAAAATAGAGATATGGTTAATTTCTGTGGAGGAAGGTAAAAGAAATAAAACATGAGAAAATAATTCAAAGAAATAAAAAAGTCATGAGACATACTATGAAAATTCATAGATTTCTAAAATGTCTAAATTGATTTTGTTTTGGTAGTTTATATATAAGTACTTTGTGGGGAACTGCTTCTATTAATTTTTTCAGGTAATATTTTCCTATGAAATAGTGACTTTGAGGGTTTTAAGTTTCTGTAGATAAAATGTCCTAAGTAGGACACGTGTGGCTTAGAGTTCACAATGCATATAAATTACATTAATGAAGATCAGAACTCAGAAGTTGAATCTTTCATTTGCTTCTTGAATGAACAAAATATTCATCTTGCCTCACATTGCATCATTTGCATACTAAAATTATTTGAATTTGATTCCAAAATAAATAATTTAGATAACAATGTATTCATGAGGTAAAATTTCAGAAACCAGCTTGCAAGTGATCTACATGGAATGAGAACATAACCATAGGCAACTGTACAAATCCTAATACAAACTTTCCTTTCATAAATGTTGTGTACTAATTGAGAAGCCATCTGTGTGTTCATGCTTCTATAATTGATATACAAATTATTCTACACAATTAACATAGTTTTGTTAGATAGGTAATGTGTTTATATCAATACTGAAAATAGTGGATGTCCTTCTAAATTGTGTCTTTCTCAATAACCCATCATTAGAGAGGCAGAATAGAAAGGAATCCATGTATAATTCCCTACAAGGGCACTAAGAGTCTGTGATGCTGTGGACACCCTACAACCTGCCATGCCTTAAGAATTGCTTGCTTTTTTTTCTCTGGGAAAGAAAGATAAGTGAGAAGAGTCTCATAAGACCCTTTAATTTCTTGTCCATTATCATTGAACTTTCCATTGTTATGCCATTAAATCACATATTGGTACTCATGCTATTATAATCAATATGCTTCAATCACCAGCTCTTGACACTACAATATAAGTTAGATTTTAAAATGAAAACATAATCATGTCTTCTGGGTTGGGAAAGGTTGGTAAGCTCAGTTGAGTGTTATTTTCAGCTAGTGATTTTAAAGTTTCTTTTAGTCTGTGTGCAAAGGTGTGATGTCCTCTCACTGAACCCCACCCATGGGTTCACTTGCCAGTATCTTCTACAGCAACTCTTGACCCAGTCATGTGACTTCCTTTGGTTAGTTTATAGTAACAGAGGTGAGTACAGACTTGGGAAATACTTGTGTGCTACGATTTACTTTTGCCATTCTAGGATGCCTAAGCAAACACATTGGCATGCTGACCTAGCTATGGACCCTAGTATCCTCTTCACTCTACTTTCAGCCAGCCAAGCCCAGAGCATAGATTTGAGCTGAGGAGTGGCTGAGGACAGATCCCCAAGATACCAACTGAGGTTTGGCATGGACTGGTAGGACTTTCCTGGCCATTCACAGATTCACATGTTAAAAAAATATTAGTTATAAATCAGCATAGCTTAAATCAATTGTCTTCTTTTGGTTGCTAACCAACCAGCTGTCCAAGGCAGTCTAGTTAGTCCAAGGATCAGTGGTCTACTATGGGGACTTGAAAATTAATGATTTGATTATGCATGTTGAGGCTTGGGGAAAGGGAAGGACATTTATGGACATCTTAAAGGTATTTAGCCTCATTATCCAAGGCAGGACATACATATAGCTCATTGTTCTATTCACAGACTCATCATGACTCACAGCATTCATATCAATATGATGCTTTATTCAGCACGAGAGATCCACAAATGTTATTCGCAGCACCAAGAGAGACTAATGAAGACCACAGTCATCTGCACATATTGGTAAAAGTAAAGAACACCTAAAATAGACTGTTTCCTGAAATTTACTCAGCGAAATCATTTGTCCTGAATTGATTTAAGCCATGGTGCGTATTGGTTACAAAGGCTTTAATTTAGGACAGCATGTGCTTTCCAGAACACAATGCCATAATGGACATTCACACTTTGAAGCACATTACTTAACAGTACTTATAACTGTACTGTTCTCTCACATTTTGTGGCCACACATTTATGGATTAGTGGGAGAAAGGAGAAGTAAATGAAGATCTGTACCAAATCCTTCCAATTAACTCAACTATAATTTGAGGATTAAAAACTCAGTGTCCCTACATGACTTCACTATTGACATTTGAAAAAAAAAATCAGAAAGGAGAACGTAATCTCTTGGCTTATAAGCAATGTTGTATTGACCTTGTTTAAATTCTAGCTGCAGATAATAATAAAGATTAGAACATTAGATTTTTCACCAGATTCTTCTCTCATGCTAGAAAAGAGTAATGGAAGAAAGATATTCAAGCACTATTATTCAGTCCCTCTTCCCACAGTTTCCTCTAAGCAATTAATTTAGTTCTGATATAAGAAATAGGGCATGCCATTTATGCCTGTGTATCTGTACATAAGTCTACATGCTAATTAGCTGTATTTAGTCAGTCAAGTGGACATGTGTCAAGGCAATAGCTTTTTTTATCTATAAACTGGAAAAGTCAAACAAATGGATTTAGAAACAAGGACAAAGAAATAGACTTCCAAAGCCTGGTGAGCCAGTTGACCATGGAGAGTGTGCAGGAACTGACTTTCGAGAAGTGTGTTAAGATTCTCAAGTGGTGAACAAGGCCGTGTATGTGCTAAGAAAAGGACAGTACTTTCTCCAGGTTTAATGCCCAACTATCTTCTACACCCTATATTGGGAATTTGAGGAGCATCCATCTCAGTACTTACATACAAAAGGATAGTATTATCCCCCTTTGTCAAAGAAGGAAACTGGGGAATGCCAGGGTGGAGAGGTAGGAGTGGGTGAGAGGGTGGGCAAGTACCCTCATTAGAAACATGGGGAGGGAAGATGGGATAGGGGGGTTCCAGAGGGGAAACAGGGAAAGGGGATAACATTTGAAATGTAAATAGATAAAATATCCAATAAAATAAATTGGAAAAAAACAATTAAAAAAAAAAAAAAGCTTTGGAAAGAAGTCCCAGTGGGCCTTGGCTCCATTGTCCTAGCTAGATCTTCCTATCTTCTCACACTGGCCTAAAGGATAGAAGAGACTAGCTGGTAAAATGAACTTAACTTCTAATAGGCCTATTCATTCTTGAAATGATTATCAGTTGTGGGAAGGTTCATTTAAAAGACAGACATTCTAAGAACCATCTAGGATGTCACTCCACCATTTAAAATACACATCTTACACCTGTTCACCTCCTCTCTATCTTCACCTTCAATGGAAATTTTCTCAAAAACCATTAAAACACTACAGTAATAATCTTGTCATAATTTGACCTATTTATGGAAAAAGCTTTTTCCCTCTCTTCTTTGTAAGAGGAATGACATGGGATGCCAGAGAGAAATTGAGCAGGAACACTCCATGCCTCATACATGCCTTCATTTTCCTGTCAGATATTCTTTATGATAATAGACCACTGGGTATGCATGTGTTGGAAGAGAGTGCCAGGAATGCAGCCACATCTGTCAAATTGTCAAAGATGAAAACTCCTACCTGAGAGGTAGGGGGATGGCTTGTCACAGCAGCAGCTGACAAATGACTTTCCCATTTAATCTAATTCTATTCATCATGCATTAGAGTGACCCCTTCACACAGATGTTGTTTATATGAAAAAAAAACCCAGTACTTATATAGCTACCTAATGGTGGGTTTGATGCTAAAAGAGTCTATTATAACTTTTCAATTTTCTGAGACCCACACTTAAGCACACATTCAAGAAACTTTCTAAATGGTTTCATAATAATGTGTGAGAATCTTGCCTCACTGCCAAAACAACACAAGAGTACACAGTGTGCATTCATGCATCTAGTATCCATACCAGATTTGCCTTCATATTTGATACTTTTTTTATATTTATAAACAAATGACTCGTACCTTAGAAATATATAGGATTTAAAAAAATCATTTAGAAAAATTAGCCAATAAGTGAAATGTTAGCAATTTGAAAATTGCTTGTGAATCTGCAGAAATTTTTAAGTGGCTAATGTCTGAAAAGATGGCTGCATTTAACAACTGCCATCAGAAGGATGGAAATTTATGTATGTTACTATTTATGTATGCTATCATTGGCCTGTTTGCCTCATTGTGCAGGTCCCCTGAGTGCCATATTCCAGCACCTCCACCTAGACAGGTCTTGTATATATTTCACCAGAGTCTAGCCAGAAGAGTTCTCCTAATCTGCTAACCCCACACATCTTCCTCAGCCCCCAAGATTTTCCCAGGTCCCATATCCAGTGTTTCTACCTCATCTAGCTACCCTTGGTTACACTGGTCCCAACCCACAGACTTCAGCCAAGACATTGTCTGCCCACTCCCAGATACATCATGTGCCACATTTAACCTCTTGACACAACCAAGAACTGTAAATCTTTACCCTAGATCCTAGCTCAAAAAATCCAAATGATCTTCCCTCCTTATAATATGCTCACCCCTCAGATCTACCCGGGGTTGGACCATGATGAACATCATGCATGACAGACCAAGACCCTCTGTCTAATTGACCTCATTCCACTTAAGTTATACCCAACATTTAGGCCCAAGACAGCCTGAAAAATCCTGTGTTCTGCCACAGCCTTCTCTGTTGATTCAGATACAGAGCTAACAAAAGGAGAACACATGCCCAGATATCATTGGGGAAAAATATGCTATCAATATTAAAGTTTGAATCAGTATTTTCCACAACTCCTGAAGCCAACCAGCCCTATAGAACTTTTCTTCAATGAAAATTACCTTACTAAATCCTGTGACACAAAATTTAAAAAATAAATCATAAACGTTCTTAAAGAATTCAAGGAACTGAAAGAAGACACTAAGAAACAGCCCAATGAACTTAAAGCGAATGAATTTAAAGAGAGATGCCCAAGAGAACACAATTACAAATTTCCTGGTGGAAATTATGAACACAAACCAGGATTTAAAAATGAAATTCACTAAAATGATAGAAATATAAAAAAGAACTCAAGAAAAAAATTAAGATGGAATTGAATAATTCAGTAAATGAACTTGCCAAGTTAAGGGAAGCCTTGAAAGGAGAATGAGGCATAGTGGTCATAAAAAACTAGGCCCAGGCAAGGTAATACACACCTTTAATCCTAGGAGACTGAAGCAAGCAGGTCTCTGAGTTCAAGGTCAGCCTGGGACAAAGCAAGTTTCAAATCCAGGTGTGGTGGTACACACCTTTAATTCTGGGCCACACCTTCTGCTAGAGATCTATAAAAGGACTTTGGAAGAAGGAAGACTCACTCTTCTTCAACTGCTTGCACTTCCTTGCCAGCACATCTGTTGGAACCTACCTCTGCTTATTACACTAACTTTGTGGGACTGAGAAACTTCTAGATTCTTGGACTTCCCACCCACAGCTGCCAATTGTTGGGCTCATTGGACTACAGAGTGCAAGTAATTACAATAAATTCCCTTGATATATAGACATCCAATAAGCTCTGTGACTCTAGAGAACCCCGACAAATATACCATGTTTCAAGCTGACGAGATGAATAAACAGCGAAGAGACTGTAGGAAGAATAAAAAACTGTAATTTCTGAAACACAAAGTACCATCCTTCTCCTTCTCCTCCTTCTCCTCATTGGAGAGAGAGAGAGAGAGAGAGAGAGAGAGAGAGAGAGAGAGAGAGAGAGAGAGGGAGAGGGAGAGAGAGAGAGAGAGAGAGAGAGAGAGAGAGAGAGAGAGAGAGAGAGAGAGAGAGAGAGAGAATACCAAAACCAACAACACAATGATTTCATCTAACACATATCTTTCACAATTACTCTAAATATTACCAGTATCAGTTCTCCAATCTAAGGACACAGGCTGTTTGAATGGACCAGGAAAGAAATTCCATTCAACTGATATCTATAAGAAACTTAGTTTGAAAGATAGGCACTGTCTTAGAATAAAAGGATGAAAAAAAAGTACTTCATTTAAATGGAACCAGGAAACAACAGCTATCACTATCATAATATTTGACAAAATAGACTCAAACTAAAACTAATGAGAGATAAAGAAGGACACTCCAGTCTATTGAAGGAACAATTAACCAAGAAGACATTGCTATCATAAACATATATGCACCAAACTCTGGTGCACTCCATTTCATAAAAAGTGTAGTTTTGGAATTAAAGACAGATTAACATCATCCTATTAATAGTAGGTGATTTCAATAGTCCTATTTCTCAAATGGGCAAGTCATCTGAATGAAACATAAGCAGAGAAACATAGACAGGTCATCTGAACAAAGCAGAGAAACATCAGAATTAGATGATATCATATGTCAATTAGACTTAGCAGATATCTACAGAATATTCTATCCAAACATAATATACATTCTTCTCAGCAGTCTATGGAAGTTTCTCTAAAATGGGCCACATTTTGGGACAGAATGCAAATATTAACAAATTCAGAAAGATTGAAATAACTGCATCGATCATACCTCCCATAATGCAATATAATAGAATAGACAGTGAACAAGTCTCTAGTAAGAATATAAATTCAGGTAGATTAAAATCCATTACTGAGTGATAGATGGGACAAAGGAGAAATCAAGAAAGAAATAAAAAATCTGGAATTAAATGGAAACATAACATTCTGAAAACCCTGGGACACATTAAAAGCAGTCCTGTGAGGGAAATTTATAGCTCTAAGTGCTTACATTAAAAATAAACACAAGTAAATGACTTAATGATCTTACTCAAAAATTTGAGAAACAAACAGAAGCAAAACAAAATCAAGAGCAAACAAACCAAGTAGTTAGCAAGAAATAATAAAAATCAATAAAGAAATTAATAAAATAGAAAAAAGAAAAACAAAGAATAATTGAACCTCAGAGCTGGATCTTTGAGAAGATAAACAAGATATACAAGGTGTTTTAAGAAGATGAATGGATTTGACACAACTAATAAAAAGAAATAGAAATGACCCAAATTAACAGAATCTGAAATTAACAGGGAAACATCACAACAGACACCAAAGACATTCAGGATATTATAAAGGATTTGAATATCTACAGACTTGAAAATCAGTGTCAACAGCCTGTCCGGTATCAAATCCCTACTGACACTAAAAGGTTATTCTAATTGTATTTTGTTTAAGTGGAACAGCTGTGTCTACTTCAATTTCCATGACCAAATTCTTGAACTCAATGTCTCTCACATTTTGTGACCTATTCTGAAATTACATTTCCTCTCAGTTAACCTTTATTTTGCAAGTTTTCTGGTGATTTTTCTTCTGAGAACTTGTATGGGAGGTCACCAGGCCCAGCGTCATAGTCAGCCACTGTGGGTAATGTGCAAGAACTAGAATGAAGCTATAGTTATCGGGTAAGAGAATGAGACAGACAGAAAAGAAAAATCATATGGCTCACAAAAGATAGGTACAGAATGCACAGTGACCTGAAATGCCAGACTGTACCTGCAATAGGTGCACTCTTTTGAACATTGCAACACAACAATTTTCAACCAAAACACAAATGTTCATATAATTTTCTCAGATTGTAAGGTAGGAATAGGAGGTGAATGTTAGAAGCAGTTTTAGCTCTAAGAGAAGAAAAGCCAGTTGTGAGGGTTGGTGTACCCACACCCTTAGACTGTTGCCCTTTCTTCAGCCTTCTTGCTCTTATACTTCAAAGTGGAGGCTGGGAAGGAAACTAGCTGGAGACTAGTGTCAGGGAAGGGAAGACAGAAAGATAAGTCGTTTCAGACAGGACAGTGGAGGTGCCTCATGGGCTATAGAACTTTAATTCATTTATTCTTAATGTAAAAGTGAATTTGTCAGGAATTAAGTGTATATACTGGAACTAGACATGTTACTAAATTTTACATATGAAACAAATGGACCTGAAATCATTAATTTGATCAGTAAAAGTACCTTCCACTCAAAATGAACACAATTAACATTAAATTGTTTAAAAAAATGTCAACAAGTATAGTAGAGAACTTAAGAATCTCTAATCAGGCTAATAATACCGTTCTGCCCATACTCCTGTGAGTTTAGGACTTTATAATTTAATGGACAAGCAAATTTATTTTCATTTACTATAAAACAGAAAAGACCATGCTAAGGTCATAAAACTAAATCTTTTCTCAGCATGCTGGCATATGATTCCCATTATACTTATTATGTCTGTGATTACGATTATAATTTGAGCCTCATAATGGCAAATCAATTTACATATTTTCTAATTGCAGACCAGAGGTGGCTAGTTTTCTTCCACTAATAACACCATAGAGAGTCTATTATTCAGTATAAGAATTGGATCACAGCATATCATAATTAATCAGAATCATTCTAAAACCAATAAATATAAAGAGATAGTAGGGAGACTAATAGAGTTCTACCATTTAATATAAGGTAGAGTAGATTAAGGCACATGAATTAATATTACTAAATTGTCCAATTATTTATAGTTGGTGGAAAAGATCACAATCCAAAAAGTCAGACAAGGACACAGAAAGCTGAAAGGTGGTGCAAATATAATATAAATGCAGAAATTTAGCAAACTCAGAGAAATTAACACAAAAGAGTAAGGTATTATTTTAATATCCCCAATGTTTAGAAGGTTTGAGCCAGTCTCTATTATGCTTAGTTATGAATATAAAATTCTGAAAATATAAAATTATGGATGTGCTATTTTGTAACATATTTTAAATTTATGAATTATGTGTTATTATATGATTTCTGCAATCTAAAATAACATTATTCTCATGTATTTTTTATGGACTTTCCAAACAAGAGCCAACAAGACACACAAAATGTGAAAATTCATCTCAGAATAACACATTAACAACTTGGATGGTAGTCTTTGCTTCTATGAAGAATAGATTCATTTCTCAGTGTGTTCTGTGAGCATGGGGTGCTCATAGAATGTCTGCTTTTAAGTTCTTAAGTATGTTTGATAATCCTACCTAGCTGGCTGGAGATTTATTTATTATCTTACCACTGAGGTAAAAAGAGAAATGTCTTTTAATGCTTTATGAAAAGCAAATATACGGGCCTGTGGTAATCAACACTTTTAGTTCTAGCCTGTGCAGGAAAAAATGAAGAACCAAGAAACCAAGGCAAATTAAAGTCTCTGTGTTGATTAATGTTATTTAGCATTTCTCCAACAAGGGAAAACTCCATAACAGTAGAGGACACACTGACCATGAGCACTACAAAAAGCTATGACCTTCACTGTAATATCTGCTTCCATGTTGATTAAATGAGAGGACAAGAATGGAGAAGCAACAAAGCATTTGAAGGTCTGAAAGTGTGGCTTTTGAAATCCTACTCTATTTGTTTTCATGAGTCTCACTTCCAGGAACCAGAAATTGAACCAATTATGGCAATAACAACTACTCTGGTAAAAGAGTTTTCCTTCTATGTTCATGTCATTATGGTCTAAAACAAGCAGTGCTTTGGTATTATATGTCAAGAAACTACTTCCTGAAAGCAGCCTGGCTTTAGATAACTTTGTATGGTTTTGTGGGCATGACTCCTCTGAAGCATGAAGACAGAGCTCTGATAGGACATGACTATCTTCTTTCTCAGAATTCCTTTACTTCCTTCTACATGCAAAATAATATGATTTCATTTACAAGTAATGTGGTAGGATTGACATAGTTGAAAGGAACCTAGACCAAGTCTGCCTGAATGGTCAAGTTTGAGTGAAGTGCTTGAATGACTGTAATTAACCTGAGATTGTAATTTTGAAATTGTTGAAATAAATTAGAAAAAAAAAAAAAAACAAAAAAACGAGGAACCAATAACATCCTAGAGGTGGCAGAGTTCCCTTTTTAATCCAAGGACTCCTGGCCTTTGTCATTAGAATAGAGCATTTTCTTATAATAAGATCCAAAGTTTCACATATTTTCCATGTCTAGTCACATATTCTACTTCTAAAATACAGCAAGACCTAGAAATATGGCTTGCTTTCAATCTGGCCACCCTTGACTACATCAGAGTTTACTTTTATCAAAGTTATAGCAGACAACAACAACAAACAGTATAGAACAACATGGAGACAAGTAATGGGGGTTTCTAACTTGCTATATTTAAACAAAGAGGAATTCTTTACAAAAGAGCTGTTGAGCTGAGCTTTGGTGAATAGTGAGTAAGAAATACTGTGTGAAGAGGCAAAGATGGTGTGAGAGACAAGTGTGTAAGACCTCAAGAAACAGGAGGCTGTGAGACTCAACCCAGTGTTGATCTCCAATTAATAAGAGCTCAAATACAGGAAGCTTTGAGAATCTACCCAGTGTTGATCTACAATTAATAAGTGATCAGGATCAGGCGAGTGGGCCAGAGGGCCAGGAGACTCAATGAAAATCTGTAGCTGCCAGGGTGGGTGGGGAATCTCTAGGAAGTGTCAGAGACCTGGGATCAGGGGAGGCTACCAGGAGTCAATGCTGGTGAAGTTAGCCTGAGATGCATAGTAGAGAGATATGGAACCTGAAGAGGCCACATCCTGTAGTCATGCAGGACTCCCAATGGGAGAATAAAGACACCAACCCACCCACAAAACTTTCAACCTAAAATTTGTCCTGTCTTCAAGAAATGCAGGGACAAAGATGGACCAGAGACTGAGGGAATAGTCAACCAGTAACAGGTCAACTTGAGACCTACTTCATGGGCAAGAACCAAATCTGTGGCTCTATTTATGATACTCTGTTATGCTGACAGACAAGAACCTACCTAGCATAAGTGGCCTCTGAAAAGCTCACCCAGCAGCTGACTGAAACAGATGCAGAGACCTACAGGCAAACATTAGAGGGATCTTGGAGAATCTTGGAATAGAGTTGGGGGAAAGTTTGAGTGACCTGGAGGGGATAGAGACTCTACAAAAAGACCAATAGAGTCAACTAATTTGGATCCATGGAGTTACTAGAGGCTGAACCTCCAACCAAAAAGCATACATGGACTGGACCTAGAATCCTCTCACATATGTAGCCTCCATTTAGCTTGCTTTTTATGCAGGTCCTCTAACAACTTGAGCAGGGGCTGTTACTGACTCTGCTGTCTTTCTGTGCATCCTTTTACCCTAACTGGACTGCCTTGTCTGGCCTCAGTGGGAGGAGATGTACCTAATCCTGTAGAGACTTGATGTGCTGGGGTTGGGGTAATACCCAGGAGGGTAGCACTCTCTTAGAGGGAATCAGAGGGGCAGTTTGAGGAAGGAACCAGGAGGGGGCCAGCTATTGGGATGTAAAAACAAACAAATTAATTTTAAAAAGGAAGAGATCAAATACAGAAGGTTGGGGAAATCCACACAGTGTTGATCTGCAAGTGATAAGAGCTCAAGTACAGGAGGCAGCAGCGGAAAGTCCACTCTGTTTATCTCCAGGGAAGAAGTGAGGAACAGACATGCTGTAAAGGTAACTCTATTTTTTTTTTAAATCTTTTTTTTTCTGAATTAATTCTTTATAATGGGAGCACAATCACATTTAAAAGTGAAAAGAGGTGGCATGTGCCTCTGCTTGTCCTTGGTATTGAGGTTATTATAGTCTATAAGAGTGAGGAGGTGCTTGGCATATGCAATAGTGTCTGCGTTTGGTGGCTGATTATGGGATGGACCCCCAGGTGGGGCAGTCTCTGGATGGTCAATCCTTTCGTCTTAGTTGCTGAAAGGACCCTGATATAGCTGTCTCTTGTGAGGCTATGCCAGTCCCTGGCAAATACAGAAGTGGATGCTCACAGTCATCTATAGGATGGAACACAGAGCCCCCCAATGGAGGAGCTAGAGAAAGTACCCAAGGAGATGAAGGGGTGGAACAACAATATGAACTAACCAGTACCCCCAGAGCTTGTGTCTCTAGCTGTTATGTAGCAGAAGATGGCCTAGTCGGCCATCACTGGGAAGAGAGGCCCGTTGGTCTTGCAAACTTTATATGCCTCAGTACAGGGGAATACCAGGGCCAAGAAGTGGGAGTGAGTGGGTAGGGGAGCAGGGCAGGGGGAGGGTGTAGGGGACTTTGGGGATAGTATTTGAAATGTAAATGAAGAAAATATCTAATAAAATTTTTTTTAAAGTTTTAAGAAAAAAAAAAAGGAGTGAGGAGGTGCTTCAGTTTAAATGGTTTCCAGTTTTCAACCTCATTCACCATGGTAAATGTGTGGTAGTGTGTGCTGTTCTTTTAATGATTGACAGCTAATTTGTGAAAAATTTGGAAATACATTTACTACGGATATTTACCTCCTTTCCTCTCCCAGTTTTTAACTCCTACCTCTAATGGATACTAGCTCCTTTTAAGAAGATCAATTTAAGGACAGCCAATGGGTGACAGAACCTCTTCCATACTAAATTGCCTGCTCTTCATTTCATAGTTCCTAACTCACTTTTGCAAAGTTCATCTAGTGTGTTGCTGTACTAATGATCTGTGTTTAATTCTGTCACATATATCTCTCAGATGCCACATCTAGGCACTTCTAGCCCAGCTCTTATCTTACTACAACAGTGTCACAGCACTAAATCTTGCTCAGACTTTACTCATGCTCACATTGTCACTCATCCTTTCTGTTCTCAGAAGAGTGACTTGTCATATCCTAATTACAGACTTCAACTTTTTCTTTTTGAAACAAGGTTTCTTTGGGTAGCCCCAGTGGAATTTATTCTGTGGCCTTGAAATTAGAGATACCCCTGCCTCTCAAGGGCTAAGATTCAAGGCATGTACCACCACCACCCGGCTCAGAATTCAACCCTATTACATCAATTAATAAGCATGTAATTAATGTTTTTTTGAGTCTTTTATGTCTCTTATTTGGTATTCTATTAGCTTATTTTCATAACAAGTCTTTGATCCTTTTGTATTTTTCAATGTGCTAAACTATGGAATGACTGCAAGCAATGGTGACTGTGGTAGTAGAAGTAGCTGCTATAGTTGTTTATTAATGATGCTGGTACAATCCAAATAGTTCATAAGAAAACCACAAAACAATATTTAATATTTCCATTGATCATCTGGGAATAATTAACTTTCATTATTTAAACGATAGAATCAAGTAAATATGCAACAAAATGAAAAGGCAGCTTACAAAGTACGAGAAGATTTTATACCAGAAAAGAAAGATAATTTCTTAAATATAAATTGTAAACATTCAAGACAGTTATACATCTGAAGAAACCTCCATAAGAGGCAAAGAAACCTGAGTGAGTCTAAAAGTTTCATAAGTAGCGACCCCAGGCCCCCGCTTTTAATCACTTGCATGTTATCAGGACCCTCAGGTACCCTGCTACCTACTAGCCCATGCTTACTTTTGGAGTTCTTTATTAAGAACACACCTGGGCATCACCTTGCTCTAGAGATTGAACATGTAGATCTTGTGTTAATACATTTCTTTCCCAGATACACATGGAGATATTGTACAACCCTAAATAATTCAGATCTCTTAGAAAATATTTTCACAAGGACAAACATGGCAACAAAACTATTAATTGATTTTTTATACTGTTGAAATGCTATTGCTTTTGTGCCTTCATTCATAAAGTTTATCAAACCTCCATTTGATTGCTAGGTTTGATCAACTTGACACAAGCTAGGATCATCTTGGAAGATGGAACCTCACCTGAGAAATGCTCCCATCAGATTGACCAATAGACACATCTTTGGTTGCATTTTCTTGGTTAATCATTGTTGTGGCAGGGACCCAGACTGCTGTAGGTGGTGCCATCCCAAGGTAGGTGGTCTTGGATGATTTAAGTAAGCAGATTGAATGAGATATAGACAGCAAGGCAATAAGCTGCATTTTCCCATGTTTCCTGTCTCCAAGTTCCTGCCTTGAATGAACTCAATAGAATAAAACCTTGATATGTAAGCCAAATGGACACTTTCCTGCCCAGATTTCTTTTGGTCAGCAACAGAAAACAAAGTTGGAAACCTACTATATATCTAAATGAATACTAACTAGGTCCTTAATACAAAAAAGAATAAACCATGTCTATAACTTCTCAATAAGTCTGGGCAAGTTTAGAGCTTGGAGCCTATGAATTTCTTCCTATAAAATTAAAGTCAAAAATTCATACTGGATGATTTTTTAAAATGGTATTGTGCTGTACCTGTAGGCAGGCTGGGGCACGTCCCTGGGGCTTGTTGACATCCACAGCTACCAGCTGCCAACCACCAGCGGCATCTTCATGGAACATCTTTAAGAAGAGATGAGTCAGAGATGTTGAACATGGAACAATGAGAACTAGTTCTGTCTGTAACGTTCTATGTGTTTAAATATTACTGAAAAATCTGTCTTATTAAAGTATATATTTGGATTATGAATCACTTCAGCTATATTCATTTTAATACTGAAATGAAAAACAAGTGAATAATACTACTCTCATGAGCAATGATAATAGCTTTCATTTATTGAGCACTCATTATATTTGTCATGGAATTTCTGGGTTATATAGATTTTGCCTATATAATCTTTTAGATACTCTTCTATACAGGAAAAATACTTAACTCTCTTAGTTGATTATGTTCATTATCATTTTGATCTCTGCAAGAAAATATACTTAGAATTCTTAAGCATTATGTCTCTCTGTTGACTATATTTAAGAAGATCTTTCAGTGTGTGAAGTAGAAAACATTCTCACGTCAAATAATATCAGGGATTCACCTTCAATGTGGGGGATGAGACTGGTGCTATTTCAATGGTATGAAACTAAGAGAGGGTATTTAACTGACTTTCTACAATTATTTTAACTAGGTCATATTACAAAGGGAACTTAGAGCCCTTAGACTTTAAGCCCTTAGAGGGCTTAAACGAGATAAAATTCAAGATGTTATTGGCCTAACTGAAATCCACTCACTCACATGTCTGTGAGATAACCTTATGGAATAGTCCACCACCACTTAACATCTCATCCAGCAACATGATATTCAGCTGGAAGATATATGCAATTTTTCCTGTTCCTCAGGAATCATGTGGTATGTGTGCCTGTGTGTTTGTGTGTATGTATTGGTTTTAATGAGATAAAGTAGAATTAAATTTTTTAAAAAATAAAGACAGTAACCATAATAATTTACTGTTTTGTTACAGCCCAAACTTTCTTTTTTGTATACATAAGAATTCGCATTGCAATTTTATGAGGTCCCATTTGTCAATTCTTGATCTTACATTATAAGCCATTGTTCAGGAGTTTTTTGCCTGTGCCCATGTGTTCAAGGCTCTTCTCCACTTTCTCCTCTATAAGTTTCAGTGTATCTGGTTTTATGTGGAGGTCCTTGATCCACTTGGACTTGATCTTTTTACAAGGAGATAAGAATGGGTTGATTTAATGCCAGGTGTGGTGGTGCATGCTTTTAATCCTAGCACTTGGGAGGCAGAGGCAGGTGGATTTCTGAGTTCGAGGCCAGCCTGCTCTACAAAGTGAGTTCCAGGACAGCCAGGGCTATACAGAAAAACCCTGTCAAAAAAAATAAAAAAAAAAAGAAAGAAAAGAAAAGAAAGAAAAGAAAAGAAAAGAAAAGAAAAGAAAAGAAAAGAAAAGAAGAAGAAAGAATGGGTCGATTTGCATTTTTCTACATGCTGACCCCCAGTTGAACCAGCACCATTTGTTTAAAATGCTGTCTTTTTTTTTCCACTGGATGGTTTTAGCTTCTTTGTCAAAGATCAAGTGACCATATATGTGTGGGTTCATTTCTGGGTCTTCAGGTTTTTCCATTGTTCTCCTTGCCTGTCTCTGTACCAACACTATTCAGTTTTTATCACTATTGCTCTGTAATACAGCTTGAAGCTCAAGAAGGAAGACCAAAGTGTGGATACTTTAGTTCTTCTTAGAAGGAGAACAAAATACTCTCAGGAGCAAATATAGAGAGAAAGTATTGAGCAGAGAATGAAGGAAAGGCCACCCAGAGACTGTCCCACCTGGGGATTCATCCCATATACAGTTACAAACCCAGACACTATTGTGAATGCCAAGAAGTGCATGCTGAAAAGAGCCTGATATGGTCTTCTCCTGAGAGGCCTTTCCAGAGCCTTACAAATACAGAGGTGGATGTTCACAGGCAACCATTGGACTGAGCCTGGGGTTCCCAATAAAGGAGTCATAGAAAGGACTGAAGGAGTTGAAGGGGTTTGCAACCCCATAGGAAGAACAACAATATCAACCAACCAGACCCCCCAAACTTGCAGGGACTAAGCCATCAACAAAGGAGTACACATGGGTCCAGCTGCACATGTAGCAGAGGATGGCCTTTTCATGCATCAATGGGAAGAGAGGTCCTTGTTCCTATGAAAGCTTGATAGTTAGATGCCCCAGTGTGGGGGAATAGAGGGTCGGGAGGTGGGAGTGGGTGGGTGGGTGGGTGGAGGAACACCATCATAGAAGCAGGGGGAGGGAGAATGTGACAGGGTGTTTCTGGGAGGGAGGGATACTGGGAAAGGGGATAACATTTGAAATGTAAATAAAGAAAATATACAATAAAAAAAAGAATTTGCATTGCTACCATTACTTGTGATTTTATGTTGGTCCTACCCCCTGTTTTAATAGTGAATCATTACTAGATTCACTATTAATGGCACATGGATCATTACATAGGCTCCATAATTATACTTTCAGAATCTAGCCAGAAATATTATAAATAATTTTCAGGAAGAAAAATATTCTCTGTGTCATGATTACAACAATGGAAAATAAATGATGCCTAACCTCACAGGCTGTACATACAGATTTAAGTGAAACCTTTGAGGTGCACATTTATACAAAGATTCTGTGACCAAAGATGTTATGCAAATAGTCCTTCCCTGCTGTCTATTGATAGAACTTACTTTCTCCTTAGAATAAAATTTAAAAGTTATTCTTGGTGGTAGAACCAAGCACATACTTCATGAATGGGCTTACTGTGAGAATATAGACATTGCTGGAATAACAAACTAGTTAAAGTGATCTTTAAAGGCCCTGTCATAATTCTGGGATTCTCCTTTTAAGGGCAACTGTCAAAACCTATGCTGTCAGTCACTGGCTAAGAACTCTCTGTCCATGCCTTCTACACTGTCTTGTCAAGGCACAAAGCACCCCTGGGGCTAATATTTCCTTTCACTGGTGGCAAACTAATTTTCTCTGTTAAATTATATTTTTTCAGCAGACCCAAATCAAATAAATCAATTTAATTGTCAGCAAAAGAGTTCTCTGAAGGTCACCCCTGTGTATGGAATAAAGTATCAGAAATGCAAACGTGTCATACTTTCTTTAGATTTCCAAATCATACATTATTTAGATTGATTAATATGATGACTAGATCTTTGAGATTAAAACCAAGTTAGTTAACAGAGACAAGAACTCCAAGGGATAAGGTCCCTGGGGAGGATAATGGGTATGACTGTGGCCATGATTTGTTTGTCTTCCAATGTCAGGACACTTTTATGAGGTCACTAAGCACCCAACAAGAGAACCAGTTGCTGCCCTTTTCTAGAAGCTTGCATTGACTACGTGACTAGACAGTAGCCTATAGGCTCTAAGCAGAGCCTTCTTGTTCTTCCTGTATTTCTTTTCTGCTGGCTTGTATAAATGTGAGAGATACAGCTACAAGAGATAATTGTAGTCTACAATGTGACAACAGGAAGGGAGACTATATAAAGTGGAACATAAAGGTGATGGTGGGTTGGTCAGTAGGGACAGGTTTATTAGTAACCTGGACCAGTGATCCAAACCCAAGTGATGTCTTTCAACTTTACCCTTAAAGAACACAAATCTAAGTTATCTAAGCTATGTGTATTGAGTATTAGGCCTATGTAGTAGAATCCAACCCAGGTGGTTTTAATAAAAATGTTCAGTGGTCCTTGTATTTTAATCATGTGATTATTATCTTCTTATTATATTATTAAAATGTTTATTATTAAACATCTAGAAATTTGAATGAAATGTGAAAAAATTAACTAATATCTCAAAAGACAGTCATTACTGACATTTTAATTTCCAGAAAATTAACACATGTGTGCATGTAAACAAGTAAGACAGGTTGTAAAGTGATACTCTGTGTCACTGTTGATGTATTTCCGCATTGCAAGAAGACTGGATCAACTAGTGGGAGGGACACTATCTATCATAATGTAATGGACACCCATGAACACTCTTCTCTTAGTACAAACATTTGGGAAAGCATGTGGATTTCAGCCCTGTGAATTAGCTCAGGCTTGTTCATTTGAAAATGATAGAATTTGTAATTGTTTGGGGTTTTTTTGGCAGCTTGGTTTACAAATATTAAATATCATCCCAATCATCAGGTTACCTTGAAAATGTGTTAAAATTTCAAACTTTTAATGTGAATTTGCTTACACACACACACACACACACACACAAAATATGGAGAAAAACTTTAATATATTTTGAAATCATTCTGCTTCTTCTGAAGTTAAGTATTTTAAAAATAGATCATTTGTTAAAATTAGGAGGGTGGATACCTGGCAGGATTTCATTATCAAAGACTATATTTAGTCCATGAAAGGCAGCATATACATGTGAAACCAGCTCTCAGAAGGCTGGTGCAAGATGACTGCCACATGTTCAAGCCTGTCTGGACTATGGAGTGAGACCTTATCTTGAAACAAATTAGAAAAAAAAGAGTCATCAAAATAATACATTTACTGAGTAAGTCTCACAAAGCTTAATTTTTTGTTCCCAGCTTCCTATGGTGAATGCTTCATGTTGTCCCTATGGCTTCTCCCTGAAAAGAACTTGCTCCTGCACTACTCAGGGACACCCTTTCTCTGAGCTGTATCTGTTAACTGCCTTCTCACACATCTGAGTGATATCTATTCATGTGGAAACTGCTGGCTTTGGGGACACTAAGCAATTTTTTCCCTCAAGTTGAGCATTGGGTTATGCGTGGCATTCTTTTTCTTTGTGGTGAATCAATTCTTTCCATTTTTGCTCATGTGTCTTTCATTTACACTCTACTTTTCTTGCTGAGCATCACACATTCTTTCAGAGGGTGATTTAGGCAAATTCTGAAGATGTTGACAGGAAGGCAAAGAAGGAACAACTTAAAATCACCCTTGTGCTTGCATCAACTCTACCCTCATCCATCTTCTGATTTAGCCAGAGGATAATAACTCAGATAGCATCTGTCAGCTAGAGTGCTCAGTCACTGATGACAGTCTCAGGAATACTGTTCTCATCACACAGCACAGTGCTTATGTGTCAGAACTCCAACAGGATGCCATTGTAAAAATTATAAAATTTAAGTATGCATAATACAACAGAGTGGCCTTGGGCTTTGATGGGTCTTCCATCTTTATTCTGGACAAAGGAGTCAGCTTATCTCTAGCATTCTTCAGTCTAGGTCAAGAGATGACAGGTCTATAACGTGAACTGTTCAGTGAAGGATGTGAAGATTGGTCTGGATGAAGAAATTGCTGTGTTTAAAGCTTTCCTAGATCATGTCTGCACATACTAACACCCAGAGTTGGGGCCACACCCCTAAATATGGTGACATGAGAAATTCTATTTGTGGACTAATACAAAGTATATTTTGTAACAGGAATGTGGACCTCTTGACCTATACACCAGTCTATGTCTGAGTCTGTGACAAGATGATCCACACCAAGAACTACACAGAATGGAGTCACTGACCCCAGTGCAGCTCAGCCAGGTCTATGATTAGGAATCTGAAAGGATCAGTTCTAGTTTGCTTTCATTTTGCTGTTGACACCATAGCATGCTTTGTACAAAAGTTTTGCAAGCAACATTTCCTTAATTCGTTTCTATGTGGTTGCTCAGGGACATTTGTTAGTGACCATTAAAATAAAAATATTGCTTTGATATTTTAAAGAAAAAAATTACCATGGATTCTGTTTTGCATCTGAAATATCAGGGCCAATTCGTATAGAACTGCCTATGTCTAAAGGTCTACTCTACCCTCAGGATGTACACGCGAGTGTGTGTGTGTGTGTGTGTGTGTGTGTACACGCTTACATCTCCACCCATGTGGTTTTCATGGGAAGTTCACATAATTAGAGACATTGCTAAGTCCAATATTACCAGCACTCTTTGGTGAGAAAAACACATTGAACATGAATTTCCCACATAATAGATAAAGGCAAGAAATTATTTCATGTCCAAAAAGCTGTGTGACATACAGTAATCAACATTATTCAATCGATTTGGAGCCTATGTTGTTAGAATTAGACACTTATGGTTCAGTGCTTTAAACCAATAAAAGGGAAGTCCAGGCTCTGAGTTTGGTCAGATTTTACAAATGGAACAGTCTCCTCAAATGTTCTGCCCCACTTCTGCACACACAAAAGCTTCAGGGACCTCTTGCAAGTGGTGGAGCCTAAGGCCAGTTGCTAGGCTGCCTAAGTGGTGTTTTACCAAGAGGAAGCCTGCAGGAGCTTAGGTTGCTTAGCAACCGGGTCCTCAGCCATAGCATTTTTCTTAATGAAGGTTTTTCACAGTTCTCTATGTGATTACCTCTGCTGAACATCCAGGCGAGTTCCCTCTTGAAATCCTGATTTATGCCTCCACATTAAGTGCAATTTTGCATCAAAATAATTTTCTACGACTTTGTTCAAAATTTTCACATTTCATCCTCTATTATAACTGCTAGCTGGTTTGGTTCTTTACCTTTCCAGCTGTGATTTTATCTGTTGGAGTTACTTAATAAGCAAAATACGGTTTTAGGGACATTTTAGGCCACCCCCTAGGAGTACTACATGTAAGAGCTGCATTCACAGTTTTATGTTCCATTTACATCTCAGTGTCACAGAAAGCATGCCTGCCAAGAGACTGTTACCTGAGGAAGGACCTGAAACTTTGCTACACCTCACAGTCAGCTAACAAGGGCCAGACAAGGAACAAGAGCTTTCTGGTTGATTCCTTGAAAGTTCCACAACGTGGTGTTTATGACATAACCTATGTAGCATGATAATTTCTTTTCATGGACGTTTGAATCATTTTGACATGATTTTACTTGTAACAAAGGAGGGATAATTTTGATATCTACACCACCATATATATCAGCCTTCTAAAGTCTTTTAAAAAATTTTTTTTCACTCTGACCTTTCCATAGAGACCTTTAAATCAATAGATCTATACAAGCACTTAAAAATGAATTCATTCTTCATAAAATCTCAAAATAATTGTTAAAAAACATTAAATTGTTTCCTTCTTAATTCTAGATGCTTCTTTTCTCTCCTTCTATTCATTCTAGAAGATGTATGAGCCTGCTCTTCCCATTTCTAAGAAGCAAAATGTATAAACAAAAATAAGCAAGTAAGTAATAGGATATCAGAATGCCTCTTACAGTCAAGTGCTCTGAGGCTTTTGTATGTTTCAGGGCATCTCTAATTTCTTAGGAGAAGGAAACCATACTGAACACAGGCTGACTTTTCAAGAACCACAGTCACGCAGGGAGGACTGAGGAGTCTTCTCTATATTCACTTGTACCTTGATTGGTTTGTTCTGAATTAAATACATTCTCTATATAAAGACCACTGTATAGGCTTGAGGTTGCACTAATAAAGGTTTTAAAAAAAGAGGGAACTTTCTCAGGAAGCCTTTGAGGACTCATTGTCTTAGAATCCAGTCAAACATCCACAAGCATTTTTGGAAATTTTATTTTGTATTGAAGCCACCCACTGTACTTTTAAGCAACTAGATCACTTTCACCATATTGGAATAAGAATCTGGGATGACTGTCCTAGCTTTAGGCCTTTTCATCTTTTTTTTTTTTAAGATTTATTTACTTATTTACTTATTATGTGTACAGTGTTCTGCCTTCATGTATGCCTGTAGGCCAGAAGAGGGCACCAGATTACATTATAGATGGTTATGAGCCACCAGTGGTTGCTGGGATTTGAATGTAGGACCTCTCGAAGAACAGCCAGTGCTCTCTTTTTTTTTTTTTTTAATATTTTTTATTACGTATTTTCCTCAATTACATTTCCAATGCTATCCCAAAAGTCCCCCATACCCTCCCCCCCACTTCCCTACCCACCCATTCCCATTTTTTGGCTGGCGTTCCCCTGTACTGGGGCATATAAAGTTTGCGTGTCCAATGGGCCTCTCTTTCCAGTGATGGCCAACTAGGCCATCTTTTGATACATATGCGGCTAGAGTCAAGAGCTCCGGGATACTGGTTAGTTCATAATGTTGCCCCTACAGGGTTGCAGATCTCTTTAGCTCCTTGGATACTTTCTCTAGCTCCTCCATTGGGGGCCCTGTGATCCATCCAATAGCTGACTGTGAGCATCCACTTCTGTGTTTGCTAGGCCCCGGCCTAGTCTCACGAGCTATCTCTCCAGCCCCTTTACCTGTTTTTTAAAACCACTCTCCTACTGTGCCCTAATGTGGCATCCCATTACAGCAGCATTCCCTGGGGGAGGTCACTTCTATGAAGATGGGGTATGCCTGAGGCTGAATGGATTGTGATCATCCCACTGAAACAATACCTGTGTGGTAGCGGTAGAAGTTGTGCTGCTCCGAGTTCCCCACATTTGTTGAAATTGTACTCTGATTTCTGCAAATGTCTCAATGATGACAGCAATAAACACATTCTGAAAGGAAATGACAAAACCACATTTACCAAACACTAGAGATGAAGAAGCCTAGTGATCAATAAAACCAAAACAAAACAGCTGCCGAACATCACAAAATTGGCATGCTCTGAGCACAGTGTTTCTAGCATCTGGACAAGCCAGGCTACATGTGCTCTAAGTATAGCATTTCTAGTGCCTTGATAAGCCAGGCTACATGTGCTCTGAGTACAGTGTTTCTAGTACCTTGACAAGCCAAGCAAGGAAGAAAATCAGTGTGATGAAGTAGAAGTAGGAGCGCCAGCGGGGAAAGCTGTCGATTGCTCTGTACATGAGGAATACCCAGCCTTCCTGAGATGAAGCCTCATAGACTGTGAATATACTCGTGCCTGTCAAAACGAGAGAACAGATTGATCATCATTGGCTTTTGAAATAAGAAAACACTTCTCAGATAATCAATACTTATTCACATTCATTGTCTCTATAACAGAGGTTCCTCTCAAAGGGATTAAAATTATGTGTGGTATTTTGCAGTTCTTGGGATATTGATAAAGTTGTCTCTGACTTCAAGCAAGGGTGATTTTAGTATTACCAACAATAACATGTTTATATTATTTATAAAATAATTTAATTTATATTTAAGACATTTAGTACAGGGAAAATTAAACAAATATTGAACTTTGTAGAGAAATACTACAGAAATTGGGTGTCGTGGACTCTCAGTACTTTAGGAATTGGTAGTGTGTAGGTGCTAGAAACTTCTGCCATACCTTTAACCAGAATGGAATAGGTCTGAGAAGTCACTTCCTTTCTTTCTTTCCTTTTTCTTTTTCAGAGCTGAGCACAGAATCCAGGGCCTTGCATTTGCTAGGCAAGCGCTCTACCACTGAGCTAAATCCCCAACCCCTAAAAGTCACTTTCTTACTAGGGGACTTAACTACCTTAGACTCCAGTAATCAACCTGGAGGAACTCTTTCCAAGTTTCATGATGCTTAGGTGTAAGGCTATAAATTATCCCACAGTGCCTTGCAGCACTAAAAACTAGCAGCTCATTGAACACACTCCTGGTAATAACAATGAAGTTTAAAATACATGGTTGAGATACTGAACAGGAAGAAGAGACATATTTTGTTCTGTTAACACAATGAGATGTTTTACAGAGACTAAAACACATTGAGATAAAGAGGTGTATTAAAGGACTCGTAATGATAGTTTGGAGAAATGGAATTAACCCAGTCTCTCTGGAGCAAGTTTCTAGATATCTAACTGACAACATCATTCCTTTTAACTAAATGACCTCTGGGTACACACCTCCTTTTCCTGTGAGGATTAACTGGCAGTTTCTATAAAGCCTTGACAATGATATATGATGAGTTCTCAAGACATTTCAGGCACTAACATCATCAACACAGAATAGAAGCACCTGTTTAAGAATACTTTTATGTGAAAACCTAAAATCTGATGTCTACTTAAAGTTATTTATAAAGTGAGTGTGATCTGTATTGTTCACAAGACTGATAGGTACATGAATGCAGTAGGATCAACCCCTATGAAGGACTTCAATTATTATGGAATAGAACCAATAACCACCATGAATATTCTATTCATAAGAAGAAGTAATGCAATTATGAGATACAATTATCTAAATGGCCAAACTAAGAAGGCTTGGAAGAGTCTGGTGGGCCTCATCACATCTGTGTTCTGTGTTTGCAGGAAGAGGGGTAACCGTGGAGGAACACAAAAGCATTCAGAGATAACACACAAATGTGTGATGGAAAGTCACTGAAAATGCAGATAATGAGACACAGAGGCAGGGAAGAAAATCAGAGAGAAGGGGAGTCCTATTTGGTAAATTTTCACTACAAAATCACTTCATGTATAATAGTCTTTGTGTAGAATGTAGCTTGCTTTTTGTACTGCCTCAATATTTAAGTGCAATTTTTAGAATTATGTTTAACATATAGTTCATTGCCTTGTAGGTTTATGGGGTATATGGAACATTTTAATGCATATTCATAACGTATAACAATAAAATTAAGGCAATTAGCATTCAGATCATTTTTTTTTTTAGCTAGTTGAGATAGGAAACTAATTGTTGACTGGGAAGATGGCTCAGCTGATATAGGTGCAATGGAACCAATGTCAAAAATGATTGATATTGTGGTGGGCTTCTGTAAAACCAGAACTCTTATTGTGAGATGGGAAGTAGAGACAGAATTGGCCAGAAGCTAAAGGACCCGATAACCGGAAACACATGGCTCAGTGAGAGAAACAACAGAGTACTTGTCTCAACATAACCTAGAAGGAGACACCTGCCTCCCAAAAGTGTTGCCCTTGATCTCCACTCCATGTGTGTTCTTGTATATATCATCATCATCATCATCTCTCTCTCTCTCTCTCTCTCTCTCTCTCTCTCTCTCTCTCTCACACACACACACACACACACACACACACATACACACACACACACACACTTGTTTTCCAGTATTGCCATGAGCATCAGAATTTACTTCCAGTGGATTGCACACATCTTTCCCTCCTCAACTTTCTTTCCAGGCTATTCTTTTGTATGCTTCTATGAGACTGTCATCTCTGCATACAATGAGAAATGAGATACACAAGCCTCCATTTTAAGACTCATGGCTTAACTTTGGTAACTTATCACCATAATAGTTGGTTTATAAAAAGTATTTGGCTGAGGAGAGGGCTCTTTCTTATTAGGTAGGAATATGGAAAAAGGTGACAGAGTCAAATATCATCAACTATTGATAACCTTTTGGAGAACAGGAAAGTGAAGGCCATCTGTCTTGTCCTGAAACAGTGTAAGACCAGCAATTGAACTTACTCATCAGGTCATACCTGAAACTTATGTTTTTAATGCCCAGTCCTATTTTCCTCTTGTTTGAGACTAGAATGTAAGAATATATTATTTTCAGTTGGTATCTGTATTTGAACAAAGTCTATTCTCTTATAAAGGAACATGGGTAAGTTTATAATATATCAAAGAACTTGTACAAGATGAAGCTTTCAGGCACACAAACACTGAATCCTGAGCAGCTCAGCCAAGCAACAAAACACCAGCAGAAAATGAAAACTGCACCTCCAGTTCCTGTTCTGAACACGTGCAGCATTTTTGCCATGTAGACTTAATACAAAGGACAATTTTAATATAAAAAATTTACTTCCATTATTTTCCCCTAGTTTCTGAAGGGCAACAGAAAAGTGGCTGCAGAAATCTATTATAAGACACTATTAAAGTTTAACAGCTTCACCAATGGTACATTATTTGGTAAAATGGGGATTGTCCTGCTTGAGTTTGTCTGTATTATATCTACAGGGAAGATGCTGTTTGGAACTAAGGGCAAATGGTGTGTGCAACATGTAATCTTGATGCTTTCACTCCATGCGTCTTAATTCAGCAAAGGGGAAACAGGAGTCAGTAATAACCCATAGTGCAGCTCAAAAAGAAGGTGTGTTGGTAAATCAGAAGGCTGAAAATATCACAAAAGCCCCCACAGGACAATAGTGACTGCTTAAAGAACCATTCGTGGCCCCTGCATCACATTCATCTGCACAAGGTCAGATGGCTTTGAGGATGTCACAGCAGGTTGTAGGGTCAAAGGCAAGAGAGTGCAACACTCCTTTTTATCCATTTGTGCCTGGCTTTGCAAAGTACAGGGAAAGAAAAAGCACTTCTGGAAAGATTTTCAAAAGGTTGAGCATAATTTAAAATGGATACAAGTAAACTGTGTGATCTTGTTTTCCATGGCTAGTGGTGTCTGGCCCCAGGGAGAAGACTACAGCTGTGTATTGGGGCCTCTGTGCCCTGCTGTCTGGCTTCTGGCTTCTCAGTGGTCTCCTGCTATCTAGGAGACTCAGCTACTTCCCCCAACCCCCCCACCCCCAGCCCAGCCCCAGAAAGAAACTTAAATTGACACTCCTCAGATGTGCTCCATTGTATTTTTTTTTTTTTGGTCAACTTTCATTATAACAATATAATTTCTTGTTAAAATAGCAATATTTTTGTTAAATGAATAATGATTCTATAATACCTGGGAATATAATGCATTCTCTTGTGAAGAATAAAAAAGCATTTTACAAAAACACTCTGGTACTCCAAATTTTTCAGACACAAATTAAGGTTTTGTATGAAACAAAATTACAATAATCATGTTCAGCTCATCATCTCTAATTCCATTCACTCTTTTTTATCTCTTTCACCGGTGCTTTGAGTTCATTATAAAAAGAGAGCAAAAATCTACATATAGATGGTAAATACTGAACTTGGAACTTTCTGTAGGGTGTCTCTGCATTAGAATTGAGTACAGTGCCAGGCATGCTGGCTCACACCTTTAATCCCCACACTTGGGAGGCAGAGGCAGGCGGATTTCTGAGTTCGAGGACAGCTTGGTCTACAGAGTGAGTTCTAGGTCAGTCAGGGATATACAGAGAAACCCTGTCTCAAAAAAAAAAAAACCTGTGTACAGCATGTTTTTGTATCTTGAACATAGGTTTATTCCTACCAGTTTTGATTATCTTTAGGATTGTGTATGTTGTTTTCCTATTTAATTATTTATTTTTATGTATTATTTAGTGTGTGTGTGTGTGTGTGTGTGTGTGTGTGTTGAATAGCAGATTCCTCTGAATTGAAACATTCCCTCCAGGATAGTAGTAGACCCTTGAGACTCAGGATCTAAACAAAACTTTATATGTCTGAGAAAGCAGAATGTGGAAGATTCTAGAGCTTTATAGAGAGAGTAAACAACTGCTGGGGAAGGTGACTCTGATCATCCCTGATGTCAAGAAAAGAATCTTTACTTATGTTGGACCTGTTAAGCTCCTACAGGTTTTGTATAGAACTCTGAGTACAATTTTCCCCTACCTGTATTGGATGGGCTTTTGATGGTGTATCTACTTTTTTATCTGTGCACCTATAAGTAATGCTTCACCCACACATCTGTTAGTAACTTTAATAAAACCTCATTTGTTCATCAAATTGGACTTTGGTATAGCCATTATTTATTCTGTCATAGGTTTCTTTTCTGGGGTTAGTAGATTGTGTGTGTGTGTGTTGTATCATGTTTGGGTGGTATATATATTTAGCATGGTGCATTCAAGCAGAGTCCACATGAAGATGCCTGGTGATGTTTCTTCCTTTATCAACATCATTCTGCTTGATTTTTTTGAAATATGTGGTTTTTAACTGAACCTGAATCTCACAACATGGCTAAGCTGTCTGGCAAAGAAACTGGGGATTCTCTGACCATTGAACACTAGAGACACAAGCACACTAGACAATACCTGGCTTTTTGTGGATGCTGAGGATTTGAACTCAGATCCTCTTGCTTTCATAGCAAGTGGTTCTACTAACTGAAGCATCTTCTTATCTCATACTTCTTTTGGTTTTTCTCTTCATGAAAAAGGGGTAAGAAGCTGTATAGATTTTATTGTTTGTTTGTTCTGTTTTGTTTTTATTTTGCTTTTTAAAATAATCCTGTTTGTTTTACCTAGTTATGTGTTACAGAAGCAAAGCAAATTAAGTCACTTTTAAATGATACGAACAAAATTGTGGTAATGACTTATTAAAAACAACAACAAACATGTCCAGGACCACCACCAACCCCTATCCAAACACAAAACTTCCGTGGTTTTGTTATAAGAGTGAACAGCATGGTTTTCATACTGTTTCTACTTGGTTCTGGTCAGTGTGCCAACCCCACGCCATCTTGGGCATGAAATCAGTGGATGGTCCCAAGATTCCCCCCACATTTTTGCTGTTGAAATGTTCTTCTATTTTCCCATTTTGTTTAGTTTTTACATTATGAGGACTCTCCACACCTCAGGCACACTAGCACACTCAGGATCTTGGGATCACTGATGAGTGGAATGCAACGTCTGTTCCAAAACAACCCGGAGGGGCCTGGGCCAGCAGAAACAGGAAGAAAGGAAACCTGCTCAACCAGCAACTGGGGCTCCTTCAAGTCTGCACCAGCCCCTCACCACCTTGGGCATGAACTCCACACATGGGATGGTCCCACAGTCCCCAGAGGACTCTCCACACCTCAGGCACACTAGCACACTCAGGATCTTAGGATCACTGAGGCGAGTCAGCCTCCAGAGAGGGCTCTGACCCCAGGACCCAGTTGAAAGCACCATCTTATACCCTGGGTCACTCAGAGACCAGTCCACACAGAAGAGCATGTGGGCCCCAGAAGCAAAAAAGCTTCTTGGACAGGTTTCCTTTGGGCCTTCATCTTCAGCCAGGAACAGGATCAGAGCTCCAGACCTCTGTGCACCTTCCCTATAAGAGGAGAGCTTACCTGCAGAGAGTGCTCTGACCGCTGGGACTCAGGAGAAAGTTGGACTCCCAGGACTGCTGACAGAGGCTAACAGAATCACAGGAGGAGCAAGCTCCAGCCAGAGACAGCTAGAACATCTAACACCAGAGATTACCAGATGGCGAAAGGCAAACGTAAGAATCTTACTAACAAAAACCAAGACCATTCAGCATTATCAGAACCCAGCATGTCCACCACAGCAAGTCCTGGATAACCCAACAAACCCAAAAAGCAAGATCAGATTTAAAATCATATCTCATGATGCTGGTAGAGGATTTTAAGAAGGGCATAAATAACTGGTGGTGCATGCCTTTAATCCCAGCACTTGGGAGGCAGAGGTAGGCAGATTTCTGATTTCAAGGCCAGCCTGGTCTACAAAGTGAGTTCCAGGACAGCCAGGGTGATACAGAGAAACCCTGTCAAAATAAATAAATAAATAAATAAATAAATAAATAAATAAATAAATAAATAAATAAATAAATACAGGGGAACAGGTAGAAAGGTAGAAGTCCTTAAAGAGGAAGCACACAAAAATCCCTCAAAGAATTACAGGAAAACACTGCTAAACAGGTAGAAGTACTTAAAGAGGAAATGCAAAATACCTTCAAAAATTCCAGGAAAACACAACCAAACAGGTGATGGAATTGAACAAAACCATCCAAGATCTATAAAGGGAAGTAGAAACAATAAAGAAAACCCAAAGGGAGACAACTCGAAATAGAAATACTAGGAAAGAAATCAGGAACCATAGATGCGAACATCAGCAACAAGATACAAGAGATGGAAGAGGGAATCTCAGGTGCAGAAGATTCCATAGAAAACATGGACACAACAATCAAAGAAAATGCAAAATGTAAAAAGATCCTAACTCAAAACATCCAGGAAATCCAGGACACAATGAGAAGACCAAACCTAAGGATAATAGGTATAGATGAGAATGAAGATTTTCAACTTAATGGCCAGTAAATATCTTCAACAAAATTACAGAAGAAAACTTCCCCAACTTCCTTTTTTTCCCTAAAGAAAGAGATGCCCATGAACATACAAGAAGCCTACAGAACTCCAAATAGACTGGACCAGAAAAGAAATTCCTCCTGACACATAATAATCAGAACAACAAATGCACTAAAAAAAGATAGAATACTAAAAGCAGTAAGGGAAAAAGTCAAGTAACATATAAAGGCAGACCTATTAGAATTACATCAGACTTCTCACCAGAGACTATGAAAGCCAGAAGATCCTGGACAGAGGTTATACATGACTGTTCACGTATTTTGCTCAAGATATAGTTCAGTAAGAGAGTACTTGTGTGTGGCTGTGGTGGCACACGCCTTTAATCCCAGCACTTGGGAGGCAGAGGTAGGCGGATTTCTGAGTTCGAGGCCAGCCTGGTTTCAGGACTACACAGAGAAACCCTGTCTCAAAAAACAAAACAGAGAGAGAGAGAGAGAGAGAGAGAGAGAGAGAGAGAGAGAGAGAGAGAGAGAGAGAGAGAGAGAGAGAGAATGCTTGTGAAATATGCACAAGGACTTGAATTTCATTGCCAACATGGGGAGGGGGGAAGAGAGCTTAATTAAAAATTAAAAAGAAAATTTATATCATTTGAAGAAAGTGGTATAAAATTTATACAGCTCAATTATAATAATTGTGGCTTTGTCTTTGACTCAGTATGAGGCACTGATATTTTCATGGACAAACACAGAATAGATTAACTATAAGTCCATGTTCCTGGAAGCATGATAATGTTCTGTGCAAATGTTATTCACACCTCTCAGCACAGGGACATTCTGTTCTCTTCAAAACCCAAACAGCCACAAGCTGATGTGCAGCAAAGTGGCTGCTTTCCTAATTCCACTTTAACCTTATTATAACTTGGAACTCAAGGCCACTTGTTGGTGATAAAAATCTATACTTGAATTTACTTTTTCAGTGAGGTGACCTTTCAGTGTCCCACCCTTGAGTTATCTGCCTGTGTGCCATGTCAATTCACTCATCCAGATTCTGCCACAGTCTTAAACAACATTTCAGCCCATGGTCAGCGTATGAGTTATTTTCTATAATACTGTTTCCCCCTATCTAGCTGTTCTCTCCTTACTTCAGCATTTGTTGGTGTGTGTGTGTCCATTGTTGTTGGGTTGATGATGATATATGGATGTATGTACATATGTTTATATGGAGGTTCATGCATCTCTGCAAGTGTGTGTGTCTGCCATATATTGATACTAGAAAATTTCCTATATTGCTCTGCTCTCCACTTTACTCTTTAAACCTGAGTTTGGTGATTACTGATTGGCTAGGCTAGCTGGTCAGTGACCTCTGGAGTCTGCCTGTCTCTGCCTGCCAGCAGCACTGTGTGCATGGTGGGTGACAACTGCCTATAACACCAGTTCTAGGGATCTAACATACCCTTCTGGGCTTTTCACTTATGCACACTATGAATAAAATACAATTATAAGTCTAATGTTTCTGACCTATACTTAGTTTCTAGATGATAACACAACTGTGTCTCACTATTGAAATCAATAAATCTCCTGAAACCTCTTATTCTGCAGTACTACAATTTTGAAATAAAATCAAAGAGTATGTAGAAAATGAATACTTATGTTTACATATATTTTCTAAGCTAAAAATCTAATAGGTAATAACACTATTACTTGGAATATATTCATTTAGACATAGAAACTGATTAAAATTTCCCATTATGAGTAGAAAACACCTCTAGAAAGGAGAAGTGAGATCTTTAGTGGTTTTATTCACACATGGAAAAGAAGTGTTGACATGCTGGTATTGGCGGAGAAGTGTGGGTATTAAATTAGAACCATTCCAGAGATGTCAAAGTCATATGCCAATGTAAATACTTCCAGCTTTCTGTGCCTGGGTACTTTCCAGGTAGACTGAGAGCTTCCTAGGGGTACAGCGTAATCCTTCTAGGCACCCCTCTGTTTGCCTTTGAGGAGCAGTGGTTTCAGATCAAAGGGGCTTCTTGGGATTTATTTTCTGACTTAATGAGACCACACTTACCACAACTCGTGTTCTGTTCCCTTCCCTAACACTCCAACTGTCCATGATTTCATATCCATATAATGTTGGACCAACCAATGCTGGCCTTGGAGTTAGACTCTCCTGGGCAATCATGGCATTTTTTGGCGACCACACAACACTAAATCACTATTAATTAGAAGCTCTTATGTTTTCTCAAAGGGCAAGGAGTACAGGCAGTTCAGAAGCACAGTTACTTTTAGTATTTCAGCTTTGCCATGAATTTTTGAAAGGTTTACTAGGAACTGGTAAACAAACAAAACAAACAAACAGCCAGACAAAGAAGCCAGGACTTGATAGTTACAATGTGAGAATTTCATTGCAAATTCAAAAACTAGAACTGGGTATTTGAACACCTTTGATTAAAATGAGAGCTTTAAGGTAAAGTGTGTAAGAGCATGGTCCTCTCCTTACCCTTAGTCAGCTTGGCCACAATGCTAAGAATATCAATAGCATAGGAATTAAAAAAGGCCCCACTAGCACCAAGGCTCAACCCTGCTAAGATTCTGCTGGTTGACACAAGAAGAACATTAGCAAGCCATTTGATGTTTCTGTCCACAAATAACTTTTGCTCCATGTACCTAAGCCTTTATCTATGTTTCTGATCTTCTAACAGAGTGTTTGAGAACACTATATACAAAGTAATGAGTTAGGTGGAACAGGAGTTAAAGAGAATGAAAACTTGACTCATTCCAGGAATTTGCTTCAAGTGTTTATTATATCACAGCAAATACATTCTGAGCCAAAGAGCTCTGAGCAACTCTTATTCTTAGAATGAAGTGCCTTTCTATAGCCTCATTAGGCATGTTAGCAAGACTATTGTAACACACCAGAGACAATCTGGCCAGCAATGCTACCTTCTTAGCAAGTGTTTGCCTGAGGACCCTAAAGAGCCATCGGGTATTTGCAGAGTGGCTGATGAGATGACACAAACTTTTTATTACTGCTCAAGAGGGCAGCAGAAAATCATAAAAATCGCTCCCTGAAATGATAGTTAAGTCCAACACAGAGAGAGAGATGACAGATGAGGCACTTACTTAAATCTTTAATGTTATTTTTTATTATTTTTATTAACCAGTTATTCAACAGGTATAACTCATTCTTCTCCATCAATATAGGCTTTTCAATTTTTTTGTATTGTGTGTGTGTGTGTGTCTGCCTGTCTGTATTGTACCTTACAAATCAATTTTTAAATCAGTTGCTTGATCTGTAACAACCACTATTTAAAAATACAAGAAAATGTTTGCAGTGCCTTAATGGAAAGATTACTAATTTCTCATGTACTGACAGAAAAGGTCTAATGAGCCTGCATACCAAATTCATTCAATGAAATTAGCAAAGAGAGCACCTTAACTTCCATATCTACTAAGGAAATAGAACCAAATGTTTGTCATAACTATTGTCTTGTCACTGTGTTCATATCCTGCCTTCTTAACACTGATGGATATTTAGCAATTAAGTTCCTAATGTGGCCAGTGCATCTTCTAATTCTCTTAAATTTAAATGCATTTGCTACTGCTGTATGGCACAGATCAAATATCCAGCATGAGTTAGTAAAGTTTAAAGGGTCATGGGATGCTCTTGTTTGAGGCCATGCTTGCCTTAGGTTTTGTCTTGAGTCATATGGGATCATGAATGTATCACAGAAAACAATTAACTAACTTATACCTTAGGATAAAAGACCAGTGGTAGTCTGGGCTCCATTCAATCATATCAAACCAGGATATTTCCTGGCAGTGAATCTGAGCTGGAATGTTCTGACAGATCCCAATAAAAGAACTATTGTTCTTTTAAAATGCAGGACCTTTCTAGGCTCTGATTCTGTATCAATATCCTGAAAATTCACTCACACTAGCCTTTTGTTTTAAAACAAAGCAAGTGTGGCTCAACAAATCTGAGCCACATCCCTGAGTTGGCCCAGGAGGGCAAGCCTAAAGCCATGTTGCAATGACTCATGCTTGCTTTCACAGACAGGCTCTTCTCACCCTGCCACGAATGCCTGGAACTTCTGAGTTTCCTGGCTTGGTTTTGAGGAATTTGAACAAATTCCTGTCTGGTACATTTTGGGAAAGCAAAATTCTGCTTTTAAAAGTTGATAGACTAGGCCAAGGAGAGACAAAAGCAGGGAGGGGAAATTCCTCTCTGTGCTTTTGGACCAGGGTCCAAAAGTTATTTTGTGTTCCTTCTGGGGGAATATTTATCTGCCCTCTATTCTTTCTGTGGTGCAAAGAGTCCTAACAAGACAGTGTGAAAGAGTTTTAGCTATTCCCTGAATTTTCACCAACTCTCCAGATTTAAAACTTAAAACAGCAAGATTTTTCTTTCATCAATCTGTTAGACGAGTCAAAACAACATAAAATTGAAAACTAATTCTTATTTAGTTTTGGATAGAACTTTTGGGGATACAGTAGCAACCACTAGAATTCTGATTATTTTATTGTATTCTGTAACGCAAGTACAGGTACTTGAGAAGTAGAATATTAAATAAGGAAAATATTTTGTAAAAATACATTGGCTGTGATTTTAATAAAGTAGCACTTTTTGAAACACATTTGTAACTGATTTAGTCATGTCTTATGAATTTAAAGCTAGAAGAGACCTTTGCTTCTATATCCCTTGAAGATTTGTTTATACCTTACTGTTTGGCATGTGGCTGCTCAGGTTGGCATTACATAATTTTTGACATCTCCTGTATAATGGTAGCATTGAGACAAACTTCTTCCTTATGTGAAAAATTTAAGAGCCAAGTACATAAATGATTTTTCATAACCAATTTCCCTTCTAGCAGCTGGAGAGAGCAACACTGTGGAGACTTGAAAAATATGCCAGAGGGTGGTACAGCTGCCGAATAAGTCGAGTTCCTAGGGCAGAGCTCAGGCATCTCTATTGCCCAGGTCGGTGGATCTCAACTACTACATAGACTGATAGTCAAAGTAGTTTATGGCTGTGGTTCAGTCCTCTCCAAAGGCTGATCCTCATACAGACCTCAGTTGAGGGAAGGAGAAAGTAGTAGCCATATCTAACATACTGTTATTTTTAAACCTCATAAATATGTGGATCTGAATTGATAGTTCTAAAGAAAACTACAAGGCAAAATTCACAATGGCTTTCCATAAAAGAGCTACCTTTACACACACACACACACACACACACACACACACACACACACACACACACTCTCTCTCTCTCTCTCTATTAGTCTTGCTGTAAGTTACCAGCAAGCCTAACCACAGGAATTCATATTCCATATAAACTCTTAACCCAAAAGATGATTTCTTATCATAAATCTAAGATAACAATGCAATATTCACAACATGTTATATAAGGACCCACTTAAGATTTCTTGCAATGTTAAAAAAAAAGAGATGCTTTAAACCTGAGATTGTTATTTTTTTTAAAGATAATATTTTGGTTTCTTAACTAATGGCATGATTCAGTAATATGAACTGATAAATTATTTTTCAATAAGAGTTATAGTATGTCTCATTTCAAGGCTCTAAAACACTTGCCCAAGAAGTGTTATTTCTAACTGAAAAAAAGTTAACTTATAAATGAAGTAGTTAGACTAATACATACGCAGACAAACAGGCAGTCAGACACACACCTGCTTTTACATACAAAATCCAAAAGTAAAACAAAGCCACAGGAATTCACATACTTGGAAGAACCCTCAGGCCTGCAGTTTGTTATTCTAGGCAAGGGAATATGAGAAATATTTAGTGATGGAACAGAGTGTATTCTGACAAACCACTGAAAGTATTTGAGCTCACACCCATGGTCATGAAGATGGAGAGAGGGCTTCTGGAGTTAACCACAGCTGATAGCAATGTGCTCATTGGTTGCTTCAGCTAACCAACCAACCAAGCTTCTTGTGTTTTTATTTTCAGAGGATTCCTGAAAGAGTTGATCTTTATTTTAAATAATACTACTTGGCTTAAGTGTAATTCAGAATCTGAAACTTTTGGAAATTCGAGCATTTTATTTTTGTAGGAAATACCCTTTACTCAGCCACTAGAGGCTTTTTGTTTTGACAAGACAAAGTGTCACTAACCATTGTTACACCAAAGTAAATAACACTTCAAAAATGTTCCCATTTCATTATTCAATGGTGAATTTTGTTTTAAATAAACTCTGACATCATATACAAAGAAGTAACTTTATACAGACTGACCAGATTGTATTTATATATTTGAAACATATATAGATATGTATATAATGACAATTTAAAAAATAGAAGTCTTGAATTTGAGAGAGAGGGTTTATGAAAAGGACTGAAGGGGGAAAGGGAGTGGAGGATAATGATGTCATCTAATTTTAACTTCAAAATTTCCTTCATTCACAAAGTACATGAGGAAAATATATACCCATTGTAGTATTTTTCACTGCTATGATGTAACGTTTTATAAAACTGAATTCTATCAGTTTTCTCTTCAACATGTTCTTTAGAGAACATCCAGTAACTTAATCATTCAGTGCCAACGGCCAGCTTTGACTTGGAGAGGGGTTCTGAGAAAAGGGGTGTCTGAGAGCAGCGAAAACAAATGACTTGAAGTCAAATCATGGGTTATAAGCTGGAGGCTTAGGTTCGGCTTGAGACAGCTTTTCTCATTTTACAATCACCGATGAGATGGAGAGCCTGTTAGGTAGTTTCCAGGGAGCTGTAATACATGAAACCAACAAGTTTTGTCTATTCTTTTTTTGCTAGTATGAACAAATATCCAACACATAGTAGAATATGTCCATAATAAATTATAGTTGAAAAGGAAATTAAAATTTTCCTCATATAATTGATTATGTAAGAAAACTGACAATTAGTAAAGAAATACATCCCTGGGCTAGAGAGATGGCTCAGCGGTTATGAGCATGGATCTTCCAAAGGTCCTGAGTCCAATTCCCAGCAACCACATGGTTGCTCAAAACCATCTGTAGTGGGGTCCATTGCCCTCTTCTGCTGTGTCTGATGACAGCTACAATGTACTCATATAAATAAAATAAATCTTTGAAAAAAATTGCAAGCTGGTATAACCACTCTGGAAATCAGTCTGGCGGTTCCTCAGAAAATTGGACATAGTACTATCAGAGGATCCAGCAATACCACTCCTGGGCATATACCCAGAAGATGCTCCAACATGTAATAAGGACACATGATCCACTATGTTCATAGCAGTCTTATTTATAATAGTCATGAGCTGCAAAGAACCCAGATGTCCCTCAACAGAGGAATGGATACAGAAAATGTGGTACATTTACAAGATGGAGTACTACGCAGCTATTAAAACCAATGAATTTATGGAATTCTTAGACAAATGGATGGATCTGGAGGATATCATCCTGAGTGAGGTAACCCAATCACAAAAGAACACACATGGTATGCACTCACTGATAAGTATATATTAGCCCAGAAGCTTGGAATACTCTAGATACAATTCACAAACCATGTGGAATTCAAGAAGAAGGAAGACCAAAGTGTGAACACTTTGATCCTTCTTAGAAGGGGGAACAAAATACCCATGGAAAAAGTTACAGAGACAATATGTGGAGCAGAGACTTAAGGAATGACCATCCAGAGACTGCTCCACCTGGGGATCCATCCCATAAACAACCACCAAACCCAGACACTATTGTGGATGCCAACAGGATCTGGCTGACAGTAGCCTCATATAGCTGTCTGTTGAGAGGCTCTGCCATGCTTGACAAACACAGAAGTGGATGCTCATAGTCATCCACTGGACTGAGCACAGGGTCCCCAATAAAGGAGCTAGAGAAAATACCCAAGGAGCTGAAGGGGTTTGTAGCCCCATTGGAGGAACAATATGAACTAATCAGTACCCCCCAGAACTCTCTGGGATTAAACCACCAACCAAAGCAAACAAATGGTGGGACTCATGGCTCTGGCTGCATATGTAGCAGAGGATGGTCTAGTCGGTCATTAATGGAAGGAGAGGCCCTTGGTCCTGTGAAGGCTCTATGCCCCAGTGTAGGGGAATGACAGGGCCAGGAAGTGGGAGTGGGTGGATTGGTGAGCTGGGGGACGAGGGAGGGGATGGGGGGTTTCAGAGGGAAAACCAGGAAAGGGGGTAATGTTTGAAATGTAAACAAAGAAAATATCTAATACTAATAAAAAAGAAATACATCCCTATGTACTGTAAATTAAATAAGGTCATCTAATCAGAAGACAGAATATTTATATAAGGAATATGCAAAACATGTCCCATTAGTCACTAGGAAGCTTCATGACTCAGAAACAGCAAACACACATCAGAGCAAATATGAACTTTTGGGACAAGGGCAAGACTATGTATGAACAGGTGGCCATTGCTAATGTGTTTTCTCTGTGACAGATGGTGTCTGCATTTTACAGCCTGCATAGTTCTATCACCTCAAATGCTCCAGACCCTTGTAAAACTCAGCCATACTACACTCTAGCATGCCAGTGCCTCTCATTCCAAGCTGTGACCTACAGAAACCCAGGAGCCATTGAGGTTTCTGTTCTCTCTGTTCCAACACACACAAAGGTAGCATGATCCTGTCAGAAAGACATAAGCACAGCTTTCACTTAAATGCCTGTAAGATCATACAGATTGTCTGTACTTACTTTCTTAGCTTAGAGTAATGTAAACTTCCCAAAGGCATGTTCAGGACAATGGGATGGGGGATGTAAATCTAATACTATGCAAAAGTCACCTTATCAGAGCCCTAAGGATGGACTTTGACAATGGGAAGGAAAAACCTTAAAAATAAAAAGGTGAAATGAAATGATAATATCTTTGAGGATTTAAACTTCTATAAAATCAAGTAATACTTTCTAATATATTTGTTTAAATTATTCTATTAATTTATTACCATGAAATAAATTATCATTATATTATTAAAAATTAAATTATCAAGAAAAATTGGTGAACATAAGAAATTGGTTCACACAATTATTAAACTAGAAAGAAGACAACGTGGCTTTGGCTTTGAGAAAGTTAAAAAAAAAAAAAAAGTCAACCCATCACATAATCCTAAATAAAGAGTCCAGGTTCTATGCAAACTTTGAAGAAAGTGTGGAATTTGCCAAAGGCTGGCCAATTTTCCTTGAGAAGACTCGAGTTCCAGTATGAATTATTCTCCCTATGAAGATGCTTATGAGAGGACATTTTGATGGATGGATGGACAGACAGACATACAATTGATAACATTTCTAGGAGAAGGAATCTTGTAGAATTTATGTAATTTCATAATAAGATATACTGACTATATCCATCAAAAAACGTGAATCTTTACCGAGTGATGACAGGCCTAGGTATATGTACAACTAGCTGCATAGTCTTATATAAATAGATTTATATGTACAAACTGAAGAGGAATTTCTATATTAATTTAAGATTAAGAGCTGTTCTAGTTTGAATGTGCATACCACCCATATGCATAAACTCTCTCAAAAATCTAACATTGTTACTTTTAAATGCTGATATTATTGGCAATGAATTATCAACTATAATTATTAATATTAACTAATAACAGCTGACTTAATGATAGTGTGTCTTATATTAAGTACAGAAACAGGGCAGCAGATATAGGGGTGGGCAGGGGGAGGTCCTGTTTAAGAAGGGAAATAAATAAACCCTTCTTAGGTTGTTGCTCAAGTGTTCATCCTGGGTTTGTTCTCATTTAACATGCTCCTGATCTGTTCCAAGTCCCCAGATCTCCCACGAAGTTAATGAAGAGTGTAACCAGGTATCTGCTTTTTTCTTCCTTTTTTTCTATGCCATGCACTATGTGTAAATTAATGCAGAATTGATGCTCCTAACACTCAAGTCAAAGTTGCTCTGCCCCCATATAAAGGGATGAAATGAAACTGTCTAATCATGGAGGTGGTGGGTCAAGGATCATCTATTATAAGTGAGTCTTCCCCAACCCTCAGAAGATTTCAGCATCGTCTTCTCTTTTATATTAGTAATCATTTTTATTTGTTTACATTTCAATTGATATTCCCTTTCCTGATTACCTCTCCACAAAGCCCCATCCCATGCCCCTTCCCCTATACCTCTATGAGGGTGCTGTACACCCACTCACCCACTCCTGCCTCACCACTCTAGCATCCCCGTATTCTGGAACATCAAGCCTCCACAGGACCAAGGACCTCCCCTCCCACTGATGTCAGATAAGGTTGTCCTCTGCTGAACATGTATCTGGAGCCATGAATCTCTCTGTTTACTCTGTTTGTGGTTTAGTCTCTGGAAACTACTATTGCTGATGCCAAGAAGCACTTGCTGAAAGGAACCTGGTATGGCTGTTCCTTGAGAGGTTCTACCAGCACCTGACCAATACAGATGGAGATACAGCCAACCATCAGACTGAGCCCAGAGACCCCAATGGAAAAGCTAGGGGAAGAACTGAAGGAGCTGAAGGGGATTGCAAACCCCATAGGAAGAACAATATCAACCAACTGGGTCACCCTAGAGCTCCAAGAGACTAAAACTGAGTCTTAAGGTGCAAAATGCTACCAGTCAGTGCTCTTCCAGTAAAAAAGACAATTATGCCCCTCCTCTTTGTCTCTTACACACCAGTAGATAAAAGTGACATGTGTCATATTGATTAGAAAGTAGTTTAAATTTTATATTATACTATTCCTCTAAAGTCAAATGATCATTAATCTAATTGTACTGTATTCATTACCTTTAGGAGCCAAAAGGAGGTAATCAGATATTTCATTTAAACCATCAAGAGAAACATTTTGGTCAGGAAAACCTTCTATTATTCTCAGTCTGCAGGTAATACTGGCATTGGCTATTGCATTTATTTGGACAGAAATATTGGTGATTTCCTCAAATTACACATTTATCCCAAATATTACATATTTATGCTTTCAAATGACATTTTATTTCTACATTCATCTCCATTAAATTCTATCAGTGCTGAAAATATCTGAGTCCCAATAAAGAAACATGTTCACTTTCATAAGTGTAAACACCAGCTTTTCTTCCTTCCTCTCTCTCCCCTCTTTCTTTCTTTCTTTCTTTCTTTCTTTCTTTCTTTCTTTCTTTCTTTCTTTCTTTCTTTCTTTCTTTCTTTCTTTTTTCTTTCTTTCTTTCTTTCTTTCTTTCTTTCTTTCTTTCTTTCTTTTCTCTCTCTTTTTTCTTTTTTTGGATGAAACTATTAGCAATCTATCACTGCAGCAATTTCCACTAAGAATATACTAGTTTATTCCCGTGCCTCTGAAAATTAGTTTTAAATGTTTTGCATATCTCACAAGAAGGAAAATGTGTTCAGACTATATTTCTCCATTTTTTTTTAATGTCTTAAAAGGTCTCTCGCTGGCAAGATGGCTCAGCAAGTAACATTGACTGCTCTTCCAAAGGTCCTGAGTTCAAATTCCAGCAACCACATGGTGGCTCACAACCACCAGTAATGAGATCTGACGCCCTCTTCTGGTGTGTCAGAAGACAGCTACAGTGTACTTATGTATAATAACAAATAAATCTTTGGGCAGGAGCAAGCAGGAACTTTGGGCAGGAGCAAGCAGAGTTGACCAGAGTGAGCAGAGGTCCTAAAAATTCAATTCCCAACAACCACATGAAGGCTCACAATCATCTGTATAGCTACATTGTACTCACATATATAAAATAAATAAATAAATCTTTAAAAAATAGGTCTCAGAGATTGTGAAATGATGTCATTATGTATATTGTAATAATAAAAATTGTTTCATAGATTCACACAATTAAGTTAAATTGGGATGCTATGATAATGTTTTTTATGGCGTCCTGGGAGGTTAAATGCCTAAATGCCTTTCACCTTTTAAACAAAATAACCTAAAACTACTTTCCATATTAAGCTTTAATTTTCCTAGACACTTGTAAATATTGAAACACAAACCCCACTGAAGGCACATCCTTCTTTAGGACTTTCTCAGTAACAGTCAAGGTAAAATTTCTATTATAAGTGGTAAGTGTTTCACTTAGTATTTACAGTGTTTTGGATTATAATGTTTATTTCCATTTGTTTTATTTTACAAACAAAATTTTCAAATGTTTCAAAGGAAAGACTATTTTCTTATAAATAACAATCTTTGATGTGGATAACTTGTATAAATGAGAACCCACAAAGAAGGCTTTGTGAGCCTCAGACAAATTTAATTTGGACACGCTATGGAAGTGAGGAAATTCAGCATTTTGACCTGGTACACTTGTTTGATATTAAGTCTGTAACTACATCTTAGAAGTGACCACAGTTACACTGCCACAGGACAAAAAAAAAAAAAATCTCCTTTCAACCATAATATACCTAGAAAATAAATTACCTTCCAAATTAAAAAGATTTAACAAGTGAAAAGACTATGATACATTTAACTTCCCTCTTCTAAAAACATGAAACATTTTGAGAATGTTCTGTGTTCTACTCATGAACTGAAACAAAGCATTTTTAATAAATGAGAGATTGTTGTTTGTATAAGTTCATTTACTCCACAGAATAAGGTTTTGGGCATCTGTGTATATCTAATACACAAATATTAGCAAGCAAGATTGAATTTAGGTGACTTTTGAGAATGTGGACTTGAAAAAGAAATATGTCAAATTATCATTATTTTCACCTGAAATTTGGATATTGAAATTTAGCAATATAAATTTCACAGTTTTTCTTCTTTTGTTAACAATTAAAAATTAAAAATATATCTATGAGTGATTTATCTGTAATTATGTTTGGGTACCATGTATGTTCCCGGTGCCCATTGAGGCTGGAAGAGGGAGCATCAGGTCCCAAGAACTGGAGTTACAGACTATTGTGAACTACCATATGGATGTGTAGAATCAAACCTGGACCTTTTGAGGAACAACAAGTGCTCTTAACAGCTGAGCTGTCTTGCCAGCTCTGAGTAGCACTACTTTTATTTATGAAATCACACCTAATCAGATAAACATTCAATTCAAGAAGTTTTTAGTTATCTCAAGTGTGAAGAAAATTAAGTATCTAAATATTTGTAATGCCATATGTTCATTATACTGTTGGGCATTGTAAGGACATTTTCATACAAGTGTGTAGTGTGCATGTCCATGTTCCTCCCCTATATCTCTACAGTGCTTCTTTCCCCATCCTGTTATCCCTCATGTGCTCTAGAGAGCTCAGCTTCTACTACAATATGCTATATACATGCATGGTTTTATGTACCTACATAAACTCTAGGATACATTCACTAGAGAAAGCATACAATAGTTCTTTTTCTATGTCTAGCTTAATTAGCTGAATATTTTTTAAAGGCAGCTTTCTATTATTTAAGTATCTGTGGATTTGTAGACTAATGTTTATCTTTGAAATTGATCTCAAATATAAAGTCTCTAAAGCCAAGTTATCTTTATCTCCTCACAACAGTCACTGACTACTATTTTTTCTGCTCATCCTCTTTCTCACTCCTTTGTGATGAGAATACTTGGCAATTCAATAGGTTCTATTTTCCATCTTCTCCCTTCTGTTGGTACAGTATCTACTCTGTGACTGACTTCTACCTTTGGGACGTCAATATCCAACAACAAAGTGAATTTTGTGTATGTGTGTGAAATTGATTTGAAAAATACATTTGAAGTCCTAGGTTCTTGACATTATAACCCACTAAAATTAATTTAAAATGAGAAAATTACAAGTTTTAGCATTCTGGCATAAAATCCACTTTACAAACCTGAATTTGGTTTAGGTCAGCATTTTCAACCCCTGCATTGCTCTTTTGGAAGAAAAATCACTGATTATTTTTATTTTTATTTTCTAGAAGCCTGAGGTAGCAGCTAATGCTACATAGTAGAGGCCTTGCTGCATGCTATTATTTCCAGCAACATAAAAAGTCAGGTCCGTTATAAAAGAATGTTAGGGTATGAATATAAAAAGGTCCTATTTTCATATCCTGTAAAATGGCCTACTCTCTTTCAAGACACCAACTACCAAAACCGGAGCATTATCATGACTTTCTGGTTCCTAGAGTCTGTCTCAGGAGGATTTATGTCATTGAATGCAGTTAGGCTCCTATCATTTTTTTTTTTAAATCTCAGATGACCAGGATGAAATTGTGCATTATTACTTTTGTTTTTACAAGGAATAAAGCTGTTGAAACATCCTCTGTTATAGCAACCATTCCTTCTCTTATTTGATTTTAATGCCTTCTTAGTAACAATGCCTTGGCATATATCTTTTCCCCTTTGATAATATTCTCATGGTGCTAAAACAAAGGGCATCTAAATATTTCCAGCGTGAAGAGCAAGTATGAGTTCTTGCACCATTTGACAAGACTAGTGGCATGGGATGATTATTTGATTATGTATCATCTGTCACCCTACATTACATCATTACATCTTCTGTTTATGGGTCAAATTCTTATTTAGACCATGCCTTATCCTTAGAACAATATGTACCATCTATGTTCTGGAAATTACATATATATATATGTTTTATTTACATATATAAAACAGAGAAGCAGGTATGAAAAGGAGAAACAAGAATGAGTCAAAGAATCCAGAAGAAAATGGGAGAATAAAAATTATCAATTGATTTTGAAATAAACCTATATTAAAGTGTTTAATTTCTTATAATGTCAATAGTTACTAGAAATGTATGAAAGTATCCTTCATACCTATTTTGGCTAAAAATTAAAATTAGTTACTATCCAATATTGAAACATTAAAAGAATAACAGATAGTACCTGGTAGGAGAGAGTATATAGGAAGGATATGAAGATGCCTGTTAAAAATAAAAAGTTGTGCATATCCAACATGCCTATTTCTGAAATGTGTTATAGAGAACTATTCACACATTGCAAGGAAGACTTGTCTATATCAGCAATCACACACAAAAGCAAGAAAGATGTCCATCCAATTATAGAATGATTTTTAAAAATGTGTGATAGTTTTATCTAAACCACATAAAGTCATGTTTATTCATGTGAACAAGATGTAAACAGCACTAAATATATCAAATATATATATATATACATATATTTCCCATATTTAAATGAGTTTGAAACTAAAAATATGTAGACTAAACTATGAAAATATTATTTTAGAAATAAAATTGGAGATGGTCATTAAAAAGATGTTGTTATTTTGTAGTATAAAGAAGAAAAAACTAATTTTTACCTAATTTTATATTTTAAAGTATTATTTACTGTATAGGTCTGAGTATTTTGCCAGATGTGCATCCCAGATACCCACAGAGCCCAGCAGAGGGAGTCTGATCCCCTGGAGGTGGAGTTACAGATAGTTGTGATCTCCAACTTGGGTTGCAGTCAATCCTGTTAAGCACCAAGTCATCTCCCTAAGTCACTTCATTCCATTTTATAAGAGTACAAGAAACAAGCAAACTGTAGGGCAGGTCTCCTACTACCAGCATTTGACTTTACATGGCACATAGCTAAAGTAAAATAGCTACTGTTAGATTATAATTTCAGAGATTGTCAATGAATTTGTCATTTATTTGCTTGTTTGATTCTTATTATAATAATAATAATTAGTAGTAGTAGTAGTTTTGAGACAAGATAAAATTGTGTGAGCCTAACTAATCTTGAGTACTGCATAGCCAAAGCTGACACTAACTCATGGTCCCCATTTTGGATACTGGAAAATCTCTTAATAAATTACCTGAATATAACTTATTTCTCAGAAGTTTTTGACATTTGATTTCAGGGTTACAGGTCTATCCTATAGAAAGTAAAACACAGGACATGATATCAGTGTGTAAATGATCACTTGAAGATTATTTGACACTGTAAAATGAATACATTAAAGTATGCAATATATAAATGATATATATCATCAGCTTCAGGGTGGAATTCCCTCCTTTTAAAGTATATGATATATCCTAATCTGCAAGAAAGCAATGATTACAAAATTATTTTCAGTTCATTGACTCACTAACTTTAAAAACTCTAAGGAAATCATCTTTTTAATGTTTGATGATTTCAAACCTAGTGACATGGATAATGATCTTGGATATTTGACTTCTTCCCAAACTTGTATAATTTCTGATTAAAAGTGAACTGATTTCTTTAAACTGCAATAAAATTATCATAGTGCAATCTAAACTAAGCTTAAATTAAATTTTAATTTTAGTTTAAAGTTTCCATAAGTATTTTCTTATGGATTTTTTTTTTTTTAGTTCTTTTGAGATTTAGGACAATGCATTTTGATCATGTTCACCCCTCTTAAAATTCCTCCCAGATTTATCCATCTCTAGACATATCCAACTTTATGACACTTAAAAACAAAATCATCAAGTCCAATTGTGCTGCCAATATCCAACACTCTTAGATGTGTGGCCACCCACAGAGCCTGAACAACTTTCTAAGAATACACTCTTGAAGAAAACTGACTTTCCTTCTTCCAGCATCGATCATTTGTCAAAACTTCTTTTGCTATAAGTGAGACTTTGTGTCTACTTCCCTTCTCCATGTTGTGATTTTTGTCTTACTTGAGTTTGCATGAGTCTTATGCATGCTGTCAGAAACTTTATGAGTCAACGTCTCAGTTGTATCTGGAATATACTGTTTCCTTGTAGTAATCTATTACCTCTGGCTCTTATAATCTCTCCACTTCTTTTCCCACAGTGATTCGCAAGTCTTGGAAAAATGGGGTGTGATATAGCCTCTCATTTAATGCTCAGAATTATGTAGTTTCTTATTCTCTGCACATTGTAGGTCTCTGTATTAATTTCCATCTACTACTAAGCTTCCTTTGATGAGTGTTGAAAGATGCATTTATCTATGGATATAATAGCAAATCATTAGGAGTCAGTTTAGTGTTATGTACTTTAGTACTACCATAGTACTACACTAGGGTCAATGACCTGTCAAGTTATATGTTCTTGGCTCCAATAATGGTGCCATATATGCTTTACATCTTGTGTACTGGGCCTTAAATCCAATCAGAAAGTGGTTGGTTACTCCCATGACATTTATGCCACTATTGCTTCACCAGTGATTGTGTTTTTCCAGGCCAGTTGTTTTTGGAGGGTGAGGGATGGGGCTGTAGTTTTTATATTAGGTTAATGTTTTATTTTTCATCCAGTAGTGAACATAGCACCTTCTAACACAATGAAAGCTGTTAAGTAGAGTTAAAGCATCTACCATCTTGGGTTTTCCATGTACAACAACTCAAGTATGATGTCTCTTCACCAAAGCTATCAGATTTTGGAGGATAGTCACAACCATTGGCAATAACCTATACTGTTTCTGGGTCTGTGGAACTACACTGGCCAACAACTCCAATATATTTTTAGAACATTTAAAAATGTATTCAACGAAAGAAAATTACCTCACTTAAAAACAGACATGTAACCAACATTGTATTTTTCTATTTTTCTTAGTTCTTTGAGAATTTTATATAATGTATTTTACAATATTAATCTTTCTCATTTTTCCCATATGCATTACCTCTTCCCTACCCACCCAACTTTGTCTTCTTTCTTTTTAATTAAACACACCAAGTACAGTTATCCTGCCCATATAAGTTTAGATGTGTGGCCTTCACTGAAGGGTGGCCAATCCACGAATGATTACACCCTTAAAGAAAATTGTATCTTTTGAAGTAAGATAATTTTGTTTTGTTAAATAAATCTTTAAAATTTCTAAAATTTATTCTACAAATTAATAGTAATCATGGTTTACTGTCTTTATTAGTAGATTTTTAGCATCTAAAGTTTTCTGATTTGTTTAATCTATGCTTAATTAACATAAGGTTTGCTCTTAATTGTATTAATACATCAAATAATAAACTTATAATTAATAGAGTAGGCAGCAACTTATAAATAATGAGGAGATATTTATAATTCTTCAAAGATGGCAAGATTTGAATACCCAACCATTACATACCATAGCAATTTGTATTAGCTAGGATAAATTTTTCAGTGTTATCAAATTTTTCTGAATAAATTATACATTTAATAACAAAATCTGCTGATAATGCCAACAAATTTGTACTCAGTTTTCCACATGAACAATGCTAACACAAATATGCTAATTCAACAAAACTATAATATGCTCTTAGATTCTAATTTCATAGTTCTTCTGTTGTTAGTAAAACTTCAAATTTATTTTTAAATTTTTCTTTCCTCAGATTAAACCAATTACTTCAAGAATCTTAACATAATCTGAAGAATAGAGTTTAAAGATTCTTATATGACTCCTAGTCTTTATCTATAGTCTTGTCATCATCAGATATATTATAATTTAAACCCATAACCTAAGCATTTATAATGGAATCTTGCAGGGGAGATAAAAGTTTTTCTGATTATCCCCAAGTGCAAGAGAGATAAGAATGGATTGTTCTATATGCAATGGTGTTTATGCGTATATGCCATTGATTTCTTGTAATGCTGCTGTGTGGATGGTTTGAAGACTATATGCTGTCTAGTCTTATGTCTGTTTTATACAAGCTAGAGTAATCTGAAAGGAAAAAAAAAAAAACTTCAATTGTGAAAATGCCTTCATAAGAACCAGCTGCAGGGAATTTTCTCAATTGATGAATAATAGGGGAGGGCCCAGCCCATTTTGGGTGGTACCATCCCTGGGCTTGTAGTCCTAAATTCTAGAAGAAAGAAGGCTGAGTAAGCCATGAGGAGCAAGCAGGTAAGCAGCACTCCTTCGCAACTCTGTCTCACCTCCTTCCTCGGGCTCCTGTCCTGTTTGAGTTCCTATTCTGACTTCCTCTGATGATAAACACTGATGTGGAAACATAAGCTGAATAAACCCTTTCTTCCCCAAGTTGCTCTAGTCATGGTGTTTAATCACAGCAATAGTAATCCTAACTAAGATAAAGACTTATGAATGGTTATGTCAGATACCTTCTATCCTAATTTTATTTCTGTTGCTCTGATAAAATATCCAGACAAAAAGCAATAGAAAATAAAGGGTTTAGTTTAGCTTACAATTCCTGATTACAATCGCTCACCACAGGGAAGTGTAGTGGGTTGGCCTAATACTGCTTGTATTCTAATGATAATTTGGGACCCTCAAGGCTGGTTACCCCAAAGATGAAAGAGTTGGCATGTAAGACACTGAGTGACCCTGCCCCCAGTTAATTGTTACTGGTAAATAAAGATTTCTGCAGCCAATAGCTGGGCTGAAGAGACATAGGTGGTGTTGGGGTTCCAGCAGCTTGGTAGAGAGAGGACCAAGAAGAGTGAAGGAGGAGAAAGAAGCCTCCACGAAGTGAAGGAAGAATGTGCAGGACAGGAGAAAGGAGAGTAGTTATGGGTTAAGAGAGAGGAAAATGTGTCCCTGAGGGCTACTCAATTGGAGCTAAGAGCAGCCCAGTTGAAACATAGTAAGTAATAATTTGGGGTTATCATTAGGAAAGTAGATTCTAACAGCATGGAGGTTAAGCAGCTGCTCAGCTATTGTGCTGCCTAAGGCATGTTGTAAATATAAAGGCTGTGTTTGTGTGTTTTTATCTAGGAGCTCAATAACCAAAGGTAGGGTAGAAACCTCAGACCAGTATTTTTATTATTATTTAATACAGGGAAGTTAAAGCTGTGACTTAAGGCATCTATATACATCTAAAGCCACGAGAAAGAGAGAATAAATGCACGATGCCTACTTCTCAATTCAGTTTCTCCATGTTTATATCCTAGGGAATAATATTGCACACTGTGGGCTGAGTCTTCTCACAGCAACCTAGATGAGACCATTACCCACAGACATGACCGCAGCACAGCCTTATAGTTATCTGTCACTAAGACTCTCTTCCCAGGTGTCTCTAGATTTGGATGCAATGTTGACAATCAAAACTAACCAGCATGAGGTGCTCTCTCAAGTGTCTAAGCTTACGTTCTGACATTTTGTTGTAGACTGATAAAGTCGTTCCTGAGGCTCATATGCACATTGAATAAATAAATAAAAAAAGCATTTCATTCAAGCAAAATAAAGGAAATAAAGTTTAACCTGCTAATGGGCCTCATAGGCTATTGATAATTAAAGTAAATATTTTCAGTATAGTTCTATTTAATTTAGTAACAAGTTGGCAAAAATTTTACTAGCAAGAGTAAAATGGCCTATAGGTTTTATAATTCTATAGCTTTTGCTGGTCTTCATCAATTCAATTGTTTGAATATTCTTTGGTTTTGTTTTTGTTTTTGTATTTATTTTTTAGATAGTGCTTCTCTGTGTAACCCTGGCTGTCCTGGAACTCACTCTTTAGGCCAGGCTGGTCTTGAACTAAGAAATCTGCCTGCCTCTTCCTCCTGAGTAATATTTTAATAGACTCCTCTTTGGTAAAAACAAACAAACAAAAAACCAAAGAAGTACAACAATAGAAATACCAAAATATATTAAACAGCTTATTAAGTTACATAATCCTTATAAGATATATTTTGTTTTTAACAACCTTTTATTAGTTATTTTATTTTAACTATAATTTTAATTTTTATTTTTTTGCTGTGATCATTGTACTTATTATCCTTTTCCTTGATGCATTTAGTTTCTAGAATCCTCAGTTACTGGCACTACTAAAATGTTTCCTGTTCACCATTTATTGTTTCTTAGTGACATGAATCTCTATAGGAGAGATCCACTAGCAAAAAGCATAAAACTTCCACATGTAAAAATACAGACTATGGACAAATTAATAAGTTCATTGATGCCAAGATGGCAATAAACTATAGGCCCTAACACACTGATAGGTAGGCTTGAGTATTGTGAACCCACCTAGGAACCTTCCCTTTCCCATGCTTGGCACAATGTGGGCTGTGTAGTCATATTTATTTCTGTTCTTTAATGCAATAGTGAATGGGCACTGCATTCACATCCATTCATAATTATTTGCATATCTTGCGCATAGTCTGCTACTGCCCCTGAATTTCTTCTTTTCTTTCACATCCTTAGTGGCCCAGGGTTCTCCCACACATTGAGTGAAGATCTGTTCTTATTTTCCCACCAGCTGCTCCTGTCCTTTCTTCGCCATCCAGCAAGTGCTATCTACTTTCTGACAGTGATTTTCTCCTCAGCCTTTGCAGTCTAATCACAGACAGATGCAAGCTAATTAGCCCCTCCAGGTGTCTTCCCATAGGTTAAAATGAAATGTGGCTAGGACACCTGATGGCATTATGAAAGAGGTCTCATCCATTACTTTGACACAATTTCGGTTCCTTCTGGCATCATCTGTTTTAATCTTACAAAGCTTTGTAAAAGTCAGCTAACAACAACAACAACAACAAAATAACTCATGATATTCCTTTTAATCCAAGGAGAAAAACACCATTTGTTCTTACTGGAAGTACGGATTTCTAAATAGCTAATGGAGAAAACAAGGGAGAGAGGGAGAAGGGGAGGAAGGATGGAGGGAGAGGGGGAAGGGGAGAGGGAGAGGGGAGGGGGAGGGGAGAGGGAGAGGGGAAGAGGAGAGGGAGGGGAGGGAGAGGGAGCAGGATAAAAGAATGAGGAACTGTGAACTGTTATACTTCAGCAGAAGAGAGACAATTAAATGTAATTTAGTTTTCAGAGACCAGTGTGTAGAATGTGTGAGGGTTGGCCTTCACTGTTAACTTGACTGGGTTGAGAGATGCCTGGGTAACTAATAAAATCTACCTCTGGGTGTGTCTGTGAAGGTATCTTTTAAATTTAATTTAATTTATTTTTTTTATTTATTCACTTTATATCCTGCTCACTGCCCCCCTCCAGGTCACCGTCTCCCACAATCCTTCCCCCCCCCACCCCTGCCTTTTCAAGTCTCTGCAATGCTAGGTGCTTCCTCCAAATACTTTTTTTTTTAAAGTAGAGAGCTATACAGAGAAACCCTGTCTCGAAAAACCAAAAAAAAAAAAAAAAACAAAAAAAAAAACAATTAATTTTATTTCTTTACAGTCCAGTTATTACAGCCCTCCTGGTCTGCCTTCCTACAGTTCCTCATCCCATTCCTCCTCCCTCTAAGAGAATGTCTCCCCAACCCCTGTCAGCCCTCCCCAATACCTGGGGCCTCAAGTCACTAGAGGGTTAGGCACTTTTCCCAGAGAGGACAGACCATGTAGTCCTCCGCTGTATATGTGTCCTGGACCTTGGACCAGCTGCCTGTTTGATGACTCAGTGTCTGAGGGACCTCAGGGGTCCATGTTAGTTGTGACTGCTGGTCTTCCTATAGAGGCATCTATTTTAAGCAGTGCTTCTTCATTTGTATAGGAGTATTCACATATTCTCAACCCAGAATTGGTTTAATCAGTATTAGTGTAGTCAGTATATTTGGTATTGAAGGCCACTTAAATGTCTCTCAGTGAGAGTAAAATTAACAGCGCTTTGTGTTTAAAATTATGAAGTTTACAAAAAAGAAAGATGAAAGGAAGTTAGAGTGAGAGGAAGGAGGGAGGGAATTATATACGCCAGTGTTTATTTTATATTCTATTTAAAATATATACTGAAGCCCCGAGGGCCAGCAGAAAGAATGGAAATAGGCAAACTCAGGAGGTAGGAGATTGGGGGGGGGGGTGTAAAAATGTACCAGAGACCTGAGATGTTAGAGAATACCAGGACTCAAAGGGAGGGAACTTAGATGAAATGCTCTACAGTGGGGAGAGGGAAGTTGTAGAGTCCACCTGCAGCGGGAAGACAGAGCATCAAATGAAGGATGGAGTTGCCATCCCACAGTTCAAATTCTGACCCACAATTGTTCCTGTCTGAAAGAATTACAGGGATGGAAATGGAGAGGAGCCTGAGGAAACAAAGGTCCAGCAACAGGCCCAAAGTTGGATTCAGCTCAAGGGGAGGTCCCAAGGTCTAACACTATTACTAAGGCTATGAAACGCTCACAAAAAGGGACCTATCATGACTGCACTCCGAAAGATCCAACAAGCAGCTGAAAGAGTCAGATGCAGATATTTGCACTTAACCAATGGACAGAAGCTGCTGATCCCTGCGGTTGAATTAGGGAAAAGCTGGAAGAAGCTGAGGAGAAGGGCAACCCTGTAGGAGGACCAGCCATCTCAATTAACCCGGACCCCCGACCCAAGATATCTCAGACACTGGACTACCAACCAGGCAGCATACACCAGCTGATAAGAGGCCCCCAACACATATACAGCAGAGGACTACCGGGTCTGAGTTCACTCAGAGAAGATGCACCTAGCCCTCAAGAGACTGGAGGCCCCAGGGAGTTTCGAGGTCTGGTGGGGTGGGTGGTGAGTGGTTGGGACATCCTTGTGGTTGGGGGAGAAGGGGGCAGGGAGAAGGTAAGGGATGTGGAACAGTTGGAGGGCGGACTGGGAAGGGGACAAAATCTGGAGCGTAAATAAATATTAAAAATTTAAAAATATTTATATTTTAAGGTATATAAATCATGACTATAAATGTTAGTTTAAACCACGGGATATCACAAATACATAGTATATTTTAAAAAATCATATTATCACTCCCCTCCCCTTGTGTTCCCATTGCACATGCCCTTCACTGACTGCTGGAAACTTCTTCCAGAAGCTGTATTTTCTAACCCATTCACCAGGAACTCCTAAACAGATGCTGGACAGCAGACAGTGGCTTCCTCCTCTTCCGTTACATTTGCAAAATATACTTAACAATATCTTACTTTTTCACATTTAGAATAATACCTGAAAATTAACTTCAGTTAAGTTTGGGGTGTCCTTTCAGGATCTAGTCTATCCCAGACTTCCTGTCTTTTAAAACCCTGGTGACTACAATGTATCTCAAGCAGAGTGATAACTTGATCCCCTGGGGGTTTTCCCATAGCCATTGTTCTTGCGAGTTTCATACTGAATCTTGTCACATATTCAGCAGAAATAGGTTGGATTTTCCTTATCCCATAACAATGGAACTCCTTAGAGAGCAAATATAGAATAGTCAGATTAAGGTAAGTACAAATGCTTTGGATTCTGAGGTTTGATTGTCCCAGCTCTTTCTTCCATATGCATCCTTCACAAAAATCAATAAGCAATTGCAGTGGCAATATTAAGCATAATGAAAAATGCAGGGAAAACTACCTTTTTGTACTTTTTTTTCTGAAAGCAATATAAATCTCAATTACACGTTTTACAAATTAGTCTTGAGTGTGGCTTTTTAAATGTAGGTGCAGTAGAAACATACAGCAGAAACACAGATGTATAATCAATTTCTATTTTCTATCTACTTATACAGTTTACTTCTGGTATCATGCAGAGGACCAAGACACATAGTTTAACAACATAAAATCTGAGACTTAGTCTTTTAGCTGCAGCATTGAGAAAGTTCAATTTATAGCCTATTACGATTTGATTCAAGATAATTTGCTTTTACCATTTTTATATTCATATTTAATATCAGATTACTATGAGACAAATTATCATAAAAATAGAACGGCACTCACATCATGCATCAGAACTGAAGCATTGGTCCTGTGTGTGAGGGTTCATTGTACTGTGTGTGAGGATTCTTTGTCAGTCTTATCTCAGTGAGATACACAGGTGGATCCTTGTACTGAATGCTCTTGTAATGAAAGCAGTCACTGGTGCTTCTCACTGGTATTTAATTAAGTGATTTATGGTTCTCATGGGAATCTGAGTCCATCTTATGGTCAATACTACCAAAGCCAAAAAAGGACAACATTGTAAAGTAAACAACAGTAAGAATATGAGTATTTCTCATTGGGGAGGAAACCAAGACACCTCAGTATACAAAGCCACATTTTCCAGATTCTCTTGAGAATCAGAAAATTTGATAGACTCAGCTACTCCTTTTTTTTCTTATTTCTTTGTTCTTGCATCTTTTAAAATGATCAATTTAGTTATTGATAGCAGAAAAAATTACAAAATTAAAAGACTCTTTCTGTAAATTTGTATAAGCATCCAAAAATCACGTTGTAATTCCTGGTAAGCTAACAACTGGTAGCTTATACATCTTATACTTTAAGAAGTATATAAGGAAAACTTGATGATTTTTTTTATTAAGAAGGCTAGTTTGTTGAATTCAAATGCACAAATAAATAGACTGATGATAAATATACATAGACTAAACATTTACATACTTTTGGTCTAATCATTATTTCTAGAAAATGTGGCATAACAACCACTTACACAACATTCAGATTGTGTTAACAATAGTTAATGGGGAGTCGGCAGACACACCCATGGTACCTAGAGGACTCGCCATGTGATCTTAGGATCACTGGTGAGTGGAACAGGACATCTGTTCCAATCCAATCACATGGGACCTGAGACAGCAGAAGGGAAGCAGAAAACCAGCCTGACCTGGCCACAAGTCCCTTCTGGTCGGCACCAGCACCAGGTCACCTAGGGCCCAGAGTCAGTGGACACCCCCATGATCCCCAGAGGACTCTCCGAGAGATCTTAGGATCACTGACCAGACAGCTTTATGGTCCTCAAAGGAGACACCACTTTCAGGCACTGTAACACATCCAGGATCTTAGGACAACAGGATCCCAGGATAACAGGAGCTAGGTCACACCAGTATTTCAGAGTCTCAGAGGAAGCTTGATTGCCAAAAACTCTGACACACCCAGAATCTCAGGTTCACAGGAGCTCACAAGCAAAAGATCACAGAGAAAGCTGGACTCTGAGGAGTCCTGAATCAACAGGGATTATATGAAGGACAGGCTCCAATCAGATATATTGAGGGCAGCAAGCACTTGAGATAATCAGGTGGCAGGAGGCAAGCATGAGAACATAAGCAACAGAAACCAAGGTTACTTAGCATCATCAGAACCAAAGTCTTCCACCATAGCAAGTCCTGGATACACCAACACACTAGAGAAGCAAGACATGGATCTAAAGTCACTTCTCATGATGATGATGGAGGACTTTAAGAAGGAAATACAGGAAAACACAGGTAAACAGCTAGAAGCCTTTAAAAAGGTATCACAAAAATCCCTTAGAGAGTTACAGGAAAACACTACCAAGCAAGTGATAGAATTGAACAAAACCGTCCAGGATCTAAAAATGGAAGTAGAAACAATAAAGAAAACCCAAAAGGAGACAACTCTGGAGATAGAACCCTAGGAAAGAAATCAGGAACCATAGATGTAAGCATCACCAACAGATTACAAGAGATGGAAGAGAGAATCTCAGGTGCAGAAGATTCCATAGAGAACATGGACACAACAATGAAAGAAAATGCAAAATGCAAAAAGATCCTAACTCAAAACATCCAGGAATTCCAGGACACAATGAGAAGACCAAACCTAGGATAATAGGAGTAAATGAGAATGAAGATTTTCAACTTAAAGGGCCGGCAAATATCTTCAACAAAATTATAGAAGAAAACTTCCCAAGCCTAAAGAAAGAGATGCCCATGAACATACAAGAAGCCTACAGAACTCCAAATAGACTGGATCAGAAAAGAAATTCTTCCTGACACATAATAATCAGAACAAAAATGCACTAAATAAAGACAGAATATTAAAAGCAGTAAGGGGAAAAGGTCAAGTAACATATAATGGCAGGCCTATTAGAATTACTCCAGACTTCTCACCAGAGACTATCCATCCCAGGTTACTATACCCAGCAAAACTCTCAATTACCATAGATGGAGAAACCAAAGTATTCCATGACAAAACCAAATTCACACAATATCTTTCCACAAATCCAGCCCTTCAAAGAATAATAATGGGAAAACACCAATACAAGGACAGAAACTACACCCTAGAAAAAGCAAGAAAGTAATCCTTCAACAAACCTAAAAGAAGAGAGCCGAAAGAACAGAATCCCAGTGTCAACAACAATAACAGGAAGCAACAATTACTTTTCTTTAATTTCTCTTAATATCAATGGACTCAATTCCCCAATAAAAAGACATAGACTAATAGACTAGCTACACAAACAGGACCCAACATTTTGTTGCTTACAGGAAACCCATCTCAGGGAAAAGGACACACACTACCTCAGAGTGAAAGGCTGGAAAACAATTTTCCAAGCAAATGGTCTGAAAAACAAACTGGAATAGCCCTTCTAATATCAAATAAAATTGACTTCCATCCCAAAGTTATCAAAAAAGACAAGGAGGGGCACTTCATATTCATCAAAGGTAAAATCTACCAAGATGAACTCTCAATTATGAATATCTATGCTCCAAATACAAAGGCAGCCACATTTATTACAGAAAATTTAGTAAAGCTCAAAGTACACATTGCACCTCACACAATAATAGTGGGAGACTTCAACACCCCATTCTCATCAATGGACAGATCATGGAAACAGAAATGAAACAGAGACACATGGATACTAATGGAAGTTATGAAACAAATGGATTTAATTTATATCTACAGAACATTTTATCCTAAAACAAAAGGATATATCTTCTTCTCAGGGCCACAGAGTACCTCCTCCAAAATTGACCATATAATTGGTCACAAAACAGGACTCAACAGATACAAAAATATTGAAATTATCCCATGCATCCTATCTGATCATAACTGACTAAGGCTGATCTTCAATAACAACATAAGTAATAGAAAGCCAACATTCACATGGAACCTGAACAACACTCTACTCAATGATTCCTTGGTCAAGGATGAAATAAAGAAAAAAATTAAAGACTTTTTAGAGTTTAATGAAAATGAAGCCACAACATACCCAAACTTATGGGACACAATGAAGGCAGTCCTAAGAGGAAAGCTCGTAGCCCTGAGTGCTTCCAAAAAGAAAACTAGAGAGAGCATACACTAGCAGACTGACAGCACACCTAGAAGCTCTAGAACTAAAGGAAGCAAATTCACCCAAGAGGAGTAGATGGCAAGAAATAATCAAACTCAGGGCTGAAATCAATCAAGTGGAAACAAAAAGAACTATTCAAAGAATCAACCAAAGCAGGAGCTGGTTCTTTGAGAAAAATCAACAAGATAGATAAACTCTTAGCCAGACTCACTAGAGGGCACAGGGCCAGCACCCTAATTAACAAAATCAGAAGTGAAAAGGGAGACATAACAACAGATCCTGAGGAAATCCAAAACACCATCAGATCCTTCTACAAAAGGCTATACTCAACAAAACTGGAAAACCTGGATGAAATGGACAAATTTCTAGACAGATACCAGGTACCAAAGTTAAATCAGGGTCAGATTAATGACCTAAACCGTCCTATATCCCCTAAAGAAATAGTCATTAATAGTCTCCCAACCAAAAAAAGCCCAGGACCAGATGGGTTTACTGCAGAGTTCGATCAGACCTTCAAAGAAGATCTAATTCCAGTTCTTCTCAAACTATTCCACATAAGAGAAACAGAAGGTACTCTACCCAATTCATTCTATGAAGCCACAATTACTCTGATACCTAAACCACAGAAAGACCCAACAAAGATAGAGAACTTCAGACGAATTTCCCTTATGAATATCAATGCAAGAATACTCAATAAAATCCTTGCAAACCGAATCCAAGAACACATCAAAACAATCATCCAACATGACCAAGTAGGCTTCATCCCAGAGATGCAGGGATGGTTTAATATATGGAAATCCATTAATGTAATTCATTATATAAACAAACTCAAAGACAAAAACCACATTATCATCTCGTTAGATGCAGAGAAAGCATTTGACAAAATTCAACACCCATTCATGATAAAAGTCTTGGAAAGGTCAGGAATTCAAGGCCCATTCCTAAACATAATAAAAGCAATCTACAGCAAACCAGTAGTCAACATCAAAGTAAATGGAGAGAACCTTGAAGCAGTCCCACTAAAATCAGGGACTACACAAGGCTGCCCACTTTTTCCTACCTATTCAACATTGTACTTGAAGTCCTAGCCAAAGCAATTCAACAACAAAAGGAGGTCAAGGGGATACAAATTGGAAAGGAAGAAGTCAAAATATCAGTATTTATGATAGTATATATAATATGCTATGATATATATATCATATTATATATAATATGATAGTATATATAATATAGTATAAATATATGATAGTATATATAAGTGACCCTAAAATTTCCAGCAGAGAACTCCTAAACCTGATTAACAGCCAGCACTTGGGAGGCAGAGGCAGGTGGATTTCTGAGTTTGAGGCCAGCCTGGTCTACAAAGTGAGTTCCAGGACAGCCAGGGCTATACAGAGAAACCCTGTCTCTCAAAAAACCAAAAACTAAAACAAAATAAAATCATAAATAAATAAATAAATAAAATAACTCAAACAATCAGTGCCCTTTCTCTACACAAAGGACAAACAGGCTGAGAAAGAAATTAGGGAAACAACACCTTTCTCAATAGTCACAAATAATATAAAATACCTTGATGTGACTAACTAAGGAGGTGAAAGATCTGTATGATAAGAACTTCAAGTCTCTGAAGAAAGAAATCAAAGAAGATCTCAGAAGATGGAAAGATCTCCCATGCTCATGGATTGGCAGGATCAATATAGTGAAAATGGCTATCTTGGGAAAGCAATCTACAGATTCTATATAATCCCCATCAAAATTCCAACTCAATTCTTCACTGAGATAGAAAGGGCAATTTGCAATTTCATCTGGAATAACAAAAAACCTAGGATAGCAAAAACTCTTCTCAATGATAAAAGAACCTCTGGTGGAATCACCATGCCTGACTTCAAGCTGTAGTACAGAGCAATTGTGATGGAAACTGTGTGGTACTGGTATAAGGACAGACAGGTAGACCAGTGGAGTAGAGTTGAAGACTCCGAGAATCCACACCCCTATGGTCACTTGATCTTTGACAGGAGAGCTAAGACCATTCAGTGGAAGGAGGACAGGGTATCAACGAATGGTGCTGGCAAGACTGGCAGTTGTTGTGTAGAGTTGCAAGTTGATCCATTCTTATCTCCTTATACTAAGATCAAGTCAAGTTGGATCAAGGAATTCCACATAAAACCGGAGACACTGAAACTTCTATAGAGGAGAGGGTGGGGAAGAGCCTGGAGGGTATGGGCACAGTGGAAAAATTCCTGAATAGAGCAGAGGTGGCTTGTGCTGTGGGATCAAGAATTCACAGGTGGGACCTCATAAAATTGCAAAGCTTCTGTAAGGCAAAAGACACAGTCCGTGGGACAGGAAGGCCACCAACAGTTTGGGAAAGGATCTTTATCAATCCTAAGTCAGATAGGGGACTAATGTCTATATAGAGAGAGCATGAGAAGATGGACTCCAGAAAACCAAATGACCCCATTAAAAAATGGGGCACAGAGCTAAACAAAGAATTCTCAACTGAGGATTACTGAATGGTTGAGAAGCACCTGAAAGGATGTTCGACATCCTTAATCATCAGGGAGGTGCAGGTCAAAACAGCCCTGAGATTCCACCTCACACCAGTCAGAATGGCTGGGATCAAGGGTTCCGGTGACAGTGGCTGTGGAGATGGAGGAGAGCTCCTCCATTGTTGGTGGAATTTCAGGCTTGTGCAGCCACTCTGGAAATCAGTCTGGCGGTTCCTCAGAAAATTGGACATGGTACTACTGGAGGATCCAGCAATACCTCTCCTGGGCATATATCCAGAAGAAGTTCCAACTGGTAATAAGAACACATGCTCCACTATGTTCATAGCAGCCTCATTTATAATAGCCAGAATCTAGAAAGAACCCAGATGCCCCTCAACAGAGGAATGGATACACAAAATGTGGTACATTTACACAATGGAGTACTACTCAGCTATTACAAAGAATGAATTTATGAAATTCCTGGGCAAATGGATGGATCTGGAGGGTATCATCCTGAGTGAGGTAACCCAATCACAAAGAAGTCACTTGATATGCACTCACTGATAAGTGGATATTAGCCCATAAACTTAGAATACCCAAGATATGGTTTGCAAAGCACATGAAACTCAAGAAGCGGGAAGAGCAAAGTGTGGACACTTCGCCTCTTCTTAGAATTGGGAACAGAACACCCATAGAGGGAGTAACGGAGACAAAGTTTGGAGCTGAGTTGAAGGGATGGACCCTCCAGAGACTGCCCCACGTGGGAGTCCATCCCATAATCAGCCACCAAACGCAGACACTATTGCATATGCCAGCGGGATTTTGCTGAGGGGAGCCTGATATGGCTGTCTCTTGTGAGGCTATGCCAGTGCCTGGCAAACACGGAGGTGGATGCTAACAGTCAGCTATTGGATCGAACACAGGACCCCCAATGGAGGAGATGGGGAGAGTGCCCAGGGAGCTGGGGAGGGGGAGTGTCTGCAACCCTATAGATGGAACAACAATATGAATTAACCAGCACCCACAGAGCTCGTGTCTCTAGCTTCATATGTAGCAGAAGATGGCCTAGTCCGCCATCATTGGGAAGAGAGGCCCCTTGGTCTTGCAAACTTTATATGCCCCAGTACAGGGGAAACACCAGGGCCAAGAATTGGGAGTAGGTGGGTAGGGGAGCAGGGTGGGGGGGAGGGTATAGGGGACTTTGGGGATAGCATTTGAAATGTAAATGAAGTAAATACCTAATAAAAAATCGGGAAAAAAAAACAATAGTTAATGGGGGTAATGTAGAGGTGACATAAAATGCCCCGAGGATTTGGATAGTTTATGTACAAATATACAACTTGAGCATCAGAGGATTTTGGTATTTTGAGGGTCCCTGGAACCAATCTGTAAAGATACTGAGAGGTGACTGTATATAAGAACTTTCTGTCACACAGGAGATAAAGGATTACACTCTGAGCCAGACACCAACAACCTCACCATACAGGAATCATTGGTTTTCAGTGTATGTCATTCTTGTTTCCACCCATCTGTTGACCTCAGACAAGAGAACAAAGTGCAGTTATCTAGAGGTCCCTGCATTGGAGGACACATCATGTCCATTATCAAGATAAGATTTTTGTCATAAACTGGTTGTCTTTACAAGCCACAGGCATGCAACTCTTCTCAACTGAGTTCATAGTTTATTAGTTTGCAGCCCCAGAGCAGTGCTTCCACCTGACCACCCAGAAGAACAACCTTGACTCTTGTAACTCTTTTCTCATTCTCTTTTTCATGGAATAGGAATAAGCATACCTAATGTGTTTGTTTTGAGAATTAAAAGACAATGAATGGGTGACCCTTTTCCAGCTGTCAGTTATGTAATAAGCAATCAATGAATGATAACAGTGGTTGTAGTAAATAATTATAGTAATTACAAAAAACCTTCTATCTGTTAGACAATTAGTCACTGACATGACACAGTGTTTTGTGATTTATCTTTGATTATTATATTTAAAGAATACAGAAATAGTTTACTATACACAGTACACATGGCTTAAGGCACATTTTATCTAAATGCCTTCTTAGAATCTTCTAATTTGTAGTTTTCTCTTGCTTATGGGCTTCTTTTGATATGAGTTGTTTTAATCAGATTTAACTTATTCTGGATATTTTAAAATTCGGATTTTCTCCACTGTGCTTATGGTTCTAAAGATAATTAATAAAACATGCCCCTGTCTATCTACTCTTTTGGTGATATTTTAGGGTGAGTTTTATCATCCAAGCTGAACATGCTTTGTTTTTTTACCTGACTATGCAATTAACTGGGAGTTAAAGCCACCCCCGGGGTAGCTTTGTACTGCTGTGCTGTATCAAATGTTGTACTTTCTCCCTGAAAGACCATGACAAGTAAATTGCCTGTTAAATGGTATTTGCTGTGATTTCTTACCCAAAGATGACAGAGTTGGTATTGCTTTTTTCTAATTGCATGTCACATCTGTTTGGGCAGTGGTCATTTGCATCAGTGCCTCTACCCTTTTCTGTGTTCCAAGACACAAAATGATAGTAAACAGCTATAAACCAAAGGGAGTAACATCAGAGCCATGTATGTTCACCTGAAGGATCCTACGTCTCATCTTCCTCCTGAGTGTGCCATTTACCTATTAAACAACACACAGTTGCATTTGTAGTTTACCACTGCTACTCAAATTCCTGGCAGGTCATCTGTAGCAGACATATTCTAAGTGTTGTTCCCCAGTTTCTTCTCCTCCTAAACCCACAAGACAGGTCTGTAGCAAATCCATGTCTTACATGGAAAATTGAGGCAACTTATTTCTGAAAGTCACCTCCCTGGCATGCAATACCACAATTCATATTGAACTGTCATTTATCTTAGCACTACCATGCTGCTGAAGACTCTACTGCAAAGAAGCCACCTGCTCGTGTCAATTTCAAGTCCACTAAAGCAGACAGCTCACACAAACTCAGATATAATTTTCAGTTTCCTACTTTTCTTGGAGAAGTATAATCAAGCATTTATGAGCCGATCTCAATACTTTTCTCACACAGAGATGATTTTAAAGGTCATGGCTCTAGCTAAAATCATTTTGATTTTCAAGTTATTTCCAAAGTGTGTAATTATGGCTTTGTAATGTAGACTCATGCCAGTAGACATATACTTGTATGACATATGAAATATATTATACAAATGATATATTAAGTTTTACTTTTCAAGACGTAGACATCTTCATCGTGGATCCTCCATTTTCTTTTTTATCTACCTAATCATACTTTATAATATTTAAATTTTATAAATCCTTAAATTGATAGATGAAGCTCATTACAAGTCACTGAGTTGGCTGAATGCCTTCTGGAATGTTATATATAATACATATTCTGCCACAATGTTTTCTGCTCATCCCTGTATAAAAAGAGCTTTAAATATAATTTAATTCCTAATGAAATTTAATGTCTGTTAAAATTTAATTTCTATGATAAATAAAAAAGATAATCATACTATGTATATAAAGAGTACTGCAAATTATTTAAGACATAATTTATTTTAAAAAGTCTTTGCAGTTAAAACAAAAAAGGATGCAACTAATCTTGGCAAATAAGTACAGATAAGTGTCTATAGTTTAGTTTGTTATTCTGTTGTAATAAAACACCCAGACAAAAGCAACTTGAAGGAGAAAGGATTTTTGTTTTCTGTTTTTTGTTTTAGGTCATAGGTCTAGGTTACACTGCAGGTTGAGGAAGCTGGTTACATCTCATCAATGAGTGCTTTTACCAACTATTGCAAGACTGAGAGGCTCTCTGTCCTGATACCACATAAATCCCAGCAGATTCTACACATCTACATACTGATTCCTTTACACAAATAGGGAGCCATTCTTGTCCTGAGGACCACAATAATATATTATTTGAACATTTATTTCTATTTTTAATGTGTGTGAGCACATGCTTGCACACTCATGAGGTTTGTGGGTGTGTGTGTGTGTGTATGAGAGAGAGAGAGAGAGAGAGAGAGAGAGAGAGAGAGAGAGAGAGAGAGAGAGAGAGAGAGAAGAGAGAGAGACAGGTCCATATGCGTGCCATTTGAGTGTAGGTGCTCACAATGACCAGAAGTGGTTGGATCTCCTGGAACCAGAGTACAGGTGGCTTGGTTATGAGCCACTCAACACTAATTCTTCTGGATCCCCTGCAAGAACATCAAGTGCTCATAACTGTTGAACCATCTCCCCAGGCTCCATATCCACTGTTTCATAAGACAGCTATCCTGCCATTATTCAATATTTACAAAGGACTCACTATGAGCTAGACATTGCAGAGTCCCTGGAGACAGCAAAATGAAAAGATGTACTTTCTGTTTTCAAAGAGCTTAAATCTTACAGATGGGTGCAGAAAACAAGAACAAAAAGTCTGGTTTAATGGGAGCCTACTGCCTCAGGGAAACAACCTCCTAAAACTGATCTTCTCAAGCTTCCCCCAATTCCCTCACCCAGAACTTTTTATAAGGGGACAATCTCTCTTTCACAAAGAGAGATTGTGATTTTTATTCATTAAGTTATGTGTATGTAATAGTTCAGAAAGATGAACTAACTTGAACACAACTGCACTTTGAATTTGGAAACAATGGAAGCATTTAAAATAGGGTATGATTCATTTGAGCAATGTGACATAGAGATGGTTGAAAGGTGGGTGAGCCCTTGAATATAGTACACTCTTTACAAGAGATATGAGCACGTCTATTGAAGGCATGAGCTAGAGTGGGATCATTAGACTATGTCTCATGCTGCCTATCCAAATCTGTACATCTCATCTCTCACAATATCTGTAGATTATTGCTCACTTTTGGGAGTCAATGTTTCCCTAAGAGGCCTGTGCCTGTGAAACACAAGGACAGAGTCTTAAGATTGGTTTTTGAGGATGGATTAAGTTAGAACACATTGACAATATCAGCTGACTTCTAGATTTTTGTGAAATAAGAAACTATCATTTCGTCAAATAAAATGAGTGAATGGATGCCATCTAGCCACAATGTCAGAAGTCAAGTTGAGGGCATATTAAAATATAAGAATAAAATTCATAGATGTTATTTGCAAAATTGACTTAAAAAGAAGTACCATGATGTCCTTTTCAGTCTACTTCTGCATTAAACTCTGTCAGAGGGTTATAACTATGTCACTTAGTTAAATTTCTTAACAATGTAAGGCTTTCACAGATCTTTCCTGAAACTCTAGTTCATAGTCCAGATTTTAATTCACTATTCTGAAGTGTCTGTAGACTGATGCATACTCCTCCTTAACTATAAAATCCTCCACTTAGGTTTCCCTCATCAAATTCAAGAAATAAATTTGGCTTTCAAAATAACACAGTTGCCATTTCAATAAGAATTCTTATTTCAATAAGAATTCTCAAAGCCCAAAATACTTGTGTAGAACCTAATATTGCTTTAATAATTAAATATGTGTAGCTAGGATGGAGTTATAACAAACAGAGTAATATTAGGTAAACCATGGCATATTTCAACACTTAACAGAGAAAACAAAGAGAAATATATACATTAGCACCTTATGTACATGGATTAGCATTTCCCATCTATGGGTTACACAGACAGGACATATCCATAAGTATTTAATTAGCTATTTTTGCTGTTCCAGTTAATTTTCAGCTCTCTGTTGTTGCAAATATGTAATGCTGCACATTTGAGACTTACATTAGCTACTTGTTAGCTACAAGTATAAGAAAGTCAAATCTTATTTGTCATAGAATTAGCAACTCTGACTCCTAATCAACAAGAAAATACTTTAAACACTACAAACAAAAATAATAGTCTAAAATGAGAGACCATTAACTCTATATAGATATATGATTGACACAGAGCACAGAGTCTGTACATCATAGCTTGTAGGGTAATATATATATACATATATATATGTATATATATATATATATGTGCATATAATTTAAATTTTCATTTATGTTTCTTTTATATTACTAGTAGTCATAAAATGAAATATTAGTTACACACTTATATTTTTCATTTAATAAACATTATAAACAGAAACTGAAAATATATATTACCAGTAAGACAGACCTATCTCATTAAAGCCACTGTAGCCCAGCTCTTGCCTGCTAAGTCCCAGGTCTTCCAGGTCCATGCATTTAAATCCTGGCGGGCACTGATAGCCTTCTTCTAGCTCTGGGGAGCAGTGCGTATCTGGAATAGCTAAGCTATTCCAGGTTACATTTCTGTGGACAGACAGTACATAAAAGTGTTAGAAATTTTGAGAGTTGTAAGCATCAATAAAAATAAGTTATTAAGAAATCATTGCCAAGAACTGCTGTATATGGATACAAATTGAGATTGGTAATTTGTGAGTGGCACTACAAGGATTATAAATTGTTAAATTATAGTTGATTCATTCCCATAGAGCACCTTAAAATAATACTATCATATTATTTCTGGGTTCTGGTGGTGGTTTTTATCTGTTTCTTTTTTCCTAATGAAAAAGAGCAAGAATGTATAGGGAGTTGGGAGTTGAGGAGGTATAGGGAGTCTGAGAAGAACTGGGTGAACTGAAACTGTGATCAGATTATATTTATGAAAAATTATTTTCAATACATATTTATTGATACCTTATTTTTTAAAAATTTAATAAGCAAATGAATAGAGATATGAAAGGATGCTAATTTGTGTGAGACCTTGTCATTCAGAAATTTCCTGTACTACTAGGCACATTTTACTACCCCTCTCCTTTCAGTCAACATTAAGTGATGAAAGAAATTTTTTCCTATATACATATTTCAAATGGGGAATCTTGTAAATGATACTAGGCCCTCTGCTATGTTGGTTCATGTGAAATTTAGAAAGAGAACCAGACAAATAAGGAGAAGTTGAAGGAACTAAGCCTATTATTTTGACAAGAGAAAAATTATGAGGTAATTTACTGATGGCTCTAAGAAACCAAAAGTCTTTTAGGTGAATAGTGACACATGTTTCTTCTTCTTGTTTTTCTTGTTCTTCCTGTTCTTGTTCTTGTTCTTCTTGTTCTTGCTCCTCCTCCTCCTCCTCCTCCTCCTCCTCCTCCTCCTCCTCCTCCTCCTCTTCTTCTTCTTCTTCTTCTTCTTCTTCTTCTTCTTCTTCTTCTTTCTCTCCTTCTCTCCTTCCTTCTCTACTTCTCTCCTCTCCTTCTCTCCTTCTCTCCTTCTCTCCTTCTCTCCTTCTCTCCTTCTCTCCTTCTCTCCTTCTCTCCTTCTCTCCTTCTCTCCTTCTCTCCTTCTCTCCCTCTCCCCCTTCCCCTCCCCCTCCCCCTCCTCCTCCTCCTCCTCCTCCTTCTTCTGGACAGGTGGTGTCATAGGGTTTCTACTGCTGTGACAAAACATCATTACTAAAGCAAAAGTTGGAGAGAGCTTACACTTCCATATTGGTGTCCATTATTGAAGGAAGTCAGGACAGGAACAAAGCAGGATCTTGGAGGCAGGAGCTGATGAAGGAGCTGATGACTGGCTTGCTTTCCCTGGCATTTTCTGTCTGCTTTCTTATAGGAAAGATCCCACCCCAGTGATAGAGTCGCCCACAGTGAACTGGGCCATCCCCAGTCTATAATTAAGAAAATGCCTCTGAGCTGGATCTTAAGGAGTCATTTTCTCAATGAAATTCCCCTCCTTTCAGATATCTCTAGTTTCTGGATCAAGTTGACACAAGACTAGCCAGCATAGGCTGAAAATTAATGCATTTGCCTATGTGATGGATTTCTTGATAGGTTCTCAAGTTTCACCAGAATGAGAATGAAGTTTTCATATTGAGCTCTTAAAAATAAGCCAATGTGCCACATAGTAAAAGCTAAGTAATTCTAGAAGTCTTCCAAACCAGAATTTTATTGTACATATCATCCACTGTTTAATTTTTTTAAAAAATTTTCTGAGTACCTTAAGCATTGACAAAACTGAGGTAGGCATTTCTTTTTAGATAACATTTCTTTCCTTACTAAATTCTCTATCACCTATTTATCTATCTAATCCATTTATCATCATTTCTGTTTATGTTCCTGTGTACATGTGTATGTCTGTATAAATGTGCATGCACATAAGTGTACAGATGGATGGAGATTATCAACCAATGCCAGATATCATCTTTAATCATTGTCTATATCATTTTTGTGACAAGTTTTCTAACTTACTCTAGAGTTTATTGATTTGTATTTGCTGTTCATCAAGCTCCAGGGATCCTCATGTCTTTGTTTTCCAAAACCTGGGTTTAAGGTATTCTTTTCAATGCCTAGCTGCTTACATGGATGCTGTGAATCCAAATTTAATTTATCTATCATCTATCTATCTATCTATCTATCTATCTATCTATCTATCTATCTATCATCTATCTGTCTATTATCTATCCATCAATCTATCTACTATCTATCATTTATCTATCTATATCTAACTATCATCAATCCTCTATCATCACTATTGACTGACCTATCTTCCAAAGACCTCTTAATAAATGCTTTAGCCAATTACTGCTTTGTTCCTCTTAAAAAAACACATTTCTCTAGAACCTAACATATTAGTGTAATCTCTGAACTTGATACATATATGTACATTAACTTGTGCACACACACATATACACACACAGACTCCTCATGCCTGGCCCAATACTCAGATGTAGTAGAAGCTTTACCGTCCTTCCACAGAATTTAGATACCACATGTTTATCTGTGTAGGCTTTGCTTTTACCTGCAAACCTGCTATTTCTGTCTATACTTCTCAGAGAGTAAATGGTTAAACAATCACTCAGGCTCTCATCACAATTTTAAAATATCCTTTGATCCCATTTAAAAATAAAAGAATGCTCTAACTGTGAAAATTACTACTTGATTGAGTCAGAAAAATACAGTTTTAGGCAGACACACTGCTTATTTCTTTTACATCACATTCTCGTTTGTAGACAAATGATTCATCCTTCTGTAAGTCTAATCTGATGCTATTTTAGGTTTGACACCTACAAAATCAGTGCAGAATGGGGAATGGGCCTCAGGATTTCAGAGTGAGATTTTTAGGCTTTTTCCAAGCTCTCCATTTGCCAGTCATATGATCAAAAATGTTCCAAGGATCTCTAAACTCTGTTTCCTCATCTGAGAGACAGGAAAACAGTACTGATAGAAAGGCATATGTGAAAAGTGTAGAGTAAACTAGGGGTTCTAGCAGTTCATAGTATAGGTACTTAATTGTGTCTTTAAAATGATTACATTAATTACAGTAAAATATGACCTAAATGTCACAAAAAATGTCTACATGATATTGGAAACATCTTGTTTATAGATTTGAGCAGCTGGAAGACACTGTGCATATGACCTACTTTGTCACTGATGGCATTCAGAAAAGTCAGGGTGAAAGTCAAAGATGAAAAATGGACTAGTGCTTCATCCACCCCAGTAGTGACCTGTGTGACAAGGCCAAAAGCCTGGATGCAGACCTGAGGCGAAAGTTCAGGAAAACTTAAGTCTCCTGGAACCATGGCATCCTGTAATAATGAATGCTCCAAATCTGTCCTTGCTTTAGTCAGTAAACAGGCCTGTGTGCTTTCCCTCAATATTGCTTTATCATAAATGCCTCTAAGGATTGATTTTGACATATAGCTAAGTTAGATTCTTCACTGAAAGAAAATAAAACTTGAGACCTGTGATTCATGTAATTTATGTCAAATAGCCCAAAGAGTTGTTCGTGAGCTTTGAAACCTGGGGCTGAGAACATAGCAGAACAGGCCAGGACATGCCCGGGCAGGCCCGTCATTAAGACATTCCTGAGGCTGCTTGGCCATAAAGATAAAGAGAATGACATGCTGGACTGGACTGGTGCCTCCCTATCTCCTGCCCTTCTGACCTAAGTTAAATGTTAACAGGCTGCTGATATTTAAATGGACCAATCATGTGAAACCGTGCCAATTCCTCCCCCAGCCCCAACCCCAGCCCCTTTTCTATAAAAACCCCTAGCTTCCAAGCCTCGTGGTCGAATCCACTGTCTCCTGCGAGAGATACGTTTCGACCCGGAGAGCTCTGCCATTAAACTACCTCATGTTTTACATCACGGCAGTCTGTTCTTTTCATGATTCTTGGGTGCACGCTGAAACGGGAATTGAGTGGGGGTTTCCCCACTAGGTTCTTTCATCACCAGTCATAGGCAGTCCTTGAGCCGACCCTGGGCATGGATAACTGAGTCACTGCCCTACACAGGAATTTTTTATTATTATTATTTTTATTAGGTATTTTCTTCATTTACATTTCCATTGCTATCCCAAAGTTCCCCATATCCCCCCCCCCCAATTTACAATTATCTAGAAAGAAGGAAGGTTGTGGTCTAGGGAGGAACTAGAATAGATACTTAGAACTATAGATAGCTGAGTTACACCCATACACAGGAATTTACAATGGCCTGGGGGAAGATGGATAATACAATAGACTAGAATTGGAACTATGGCAAGGGCATGAAGCCCTTGACCCTGACTTCTAAGATTAATCTGACCTTAGGTGGGGCTGCTTTTGATCCCAGTTGTTAACATTGATTTTTTTTTTTTTTTTTTTTTTTTTTTTTTTTTTTTTTGTCCCAGTTGGTTCCTGTTAGCTTTTTGTATGCATTCCTCTGTTTTGTGTAAAAGTCACTTATAAGACTGGTGCTCACTTTGAGACAAATTGCATTCAGATACGACACTCCCTTGTGCTCCTGTCTGTCATCCCCTTTTCAGCACCAACTCCCTGCCCACCTGTCCGGAACCTCCTGATTTCTTCCACGGATTGAGGGAGGTCTACTGGGGCCGGTCCACAGAGAAATGGCTCAGTGGCTAAGAGCACTGACTGCTCTTCCAGAGGTCCTGAGTTTAATTCCCAGCAACCACATGGTGGCTCACAATCGTCTGTAATGAGATCTGATGCCCTCTTCTGGTGTGTCTGAAGATAGCAACAGTGTACTCACAAAAAGAAAAGAAAAATTGACTAGCTTACAAAAACCTTTCTAATTTCAGATTTAAAAATTAACAGTGATATTGGAGAGTGCTTTCTATCTGTATAGAAAGTTTCTGTAAACATCACTTTTCAGCTATTTGCAAAAGAAACTGGATTTGAGCAGGTCTGTATGTGTGCTCTGGATAAGCTACCTGGCATGTATAAAATTTCTCTGTGCCTCCATTTCTTCATCTGGAAGAGAGTGTTAGGATGCCTAGCTCACAAAATAAGGGTGAAAATATATGGGTTCAATGATCTGATTTGGGATATAAAATAGGCACTGGTTTAGTTGTCTGTAATTATCATTTTCAGCCATTTGACATCTATAGATGCCAGATGATAACTGTATCTCTTATGCATTTTACTTCAACTGCCTAATTTCAGGAATGGGTATCCTATTCACCTTCTTCACAGGGCATTTGAGTTTACATTGGATAATATACATTTCAGAAAAGCAATAGGAATATATTTATCACTCAATAAGAGGTAGCTATTATGATTAGGTCAAATATTATAATTTTTTCCTTTATGGTTTTATTTTCTTGCATATTTTATTAGTTCTTATTTTAAGCAGAACCCTCTTAGCACAGATAATTACTGATATTTTTAGTTCTATATTTGGATCACTTCATTTTTTTTATGTCATATTGCTATTTGTACATTTAATGCTGCATTAAATCATGTAAATAATTTGTAGATACAATAGTCTATGTATACACTCTTTCATTTTATGTGAAAGACTTGGCATTATTGAATTTAGATATTTATAGGGCAACTTGGAGCCAAACCATAACTATCAAGTAAGGACTTCATTTTGTTGCACAGTTAGAGATAATTAAAGCTGTAAATATGATTAAAATAAAACCCTGAGCTTGGCTGATTATCCTGAGGTATGTGGGTGGCCTGCTCTAAACACATTAGCCCCTTAAAGGTGGGCAGAAAGAGATGTGACTATGGAAGAAGGTCCCAGAGGTCACTGTAGCATTGTTGACTGTAGCAACCTTGTCCAAATTTCTTAGATCATCTTTCTGTAATTGGCCTTGACTGTTGGACTATTATCTGAGTTTGGTATGTGGCTTTCCTTTCTTTCTTTGTGATTCTCCCAATTCAGTGTCAGTCTTTCATTGTTCTCCCATCTTTGATGTTCTTAGAGTCTCAGAACTACATGACCATCTGTACATTAGGCCTCTCTACTTAGTTGCATCACAAAAATATTAAGAGGCTCCACTGGGAACTCTACTTCCTTGCCCAGAATCCTCTTTCCTAACAAATGAAAGCATTGTCAGAACAATTGAACAAGCGAGAGAACCTGGAATCTGCCGTGAAAACTACTTCTGCCTCAAGACTGTAACTAATCACTATGATCTCCAAAAATACCTTCTAAATATCTTAGGGGCTGGGCCAGTTCTTTTGATCTTTCCATAGATAGGCATCAGTACCTAGCATCCTCTCTGACCACCCTGCATCCTATTCTTAGCCTTTTCCTTTTACTTGGTGCACAGGAGATAGTTATCATTACAACTCTTTTAAGAGTTGAAACTTTGAACATGATCAAGAATATCTAGGGACTCCTGAGGCAACAGAGAAGACAAGGACTTTATGAAGTTATGAGAACAGAGAGGACCCTTTCACCAGGTCTCTGGTTAAAACCACTCACCAATAGAAAAGAACTTCAACAAAATTAACAACTGCTTAAAGCCTCTCCCTTCCCAAATATAATCCTGAAATTTTTTAGAAGTCTCACCAGAAATTCCATTTGTAAGGAAAGAACATGTACTAACACCCTGTTTAGCCCCAGCAGCCCCAGTTGTATTAGATCAATTACAATTCCATTCATAGTATTTCCACAGATAACCTGTGATATCACTTTACCACTTTCAAAATAGAGAGAATTTTTTAGTTACTTTTTTGTTTTGTTTTGTTTTGTTTTGTTTTGTTTTGTTTTGTTTTGTTTTGTTTTGTTTTGTTTTGTTTTGTTTTGTTTTGAGACAGGGTTTCTCTGTGTGGCCCTGGCTGTCCTGGAACTCACTCAGTAAACTAGGCTGGCCTCAAACTCAGAAATCCGCCTGCCTCTGCCTCCCAAGTGCTGGGATTAAAGGCATGAGCCACCACTGCCCGGCTCTTAGTTACTTTTAAAAATGTAACTAGAGAGAAAACAAAACGATATGTAACAAATATAAAGATTATTAACTGTGCCTCTCACTTGAAAAGTTCATACCCACACAGTGCAAGCTGATGGCTTAATTTCTGCTATTGTCCCTTGGAAAGCCAGGATCCCTACTTGGACAAATCCTTCTTCTTGGGTACTTCTCCTTCCCCTAATTCTCCTACTTAAAGTCTATATTAGAGTATATTTTAAGAAAATCTCTAAGTCTGCTTTAGTTCTAAAATTATTTTCTCATCCAAAACACAAATCTTGGGTTTGCCTGATCCAGGTCCCAGGAAGATAAAGGAACTATTGAGTTTACTGAGGGTGACAGTGTAGAGCCCTGTTTCTTTCTCATCACCACTAAAATTCCCAGACTCACTGCATCCTTATGCCTAATTTATACTATGGATCAGGGGTTTAGCTGTGGTGCTGCAACACACTTTAGCTTTCAGGCCCCATAGTGAGTGTTTTTTTTTTTTTTTTCTCAGTGAAGCTACTCCCTAAGTATTATAGATTGGGATGAACTCCCCCTCCTATACTTTCTTAAAAGTGCCTTTAACTTTGAAGGGCATTATGCTATGCTTATGCTTTATGTCTATGCTCTTTCTTAAGCATTAATCTTAGTGGCACAGAACATTAAGCTGTATGTTAGAAACTAAGTATTATCATTTTACTTCAGTGACTAGCTGACTTAACTACTTTGAGCAATGACACTAAGCTGTTAAGCCTATGTTTCCTCATCTGTCAGATAGAAATTTTCTAGTTATTTAAAAATTGGGATGACTTTATTCCATTCCCACATAAAAGAAGAGCAGTCTATGCAGAGGCAGAGTGAAACAGGTACCTTGCTGCCATTTCATTTCTGTTGCTGATAAAACACCCTGACAAAAAGCAACTTGGAGAAGTTTGTTTGGATTAAAACTCTAATTTACACTCTATCCTTGAAGGGAACTTCATGCAAGAACTCAAAATAGCTCAGCTTATCACATCGCAGTAAGGAGCAAAGAGAGAATAAATGCAACCTTGATGCCTGCTTGCACAGCTACTTTCATTCTTTTGTAGTCCAGAGGCCCCTGCCTAGGGAATAATGCCACTCACAGTAGGTCGCGATAATCCTCCATTGACATGCCAACAGGCCAACCTCATTTAGATAATTCCTTATTGAAATTCTCTCTTCTGAAATGATCATAGGTTGCATAGATTCAACTATAAAAATTAACCTCTACAGGTGTCACAAATGTGACTTAACCTCAAATGTGCAAGATTTCCCAACACCAAGCACAGATTTGAAGGTTTTACATTTTTACATTGTTTACTGATTTATGAACTTTGATGGGAGGAGTATATACTTCTCACAGTGTGCATAAGAATGTGAGAAGTAGGCCATTCACTCCTGTCACCATGTGGAGCCTATAGATGGAATTCATACATCAAGCTTGGTGTCAAGCAGGCAAGTGCCATTAATTACCCACTTAGTAATCTGTTCAAACTTTTCTCTTTTTGACTTTCAAAGTTATCTTTCTCCACGATGTCAAACTACCATCATTCCTTATTAAAAATGCTTTGTATAGGCCTTCTAATATCACTGCCACCTGTGAACATATGTGCTTTGCCTTATTCAGCCCTTTTCAGAAAGTGTTCATTTTTGATTCTTAGTGGGACCACTCTATTTCAGTTCAGTTATTTCTATTTCAATAATGATCATTTATTGATGGTCTACTCCTGTACCACAAAGATTGTGAGGGATTAGGTATCTGGGAAGCTATTCCCCGTTTAAGAACTTTTCTGCTAAATGTGAGTTATAGGACATAAAAAGAGGGGCTACTGGACTGCATCCATCTGTTTTCATAGCCTTGGTGGTCTCAAGGAGGTTCTGAAGCACAGGTTAGAAATACCACATATGAGAATGAGGTAGGGTATGGTAGGTAATAGGAAAACCTGGATGTGAGTTCCATGAATATATCAATAGGCAACAATCTTGGCAGTAGATGTATATTCTAAGATGTGTGTTGGGAGCTATTAAGACAGCTCTTGATCTCTGAATTGGGCCTCTCCCCCCGAGAAGAAATGCGGGTCAAAAGCGGGCCACCGACACACCGATTCTGAGAATGTTCCAGCCCTACCGATTCCGAGAATGTTCCAGCCCTAAGCCATCGCCGATGTCCTGACCACACCCTGATACCACCAAGTTCCTGCTTTCCCGTGTAGCTGCCAAAAGAAAGAATTTCTATTGCCCCCCTCCCATAAGTACTTCTCCTTTTGCTTGTATTGCCCCACCCCTCCCACTGATAAGTATCTGTACTTCCCCTTTTGCTTGTGCATTTAAGCCTTGGACCTTTTTCAATAGATTTGGGGCCTTGATACATTCCAGAACGGTTTCCGTGTCATTATTCGTACAAGGCCCTCGTCCCTCTCTACCCCCCATTTGGTTCTTAGGAGGAGGTCCCCTCAAGACCCTCGAATAACTGGACCTGCTGGATGGGTCAGATGTGGGGCTAGAAAGCCATTATGTACATAGAAGAGAGAAAGACAGGAATTAGGCAGAGGGGAAGTAAAGAAGGAGAAATTTATCATCCATTCACTGACAGCTGTAGTTCTTTCTCAACTCAGCTGAGGTGGTTTCTTGAAATTGTTTAAATATAGAAGCTGCTTTCATGCCAAACCATTGTCCAACTTCATACTCGAAGATGTATGGTGAGAGAGAAAGGAACATACTTTCTTCAAAGTGGTACAGTGTGACTAGTGCACTGATAACTGATTGCAACTTCTCCCAAATTTGTGAAAAAAAAAAAAGTCCCAGGTCAGAACCCACTGTTTCACATGAGAGGCTGCCACAAAGTTTACTTTCTAGGTTTTGAAAGCATACATCTATGATACACATTTATAGACAACAATTTTGTTTGCATTGTCAACACTTTGACTAAGTTAAGACCAAAGATACAAAGGATATGTTAATGGCTTTGATTATGTTTTATTATTTTTTTGTGCATGGTTATTTGGACTGCATGTATGTGTGTGCACTAAGTGTATGTCTGGTGCCTTTCAAGCCTGGAAGATGGTATCAGATTTCCTGTAGCTGGTGTTGAAGATGGTTGTAAGCTGCCACATGGGTGCTGGGAATTGAATTTGGTTCCTCTGGAAGAGCAGCCAGAGCGCTTGACAGCTGAGCCATCTCTCAGTCCTGATGTTGACTTCTTAGTTGTTCAAATTTGATTTGTTTTTTAAGTTACCCACAGAGGCCAAATTGCATAAAAATTCCTGAGAAGTTGTTACAGATGCAAAGGAAATATCTGATACAATGAATTCACAATCAAAAAAAAGAATACTATGTAACTAAAGTATGTGGTGTTATTTACTGTATCAGTGAGGTTTCTTTTATACTTACCTTGTGGGTTCTAAGAAGAAAAATATAGAACATAATTATAGTAAATCCATATGAGAAACTATACATGTGTGTAAGTCCACACATGCATACATACACACATATACAAACACTTTTGTACCCACAACAATTGTGAATATGGACTCTGATATATCATGTCATATTTTTCATATTCTTAGTAGTAGAAAGGTGACACACAAACCCACCTAGCCTTCGAGGACCCTCATCCCAGGGACCCCATACCTGACTGGGGTGGTCTGTGGCAGAAAGGAAAGGATATTCATGTCTCACTATACTTTCCAGTTCATTTCGGAGAATCATCTGGCTTCCTTTTCACCTTTATCTCATCTTCCCTTTTCAGAATTAATCTAAAAGCCCTCCCTAACTGGCTTGTCGCAGTTCATGCTAGTAGCTTTGGAAAACCAATCGCACCCTAGAAAGCAAGGCACTTATTTGGAGAGAGAGAAATTATTTATTGATTTTGATTTTTGGAAATGTTTTAATGGTCCTTTCTAGACTTAGTAGGACTGCAAAACCAGATAAGTCATATGAGAAGAAAATAACAGTGACATCACTTCTTCTTAATAAACAAGCAGATTTGGCACATTCTGTAGGAAACAGTTCTTTTCTATTGAACTCAGTGTTTTAGTATGAATTTTTCATTTTGTTTGTTCATTCCTAAATAGCCTACTAAGTAAAGCTATGGTAAAATATAAATGACAGTACAATACATTATTTTAAAGATATATATTATTCATCTTATTACCTTCTTAAATATGAGGGATTTTAAGCATTTCTGCCATCACCCATGTTTTTCTCCTCTTACTACATTGCCAAATATTTTGCTGATTTAGAAAAGACATCATGCATGACAGGAGCCAGGAGGCTGAGGCTGAGTCATAATTATGTAGGAAGCAGCCCATGAACAAAGCACAGTAGAGTCAGAGATGTAAGTCATAAGGAAACAGCCCCTGGGCAGACTAACTTCAAGATGGCCATGTGCACCTGCTTTGAGGAAACAAGGCAGCCTACCCTTCTTGACATTGAGTCTGGGTTGAGTGAGACCTGGTGTCCATGTGCACCTGCTTTGAGGTTAGTTACAAGGCAGCCTACCCTTCTTGACATTGAGTCTGGGTTGAGTGAGACCTGGTGTCCATGTGCACCTGCTTTGAGGTTAGTTACAAGGCAGCCTACCCTTCTTGACATTGAGTCTGGGTTGAGTGAGACCTGGTCAAGCAGCAGCTCTTCTGCTTCAAGAACTAGAAGATGACACATGAGTTTACAAAGTGTTCCATGTGTTTAAAAAAAAGACATCTTTCATAAATGGAATTTATAAGACCATTTTCATTTTGTTCTTTAGTGTACTTGATGTATTTCTATTTGGATCAGGAATATCAAATTTCCCCAAATCCAGCTTCACATTTTTTCACATTTTTAATTATCATTAAAACTCTTTAATGATAATTCATAAAAAAACAAAATGAAACAAAAAACTATCAGGTTCTATAAGCTGCCCCATTGAAGGACATAAGCATCTTAGGATAAAATATGATGATATTAGTAATTACCCAGGAACACTAGAGATAGAGGAAATGGCTCTGGGCATCCATAGTGCACAGCACTTTTTACATACAGTAAATGGTCCAGCCAGCACAAATAGCCATCTCAGCTCTTGGTTGAATTCTGCCCTCTCTAGGAAAATTTTTATATTTTTAACATTTGCCTTTACTTGCCCTGAAGCTATTCTAATTGTCTCACTCCTGGGAATAAGATTTTCTTATTTTATATGAAGCCATGAATACATTTCCTTCCTCTCTCAGTTGTGATAATAAGCTGTCAGGTGAGTGTTCATCTTTGCTATTTCACCTGCTGCTTCATCTTTGCAGGTTCCTCTTTCAGCTCACAGCAGATGTCTGACATCACATTTGGCATTTTGTAGCACCTGTTTCTGCCATAGGCCATTGCCCTTCTCAACTTTCTTTAGGAAATGAGCTGTTTTGCTTAGTCAAATCTCATTACTCTTTCCATAATTGCCTTAGATTGAAGTTCATTATCAGAGAGGAATCTCAGCCTTGACTGGTAATGCTGCTGAAGATGTGGCTAAGGTGTTTTTTGATATGCTTTAAGAAATGCATGTTGCTTAAAAGTAAAAGTGTGTGTGACGAATCACCTCACTCTTTATCCTCTTTGCCTCAAAAGATCCATCCCAGAGTTCAGTGGTAAGATCTTTTTGTTTGAAAGATTTCCTATTATTAAGAAGATAGTGCATGCAAGTTGATTAGTCTAAAGCTAGAAATCCTCACAGAACTTAGCAACATTGCTTCCTTAAGCATAACCATAGCTTACTATTTGACTCAGACATATTTATTAGATAAAATGAATTAATATTGTTTATATGTGTACATGTGGGTACATGTGTATATGTTTATCCACATGTGTGGGGGCACACATGAGTGTGTTGTGTGTGTATGTCTGTGAGCATGTGTGCATGTGTATATCTCTGTGTGTGAGTGTCTGTGTGTGAATGTGTATGTATGTCATTGTCTATGTGTGTCTGTGTATTTGTGTGCATATGTGTGTGTGCCTGTGTGTGTCTATGTGCATGTACATGTGTGTGTGTGTGTCTGTATGTGTGCATATGTGTGTATATCTCTATGTATGTATGTTTGCCTGTGGGGGGATATGTGGCTGTGTGTATCTCTGTGTGTGTGTGTGTGTGTGTGTGTGTGTGTGTGTCTGTCTGTCTGTCTGTCTCTCTCTCTCTGTGTGTGTGTGTGTGTGTGTGTGTGTGAATGTGTTAATGTGTATAGGTTGACAATGGGACTCTTCCTTGATCATTCATTGGACAGGATTTCTATCTTGAACTAGGAGTTTTTGAGTACAGTGAGTCAGTTTAACCAGCTTGTTCTGGGAATCCCCTGTCTGTGTCTTTTGTATACTAGGATTAAAAGTATACTACCGTACCTGTCTGACATGATTGTGGGTTCTGGAGATCAAAACTCTAGTTCTCATGTTTCTATAGTAAGAGCTTTACCTACTGAGCCATCTCCCAGCTTAGAATTAATGCTACTTTTAAATGACAAATCATAGCTGTGCTTTATCTTTAAGCATAATATTACAACACACACATACACAAGTATATAGAAAGAATGAATAAATCAAACTAATTAAACATGGTGGCCATTAATGTTTTTGTAGTGATACATATTTGAAGTCTGCTTTCCAGTTATTTTGAATTATACAACACATTATAACTGACTCTGCTCCTGTTGCTGAAGATGAGTTCTCAAAGTTTATCATTCCCATCTACCCAGAATTTTGAATCCTTTATCATCAGCTCCCCCTTCTCTCATCAGTCCCCAGCCTCTGGTAAACACTACAATCCTTACTGCTTTCATAACTTTTCTAGATTCCATACATGAATGATACCATGGGCACTATATGTATGTGTATAGCTTATTTCAGTTAATACCATGCCCTACATGTTCATTCCTATCACTGCCAATGAAAGGTAATTTTCCAGCAAATCTTCTGCCAGACGTTATAAAGTTCCCTATGATGACCTCTGACTTCAGAATAATAGGGTGAAATGGGGTTGGTGTTTGCATTTCAGGAGGTCTTTCAGTACACACTTAGTGGCAATGAGTTCTCAGCAATGGGTATAACATGGAGATGGCCATGGAGACGAATGAACTGACTTAAGGGCTTGAGTTTAGAAGACATTCATGTTGTTGCTTCTCGCTTGCTATTGAAGTTCATACACAAGCTTAAATACTATTCAAGCTCATCTGTGTGTACTTTTGTTACCGTTTTGTGTTCTAGAAGAATACTTAATTCACAACAGTCACACAGGACTCATTTTATGCATTTATGAATATATTTGTATATACATGTATGCATATAAAACAAACAATGCAAATGGGTCATGGTTTGAAGAGAGCCAGGAGGGGTACTTGAGAGGGTTCAGAAGGGGAAATGAGGGGTTAAGTAAAGTAATTATAGGATATTCCCAAAAGTAAGAGAAATAATTTATAAAACAATGCTCAACCTGAATACATCCCCATGTGTGAAAGTTCTTATGCAACTACTTTCCCTGTTCCTTACTTCTGTAACTATTATCTCTCCCTCAAACAATATTTTTTGGGTATTTTTCTTATCCATCTATAGAACAATCTAGATATACCCAACAGTCTTCATACTCTTGAAAAAAAAAAAGCTAACTACAGATTTTTCTTGCTAACTCTTCTATTTCTGACTTGCTTCAATTTTCCTGCCCCGCATGTTGAATAACACACTGCTTTTCTTTGCTTTGAACACATATTTTCTACTTGTAACCATTTCCTCTGCCTTACATAGTGACTTATTTTGTTTATTTTCTCTTTCTTGTCAATTTGGGATAATGTTATTATCTGTCCAAGTGAAATATTCTATCAATCACACCTTATATAAATGGTTAATAAGTATTAATTCTGTGCTACAATCCCTGTATTAGAGATAAGGAGATGACTATACTATAAAATTAATTCCTTAAACCTTTATTATATGTGGCCTTACGAATCTTGCAAGATAATGAGAAAATAAGACAAGAAAGAAGAAGAAAGAGAGAAAGACGAACATGTGGAAAAAGTGATAAGGAAAAGGAAGAGGGGAAGGAAGAGAAAGAGGAGGAACAGTAGGAAGAGGAGGAGGTGAAGGAGGAGGAGGAAGAAGAGGAAGAGGAGAAAGAGAAACAGTAGGGAGAGGAAGAGGAGGGAAAGGAGGAGGGGAAGGAGGAGGTGGGGAGGAGGGACTCCTGGGTGCTACTGGAAAGATGTCCTACACTGAAGTCAACTCCATCCACTCAAAGAACTAACTGTTGAAAAAAAGCATTATGCAACAGACCAATAATGGATGAAAATGGCTAAATCATATTACATGCATGAATGAAACCTTTAAAGAATAATAAATAAATATCCAAATACTGTAATCTTTGCTAGTAAAAAATGAATAGTAAGCCAGCAAAAATTAAAAATTTGATACTCTCTGATTCATTATTCAGAAATAAATAAAAAGCTCCTATTTAAAAAAAAAAACTGCAAGTAACAATACGAAAAAAAAATCATTTCCAAATGGCAAAACACACATGTAGAAGGAATAGAAGGAATATCAGGAGAGTGGCTGGCAACATGGAGACATGAACGGAGCTGGGCTTCTAGACCTACATGATGAAGAAGCCAGAGCTCTCAGTCTGAAAGACTATGAGCTAGAAATAACCTCATGTGCAAAGCCACACTGTTCCTGGAAGTTCATTGTTAGGAAATGGATCCATTATTAGTCAATGGATTCACTGAACACAATGTAGACCATAGGAAAAAATCCACCTGCAGACTGAAAATTTGCATTTGAAAAGGTGGCACCAAGCTCAGCCTTTCTAAAAGAAAACCTGTCAAGCTGTTATTAAAAGTAGTTTTACCAGTTTCTGTCCTAGTAACAGTGTCCCAGTTGGATAAATATAAGGGGTACAAATACATTTCATATCTACTGGTTGGTTTCTCATATAAGTGTGTGTGTGTGTGTGTGTGTGTGTGTGTGTGTGTGTGTATACACATATATACATACATGGACATTACAAAGTTTGTAACAATGGAATTCAAGCTGCTGATTAGGGTATCTGGTCAACTGTGACAGACTCACTTGTTACCAGGTTCCCTCTTAATTCCTCTCCATGAACTTAGATCCTTCTTACCAATGTGGCCTTACAGTTAATAACTCGTAATAGTGGCTGGTGGGATTGATATTTACTTACTTTTTTTGCAAGTCTAGGAACAAAACAAAGTACATTTAGTTTTAAACAGCTTCAGGAACACATAAACTGTTAATAAGAGAAAACCTGGCTAAAAAAAAGTGGATTATTTTAGATTACAAAATCTAATTGTTATTATGAAGGTCGTTCACTATGTATCCTGACTTCACCAAACCTAACTCAGAAGCATTAGACATGTGTAACTCTAGAAAGGTTAGCTCATCAGAAAGACAGGACCTCTTGTGCTCATTTGCTTAATTAGACTCCTAAGCTGCAAAAATGGAAGAAAAAAAAAAAACCCTGATGGAACTAAAAGAGAAAAAGGAATTTTCTGTCATGTTGAGAAAATGCAGTGATTCTATTTTGTAATTATAGAATGAGCAGGTAAATGTCACCAAATGCCTTGACCAAAATTACAAGCAAAAATTGAGAACTTTGTGATTTTCATGCAATGGCTACTGTTTAAAGACCATACGCCACCCCCCAAAATGATCATTGCAAGGATTATTATTTAATCATAATTGAAAAAAATTACATAGCAACATAAAAGTATTTTAAAATTCTCTCATACTCCCACCCCCAACATACTTCTACATAATTTGCAGGTCAAGAGAGATGGCACAAGTAAAAAGAAAAAAAATTTGGATTAAATAATAATTAAATACAAAACATCAAAATTTGAAGATGTACTTAGTGGGGGTACTTAGAAGGAAATGTCTATCTTCAGGACCTTGCATTTAAAAGGAGAAATTATTAAAGACAGTGACATGATTCATCTGAAGAAACAAGATGAAGAGAAGTCTAGAAAACAAGAAAAATTAAGGATAAGAGAAGGACTGGATCAGGAAAGCAAGGAAACTGCAGAGAGCATTAAAACAGACACATAGCTCTTCTGTGTGTGTGCAAGAAAAGATACATAAACGTTCCAAATGGAGCTTAAAAGGAAATAAAAATATAAACCACTAAGATCAGGATTGAAACATGGCTGATTCCAACAGATCCAACAACTATTTGAAGGATAACCAGAAAATATTTCATAAATATTAGGCCACAACACGACAAGTTAAAAAATAAGTAGGTTTTGTTGAAAACAGAATTTGGCACACCTTACAGAAAAAGATTAAATATTAAAGTGTTAGTTCTATTTCATTAATAATGTAAAAATCTCCTCACCTCTTCCAATACTACCACAATAAACCAAAGCAGACTTGGAGAGTTTCATTCATGGAGTTAAAAAAAAGATGAAAGCAAGGAGTCTATCAGTTTCACATTCGTCTTACCGTATGGGACACACTAGTCTAACTCTGTGGGTTATAAATGAATAGAGAGTGGGAATCTGGGAGTATGTTGGGTTTAGAAGGGCAGCTGGAGGGTGAGAGTCCTGGTAAATGTATATAAATTTTCCCATAAACACCATAGGATCAGGTATGGGGAAGGGGGACAGGAGAAAAGCCCAGAGGGCCAGCAGAATGAATGGAAATATGCAGCATCAGAAGGTGGGAGGTGGGAGACCCTCTAGAAAGTACCAGAGACCAGGGAGATAAGAGACTCTCAGGACTCTATGGGAGTGACCTTAGATAATATGCCCAACTTTGGGGAGAGGGATCTCTTAGAGTCCACCTCCAATAGATAGACAGGGCCTCAAGTGGATGGACAGTCAAAAACTCTGACCCAGAATTGTTCCTGTCTAGAACTGTAGGGACAGAAATGGGGAAGAGACTGAGGGAAAGGCGGTCCAGTGACCAGCCCAATTAGGGGAACATCAAGGCCTGACCCTATCACTGGTGCTATGGTGTGCTTACAGTCAGGAGCCTAGCTTGGCTGTCCTCTGAGAGACCCAACAAGCAGCTGACTGAGATAGACACAGATACCCAACAATTGGACTGAAGCTGGGGACCCCTGTGGTTGAACAGGGAAAAGGGTTGAAGCTGAGGAGGAGAGTGACCCCATAGGAAAAAGGCAGTTTCAATTAACCCAGAAGACCCCTGGGAGCTCCCAAAGACTGAGCCACCAAGCAGGCAGCATACACTAGCTGGTCCGAGGCCACTGACACATGTATAGCAGAGGACTGCCTGGTCTGTCCTCAGTGGGAGAAGATGCACCTAATCCTTGAGAGACTTAAGGCCCCAGGAAGTGGAGAGGCCTGGGGGTAGGGGAGCATACTCGGAGACAGGGGGAGGAGGAATGGGATGAGGAACTATGGGAGGGAACCAAGAGGGAGAGAATGGTTGGATTGTAAATACATAAAATAATAATGATAATAGAAAATTTCAAAACAACAAAAAGTATTTAAAAAGTAAAGTAGGAAGAAATATTTCTCATTTATATTTGAAGATAATTTTTCTGGACTAATAATATTTCTCATGAACAAAAATGTAATAATAAATTCCATGTATATTATATATTACATATAGTACATATACTATATATAGTATATACATGTATGTATCCTTATATATACATATATTACATATAAGCTTTTATCTGTCAACAAAACCTCAATATGTGGTTAAATAAAAGAGGAATAGAATTTTGATATTAAAGAAAATAATATATTCAGAAAACCAAATTTTAACTATAAAAGTTACCCTTTGTGTCTATTTATGGCTCTTGTGTATATGCATGTCTGTGATGGTTTGCATATTCTTGGACCAGGCAGTAGCACCATTTGGAGGTGTGGACTTGTTGGAATAGGTGTGACCTAATTGGAGTAGATGTGTGTCACTGTGGCTGTGGGCTTAAGATCCTCACCCTAGTTACCTGGAAGTCAGTCTTCCACTAGCAGCCTTTGCATGAAGATGTAGAACTCTCAGCTCTGCCTGTGCCATGCCTGCCTGGATGCTGCCATGCTCCCACCTTGATGATAATGGACTGAACCTCTGAATCTGTAAGCCAGCCCTAATTAAATTTTATTTTTTATAAGACTTGCCTTGGTCATGGTGTCTGTTCACAGCAGTAAAACCCTAACTAAGACAACGTCATTATATCTTGCTTCAACAAGAAACAACTAAACTGGTGTGAAATTCTTATGAAGTTCCATTAAGTGGTAAAAACTAACTCCTTTTGTCACTGTTCATAATCAAAGAGCACACACACTCCTTTAAACCCAAGACATACTTGTATGTAAATGTGATATGACTGTATATAACTACTAAGTAAGGGTACAATGGGCCAGCCACGTGGCTCAGAGAGTAAACCCACCTGACTCCCATCCCTTGAACCCACATGATGGAAGGAGAGATCTGACTAGAACTGATTCTCCAGGCTGTCCTCTAACATCCATGGGCATGCTGTGGCACACGTATGCCTCACCGAAGCACACAGATAAATAAAGAATAATAAAGGTAAAAACAAGCATATTTGCTAAGAGGTTTCTGATGTTTCATATATAACCAGTAAAAATACACTGAAATTTTTGGCTAATTATTCTGTCATTTTAATTTTTGAAAGTATTAGGTATACTTGCAGAAAACAATCTATATACAAGTCATAGAGGAATAACCTGAGACATTTACATAAGCTAAAAGTATTGAGTTTGAACCAATTTTATTATTATTTATATAATGTAATCCTGTGTGTGAGTGTGTGTGTGTGTGTGTGTAAATATTCTCATGTATTCACTTAGCTGTGGTTTAAGGAAAAAATAACCTCCAAATACAAAAACAAACAAACAAACAAATCAGGAGTTATAAAAGCTTCAATGTTTTTTAAAAGTCTAACTGTTTGCTGACACAACATAACTGAGTCTCTTTTACAATTCAACAAGGCAGTATCAGTTTATATTCTATGATCCCAATGGAGATTTTTGTTTAATATAATTTGTGAGTCTTTTGTTTGTAAACAGATCCATCCCTGCTCAAAGACATGAATAGAAACAGTAAAAGGCAGCTAGCTCAGTGTCCTTTATATCTTGTAGTTGCAACTATTGAACATCTGTGGGCTGAATGTAGAATCCCAAGCTCAGATAACCAGTCAACACCTAGTGTATACCACTTGTAACATGTGCCTACGGGCTAGCCATCAGCTCTGCTCTTTCCTCCTATCACTCTGTATTGGTGCTGGTCTTCATGATGGGTGTTCTGCAGGAAAGCAGGCTCTACCACCACCATGCACCAGCTATATGTCACTCTCACATGCTATATGTTAATCTCCAGCCTTGAGATACACCTGGAAATGTTACTGAAATCAGCCAGGACTTTTAGGAAAGGATGACCAGTGGTATTACCTATAAGAACAAGAGTTTTATTTTCTTTAACAAATTAATACCATGGATATCTTCCAAAGTTTTGTTAGCTTTTGAAGTGGGCCACAGTCCCCATTTGGCCATACTCTGAAAGGTTTGTCTTTGTTTAATATTCATTACAACCAGGTTATATATTTTGATATGGCTTGCTATGAACATTTGACTCAAAGTTGGACAAAATAACACTAAACTGGCAAAGAATAAAGAACACAAAATACCCAAAACTTATTTTTAAAGCATGTGACAATTTCACACACACACGCATGTACGCACGCACGCACGCACGCGTGTGCGTGCAAACATGTCCTTGTTAATCACCTAGACTTAAAGTGTAGCTAAGAAACAAAAACAAAACTTACCCTGGCTTTGTGTCATTGACTACACAGTGGTAGGTAAATGTTCCAAACATTTGAACTCCTAAAATCCCATACAGAAGAAGGAAGAAAAGGAGGAAAATCGAAACACTCCATATTTGTTCTCCTGACCGCCTAAAGGAAAGAGAAAAGTTAGATAAAATAAATTAAATCCCCCCTAGCCCCCAGCTTTCATAAACACTCTCTCTTAATGTATGCACCAAGCTGTGCTTACTTTAAAATGTTTGTAATTCTTGTCCTTGGCAGTTCGAATCGGAAATAAATCCTGAAAGCCCGGATCATAATGAGTGGCCGTGGGATCCGCAGCATGCCCCAAGGTGACATCTGGTCAACTATGTCAGCTATTTCAAACACCTACATGAGAAGAGATGTACAAGCTTAGATTTCCCCTTAGCACTACTTACTGCAGGGAATGTATAGGCAACACAAAAATGAATTTAGCCTTACATCGTATTCCATCAACAAATATATCTCTACATTATAACTACTTTAAGAGAAACAAATATATATAAACTAATGAAAACGCCCTTAATCTCCATTTTCTAATTCTTCAAGTCATAGTTTTATCATGAAATAAAGTGCCAATTTTTGAGTTGTTTCTCACTAGTAGTGTCTTTGAATATCTAGAAAAAGTAGGAAATGTTGTAAAACATTATTGAAATATGGAAAATGACCACTTCCTAGCAGAAGCAAACTAATAACAAAAATCTGCTCACCTACATACAGTAGTTTATTATACAGAAACAGCATATAAGCACAGGAGGTGAAATCAGGCCACAGAGATGTGCACTTCATAAGAATGAGGAATGACAGCTAATCAACACCCATTAGGAACAGTTGGAAAGATGTAATGCACATCTTTTATTCTGAATTATTATTAATTAATTAAATGTGTGTATGTGTGTGCACATGTGGAATATTGTACAAATAAGTGGTCAGAGACAGATACCCTGAGTCAGTTTTTACCTCCCACTATGGAAACCACAGGAATCTAACTCAGGATGTCAGGCTGAGTGGCAAGTGTCTTTAGGTGATAAACAATCTCACTGACAATCTTTATTTTGAATTTTTTAATCAAAGAATAGAAGAACAGGGATGTGGCTTACACCAAAGTTTAACAATAACGCATTGATCATTTATTTTTTTGTTAGAAACATAAATCACATGGTTTCTTAGTATAATCAAACTAATAAATAAATAAAAATCAGATAGTAGCATAATGACTTGTCTTAAGCATAAAATCATGACTGCAAAGATATAGGAGACTGAATTAGAGTATTGTCCATTAAATCCTCTGTTATAGCTTTTTTCATACATGCTTTCTATTTACTATCATAAGGCACTTATATTTGTAATGTATTTGGTATTGACTAATATCTTTATAAACATTAATAGCTTAATCTGTTTTAATGAGTATATAATCATATAGTAACCTGAACTTACAATTTTTAAATTCAATTTTTGACTTAAAAGTTAGATATATCACTCCAAATCTTTTATTTCAGTGACAGCATGCTTATAGTTGTTTTAAAAAGAATTATCTTTAATACTGATATTAATTTCTGCAAACTCAAAAGTGTAATCAACATTAAAATCTGAAAATTTAAATATTCCAATTAGAGTTTTCTATCCATGGATATGTAAACTAAACAATGAAAGAAATTATACAACCACATTTGAAATGTATTCCTTAATGTTTCTAGTTAAACTTTGAATGCAAGATAATGCTAACTTAAAAAAAAAAACTCTGTTATTTAAACACATTTAATTACCTGTAACACAAGAGATACCCAAAGGCAAAAGACCATGAATCCATCAAAAACACACCAGCGATCCTTCACATAGGAGCTATCACCCTGGAAATAAATTCCACATGGATTGTCAGGCAAAATTTATTAATGTATATACATATTATATACATATATATATTTATGTATGTATATGTGTATATATGATGGAAATAGTCAAAGCCATCAACAGGTTTTTTTTTATCACAATGGAACAAACTTTCAAAAGGGTATTTTTAGAATTTTAAAATGCTATATTTTTAGGCAAACTGTTGATGAATCATGAGAACTTGAAAAACTCTGAGTTCAGGATGTTAAAAGGAAAGCATCTATTCTTTTATCTTCACAAACCCAACAAGTAGTAACAGAGGCTAATAATCACTTTGGGTCCCAAGACAGTGTCCGTCTCCTAAGCCCCAGAGCACACTATAGCAACAGAAAGCCTTTAAAACTGCTTTACCAATCACTGATAGCATGGAAAGTAACTGGTAAAAGTTACCAGGCAGTAACTGTGAAGGAGGAAATTTCCTTAATTTGCAAGGAAAAGATATGTTGACCTTAGTTGTGAAGATACTGTCAAAGAAAATGAAGACATACTGCTCTCATTATTAATAGGGCCTGTATCCTAAGGTTAGGATGTACATTTCAATAAAATGATATTTGAAAAGAGAATTTCCCTCTGGAATAACAAAGTGTCAATAAAAGTTGAGGGCAGAGAGGACTTGGGCTCTGGACAGAAATTGTCATGCTCATGCGGGAGGAGATGAGTTATTCAATACTTGTCTGTCAGTTTGTGTAAAGGTAAACAGTTGAAGGCTACAGATCGATTATCCAGTGTAAGAAACTCTCTGAAAGTGTCTTGCAAATATTTAACAAGGTGAGGTAGAGGGATATATTTTGCAGTCATGAATGATATGCACCGCTAGCTTCATGAGCATGTGATTTATTGCCTTATCTTCCCAGAGCCCATCTGCTGGGATGTCTTAGCATTATTATTTATTACTCCGACAGTGTTTAGTAGATGAATGCTACTTTTATCTAGATCTACTGCCAGATAAGAAACAGACAGCCCGAGACTCATTTGAAGAATTCAGACTGCAGTACTTGTGATGACCTTCAGCACATCAAATACATGTTATTCGATTGGTTGACCTTTCTTTTAGGGATCTGGTCAGTAAGAATACTTCTTAGGGGAGAGATTGAGGGAGGCAGCTAAAGAACTTCTCAGGCACAAATTAGATACTATTGTTCATGGATGAAATTACCTCGCTCTTTTCTGACCAAAGAACATAATAGGAACTCTCAGCACATACAAGGCCCTAAAATAGACCACCTGATTCTTCACAAATTCTTGCCAGCTGCTGCCTGAGCACAACCTATCTGCCACTTCCTACTCCTCAGGCCTCTCCAAAGTACCACCTGCTCTGTGTGTGTGTGTGTGTGTGTGTGTGTGTGTGTGTTTGTAAACACATAAATAGATCCTACTCAATCTATATAATGTTACATGTATGTATATCTTTTCAGGGATGATCATTTAAAAGAGAGCAAGGAGGGCTATATGGGATAATTTGGAGGGATGAATGGGAAGGGAAAATGGTGTAATTATAGTATAATCTCAAAAAAAGTAAAAGAAATAATAAAAATTTAAAAGAAATGAACAGATACATCACTCCACATGTGCAGACAAACACAAATTTCAGCCTTATAAGTGAACAAAGATAGCAAAGATAGGGTTAGGGTTAGGGTTAACACCCTTTTGCAAGCTGTTGTGTGTTAATAGACTGGAGAATTGAAAGGCAATATCATATTCTTGGCAATTGAATTAAATTAGAAAAGTATTAAATGCAAGTTTTTAGAAGGTAGGTGCTCAATCAATGTTTTAAAAACTTTGACAGATTTAATTGACCACAGTAAAGCAATTCACTTGAGAAATATGGGTTTTTGAAAATCATCTCTGTGGACAGACATATTTTTAATTTGGGTGTTTTTATCCTTAAAAATGTCTATATTTGTCATGAAACTATAAAAGAAGACCAACTTGCAAACATAAACTATGTAACAAATATGTATGTAACAAATATGTAAAAACATAAAACTATGTAACAATAAAGTTTAAATTAATAAGACAAATTTATTGTGACAGGTAACATTTTGCTAACATTGAACTTCAGTAAAGCTTTAATTTTACATACAAGAATGGAATGTCAAACAGGGCTTGCTCAGATCTGTCTTTTATGATACGCATGTTGGAGAACTGCATGTTATCAAATGATGACACTATGGTCTAGATTTAATGTCATAAAATCAATAGTTGGTGCAACTCGTTTAACTGTTGCAATCAAGATAATGAAAATATGTGAAAAATATTTAAAGTTTGGTTAAAAACAACCAGATCTCAGATTTAACGGAAACATCAGCTAATATTTAAACACAATTTTAATGAGCTTTGATGTTCTGACTTCTTCAAGATAATATTAGCAATGCAGAATAATTAAAGTTGACACCACATGTCATCTACTATAATTATTCCCAGTTAAAAGCAAAGATATACTTATTTGCTTTTTAATTTTAATTTGTCATTTCTTGTAGATTGGAATCAGAAAAATATTCTTTTAGTTTTGTAAGCAGTTAACTATTCAAGTGTTAGTAGAAGTTAAAAATGCTAGAAGTACTGAATCTGTAGTTTTAGAAACAATCAAATTGCAAATAATTTTTATTTTTAAAATATTAATTCTACTTTGAATATTCAAAATTCATTCACTTAGTGTCCTGTTCGTGTGGAATGAGTTGATCACTTCCATATCATGTTTAACTCTGTTCTTTTTATTTTTAAAGTGTGCCAGAACAAATTTCTTGATAAGAAACTTATATCCCAATCTATTATATAACTAAGAAACAAGAAGGCTTACTCTAGGAAAATATGAGGACCAGAATTCCTATTCCTAGCATCCATATTAATGATGGGACTAGCAGCACAGGCCATATAAACCCAGTGCTGGTGGGGCAGAGACAGGTGGATCACAGGGCCTCACTGGCCAGTTACCTTGGCAAAACCAGCCAATTCCATACTCAGTGAGACATCCTTTTGCAAAAAACAAGATGGAAAGCAATAGAGGAAGACATCCCAAGGTCAAACTCAGGACCACACTTGTGCACAGACAGGCAAGGACACCCACTTACATGTGCACACACAGCCATGCATCACATAAAACAAAGATGAAAGAGTTAAAACACAATAATCAATGCAATATATGAACCTGTTTGAGTCCTGCTTCAGAGATAATGATTTTTACAACAATCGGGGAATATGAACATCGCTTAGGAGTTAACCTATCTTAGGAATTAGTGTTGATTTTACCTTATACAATAATGGTGTTTTGGAAAACAAATAAAAAATTATCAGCAATGCATAGGGAATTATTTCTGAAGTGAGTCAATAACTCACTCAGATTTTCTTTAAATTAAAATATGACTGCTCAATTGTTGATCCTTATGCAGGCTATGATTCATGTTTTTATAATAAAACATTAGAAATGTACATCACAGTGCAGTGGCTGCTGTGAATCTCTGTTAAGGATAAAACTGCAACAAATGATGGATAAAGAAAAGCTAAGAGCTGATAACTCAGTGTATGTCATAAATCACTTTATGAAGGCCTCTCTGTCCTTGCATGAACCTCCCCAACACATATGAGTCAGACTTAGATTCAAATATGTCATTTGTAAGCACTAAAGCCCTCACTATACCACTTTCTAGACAGGGCAATGTAAGCCTAGTCCTGGGGCAGCATCTTTCCATATCTCAATCTGTGAATACGTTGCTGCAATAGAACCAGGATTTTGTGGCAAAAAAAGTCTCTTTTTTTCTTTTATTTTACATTTCTTAAAAGTTTATTTTTATTTCCCAAGGGTACCAATCAGATATACATATTCTTTTCTTTGCAGTTCCTTCATTCCTATTTCTCTCATTTATTCTTTTTATCCTGTTATATCTTGAAAACAATCCAGGTTTATGAAATCCAACTTAATGTCATCATGTGCTGACTTTGTCATGTGACATTTATCTTTTGTTCAGCAAATACACAAATTTTGAAGTGCCTTCTCTGTAACAATGGTAATCTGTGGCTTTAGTTCTGTAGGTGACACAATGCACTCAACCCTAGACTCATGAGGCATATACTTAGAGCAACTAGCTCCTTTACAGGCATCAAGGGATATAAGGCTGTGTACAGTATGAAATGTAACTTTAAAAATATTCTCATGTGACAAATCTCTACCAAATTTTGGAGTTATGCTCTTTAAAATTTTCAATCTCAATAAAGTAAAAAATACAGTGTATTTGGACATTTATAGAAATATATTATTGAGTTGATTAAAATATTCGATGTACTTAAATGACAAGAAGACACTCACCTTGACAATTCCCCGTATGTGCATCTTTGCTATCATCTCTGCAGTGTAGAGGAACATCAATAAAGTGTCCAAGGTGAAGGTCACATACTGAAGAGGAGGATAGTGCTCGAAGGTCATAGGTGTGTTCATGCACACTGAGATGACGCTGATGATGGCACAGATGCGCAGCAGAGAGTGCACCCACTGCCACAGAGGCCAAAGTTACTTTGTGACACTATGATCTGAGACCTTTGAATTGTCTTACAAAACACACTATTTGGAAAACATAACAATTAGGTAGTGCTTACTTCTCAAAGCAACTTACTTTCCACATGAACATACCAGGGTTCTGAAAGTTTAAGAAACATTCCTGAAACAAAACATTAATGGAGCTATACGCAAGGTTAACTTGAAAGCTATCAGATCACTTTGTGTGAAATTCCTGTTCTACTACATAATGTAGCAGTTCACTCACAATGAACCTTGATGTCACATTTTTTTCTTTTGTCACTATGAAGCACCCAGAACTAGCAGCCATGTTCTATTTAATGTAACTTTCCTAAAGCATTACAGAATAGTCTACCATATCAGATCATAAATGATTTTTAAATGGACTGATATAGAACATTCCTAAATGTACAATTTTAACAAATGTATCACTATAATTTCCCTACATAAAAAACATTTCTGGGCCAGTGAAATTTGGCTTTCCATACAAGCCTGGGGACTTGAGTTCAATCCCTGTTACCCACTGTTAAAGAAGATAATAAACTTCAAAAAGTTATTTTCTGATCTCCACACATCTACCTGCACAGAAACACACACACACACAAATAAAATTTAAGTCATTTAAAATTATTTCTAAAATTATCCTTGCAGAAAAATGATAATGAGCAAGGCTATGTTTTTTTTCCAGAGAAAACAGTTTGTACATATTTAGCCTAGAATTTCTTTTAAAATTTAAAATTATTTTTGTACAATTCTAGATACACATTTGAAGTCTAAAGATTTTAATCAATCCCAAACTAAGTAGAAAAATAAACAACAATGGCTATTATATTTAATATATACCCATATAATCTTTCATTATAAAAGTAACACCTAGGATAAAAAAAAAAAAACGTTAATTGCATCTATATGCTAACGTCCCAGAATTAATGTTGCTACTGGGTTACTCAGTGGTGCAGTTTTCAAACATAATTAAAGTGTTATTTATTGATTACTACCTTGGATATGTATATGTGTGTATCTGTGTATGTGTTTGTGGTCATATTAATTCACTAATTTTTTACTCCTGTTTCAGGGGTATAGTTTGATAATAGAAGGATCACGCACCTCCATAAACCAGCAAGCCCTTAAGCTGAAAGTGAATGATTGACAGAACTTTGAGAAGAGTCAGACAGACCCTGTAGGGTGAAGTGTGGATTCTAATTTTGACAAAGTATAAAACTATTTACATAAAAACATAGTCCCAGAAATTCCAAAGTACAGAAGACACATTTCAGTGTATTTTAAGGGTTGATATACTCATACCAATGTATGTCAGAATGTAAATTCAACCCTATCTGCATTTCCCCATATAAGAATCTAATTACCAGGAGATTTAAAAGATGGGTTATTTCACAATAAATTGTCTTTAGTCTTGAAGATTTCTAATTAATCATTAGTAATTTCAGTGAGTGCCTCTGGGGTTAGACATAAAATTCCATCTTCCAAAGTTCTTAGAATGTTGTGAATGAGAGCGTTATCGAGAACTTTACTATTCTAGTCTGGTTAGTTCTCTACATATGAATAGAAGACCTGCTATGCATCCAAAAATGCTGGACTCTGGGCATATAGAAGTATAGGCAACATATAACCACTTTGTAGAAAACGTAGTATACATGATGAATGCACTTTCCCCTCAATATTGTTCCCCACAGAGGGTACCCAAATATGAGGAACAGGGTACCTTCCACAAATGAGTAATGCTTGTATAGCTTACATATATACTCTGGTATAGTTTAAACCATCTTAGGACATTCATAACACTTAAAATTATGTGCAATCCTGTTGTACTAATCACTTTCTGAAAAACTGAGAAGGGAAAATACACACATGTTCACTACAGATCCAAGTTCTTCTCAAACATTTCCATTCTGCGGTTGATCAAAAGTGACTACAGAACAGAGGGCTATCTTGGTGTATGTCTGCATGGGTACTTATATTTATAGATAAGTCTAACACTGGATAAGTGGAAAGAAGGGAAGTTCATTCTGTCTGTCTGAGGAAGTGGCAACGAGGAGGATATGAAATCCAGGTGGCCCTAATGGACAAGGGGGATTTGGCTTATTAAAGGAGATGCGATGGGACCTTAAGAGCCAGACCACATGCATAAAAGATACTAATACGGTAAGCCAAACAGTATAGGATACCAGAAGATGACTTCTAAGGCTCCAGTGGATGATATAGAGACACAGGAAAGAGCGGTTGCTGGCCAGGAGAGAGCCTGTTCACAAAGAGCTGTCAATGTAGTGCCAACACATTTTAGTTTAGAGTGGGAGTCCCAGGGATGTTTCAACAATTATAAAGCAGAAGGATATCACCAGAGAGCATAATATACAAAGACACATGAGCCTGCTATGAAAGTCTCCCAGGAGCAGGCTAATGAAGCTTAGGAGGAAACCAGCCTGGCCATCTTTGTCTTGCTTAGGGGAGGAGAAGGCACTGGGAGGGCCTCAGGTCAATTTGCTTCATTATTTAAACTATGAGTTTAAGAAAGAAGTCATTCCTACTTTGCTGTGTGGAGCTGAATTCCCAAGATGTTAAGAGTGAACTCCCTGGCTCATGCAGTGATAAATGGCATAGCAGCTCTTCCTCTCACACTCAGCATCCATGAACTTGTAAGACACATGTTCGGAGTCACAAGATTTGAATCAAAGTAAAGACTATTCAAAAAACGGATACTCTTTCTATAACCTTATCCACCTAAGTATATCACAGTTGAACATGATAAAGATTGCATGTAGTTAAGAGTAGTAACTCATCTTGAGTCATCCTGGGAGTGCATTATCTCTACATTGTGTGATCTGAGGATAGTGTATCCAGAGCAGGGTGAGGCTGGGATGGCAAAGTACAGACCTCTTGTACTTTTTGAATCTTTCTATGGGAGACATTCACAGCAGCCCCTCATCTTTTCAATTTGAATCATACCCAAACCAATCACCAGACTCCAGGACTCATTCAATTTCCACTGCAACTCAGTTAAAAGCCAAAGAAATATGAGTTTTGAATTAAATTTTCCTTATATCAACATGTGATTCTCCAAACTTCAGAAAGGTGACTTACTGGCTTATTAATCCAGAGTATGTCAGCATTGTCTGACAGAGATTCATCAGGACCAAAGTCAGTAACTGGCTGGGCTTCCACCCTGGAACTCTGCTTTCTTTTGAGCATGCTGAAGTTAGCTTTGGGAGGCAGGTACAAAACCACAGTCTGGCAAAAAAAGAAAATAGAAAGCCTTATTAGCCACCTAACCTACTTCCTTTCCCACCAAAAGTATTGAGTCTTCATGCATAAACATATGCAGTGGTAGATCATACACACACATGCTCTATGGTACTGTATGTGACAAAGGTACATATCCAGATAATAGAAAAAGAATGAGATAGAATTGATATAATAAATCCAATTTTTCTCTTCCAATCTAATAGAAAACCTTATGTATTTCATAAATAGTTTAGAGACAGCTGGTGTAAAACATCCAGAACAAAATGACTTGTCTCATAGGAAACACACAGAGATTACTAGAAATTTCTTTGCTCTGTGAGGCTGCAACCATGATCACAACAATAGGTATTTTCCCACTATTTTAATATGTTATTTACATGACTCTATTGTTCCAGTCATATTCCAAAACGACCTCTTATTCTTCTCCGAAAGGCTGAAGGCCACAGAGAAAAGGGAGAGAAGCTCCAGCAGTTGGAAGCTTTGTCATTTTTGAGTGCAGGGATCGTCTAAAGTTGACTTGCTCTTCTAAAGTCAAATCTTCATCAAGTGCACTAAAGTCAACTATATCAACACACACACACACACACACACACACACACATACACACACAGATACACACACACACACCACCACCACCACCACCACCATCTACAGATGTTGCTACTACTTTCTAAAATTAGCCGCCACTAAGAAGGGCCTACTATCCATTAAATGACAAGAGAAGCATGATACAAGGACTGTGTTCAAGACTCAAGTGACAAAATGGGGTCCTGTGTCTGCTCAGGGCTAGGGCCTCTGGGCAGCAGAGGTGGAGAGTTTGACTGTGTGGACCCCAGGCCACTTGGTGGGCATTGGACTGTCAGAAGCTGCAGGATCCAGCTCCAGGGGGTGAGAAAGGCACAGTCTGGGGTCCCTGCGGACGTGCTGGAGTCTCTCCGACTCTCAGCCACCACAGACACGGTTGGGTACCGGGAAAGAACCGGTTCTGAGATCCCAGGGCCGCACAGAGGCCAGGCACATCAGGTTCTCACTCTTGGACATCCCAGGCAACATTGTATGTTGCAGAAGAGCTGAGAACAGAGTGGGGCAGACTCTGGACCTGGCCTGAAGGGAAAGGGGCAGGCAGGAGAGAGCTCTCACAGGTTCAGGTGGGGAGGAGAGAATCTGGCTAGCTCAGGCCACTTGCTCAGCAGGAGGCTTGGGTTGGTGGTGGCTGTGGCTGGAGTGCAGGGAGGCCTCCAGGCAGGAGGTTAGGCTCTTTAAAGGGAAACCTGATCCATTTTTCCAGCACAGTGGGTCCTGGTGAGAAGAAGCAGTCCATGGTTTTAAGGCATTTGTTGTAGAAAGGCAGAGAGAGGGAAAGAGTAGGGAAGTAGAGGTTGGCCATAGCCTTGTAGAGAGAGGGGGGAAGAGAATGGGGAGAGGGGGAGCAGGAGGGCAAGAGAATAAGAGAGCAAGAGAATAAGAGGTAAGAGAGCAAGGAGAGGGCAAACAGTTTCTTTTATAGAGAGCTGGGCCATCCTGGCTGTTGCCAGGTACCTGTGGGGATGGAGTCCAGACAGAATACCAGAAGCTTGGGGCATTGCCTATGGCCACATATCGCTCTGCAGGGGGCTGGGGCTGGGGGTGAGGGGTGTGGGAGGCTGTAGCTGCAACAGGAGATGTGGCTGAACACTTACAGTTCCTTAGGGTCACAGGGGTTTCAGACCTGTGCTCTTGGGGACCAGGCTGTGCACAGCTCACTGCCCCATACCTTCAGACCAAAGTAATACACCTTACTTGATTAACATACACTGAACTTTTTTAAATTAGGTATTCATTTCATTTACATTTCCATTGCTATCCCAAAAGTCCCCCACTCGCTCCCCCACCCACCCACTCCCACTTCTTGGCCCTGGTGTTCCCCTGTACTGAGGCATATAAAGTTGGCACAACCAATGGGCCTTCTCTTTCTCTGATGGCTGACTAGGCCATCTTCTGATACATATGCAGCTAGAGACACGAGCTCCGGGGGACGGGGGTAACTGGTTAGTTCATATTGTTGTTCCACCTATAGGGTTGCAGATCCCTTTAGCTCCTTGGGTACTTTCTCTAGCTCCTCCACTGGGGGCCCTGTGATCCATCCAATAGCTGACTGTGAGCATCCACTTCTGTGTTTGCTAGGCCCCAGCATAGTCTCACAAGAGACAGCTATATCTGGGTCCTTTCAGCAAAATCTTGCTAGTGTATGCAATGGTGTCAGTGTTCAGAAGCTGATTATGGGATGGATCCCCGGATATGGCAGTTTCTAGATGGTCCATCCTTTCGTCTCAGCTCCAAATTTTGTTTATCTGTTTCTGGTTTTTTAGTCAGGGTTTCAGTCTATAGATCTGGCTTGCCTGGAACTCATTAAGTAGATGTGGCTGGCTTTGAAATTTTGGCAAACCTTACTTCTGTTTTCATTTCTTTGCAAAATTGTATACAGTATAACCAGCACATTGAATTCAGCCTTTTACAAATGTGGCCCCACACTGAGATGTGAATGCTCTCTAGACTTAAACAAGAAGGATAAGATGGGATTGAGTGTTAAAGAGAGATGACTATGTGATGAGTTTTGCACAAGTATCTCTTGGTGCATTTCTAGTAGCATATTATTGAATTTTAAAATTGGTCTGACAGGACAAACAAAGCATATTTTGGGGGTTGTTGTTGTTGCTTTTCAATTTTGTTTGTTTGTGATTGGGTCTATATACTCTTGCTTATATAGAACTTGCTATATAGACAAAGCTAGCCTCAAACAGCCAATGTTCCTGATGACTCTGTCTCTCAAATACTGGGAGACAGGAGTTCACCATCATGCCTGGTTCAGAAGAGATACCTTGATGTTTTTGTATGCATAAGAAATTCCAGCCTTGAGACAGGTGACAACTTGACTAATGGTATGTAAGCAGACTTGAGTTTGAAAACAAGTCAAGTATGATTGTGAAACCTCAAGTGTCCATGGCCATGGAGTGCTCAGCACTCTTAGGAGCACAACTGAAGGCAGGAGACAGCAATGGGGATGCTAAGTCAGGAAAATGTAGCCATTTCAGTTCCAGGAAAATCCACTTACTCACTTACTACCTGGTACTCCAGGGAACTGGAGGAAAAAAACTCATCAAGGACAATGTGTTTCTCCCCTTAGATAGAAGAGGAACAAAACTCATTTGCAAGGGGTATAAATATATGTGCTTGCAATTGTCACTGGGAAAGAAAGTAAAATACAGTTCAGAACAAGAAATTTTGAATATGCTTCTGTGTGTTTGAGGGTCTACTGTCCTTTATTATATGTTTCTCCATCCATCTGAGAAGCTGACTTTCCCCAACCCTCCCATTCCCAGAGGAAATCAAGTTACTTGTCTTTAAAGTGTGCCTAGGTAGTTCCAAGCTGTTGTTACTTTGAAAACTTAATTTAGAGATGGATTTTGCAGTAGATTTCACTAATTACTTTTATTTGACATAATTTGAGTTAGGGACTCTTGATATCCCACGGAAATGTATGCAAAATATTCAAATGATACTTAGTCTCTGATTTACTGTGAAGTGGGGGTAGGTGACATCTGGTAGCCTTAACTTGAGATGTCTCTTAAATGACAGGCTTCTACTTATTCAGACAGTGGTTGCAAAAATATTTTTGAAATCCTTTAAAAAGACAAAGGAGGAAGAAAGTGATTCTATAAAGGCATTCAAATATCAGACAAAGAATTTTAGAGAAACCTAACCCCTATCACTTTTCCACAGAGACAGAAGAGATTGATGGGTATGAATTCCATGCATCTTTTATTACCAATATTCTACCTGAATAAGAATCGACTTTTGACTGATTAATCTACAAAAATATACATAATTTATTTTTAAGTATCCAGTTGGCTATATTTGATACATCAAAACAGTTAGACTATAACTGAATGACACCAGCTGTCTGTCACCTCATTGATGTTCTCTCTACAACCTCTGCCAACACATCACCAAGTCTGACAGAGTCCATGAACTAATCTGTCCAAACTCCAAAGAATCTACACACACATTAAAACTTATCAAGGAGCTTCAGAATCACTGGAAGTTTGACTATTTCAATAATATTGAGTAGTACATAAAATACTCAAGCAATAAGTCATCATGATCAATGCACATATGATCTCACAGAGAATGAGGTGGCACGTACAGGGACCATGCAGATCTGCACCAGATGGGGTCCTAGAGCTTAAAGGAGAAGTGAGCATATGCCTCATCTCTAACCCAGAAGCAATATCCAATTGGTAACCACCTGCAAATAAAAATTTAATTTCTTGTTAGAGAGCATCACTGCGGAAACAATTTACTCTTAAGGGCAGGCTGTATACTCAGCAGTAGATGGCCAAGAGGAAACAAACTCAGAAGTAACTCTAGAGGTTTCTTGTCTCGTAATTTTGTGTCAGGGCTTTTTCCTTTTCTTAAATGTAATTTTATTATTATCCCTTAGAGGTCTATTTGTTTTCTAATGAAAAACAGAAAGGGATAAATCCAGATTTGGGAGTGGAGGTGAGGAGGTCCTGGGAGGAGTAAAGGAGGAAAAAAAACACAATCAGGATATGGTAGATGAGAAAAACAATCTATTTTAAGTAAAAGAAAAAAAGATTTAAGCAATAAAATGAATTCAAATCACAAATGCACAATGAATCTTATATTAATTTGGGTTTTTTTTTGTAGCAATTTTCCTTTGCACTAGGTGATGTTAGACACCCTTGTTCATGTTTAGTCAATATAACAGAGCACAGGAGATTATTATTACGCCGATAAAGAAAGACCAGTGTGTATGTCTAATTACCCTAGGTGAGCTCTCTATTTTGATGGAAACTGCTTTTGTGTATTTTTTCCTTATCACTATTATGCACTAGTAAGTCAATATATCTATTTTGTTTCCAGGAGTTTCCTTGACAAGGCAGTGCACCAGGTTTAAAAATCATGTCCTTCAAAAGCCTTTATACGTTTATTAGAAGTCAATGTTTAATAGTTTAATTTTGGGAGAGGCTGCATAGTTATAACACGTATATTGATGAATCTTTTTTACTCATAACTACCTAGCAGCAACTCAGAGAGAAAATGTATTCTGCTTAGTTGTTATCATTAAATGGTTAAAGACTAGTTAATCTATGCTTGCAAACTTTATCTATTGTCACTTCTTTTTCTTATTTGATTAACACCTTTTGTCAAGAATAAAATGGAATTATTCAGTTTATTTAAGCTGTGAGCTGTTTGCAACACTGTGGTTTATTTTTTCCTTCTTGGAGATAACAGACATGGACTTTGAGATTTTTCTATCTTCTGAATCTCAGTTTACAAGATTGTCACTCTCTACCTATCCCAGTTGCTATCCTCAAAGCCTTCAAAGCCCTCAGCTAGCTACAGTAAAATAAAATGTTGAGGAGTCATTTAGTGAAGGAGGTGTACAACCTCCACAGTGAAACACTAAACATTGGTTAAAGAAATTGAAGGAGACAGCAATAAATTAAAAGATTGCCCATGTTTATGGATGATTCTTTCTTTATGTTTTTTATTACTCATTTTATTTTTAAGATTATATATAACAACAGCTTTTCCTTCTACCCATTTCTTCCCTCCAAACCCTAAATAGACTCTTTATTTACTAATTGTTACATGCATATATGTGTACTATGTACATATATATTCCTAATATAACCTGCTCCATCTGAGTGATGTCATTGTTAGCTTCCTGAACTAAGAAATGTTGTATGAACACTTCTACTGCTCTTGGAATTTCAGCTCATCTTGTTTCTCTGTTATTCCTTCATTCACTTAGTCACTTTACATTCATCCACACAGCAAATGCTTTGTGTCCACTCTCTGTGATGTACTACAGCATGTGCTTAATTTGTAGCAAGAAACTTAGAGTTTAGAAGTCACCTGCTTCCTTTAAACTCATATGTCATGGAGAATCCTACGGTTCTACCTGGGTTTACTTTCATCACAATTAGTGTTCTTTACACTAATTGGCTAAAAGCATCATTATTTCTCATCCTCCAGCCTTTCTCTGCTATTCCAAATCCTTCATCCAGCTGTGCCCACTTTGCTACCCGCTGCCAATCTGTTACTCCTAATTACCTTATTTAACTCAGAAACATTTTCTTAATGTCTGTGTATGATTTGTTATAACTGAAAGATTTACCATTTAAAGAGAACAGTTTAAACAAACACCAGCTTGGTAAATTCATAACACATATTTTATATAAGAATCCCTGAAGAAGGCAGCCATCACTGATTTCATTCTCTTCATTAGGTGGTGCCGTATCTGCTAATGCAGGGTCATATACCACTGCTTTGGGTAACTGATATATACAAATTCTGCAGTCTTCATGTACACAAGTGAAATTATTTGCTTATCTCATCCAACACACACCTCTTAACTGTGTATAGTTGCTGAGTAGTTCTGTAGCTCTGCTATGGTTTGGGCAGAAATCTTAGGAAATAAATGTTAAATAACATCCCTCTAACTGCTAACTATAAATCCACTTTAATGCTTTTGGGAGAACAGCCATCATTCCTTCCAAAATCTGTTCCTCTCTTCTTGCTACATAATTATACTGACAAAACAAACACAAACAAAAACCAAAAGCAAAACTGCAACCATTAGTGGGTGTTATAGATTTAGCATTAGACAAAAATATTTTGTCTTCTTCCCATAATACCTGACTGATATATGTTCCTGATATAACAGGTAACAAAGTTGATTTAAAGGTAGGGCAGGTGGGAAGGCAGAACAGCTGGTTAATTGAAAGAAAGGCTCTCCCACTCCCACCCCCAACATACTGGCTCCTTCAGTTTCTGCAGCTCACTGCTAACTCTATCCTCCTGAGACATGGGAAAGTAGACTTGCAGAATGCCTCTGAAATATCAGGTGAACGAAGACTCATGCACTGTGCCAGGACAATTCACTGTCTAGGCCCTTCCTACTTCCAAATACTTAAACTTCAAGTTAAATTATTAAATGTACCCATGTTTTATTTCATTTTATTTTTGTCAACACAAGCAGTGCTAGTTTGTTATAGGAAAATCAGGGAAATTAATAAAATAAATTAGAGATAAACATTAAAGTTATTAGGAATTCCAATTCTAGAGACTCAATCATTTTTCTAAATGTTGGCTACGCACATGGTGTGTCAGACATTGAGCTTCAGGAAAAACACTAATCAGGTATGTTCTTTTTTCCTTGGGACATTATCTTTAGTGATGTCCTTATTCTCCAACAGGATATGAATTTTATCTTTCAGTACTTATTTTCACATACATATTCTATTCATCTAGTCATTTAATATGGATATTTTCAAACACTTCTACTACTTTTTTTTTTGTTTTTATATTTCAAAAATCTTTCTCTACCAATAGATAGGAATGCATATAAAATCCTAAGCAAATAAATCTCTGTCTCCCAAGTTCATTAGTATCAGTCCAAATCAAGGCCTTGCAAGGCAGACAAGCATAACCATGTCTTCCTAGATCCAGTTTCTGATGTCACCCCATATTTTGGGAGTTAATTGAATTTGGTATTACCAATTTATTGGTTTGGGCATTGCAACTTCAATTCCTATTTCAAGGCTCTACTTCTTGTCTCCCCAAATTTTTCTTAATATGGCCATAGAACCCCAAACACAGAGCCATTAAGAGTGATGCTTTGAGTGGTTGGATAGATGGTTCAGTAATTAAGAGCACTTGCTGTTCTTGCAGAGGACCCAGGTTTCAGGAACTCACATGATAGCTCACAATTGTTTATAACACCAGTTGTAGTGGATCTCTCAATGCCCTCTTTGGCCCTTGCAGTTTCTACACACACATAGCACACATACATACATGCAGGAAGACATTCATACAAATAGATGAATTAAAAAAGATTTATGTCCGAACAAGACTTTCTAATAACCCTTTTCCCGCTTTCACATTTAAATCTGCACCATACTTTTACAAACCATAATAAATCTTGAAGACAAACGGGGACACTAGTTCCTGATACTGAAATAGGGAAAACCATTATTTCTGTAGCATTAGACTGTTCTCCTTGCCAACTTCCTTCTTAGACAGAAGACATTATTTCCACTTAGAGCAAATGCATACAGCACTGTATGTCTTATGCTATTATTTAAATTAGGAAAAACATCCTGTTAACTTTTGTCGCATTGTCTGTTATCCAGAATTCATTTTCTCTGCCCACTTGACCTTTCTTCTACCCTCAAAGCACAGATGAACCCTTGAGCCTCTGATCCCTTACCTCTTCTTGCTCTGACAAGTGTCCAATCACTGTGCTCAATGACCAACAGCCTTCTTCCTCTCCTAGACCAGATCATTTGCATGGTCTGCTAAGGCACCAGTGATGGAGTCTAGCATTATTTCTCTGGAGTCCCCTCCTTTCCCTCCAGACATGACATCTTAGAGCTCTTGCAGCTTAGTATACAGCTCACAGCATTTCCTGAAATTCAAATATATCAATCCCAGTGTCCTCTGTTTAGTGGATGCCTAATTACTGATTTTATTTTATTTATTTTTTAAATAGTCAAAACGATTTTAAGGAAAATTTGACATGAAACCTGATGTTATTCCTCAGTCAGTGTGTTTAACTGTAGGTAAGAAGAACCACAAATGCACACATATTCAAGCAGTGAAACCTAAAACCAAACCACACAGACTTGCACACATACACATGCAGACACGGACAAATGCTATGTGAAACACAAAGTTTTCATAATAAAATCATAAGCTCATTTGGTTCAATTCTTTCCAGATTATATTTATTCCCATGCAAAAGCAAACTCCTTTCAATTAAAATGTTTATTGGCGGCTCATTATGTACCAAAAACTGTCTTAAGTATATCATACACTAGCTTACTCGGTACTTACAAGAATCATTTTATAAACCAATGAGCTTACTAATAAACTTGACCTCGTCTGTAGATCCAAGACAATGCAGCTCACAGAACTACCAAATTAAAAATTAAGTTTTTATTTTTTAACATACAGCAGGATGAAGATTTATTTTTAACAGATCTGGGGTTATAAATTCCTCACCCATTACTGTTTGTGAAATTATGCAGACCTCCTTCATATCCTAATTTTGAATTTGCTTTTACTATTTGATTTACTCTATAGTTGTTTTTCACTACTGGTCTATTTTAAATGTCTATTCATTTCCTTAAAGAAAGGTCAATTTTCTCATCACTAATCAAACTGCTGTTTTTTGGTTTCTGACATCATTACCCGCTTATTTGTACTTTTTACTTACTTTTGTACTTTTAAAGTAAATTTGTACTTTTACAGTAAATCCTAGAAATGATCTGGAGTATTTCAATCACATTTTCTCTAAATTTATAAGATGAGGGGGAAACATTTACTCATTCCAGTCTGATGGTCTCACTTCTTAAGATTTCTTTATTTCCTACAGTTAGCTTTTCTTGTCAGAAATTTTTAACTGGATACACTATGAGTATGCAGACTGGGAAATAGATGCTTGTAACATGAGGCACAAGGAATGTATATCTGTCTACAATGGTTGTACTCAGACATTGAAATAAAATTCAGTGAAAAAAAATCCATTAGTCAGATCCCCAAATCCATACCAGATCCGGGGATGAAATTCATGTCACCCGCTTTTTTTGACAAGCACCTTTACCCCTGACACATTTCTCTTCTCCAACTTTTATTTTTGAATCTTAAGAACTTTCATATGTGTTAAGAATGGTGCTGTTTAAATTATGCTCACTTACTGTTAAATCTGTGCTTTTTAAATTTTTAAACTGAGGTCTGGAGAGATGGCTCAGCAGTTAAGAACATCGGCTGCTCTTCCAGAGGATCTGGTTTCAATTCTTAGCATCCACATGGCAACTTGCAACCACCTGTAACTCTAGTTCCAAGTGTCTAGCACACTCATACACACAGAAAATAAATACATCTTTAGACCATTTCATTTGGTAAGATTTTTTTCCCCCATGAATTGGGTGCAGGTCTTTGCATAGATCATTTCAGCTCCTAATCATGTCTGAATGAACCAGGTGTCTGTCTAGTTCCTACCATAAAAATAGGGCTTAGAGAGGGCACACCCATAGAGTTAGTGTGTTCTAAGCTGGCAGAGATGCAGGTCTTGTGAGTCTGCCCCTTATACTTTGCTTCTATTAGAACTTTTGGAGGCTTTATGAATGCAATCATTTTCTGTCTTTCTGAGAGAACAAGATAAGAGTCTCTGACTCCTGCCCATCCCAGATTTAAGAAAAGAAATTGAGTAAGGGAATGCCTGCCTGTAGGCCTGAAATGGCAGGTTCTTCGGGTCTCTCTGGAAGCTTCCTTCAGGCCTCTGGAGATCCTTTGTTCAGAATTCTGTTGAGCTGGTCTTACCTTTTCTTCTAGGAGGGTGAGTGGTTTTCTCTGACCCACAGCCTAGGTCACATCACAGAGGGCATTGAGAGCACCATGTTAGTAGAACTAAGATGTGTTGGAAATGTTGATTCCTGGGGTTGCAGCAGAGTAGCTGGCCTTTCTCTCTCCTGCCATTACAGGGTCCTTGTAATTACTTGTAAAACCCTTTATTTTTTTCACCTCAGAGCTGAGAACACTGGTGAGACGTTGCTTTGTGTCAGGTAGTGTTCCTAGTTACTGCTTTCTCTCTGAAGAAGTTCTTATCCTCAGTGTATTCATCAACATCCACAGGCAAACAAATGTGTAGTTTAGTATTTGAAAGTATTTGCCTTGGTTTTGATTGTAGGCTCTTTTTTCTCTCCTCTCCCTTCCTGTCTCCCCCTTTATTCTCTCTCTCTCTCTCTCTCTCTCTCTCTCTCTCTCTCTCTCTCTCTCTCTCTCTCTCTCTCTCTCTCTCCCCTCTTTCTCTCTCTCCCTCCCTCCCTTTCTCCCTCCTCCCCTTCCCTCTCCCCCTCCCCCTCCTCCTTCATCTCCCTTTATCCTTCTCTCCCTCTCCCAAATGTAGTTTATCTCTTGGGTTCCTTTTGTGTCCCGACCTTCACTAACTCAGATGTTGTTTTGCTACAACAGACTGCTTCAGGCTTTACTGTTTCCAGCAGGACTCCAGGCCACCCAAGGTGAGTGACCACACAGACAGACAAACACATCCAAGTTCCATCTTCAAAGACAGACACTTCCTTTGTCCTTTTCCAAAAGACTACTTACTAGAAACAGAAAATGTATCCTTTATTTTTTATGCTGAATCCCTAAAGTCCAAGTAACAACAGCATATTATTTTTCTCTGGTTCTCTCTAAAATGAGGCTAAAAGCAATGTAATTACTTTACAAAAGATTTGAGAATATTTTTTTTGTTGTTTAATGAAAATTAAACTTAATTCAACATTTAACATTATTGAGTATAGTAAAAGAATTCAGAATAAACTATCATATCTGAGCCCCATTTTGTCTTATAATCTTATATGTTCAAATTAGCATAGTATGGCAGAGGGAAACAAGTCTGTATTTGTGTTATATATGACATTGCAGTTAAAACAAATTAAGCAAACAAGCAACAGCAATAACAACAAAGAATTTATTAACTGGGCCTGTTGGTGCAGGCTTAGTATCCTAGCTGCTAGGGAGTCTGACCCAGGAATACCACACATTCAAGTCATTAGGGCTATGTGGTCAGTTGAAGGCAAGCATTGGCAACTCAGTGAGATTCATTCCTCAAAACAAAGAGTAAACACAAGGCTGAAGGTAGTTCAGTGGTACAGCACCTGTCCAATAGAGTCAAGGCACTAGTTTCACTCTTCAATAGTCAATATACAGATGGATGCATGTACAAAATTATTTTATATTTTAAGAATACTTAATATAAGCTATTTCCTCTGAACAAAGCTTTGGGTAATTAATGCTATTCATCATAGAAATAACATTATAAAGCAGATAACATCATAATGTCATAAAGCAGATATCTAGGATTTATTCATTTTGCCAAACTGAACTTTATGACCAGCAGTTAGAACCCCCCATTTCTTCCTCCTCTATACCATGGAATCCAACATCTTACTTTCTGCTTCTATATCTGGTGACTTTAGATTCCCTATTGACCACAAAGTGAGGAATCTGGAAGTCATGGAGATTAACTATTCTCTCTCAGCCTTTATTCATAAAACTCAGTCAACCTGCCAAACTAGTCTTTGTCTTCTCCTCTAGTACAGACATTTCTAACTCTTTGACATCCTGAATAAAACATAGGTGTATTAGATTTTAAGGAAAGAATGTCAAAGTTAAAAATCACCATGGGATCTTGTGATTAGTCTCTGAAGCCTTCCTTATCCTTCAAGGAGAGAAGTGACTCCTGAGAGATATCCTTTAACATCCACAGGAATACAGTGTCAGAATGTCCTGTGTGTGGGCTCTTCAGCAAAAACTCTTACAGTGTACTTCTGGAATGAAACCAGAAGCAATGACAATAGATCACACTATTGTTCTGAGGGTTGTCAGGACATGTCAGACTAAAAATTCAAGGGGAAGTCACAGCACATAGACCAATCAAGTTGGTGATGACCAGGATTATCCCTCCTGGTGGCTAGCTTTAATACTGATAGCATATTGCTATCTATGCAGCCTGATAAGAAAAAGGCTCAGAGACCTCTGTGGAAGAGAGAGGGCAAAGATTGTTAGAGCTGGATGTTGAGAATGATCAGAGTGAAACTTTTCTGGGGGTGTGACAGTGCCAACTGCTGTGCTCTTGAACTCCCAGAACCCTGGTTGGCTGCACAAGATCAAAACAGTCAGTCTTCTAGTTTGTTTTGGGAAAAGGTTCACAAGCCTCTTTTTCAACCAGGGAGCTATGGATAGCTCATGGTTATAAGAAAGAGAGTCAGTTTTCTTTAGGGGTGTGACCCTTGACTCTACTTTGGTGTATGGCTCTTTATAGGGAATATCTGGGCAACACACATTTGACTGATTTTTTTAAAGACAGGAAATTAGAGGTAGGGAAATGACAGGCGGTCTAGTCATTATTGGGGGAATAATGGAAGTGAATATACTCAAAATATATTCATGAAATTTTCAAAGAATAAAATTATTTTACATGGAAGAAATATTTTAACTGGGAAATTGTATTACAGATCACTCGGGGAAGTTATTTTTCTCCATTAAATATCTCTATCTATCTATCTATCTATCTATCTATCTATCTATCTATCTATCTATCTATCTATCATCTATTTATATTGAACTGAGGGAAATGAAAATGATAATTCAAGGAAAGTTCTTCCCAAATCAGCAAGTTTTATTATTCTTTAGTCTTATACAGTTTAGTATCTGCACTTTAGGCCATGAAAAGAATGGTTAAAAACATTTTCATGTTTCATGCTCAGAAGATTCCTATCTGCTTCCGTTTCATATTGTTTAGTTTTCAAACGTCAATAAAGTTTTATAACTAAAGTCTCCTGGCTATAAAACATGAAAGACTTATCTTGCTAATATAAATGTGTATCTTAGGTGTGAAATACTTCTATAATTTATACTTTTGGAAGGTATTTGTTTTCTAGAGAGGTAAAGAAAGAGCATGTCATTGGTTGGGTAGGAAGATGGGGAGTATCTGGAAAAAGTTGGGGGAGTGGGACCATGATCAGAATATACTGCAGTATATTTAATAAAAAGTATTAAGTAATTATTTTATTAAAATATTTCTTCTACTCCAGAAATCATATGTGGGTTTCATAATAATAGCAGTTAAAAAGAAAAGAAATAAAATAATTTAGCTTGTGCTTTGAAAATTAGTTTTCTGTAGTCAAGACAAAATAATAATAAAATTGTTCAGAATTCTATAATCTCAGAAACACTACTTGTGTTCCACCCATTTTTCCATTTTAATCTTTTTTCTTTTTAACCAAATCTGTTAGCATTTTGTTCCTACTGGTAAAACTGTCATCCACCTCTATTCCCATTACCACAACAGATAGGTCATCTAGTTTCTCCAATACCAGCCTTATTCCCAGCATTCTAACACTTGCTAATGATAAGTATAGGTTATTATTACACATCTGACAGAGGATTAGTATCTAGAATATACAAAGAATTCAAGAGAAAAAACATAAACAGCAAAAACTCAAACACTGCATCAATAAATACATTAATGAAGTACAGAGATAGTTCTCAAATTATCAAATATATTGTCAATACTTACTTACTCTACATCCTTAGCTATCAAAAATGAAAATTAAAACCACACTGTGATTCCATCTAATAACAGGCAATAGTGATAATTCAGAAATAAAACAATACATGCTAGCAAGGATAGGAGAGGGAGCAACCACTACACATTGACTGTGGGAATGAAAAATTATCAAGTGATTGTGAAACAGCATGGAGACTCTTTAGCAGGACAAAACTAGAATTACCTACAGCCAAATTATGGCATTCCTGTGTCTATAACCAAAGGACTCTACATGAGCATACTATAGTGACAACTGTACATTTATTGCAGCACTTAACACAGTAGCCAAGATATGGAATCAGCTTAGATGTCTGTTAAGAGACCAATGGCTAAAAAAAATGTGTTGTGTACACAATGGGATTTTTATTCTACCATAAAGATAAATAAAACATGCATGCTGGATAATAAATTACAACTGTTCCCCATATTTTAATAGGGTTATTTGGTTCTCTGGAGTTGAACTTCTTGAATTCCTTGTATATATTGGATATTATCCCTCTATTTAATGTAGGATTGGTAAAGATCTTTGCCCAATCTGTTGGTTGCCATTTTTGTTCTACTGACAGTGTCCCTTGCCTTACAGAAGCTTTGCAATTTTATGAGGTCCCATTTGTCAATTCTTGATCTTAGAGCATAAGCCATTGGTGTTCTGTTCAGGAAAATTTCCCCTGTGCCTGTGTATTTGAGGCGGCTTTTCCCCACTTTCTCTTCTATTACATTCAGGGTATCTGCTTGTATGGTGGAGGCCCTTGATCCACTTGGACTTGAGCTTTGTACAAGGAAATAAGAATAGATCAATTTGCATTCTTCTACATGCTGACCACCAGTTGAACCAACACCACTTGTTGAAAATGCTGTCTTTTTTCCACTGGATGGTTTTAGCTCCTTTGTCAAAGATCAAGTGACCATAGGTGTATGGGTTCATTTCTGGGTGATCTACCTGCCTGTCACTGTACCAATACCATGCAGTTATAAAATGGGGAACAGAGATAGAGAATTCTCAACTGAGGAAACTCGAATGGCTTAGAAGCACCTAAAGAAATGTTCACCATCCTTAGTCATCAGGGAAATGCAAATCAAAATGACCTTGAGATCCCACCTCACAACAGTCAGAAAGGCTAAGATCAAAAACTCAGGTAATAAGAGATAGTGGTGAAGATGTGGAGAAAGAGGAAAATTCCTCTATTGCTGGTGGGATTGCAACCTTCTGGAAATCAGTTTGGCGGTTTCTCAGAAAATTGAACATAGTACTACCTGAAAATCCAGCAATACCACTCATGGTCATATACCCAAAAGATTCTCCAACATGTAATAAGGACACATGCTTCACTATGTTCATAGCAGCCTTACTTATAATAGCCAGAAGCTGGAAACAACCCAGATGTCCCTCAACAGAGGAATGGATACAGAAAATATGATACATTTACACAGTGGAATACTACTCAGCTATTAAAAACAATGACTTCATGAAATTCACAGGCAAATGGATTGAACTTGAAAATATCATCCTGAGTGAGGTAACTCAGACACAAAACAGCACACATGGTATGTACTCATTGATAAGTAGATATTAGCCCAAAAGTTCGGAATACCCAAGATTCAATTCACATATCATATGAAGCCCTAGAAATAGGAAGACTAAAATGTGGATGCTTCAGTGTTTCTTAGAAGGGAGATTAAAATACTCACAGGAGGAAATATGGAGACAAATTGTGGAGCAGATACTGAAGGGAAGGTCATCCAGAGACTGCCTCATCTGGGGACCCATCCCATATACAGCCACCAAACCTGGACACAATTGTGGATGCTAGGAAGAGCTTGCTGATAGAAGCCTGATGTGGCTGTCTCCTGAGAGGCTCTGTTAGAGCCTGACAAATACAGAGGCAGATGTTTGCAGCCAACCATTGGACTGGGTGCGGGGTCCCTGATGGAGGAGTTGGAGAAGGAACTGAAGGAGCTGAGGGGGTTTGCAGCCCCATGGAGGAGGCAACAGTGTCAACCGGGTAGACACCCAGAACTCCTGGGGGCTGGACCACCAACCAAAGAATACACATGGGGGGAACCATGGTGCTGGTCACATATGTGGCAGAGGATGGCCTTGTTGGACATCAGTGGGAGGAGAGGCCCTTGGGCCTAAGGGTGTTCAATGCCCCAGTATAGGGGAATACCAGGGAGGGAAGATAGGAGTGGGTGGGTGGGGGAGCACCCTCATAGAGGTGGTGGTGGGGTGGGATAGGGGGGTTGCAAAGGGGAGTCCTGGGAAGGAGAAAACATTTGAAATGTAAATAATGAAAATATCCAATAAAAAATTACAACTGGAGATCATCATATTAAGCCAAGTAAGCCAGTTGCACAGATCAATACTTCTCTCACTTGTAGACTGCAGATTGTTTGTAGATGCATAAAATCATATATATACATATATCTATATAATATATTCATATGCATGTATATAGCATGAAAGCAAAAGTCAAAGAGAAGGAAGGAGGCCAGTTTGTGGGAAAGGAGGGGTAGAAAAGGCTGTGAGGTGAGTATAGTCAGAGAATATATTAGAAAATGTTCCTAAGAAACTCATCACCACTCACAATAAAAATATGCCACAGAAATATTAATATACACTAAGGACTCGAAATAATGTAACACTTGTTATCTGCCTGATACAGAGCTTTTGTACTTTACTATTAACTCACCCAATTAATTTCCAGCTTTTACATTTTTCTTTCCTTTGTAGTTCTCATTTTTCCATTTTCTTTGCTTCTTCACCTGGAGTTTTCATTCCTAATGTCCTTTTAGCTCTCAGAGCTGTGAGAAGCCACAAAATTTCCAAGCCACATTTTTCCCACCCATATTACTTTTAGCTATCAACAATACTTTAAAATATCCATTCTATAATGCTAAGTTTATATTTGTAAGGAATCTGCACTCAGAACTTTATTGAAGATAGCAAATATAAGTGCCTCAAAGTAATTTTTCTCTTTATTTAACTGATTTTCTGATATTCATGTACTTCAATCTCACTGCTTTCAAGCCTTGTATGCATCTTCTTTTATTTGAGCCTATACAGTAATTGTTCTGTAATATTTTTTTCATTTCATTTTTAGAATATTATTTTACTGTTTATTGACAACTTGGGATAGAGAGTATCAAGTCAGTCTGAAATTTGCACACATATAATTTAAAAAGAAATCAAACACTTGGTCAGAATGCTGATGAGTTATTTTCCTTCTCATTTTCAAATTCAGTCTTCACCAGGCTATATGTAGACATTGGCTCTGCTCTATTTATTTTTCCTGGCACATGACTGCCTATTTTGATCCGTGTATTTGGATACTTTTTATCTAAAAGTGGAAAATGATCTTATTTCACTCTGAAACATGGCTGTGTTCCATTTGTGCTGTTTTCTTGGTCATGAAGAGCATGTGTGTATGTCTTTGTTGGCCATCTTCCAGACATGCCATCCTCTCTGCAGACAAAGTGTTCCTTTCATCTCTTTCCTTTGTATAATTGGATATAATTTTCCCTCTTGATCTCCCCACAAATGACTCCTTTGGCTACAGGGTTCTGGTCTTTTGTATTTCTAATCTTCTTTAGCTATGTCCCTGGAGCTCTGCACCTGCTCCTCCTCTGGACTAACTGGTTCAGTCCCTGACAGATGAGCATATTCCTTTGGGTCTAGCTCTTCTTGCCCTGGGACCTGCTGGGGAAAATGCTTCAGAAGTGAAGCATTTGTCTCACTAACATCCAGTGTCCAGGGTTAATCATCACCGTCCTAACATTAGGAGGTTGTTCTAGAATTTCTCTTTCTTCTGTTTGTAAGACTCTCCTAGAGAGAGCTGTAAACTGTAGCATCTCTATGGACTCAACCCAAAGGCTTTGTTTCTAAGGTCCAGAATCTATGTTCCTTTTCTTCCTCAACTTGTGGGTGCACAGTTTTAAATAAAATTCCTTTGTTCACTTATTTGAAGTTTATGTTAAAAAAAGGAAAAAGCAAAACATTAGACTGAGCAACACCCCTATTTTGCCTAAAAATTCTTGCATTTCAATATAAAGGTTTAATTTTGTTACTTTGTTTACAGGAGAATTTCTCACAAATCTAAATAGCTCAAAGGTCATAAGGTCAGGTTATTATTTATTTCCAGAGGGAATGTCACTCACACATGTTTTTAAAATGTCAGGTTTATATGTAAAGCATGGAATATAGTACTTATATTTAAAATTATATTTTATGGGGTTGAAGTGATAACTCAGCTGCTAAGAATACTAAATAATTTTTCAGAAAAAAGAAACACTTAAGATAGCATTTGATTAATGTATCATTATGTCCTATGAAAAAGAAGAAGCAACAAGTAGCCAATGACAGATGTAACAGTCTATCAAGTGAGGCTATGCTTGTTGAGGATAGTGCTATATAGTCTTACAAAGTTTTAAAGTAAGCAAACTATATAGAAATACTTCAAATGTTTATAAAAAAATAGTATGTAAAACCAATGGCATAAAGACTGATCAACATTATGACCACAGCTATGCAAAATTCTGAATTTAACAAGGCTATTAAGGCTACTAAAAATGTGAATGTTGTAATCATTTGTATTAGGTTGTTAAAAAAAACTATATGGATGTCTCTTTTTTCCTATGTTTTGCCTCTATTTCCTTTATTATTTAAATTAAAACCCTATTTAGTTTTACCAACATGACTGCATAAACGCCTGTTGAACAAGGACAACAGCAATGGGTATGCTATTGTAGACAGTACACCAAGAACCACTAAGGAATGCTGAGAGGACTACTCAGGAATGCTGAAAGGAGGGTAAATGGTCTTGCATAGGAAAGAGCACACCAAGTGGTAATCCAATACCAAATGGTCAGACTAAACACATACACACAAGCAACATTATATAGACTGAGTAGGTTATAATTAGTTATACATATGAATATGCATATGTAAACATGTACAATAATGAAATAACAGGCCATGAATTTGAAAGATAGCAAGGAGGAGTATATGGGAAGAATTGGAAGGAGGAAAGGGAAGAGAGAAATGATGTAATTATAATATCAAAAATATATAAGAAATATTTAGAAGAAAACACATATTCAAAATATTACATCGTCTGTACAGGGAAAGTTATGAAGGCACAAAACTTCTTGGGAAAGTCCTTGACATGGATGAGACTCATATGACTGGATAGGTATTCAAGTTCTAAAGCAGATACCATTGGGAGGAGGGATAATTTACAGACTCTGGAAGCATAAGAGCATCGTTTCCAGACCCAAACGAGAATGGAGTACTCCTCACTGCTTGACAAAGCACACATGAAAATACATGGGTCCTTTCCTGTTAGATTCTTAGGGGCTAGGCCCATTTCTTTCCTTTACAGAACACCCAGATCCTAGTTCAATACCTGGCTTACATTAGACTATCATGGGTGAGATTGAATTTTTCCTTACGGAGATCTACGTGTGACTTGTTTTCCACCCAGGCATATAAATCTAAAATTATCTTAGCACCACTGATAAAATAAATATTTTTCCCACAGATACACACAGGCACATACAGTCACTCTTTATGCGGGAAAGAGAAAAAAAGCAAGTGGAACATACTGCCATCCACAAGGGGAAATAAAACACTATAAATCCTTTAGATATCTGAACTGTGAGCAAATGATTCTGAGTAGATTTTCTTCTTTTAAATGTGCACTTTTTCCCCCCTCTTGAATATCCTTGCAAGCCATACCCAAAGTTGTAACTGTATTGTTACCATTTCACAAATTATGGATTTGTTTTTATAGTACTTCTAATCCCATCCTCTCCAGTAAAAGTACATTACTCACCTGTGATCAGGTAAGAGAAGCCAATGGCCTTTCACACAATTTTTTTCTTTTAGCTATTTGGCAAAGCTCAAGTTTTTCCCTTTCCTTATATGGATTTATATAATGGCACAAAATTATATCAGAGGAGACTGTAACACCCACATAGAACAGAACGGAACCAATCAATTCAGAAATCAATTTCTGAGGTTGTGGAGATCTGAGAAGGCGTGGCTCTTATTTGGATTGTTGGACAATCTGGATATAAAAAGACTCCTGCTGTTAAGAAACTGCCACAGTCCCTGCTCCTCTCCCAGGTAACAAAGACACAGCAGAAGCTATGGAACAAGGAATCAAAAATTTAAAAACAAAAGCAAAAACAGCTACCTGTTAATTTTTGATCCCACATGAGAGATGAGATTACAGGAAAAAAAAAAAAAAAGCCACAAGGGGCCTCACTTCCCATTTCCCACAGGGAAATTGAGGAAATCTTCCAAAGGTCATGTGTGTGTGTGTCTGTCTGTCTGTTTGTGTGTGTGTGTGTGTGTGTTCACACATCTTTCACAATACAGTCCTTGGAAATTTGGGCCCAAAGCTGATTTTTTTTTTTCTAGTAAAGAACATAGTGTCCAGGTTCGGGGACATTATGTTGTCTTAAAGGAACATTAAAGTCAGAGAAATAACTAACCCCTAGGTCACACAGTTCTGGACCCATTTCCAGACTCTAGCCAGGCCTTCCAAACTGGGCTCTTAAAGGTTCAAAGACAAAATGCAGTTGCTTTGGCAAGACCAAACTTTGCTTGCTGATAAGGGCCACTCTAATGACAGCTGCTCAAACAGAACAATTAATAAAATGAGAGCAAATTAGCAAACAGCAGTCCGCAGGATTATGGGATTGGGCAAGGCCCAGAAGGCCTTCCCAAAAGCTGATGGAGCAGAGGTACTCCCCAAACCCTCCTCCCAGTTGTGGGTTGACCCCGGTGAAGGCCAGAGGCAATCAAGGCCATTAGCAATCAGGGCCAGCATAGTGAGGGTCTGGATGCATGTCAGCCCCACCCCCAGCCACCTGCTTCCCCCACCTCCAGCACCTGCTGGATGCCAAGGCTGGGCAGGCCCCATCCAGCGGCCCAAGGCTTCCAAAGGCCCACTTGGGAGCAGCTTGCACGGGGGTCCAGAGGGCGCACAGTAGCGCACAGTGGCTCCCAGAGTCCCTTCCCTGCGTGCCCAGACTGAGCTGTCTGCCGCCTCCTGCATTCCCAGAACCCTGCCCAGGCCAGGCCCCAGCGAAGGATTAGCGGGACGCCTCCCGGCCTCCGGTGTAAGACGCTGTGCCCGCCTCGCCGCAGCCTCCAGGGCCAGCGGCCATAACCAACCTGTAACCGCAGCGCGCGGAGTGGTCATGGTGCTGGGGCTGCAGCGGCGGCGGCGGCGGCGGCAAGCGGGATCCGTGCGGGGCGCGCCGGCCTGAGCGGGTGGGGACGCGGCCCCTCACCTATGGCGGCTCAGTCAGCTCCGTGCTGGTTCTGCACTAGCGTCTGCCGCACGAGCGAGGGGCACCGGGAGAGCTGCAGGAGTCCTGGCCTTGCGTTTATTCGCTTGCCTTTTGCAGTTGGCTTTGCTGCGCGAGCTACAGAGGATGCTCAAGGCAGCGCCGCCGCAGCTGGTGGCCAGTGCCAGGGTCTGTACTTGCAGGTGGCTTCCCTCTCTCCTCCAGCAGCCAGTCTCAGCAACAGCTGGGCAGTCTTCTCAGGCTGTTCTAGGGGCTTCTGCTTCTCTAGGCCTGTGTGCTACTGTAGTCCTACTTTATACAGTGGTGTCTTAAGGGTGCCCTCCTAAGTATGAAATTGCTAAGTAATAAATACATCAGTAATTTTTCAGTCTTTTAAATATGTCATCATGTAGATAGAGGCTAAATAAAGGGTGTTCATACATGGTTAACTCTATACTCTATTTGCAGCACTAGGGTAGGCTGAAGCTGAGGTCTTGTAGGGAATCCAGTAGAATAAGTGTAGGGACATTTTGCATCTCAACTACCTTGTTCAGGCCCAGGAGACACCGTCCACTGCACTCTCATTCCTAAAGGTTTATTTGCCCACAGTTGGTTTTAGCAATCATGCAGGAGTTCCCAGCCTGTGATTTCACTATCACATATACACAAAAGCATGCCTTTCGCAGTTGTCTTTGAAGCACTAAGGATCAGATGAAGCTTCCTCTAAAAGGAAACTTAAGTGAAAAACAACTGCCTGTCACAAAATGTTGTATCTCTAGCAACCAACGTAAAATTTCACACACACACACACACACACACACTTTAAACAAGCATTTTCTAGCCTTATATATTTAATTTGCCACCTTTACAAACAAACCAATCTTCACAACCCTATTTGGTTCTTTGTGGAGTATTTGTTTCTGTTGTTGTTTGGTAGGTTTTTGTTGATGTTTCCTTAAAGGGGCATGTTAATAATCAGTGTTTCACAATATATAGAAATGTGAGATTGTTTTTCCATCAAATTGCTAAAAACTTCAGAATTACCAACTGTATAAAAAGCTGTAATTCAGACAAAGGATTAAACATTTTCATAATAAAATTAAAAATAATTTCAATACTGGTGTCTTAGTCAGGGTTTCTATTCCTGCACAAACATCATGACCAAGAAGCAAATTGGGGAGGAAAGGGTTTATTCAGCTTACACTTCCATACTGCTGTTCATCACCAAGGAAGTCAGGACTGGAACTTAAGCAGGTCAGGAAGCAGAAGCTGATGCAGAGGTCATGGAGAGATGTCCTTTACTGGCTTGCCTCGCCTGGCTTGCTCATCCTGCTCTCTTATAGAACCAAGACTACCAGTCCAGATATGGTCCCACCCACAAGGGGCCTTTCCCCCTTGATCACTAATTGAGAAAATACCCCACAGCTGGATCTCATGGAGACACTTCCCCAACTGAAGCTCCTTCCTCTGTGATAACTCTAGCCTTTGTTGAGTTGACACACAAAACCAGCCAGTACAACTGGTAAATCCACAACTAATTTATTTTAAGTTTTATTACTGGTTCATTTCATCATCTCTGTTGCTACTTCCTTTTAAAACAAAAAACCTAAATAGTACTTTTTTGCTAGTGTTAAAATACATAATGGTATATCACTCGGGGTAGAAAAACATGATCATGAAACATGGTAACACCAAGATTTTGATAAAAAAAATTGAACAGCATTTTTTCAGTAGTGTTTTTTCACTATCTCAGCAATACTCTACATCAGACAGGCACTTCAGAACCTGCTCTTTCGTAATTGCCATATCTCCACTGACAAATCTGATTCCTGTTTAGGAGCTATACATAGTCCCCTGGATGATGCAGTCTAAGGGACTCAAGCAAAGTCCGTGGGATTCAGGAATGTACGGAGAAGCTCAACACATCCATTCTGGAATCTAGGAATTCACTGTATAAAGAAAGAAACCATCGTTACGGAAGCAGACACTTGTATTCCAAATGCCTTACTAATCCACTCTACCTCCTCATTAGTCCTTTAATTTTCTTTCAGTCAAAATGGGAAAACATGGACAAATGTCTTCTCCAGAATTGCTCTTCTGTAAGTTCATGTGATTCACAGTTTTTTCCATGTATTGCAACTTTTTTTGACAAGTTAAGTTCAATTTCTAACATTTGAATACCTTAAGATTTTCAATTTATTATACAATGTTGAGCTACCTGATTAGGACACATCTGTAACCCAGATAGTAAGAAGCAGCTGGGGAAATCCCATGTCTCCTTTTTATAGGCATGCACAGTCTCCATTCACCTCTTCTTGCTTCAGCTCCTTGTCCTAGAAAGAGAAGTTTCCATGTGTGAGATATAGGGTTAAATTTGTTTTAGACAGTGTGAGATGGAAGGGGAAGCAGTGTAGATTCAGGGAGTTGTGCAGCAGAGCAGGAGAAGCCAAAACAATGTGCAACTTATACTGAAATTTTTGGCTTCCAGGAAGTTGTACTCAGACCCAAAACAGTGCTTAGAAATCACATGACAGGAAGAATCGATGCAACCAGGATGCTTGCTTCTGAATAACTCATCTGTTCCCACTGTTTATATCTACCCAACACTGTTATCCCCTTTGAACTCATAGTGAATTACTAAGAAAAGAGTAACCATATTAAAAGAGAAAATTTTGGATCCTCAGGGGGGATGTTGTGTGAGCCATGGAAATATGTCCACCTGATTCTATTGGAGAAGAATTCTAGTAGATTACAGTTCAATTATATGTGATATATAGGTATCTTATGCTTAGATAATTGTTCAAGGATCTTTGAATGGCATGCACTAAATCAGTATACACTTATTTGTGTGATATGATTTCAAGACCTACTTGCCTTTGGTTATTGATAAGATGATTTTTCTATTAGAGACTCTTGGCATATAAAAATAAAGGTTAAATAGACCCATTCAAAAACTCACTGATATGGTTTTTTGGATATAGAAGTTTGTCTAGGCAGAAAGATGTCTGAATGAGAAGGGCTTAGAAAAGCTAACACAATGTACAGCGGTGCTCATAACAGCTGGAGCAAGGGGAGAGACAGGTAGACATATTGCTTAGTTGTGGGGTCCCAGTGGTCAAGGCCTATGTTGGATGTTTAGGAAATCATTATGAAGAGTTTCTGTGGGGGAGACATTTCTGGTTAGTAGTTTTGCTGGGTAGTTGTAATTGTGAACATCTTAAAGTCACATCAAAGAGAATCTTAATGAGAAATATCTCCGTTAATCGAGTCTGTGAGCATATCTGTGAGGGTTGTCTTGATGGTTAATTGAGGTAAGATGATCCATTCAGAATGTAAGTGTTGACATATTTTTTTTCTATTTTACTGTATTCTTATAACTCTGACCTTCTTTTCCAACTCTTATTCCACCCTAACTCCTTCCAAACCCACAAAGCTAGGTATGAAATAAAGAAGTTTAGTAGAGAAGGGAACATAGACCTCTTTAGTCCACTTCCTGTTGGTTAGAGGCATTAAGTTTCTTGGGGCCAGTCCAATCTTCATTTTCAGTATATCCAACTACTTCTTGCTATCTCTTTGCTCAGGAACACTTGATAAACTGCAGCAATAGCAACCAGGAGCAGCAGGAAGAAGAAGCATGCCCATGCTTCTCTCAGAGCTATGGCACTGAATAAAACTATTTGCAGCAGGAGAAAGATCATGGCCCTGCTAGTGCATGAGACAAATCGTAATCACTTGCTGTGAAATAGTTCCTTATTCCACACCTAAAGTGGAAGCTTCTGGTTGTGTCATGTGATGCATTCTCACATGCCATTTTGCTGAGCAAGATCCATGAAGGGACATGCAATGTTTGAAGAGAGTTTAAATAGGACTCAATGGACAGTGATGGGATGCTTACATAACTAGCCTTGCAAAGCTTCGTTGGTCTTGTATCTTCGCTGATCTTCACTTTGTTGAGAGAGGCACACCAGAGAACTCCTGGCATTCCAGCTGGTCCTGGTCACTCTTGCTGACTCATGACAATTTGTCAGAGGCCTGGCAGTTTGTGCTGTCATTCATTGCTGATTCATGTTTTGGTGGCGCTTTTGAACTGTATTGTTGGTATCCTAACAAACAGAGATTGGAATTACCCCAAAAAACTACTTCTAAACAGATCCATATCCCCTTGTCCTATTTACCATCTTTCTTCCCAACCTTTAGATGGTGGGGTAGAAGTGGCAGGGATCAAAGCACTTGAGAACCCTTATTAAAATAGGTTTTGAAAACTCTAAACCTATACACATGGGATTAAGACAAAAACATAATCACATAACATAACTGGTTTTTTTATGAAACCAAATTCTTACTACATGTAGGTGTTGCCATTTCATAGTGTGGAAGAATGTAAAAAGCCAGCTGAGCATGAGCAGCAGCAGAAGCAGCAGCAGAAAGAAGGAGAGAGGAAGGGGGGAGGTGTAGGGGGAGGGTGGCACAAATGCACTGGTTTCTTTCTTCCTTTGACTCTGGATGCCATGTGACTGGCTCTCCTGCAGTGATCTTTCTTCTCTAAATTGTATTGGTCAGGATATTTTATCACAGCAACAGCAATAACACTAGAACCATAGTCTTCCCTTGTCCTGAATGTTCTAGATAGAGACCTTGAATAGCTCTTTACCTTTTTATGGGTGCACAGCTCCAATCATTTATTTGTAAGTTAAATACTGCAAAGGATTTTTTTGTTGTTGTTGTTACTTTTATTTTTTTACAGTTCAGTAATTGCCCCCTCCTGGTCGGCTCTTTTGAACTACTTCCTTCCCTCTCTGCAAGTCTCACATGTCTGCATGTCATAATGGTACCAGATCGGCTCTGGAATCAGAGTTCCCAGGCAGACTTCCCTATAGCTTCTGACTTGCTCAGGTTTGTGAAGTCTAGTGGAAGGCCCAGGGCAACTTTTCTAATCCCGAGGAATACAGTCATCTGTTAAATATCATATATTTGTGAATAATAAGAAAAGGGACCCTCAAACATACTGTAGTGGTAAGGAGAGAATCTTATCTTGATTTTAACTATAAGATATGTAGAGATGTATGGATATATTGAAATACCATGCTGTACTCATGGGTGTAAAAACATTTTATGTGCTGGTAAAAAAGGTCTTAAAAATGTTTCAACAGAAACAAAACAAAATCTAGACCTTCTTATCCCCAGAAGCATTAGTCCACAAGTCCTTGAACATATTTCCAATATTCTAAAATGATTCTTTTCATCTAAGCAATATGTATGTTAATGTTCTTATGGAGTTGGCAAATCAGAATATATTTAGATGTTAAAATTTTCTTTTATATTAGTGATGCAGTATGTATTTAAAAGCAAAATCCATGATTTGTATACACTGTGAAAGAAAATGTTTGTAATTCAGTGGCATTCAGAGACTTAAATTTTTTATTAATTACAAATTAAGCTTTTTACAAAAAAAGATAATGGTAAATAGCATTTGAATGTCAACTGTGTTGTGTTTTGTCTGTTTTTTATTCTCCAGGCAATGAAGCACTTTATGGTTCATGTATCAATGGCAAGGTTCTTATGCATGCTAAGTCCCAAATGGCTGATTTGTTTTCAATGATATTATTTTCATGTTAAGCTTTGGTCCCCAAGGAAGTATAGCTAGACAACTAGAGAGAACAAGTTTAAAAAGAGTTTTCTTCACTGTTACCAGCAAGCACTTATCTGGATCAAAACATGGTATTATACCTTTTATCTTCAAGTAAAATCTTCTGATTAGGTGATTAAGAGTAATTATCAGGTACAAGGATGTGTGTGAAATCATCTGTAGCAAAAATTTTCTCAATTATGAGACACTGGAGGACAGTTAGAATAGGCTGTCTATATGTATAGCTTCTCAACTTGTCTATGTCATAACTGCTTCTTGGTAGACCTTAAAATCCGTGGTGAGAATTTCAGTTTCTTTAAAATTATAGAAATGCTTTGGGAATTTGTTTGTGTTTTAATCTCAGGTGTGGGATATGGGGCTGCTTCAGATTGACTATGGTTTGCCTCGTGCTCTGCTAGGGCCATGATTTTGCTAGCTTCTAGCTTTTGCAAGCATATGGTGTTTGGGGATTCTTGAGAAGATATAAAAATGCAAGAGCTCTGAGAGAGACTGCTGCTGCTGCTCCTCCTCCTGCTCCAGCTGCTCCTTCTGCTCCAGCTGCTCCTACTTCTGCTGCTCCTGTTGCTCTTGCTACTGCTCCTGCTTCTTCTGCTGCTCCTCCTCCTGCTGCTGCTGCTCCTCATCTTCCTGCTGCTTCTTCCCCTGCCCCTGCTGCTCATGCTGCTCCTTCTGCTCCTGCTGCTCCTCCTCCTCCTTCTGCTGCTCCTTCTCCTGCTGCTGCTTCTGCTGCTCCTCCTCCTTCTGCTGCTCCTCTTCCTCCTGCTCCTGCTGCTGTTCCTCCTCCTCTCTTCCTGCTCCTGCTGCTCCTGTTGCTCCTGCTGCTGCTCCTGCTGCTCCTCATCTTCCTGTTGCTCCTCCCCATCCCCCTGCTACTCTTGCTGCTCCTGCTGCATCTGTTGCTCCTGCTGCTTCTGCTTCTGGAAGTTGCTGGTTGTTGGTTGTTGGTTGTTGGTTGTTGGTTGCTTGTTGCTGGTTGCTTGTTTGAGATACCCTGAAGATGAAGATAAATCAGCAGCAAATAGTCTAACGATATTGAAGCCCTTTTTCCCCTTTAGCCTCCTTTCTCTCCTACCTAGTATTGGGTGGTTGGAATGGAGAAGGGTGGTAGTAAAGGAAACTCACAAAGTAGCCAAAAGTCCAGGTACAAGAATCTTTATCATAAAACCTAAAATTGGGACGTCTTAGCATTTGTTTCTTTTGATTCTTTGAAAAGAACACCTATACCACTATTTGGTGCTCCAGAGAATGGGGCAAGCCTCTGCACAGTTATGTCCTGATACTGATGTCCAAGTGAACGTTTTAAGTATTTGCAGACAAGTTTTATCAAACAATTCATTATACTTCAAGGTGAAGAGTTAGTGAAGGTCAAACAAGGAGAGGTATTGTTTTTTTACCCTAGAGCCTGCATTTACTTAGAGCAGTGAGAGTTCTGATGGGAAATAGGACCTGATCCTTGTCCTCAAAAGTCTCTGAAACCTAGTTTTCAAGAGTCTCTCTGCTTCTTTCTCTCTTCCTCCGTTTTTAAAAATAAAGAATATTGGAGAAGCTGATGATATGGCTGAATGATAAAGCACGTGTTACTCAAATGTGAAGACTAGGGTTTGGATTCCCAGAATCTATGCACTCCCATTTCTCAGGAAACTGAGATAGAGGATTCCTGGGGAAAGCTGCCTAGTTAGACAGCTAGCTCTGGGTTCAAGTGGAGGAACTTGCTTGAATATATAAAGGTGGAAATTGATCAAGGAGGATACTTCCCAAATCAACCTTGGGCCCCTGAGATACATATGTTTATATGTCTGCCTCCATATCCATGCACAAACTCATATAAAAACACCCATTCCCCACATAAACACATGAAAACAAAAAAGAACACTTGAAATAAAATAGCTGATAAAACAATGAAGATATTGGTCAATATAGTGACAAGCTGGAGCCATGGTTAGGAAATGCCATGTGCTCTTTGTTAAGACCCCAGAAGGATATGAGTTAATGCTGTAAAACCTGAGATGTTTTTCATAAGCAATGACTGATACAGGTCTCAACTCCAGTGTTTGTTTCTAGAAAACAATGAACAGGTTCACGTATGCCAACCAGTTGTATCAAATCTGCTTGAGAAAGAGGAATTCTCTAGTAATTGAGTTATACTAATCTAAATTTTTGAGATATACTTAAGAAAATGAATTATTGGCATATACTATATATCTGAATCATCCCGGGATCCTGAAAAGCCTTATCCAAAAACATTGATAGTATTTAATTTAGTTAATCAACTTCTTTTTTAAATTGAAAAAATAGTGTTGTTGGGTAGAGTCAAAATGTTTGGCAATGAAGGTCATATTTTGAGTGTTGAAATGAGTAACTTTATTCAAACCTTATATGAAATGGACTATAAATAAATTGAGATATAGTTGGTATGCCTGCTGAATTATTTTGACAGACAGGTAGAGATGTCTGCAATTTATCTTGAGATTCATAGAAACTTTAGAATTGACAAAGGGATGGAGGAAACTTGAGGTGGATGAATATGCAATATGATAGGTAAACTGTTACAGCAGCACCTGCCGCAGTCTCCATATGCAGAGACAAGAACGACACAGACACCAAGACGGGTTCACGTAGCTTCCGCAGTTTCCTCTTTACTTGCAGCTTTTTACTTACTTACAGCTCTTTTTACTTAGGGCAAGGGCTATATTTATACAGTAGAGGCAACTGACCTCATCTTGCTCCACACCACCTCATCCAATCAGAATCACACACGCTCCAGGCACGAGCTCAGGTCAGTCACAGATAGGCTGACAGATTCGGATCATGAGGAATAATCTAACTTGGCAGGCAGCTTACCCATGCAGTTTCACTGCGCATGTTTGGGCAAGGCAGTAAACATGTGGGTTTCGTTGGGCCTGGCAATGGGCCTGGCAATGGGCCAGGGCGCCATCTTGGCCCATGCAGCCGCACCCGCTTCCCACAAGCACCGGCATGGCAGAAGATGTGGGTCTTTGTGGCTCCATTAAATAATTTTCATAACGTTTGAAATGTTTTGTAATAAATATGTATAAAGTGCTCAGACCTGACTGCTTGCTCTTTCACTCCTGAAGCTCTCACTATGGTTACTTCTATGTCTCAATTAGTCTCCCTGCTGCTACTGACCTGTGTCTTGCATTCTGTTATGGCAATCAGAATCAATCATTTTAACCTAGCCATGCCTGTTCTCAGAACATAGTTATTACATATTACATTATTCTCAGTCTGACTTCCTGTATCCAACATGATGTGGCCTTCATTACATCTGGAATACCTTCTCCCCTTGCACCCTGTTTCCGGAGTCCTAATGCAGGCCTGGTTCTGCTTCTGCTCTTGGGTTATCCAGGCACCATAGAGCACTGGACCAGACTGGAAGGAACGAAGCTTATCTGGGCGGGTCTGTTTCACAGACTCTTGGTGTGTGTAAGCTTGGGAGAAATAGCCTTCTCCAGAGACAGTTTTCAGTAAGACAGCACTCCTTTATTGGGGATAACAAGGGCTATATAAACTTTGGGGAGTGGGTAGGTGTTTAGGGGTGAGTGTACATTATTGGCTAGTGCCAAGGAATGCTTCATTTGCATGAAGAGGAATTCTAGGTGCTTTCTGATCATGACCTTAGAGGGAGAGTGGAAGGTTAAGCTGTAATTTGGCCACCAGGTTACATGACTACCTCAACGGTGGCAGAGGTGGTGGTTGTAAGGTCTCTGTGCCATGGGACATGAAGGTCTAGAGCAAGGAGGAAGACAGTCTTATTCCTGTTGGACTCAGGACAAGATTTCCAGGGTGATGTAGAACTTGTGGGAGTGGCCAACAAATGACTGGTCAAACTTGAGTCCCATGCCAGGAGAAGCAACCCATGCCTTACAGTGAACCAGCCCAGAGATCTAGGACAGAACCAAACACAACTGGCCAAGAAAAGAGAAGGGAAAGGAAGGGAAGGGAAGGGAAGGGAAGGCAGGAAGGAAGGAATGCAGGAAGGAAGGATGGAAGGAATAAGGGAAGAAGAAAGCAAGGAAAAAAAAAACAAACTAACTAAGAAAGAAACAAAGAAAGAGAAAAAAGTCAATAGTATGATTCCTTATGATATTCTGATATACTTATAAGTTGGAGACTAGCCCAGTCATCCAGTAGTCGATGGGAGCAGACTCAGAGACCCACAGTCAAACATTAAGCAGAGTTCAGGGAACCCCACAGAAGAGAGGGATGGAGGATTTTAGGAACCTGAGGGGCTGAGGACACCAAGAGAACATGGCCCACAAAATCAACCAAGTAGGACCCAACGGGGCTCACAGAGACTGAAGTGGCAATTACAGAGCCTGCATGGGTCTGCACTAGGTCCTTTGCATGTATATTATGGTTGTGTAGCTTGGGATTTTTGTGGAATTCCTAATAGTTTGAGTAGAGGTGTCTCTGACTCTTTTGTATGATCTTGAGATGTTTTGTCTCTTTCTGAGTTGTCTCATCCAGTAATGTTGACATGAGGGTTTGTAGCTAGTCTTATTGTAACTTGTTATGATGTGTTTGGTTGATATCCCTGGGAGGTCTGCTCTTTTCTGAAGGGAAACAGAGGAGGAGTGAATCTAGGGGAGAGGGGAAATCTGAGAGTTTGGGAGGAGTAGAGAGAGGGAGGCACCCTTCAGGATGTAATGTATGAGAAAAGAATAAAAGTAAATAAATAAATAATAAAATATGTACGTTTGGTTTAGTAAAATTGAACTAATGTGAACTTTTTTGCAATAATAATTAGAAGTATACCTGATGATAAATATTTTGCTGAACTTGAGTCTAGCATTTAAGTGCTTCTATAAAGAGTTTAAGCTAGTTAAGAGCTACCCCAAGAATTATAAGAGAATTGCACATCTCACTGAAGGAAGAAAATAAATAGAATGAACAGCATTATTCTAAGAATTTATCCTCTACTAATTCATTTTTTAAATGTAAAATATATTTGAGAACAGGGGTTTCTCTTCTCTTAGTTCACTGTTATATCTCCTGACTTCAAATAGAGCCTGCTAATATTATACTCAATGTACTGGCTGGTTTTGTGTGTCAACTTGACACAAGCTGGAGTTATCACAGAGAAAGAGCCTCAGTTGGGGAAGTGCCTCCATGAGATCCAGCTGTGGGGCATTTTCTCAATTAGTGATCAAGGGGTAAAGGTCCCTTGTGGGTGGGACTATCCCTGGACTAGTCTTGGGTTCTATAAGAGAACAGGCTGAGCAAGCCAGGGGAAGCCAGCCAGTAAGGAACATCCCTCCATGGCCTCTGCATCAGCTCTTTCTTTCTGACCTGTTTGAGTTCCAGTCCTCACTTTCTTTGGTGATGCACAGCAATGTGGAAGTGTAAGCTAAATAAACCCTTTCCTCCCTAACTTGCTTCTTGGTCTTGATGTTTGTGAAGGAATAGAAACCCTGACTAAGACACTCAATATTCATCTTTTTAAAAATAAAATTATGAATATGATATTTCTACTGTTGCTTAATTGAAAGATAGGCATAGTTGTGGCATTGAGAAAAGCATGGACAGCTCAACAAAGTCTTTCATGGGCAGGTGAGCAGAAAATGTGACCTAGCCATATACCCCATAGGTTCCTGGAATCCAACTATCAATGTACAACACATATAGAAAAATTGATTTGGGTGTCAATGCAAAAGCTGTTGTTGATATAATCATCTTTGAGTCTTTTTATCTCTGGGATAATTTGAGAAAAGTCCCTATAAACGACATATTATGTTAAATGTATATTTGCTATATATTTGGATGGAGCAACTACTATTTTAAATTTTACATGAAGAAAATATCCTTTTTTATAGAATTATGACTCAGGGATCCTTGTGAGGACAAGTGGGATGAGGCCTGAATGTCAGTGAGCTCCATGCATTGGTTGTCCAGGAGACTTGTGCAGAGAGAACATAGCGTTCACTGTCAGATGTAGGGCATGGGTACAGGCTCCTTTCAGAATTCTAGAGAATACCGATGCACCTGCTCCACCCCATTACTGTCTGAAAAAATTTCCAAACCAAGCGATGGGAAATCATGCTGCCTTGTTTTAGTTCATATTTATATTTCTTGGGTCACTTAGCAGTCTTGTGCCTTCAAGCTATGTGTGTACATAGTTCTTATTAAATGACTTATGACTTTTTTTTACTACAATTTGTACATTTTCATTGGATATTAGCATTTGTTTGTGGATTATAGAGGAGTTTTAATCGAGCAGCATGGCTACTCTGGCAAGGGATCACATCCAAAGATACAATGTGGCAATGGTGCAGACACACCCTTAGTATACCTTTAATCCCTAACAATAAAGGTAAAGTTAGTTTTCAGAAGGAAGCAGCCATGTTTGAAAGTGACATCTACTTGAGGGGCAGACAAAATGAGGAATCAGACAAAGATCTGACAGAATGACTCAGAGATAGGATGCATCGAACTCACACAAGAACAGTTACTTAGGAGAAGCAAGAAAGAGAAAAGGGTGTGGTAATGTGTGGCATATGATTTGTGGTGTATGTCTAGGGCAGTTTTACAGAGAAAGGTTGCAGAGAGAACAAGCTAGACACAGCTAAGCCAGAAGATTAGAGTATCACAGAATGAGCCAGAGAATGAGAAGAAGCCAGAAGATTAGAATATACTGCAAAAGTTAGTATGAGACCAAGCAGAGTAATTCAGTCAGAAACTGAGAGAAACCAGATTGAATCAGTCTGCTTGGAAGATTAGATGGTATGGAGGCTAGAAGAATCTAGGCTTAGGCCTAGGGATAGTTAGAACAGAGAAAGAAATGCTCTGGACTTGGTCCAAGCCATGCGTTTACACAGCTTGGATATGGCTCTTGTCTCATCCCTTCATCAGAGAAAATAAAGAGACATTACAATGGATTGGTAAAGCTTGATGAGACATATGCTGCTATAATATAGGATAATGTATTGCTTTGATGAGTTTAATATAAGAATTAAAAACCCTTTTAATGATTCTAATATTTGTAAGTTCTTATAATAGAACTATTTCCAAAATTTTAAGAGATTGTTATCAAAAAATTTATAGATATTTCTCTAGTATTCTATTGTTAGTGATATATCAAAGTGAAATGAAACCAGGAATGATAACTTACATCTATAATCCCTGCACTAGGAGCCTGAAGCTGAGGCAGGAGCATAACATGTTTGATTTTAACATGGTCTACATAGCAGACCCAATCTCAAAAAAAAAAAGAAAAAGAAAAAGCATTGAGGCCTGCCCCCCTAGCATATCTGTAGCCATTTTGTTCCATGCCTGCCAGTCATTGACACAGAATTGCTTGACTGAGAGCAGGGTCATGCTGACCATACTCCCTGTTACGTTCTGCATATTTTGAGATTTGTTAATCTTAAGAAATTCTACACCCATAACCTCCTCTTGGGACCAATCAGAATAAAGGTCAGTGAGAACATTTTTGTCTAGCTAGCTAAAAGAGCTTGAGTTAGGGCCAACTGCCCTGACATGGTTTGTATGAGTTCTTTGTGGATTTGTTTGTTTGTTTGCTTTTTCTTTATAGCTGGTCCTGAAAAATGTTCAAGGTCCAGCCTTAGCTCTTGAGACTAGGTCTGACCCTGGTCAATCAGTTTTTAGGTACACAATCAATAAAACAGCCCTGTTTAACTAAGGCCAGAGTCTGAGTGATTTCTGTGGTGATTCTTGAACACCCCCCGCCCCCAAAGGAGAGCAATGTATCCTATCAGGACTTCTTTTGTGAATTTTTTCAGATTAGCCATCTTTATACGTTTACATCTGTATTTGTTCCAGCTAGAATTTAGTTAGGTGTCCAATGAGGAGTTTACTGACTTGATTTTAGTTTTGTTGAAATAATTGAAGGTCATTTTTCTCTTATTTATTGAAAGTGATTGACTAAATATTCAGCTTTACACTAAATGATTGAAATTTGAATGGAAGTTCTGATCTGGGGTTATCATTTCTTTTGTGTGATATAAATGTCTACTCATGCATAAAATCCATCACTTCTGACTATTTTCCTTATAACACATGCCAAATAGTTTTGGGGGAAAAGTCCGTATGCCAACTTCCATTATTAAACTCCTTTTCTATTTCTGAAAATTAATTTTAGAACCATTTTATATTGTCCAAAAATGTAGCACATGAAGGTTTGAGTGGCGTTCCATTAAGCTCTGGCGTTACTGTGTGAGCAGCTGACATCTTTGTGATATTTCATCTATCTATCCAGAAGTATAACACAGCCTTTTTTATTGATGTCTAATTTGATGGTTTGTAATAAATTTATTGATTCTCTGAAATAGCTTTCATATATTTCACATAGAGGGCATTTTTTTTTTTTAAAGATTTATTTATTTATGTAAGTACACTGTAGCTGTCTTCAGACACTCCAGAAGAGGGCGCCAGATCTCGTTGCGGATGGTTGTGAGCCACCATGTGGTTGCTGGGATTTGAACTCTGGACCTTCGGAAGAGCAGTCGGGTGCTCTTACCCACTGAGCCATCTCACCAGCCCCAGAGGGCATTTTTAAGAATTTTAAATATTGGGTAATATTCACTTTATGAGTCTTCTTATTATTTATGTCCAAGTTCATTATTGTTATGTGTAGGAAAAAAATCACCTGGTTTTGAAAGGCTGTCTTATATGCAGCTTTATTTCTGAAGTTTTGTTGATTCTATTAATATTTAATTCTTTCTGCCTTTACATATGTTATTATTTTGACAAGCTTAATGTAATGCACAATACACACACACACACACATACACACACACACACACACACACACATGAACAATTATTTATTCATTCTGAGTGGTTCTTATTAGATTTAATTCAGGTACAAAAGTATTCTACATCAGATTTTCCAGAGACTTCCATGAACCCAGAAGCTATATTACCATCTTCTTGTCTGTTATAAATGAATTCAACTGGGAAATACCAGAGAGGAAGTCTTAGTGTACTCTTTCCACAGGGAAAAAAATGCTGTAAGGCTCCCAGGTCTCAATGGAGATGACCTTACCCAAAATGCCCTACAGTGAGGAGATGGAACATGAAGAGATCACATTCAGTAGTGAAACATGGCCCACAGTAGAGGGATGGGGGCACAACCCCACCTTCAAATTTTAAGAATTGTTCCTATCTAAAAGAAATGCAGAGACAAAAATGGAGCAGGGGCTAAAGATATGGCAGACCAGTGACTGGTCCAACTTAGGATCTATCCCATGGGTTTGTACCAAACTCTGACACTATTACTGCTCCTATGCTGCACTTGTAGACAGAAGCCTCACATGTTTGCTCTTTGAGAGCCTATACCAGCAACTGACTTAAGCAGATGCAGATACTTACAGTGAACCATTGGATTGAGGTCGGTGACCCTTATGGAAGAGTTAGGGGAAGGATTGAAGGAGCTGAAGCAGATGGCAAACTCATAGGAAGACCAACAGTCTCAACTAATCTGGAACACTGAGAGCTCTCAGAGACTAAGCCACCAACCAAAGTGCATACATGGGCTGGTCCAAAGCCTCCAACACATATGTAGCAGGGAACTGCCTTGTCTGGTCTCAGTGGGCGAGAATGTGCAAAATCCTATAGAGACTTGATGCGTCCAGAGGTGAAGTGGAGGGAAAATGGGTGAAGAACTCTGGGAGGGGGTCTTGGGAGGGAGCAACATTTGGGATTTAAATAAATAAATAAATACATAAATACATAAATAAATTCATTATAATAATAAAAAAGTTTCAGCTCTCTAACCTAGAAAGGTTATCAGAAATAAGTAAAACTTTGGACAAAACAGTTTTCAATTTATTTTGTGTTAGTTTCTTAGGGGCAGCCATTAGGGACCATTTTGTTCAATTTTTATATCCCCAGGACCTAAAGTAAGATTAGCTAGTGATAGCACCTAGCAAATATTTGATTGCTGTTGAATAAAACAAAACTGAAGAAATACATTTATCTGTGAAAGAAAAGTGATGTCAAAGTAAACAAATCTGTAGACCTTAGAATTAGCCTTCTCCAAATTTCTCTATTAGCAAATGCCAGTAATGTCTATGCTTCCATTATGTGTGCTCTCTCTCATCTTTGCCATATGCTCAACATAAGGACCAATTACACACTCCATTCTCATGTCTAGTAGTTGACTAGAAAAATGCATGGTCATAGACAGCTTCCTGCCCAACAAGTCTTATATACAAGATTGTTTTAATTGGTACTTAACTTAGGACAAGTCTATAGCCAACATCATGAGGATTATGGAACAAAAGCAAAGGAAGACTGTGGCTTCAAGATGCCATTAGTGAGTTTCTGAAATAACCTTAAAACTTCTAACCTGGAGACTTAGTGTGCTGTACACTAGTATTCATATAACTTGTTATTAGGTTTCTAGTTACTAAGCAAGCCATGAATCCATTGCTGCAAAAGAGGTTTAAAAGTGCATGGTAACATAAATAGTCTGGTGCACCATATAAAAGAATTTTATGTGCTTTATATTCTTTTAAAATAACACATGTCAGAAGAATATACTGGATTGTGGGGTTTAGTTTTCCCAGGGATCGAAGTGAAGTATTATTTCAATCTTCAGGAAGAGTGAAGAGTTCAATGTATCTGGAAATGAGAGACGAGAAGGAGATGGTAAGCAGGTACATGCAAATCGTGTGACGGCCTGTAGGTTATTGAAACAAGCTTTTCAGCAGTGGAGTTCAATAACCCACTTGTGATTTGTGATTGCTCTGGCCTAAGTGTTGGCTAAGGTGCAAAAATGAGGGCAGAGCCAAGGAGGCCTGACTCACTTGACCTTTTGCAGGTCTGGCATGTGAAATGGCTGATGCAGATCAGAGTGACAGCAATCAAAATGGCAAAATATATTCACACTCTGAATTTTATTTGAAGGATATGGAAGAATATCCTAATAGATAGGATGTGGTCTATGAGGAAAAATTAAAGATGGAATGTGTCATAAAAGACGGAAAGCAAGCAGAGTATCTGAAGGACTACTCAGTTTCTTTGTGGATTTCTTAAGAAATATAGTGTGTGTGTGTGTGTGTGTGTGTGTGTGTGTGTGTGTGTGTGTGTGTGTGTTTGAGTGTGTATGTATGTGTGTGTGTGTTTTATACAGTTTTTTAATGCTAGTAAGTTGAATGGTAATGTACATGACTGATTTTGTGATACACAATACATTTAGATTTATGATCAAGCAAAAACTAAGATGCAATGCCAACTATTGAAGAGTGCAAATAGTTGAGAAGAAACTTCTGGAGGATATGAGAACTATTCACTTCAGATACTATATCACATTAACATATTTCTTTGGGAAAGTTGACATCATCATTCAGTACTGTTATTTAGTTTTTTTATAATTACATATTTTATTTAGATTTTGAATTCCTTGAAGTAGCCTAATCTTATAATAATATGCATCTATATTGTTATATCTCATGTTTTATTTCAAAAGTTGTTCAATCTGTGCTTATATAATAAAGGAAATAAATATTAACTCGTTCACATCTTCAGTGGCTTAAGATTTGAGCACTTTGTATGAGTAGTATGTCCTTTTGAGACAATGGACATTTTTAGAGAGACAAACAAACCTCTTTATATTGAGAACTGAAAACTTTCCTTTTCCAGGCCAAAACTCAGTTTCAGAACACAGCCATGATAATGTCTAATTACTAAACCACCAGGAGAGTGAGAATTCCAATTTTAGTGTGAAAATGAAATAAAAGATGATGTTGAATAAGAATGTCCTCATTAGTCTTCAAAACATTCTCACATTGAAAGGTTGTCAAAAGTCTTAGAACACTAGACTGACTTCCAGGAAATAGCCTGGATAGGCCAGAAATATTCTTGTCTTTCTTAAATAAAAACTTCAGTAGAAAGCAATTTTTGTAAGGTTCTTTATCTGTAAGTTTTTATGATGTTCTATATCAAAATAAAAAAGCATACACATAATTTTTGTTTTGCTACATTAAACACATGATGCAGTGAAATCTTTATAACTACATTTTTTGGAAATGGGCAATGGTTTTCTTGTTAGAAATGCTCTCATAGTTTAGAATTCCCCAAATCACACTCAGAGATAAATGTTTCTGTCCATTCTTGCAATGAATATTAAAATATATATTTCCAAGAGTGACCAACACAGAGGCAGGTGAATGGCAGAGAGGCAAAGATGATATACAATTGTGCAATTTCAGTTGGCACAGAAAAAGAGAGAGCTAATTTAAAACAACATGTAGGGGAACTTTAGATTATAATTTATGTGTAAGACTCAGACAAGTTGCTGCATTTCATCAAACTGCCATTGGTTAGAAGGTAAAGGTATAAGAATAGAAACATAGCCACATAAGTTTGAGGGCAGTGACCTAGAGATTTGAAGGATCTGGTTTAAAAAGTACATCAAAGACCTTTGCCCCATCTACACCAAAGGAAACTGTGAATTTGAAGGAATTGGAGAAATGCTCCATAGATGTCAGCCCCCTGTGGGACACACCCTCAAGATTCAAGAAAGCATAGCTAACAGCAACAAAGCAGGTACAATATAAATAATTAAACAACAATTAAAGGGTTGTCATTTTAAGGGCAGAGTCTGTTGAGTTTGTTGGACTGAAAGTCAATGAAGAGATCAATAGAAGATGGTGAACTTAACTTGGTCTTTGAAGACGTGGAAGACTACTGATTTTTTTTTTAGTTAGTTTTATATTCAGCCACTTTGCTGAACTTGTTTGTCAGGTTTAGGAGTTTTCTGGTGGAATTTTGGGGGTCACTTAAGTATATGATCCTATCATCTGCAAATAGTGATATTTTGACTTCTTCCTTTGCAATTTGTATCCCTTTGACCTCCTTTTGTTGTCTAATTGCTCTAGCTAGAACTTCAAGTACTGTATTAAATAGGTAGGGAGAGAATGGGCAGCCTTGTCTAGTCCCTAATTTTAGTGAGATTGCTTCAAGTGTCTCTCCATTTAGTTTGATGTTGGCTACTGGTTTGCTGTATATTTCTTTTACTATGTTTAGGTATGGGTCTTGAATTCCTGGTATTTGCAAGACTTTTAACAAAAGGTGTTGCAGTAAAGCTCCAACTTAAGTATGCCCCAGCAATGAAAACACAGCTCAATATGAATACAAGCTGTGCACCTAGATTGGACAGATCTACCACTACATTATAATCTTCCTCTCTTTCTCTGCCCAATCACCTTTATTTTATACATTAAAGTGGGAAGAAGGTTTACAGGAAACCACCTGAGTTCTAACTCATTCCTTCTTTGCAACCCCACCACAGGAGAATGGAATTAATATCAAATATAATTAGCCCTAGGGCTATTCGCAGCATGAAGGGATGTTGAATTTTGTCAAATGCTTTTTCAGTATCTAATGAAATGATCATGAGGGTTTTTTTTCTTTGAGTATGTTTATGTAGTCATCATGGAAATGCAAATCAAAACCCTGAGATTCCACCTCACACCAGTCAGAATGGCTAAGATCAAAAACTTGGGTGACAGAAGTTGCTGGTGAGGATGTGGAAAAAGAGGAATACTTTTCCATTGCTGGTGGGATTTGCAAGCTGGAACAACCACTCTGGAAATTAGCCTGGCAATTCCTCAGATAATTAGACATACTACCTGAGGACCCAGCTATACCACTCCTGGGCATACATCCAGAAGATGCGCCAACATGTAATAAGGACACATGCTTCACCATGTTCATAGCAGCCATATTTATGGTAGCCAGAAGCTGGAAAGAACTCAGATATCCCTCAACAAAGGAATGGATACAAAAAATGTGGTACATTTACACAATGGAATACTATGCAGCTGTTAAAAACCTCATAAAATTCACAGGCAAATGGATGGATGTAAAAAATATCATCCTGAGTGAGATAACTCAATCACAAAAGAATATACATGGTATGTACTCACTGATAAGTGGATATTAGGCAAAAAGCATGGAATACCCATGATACAACTCACAGACCACATGAAGCTCAAGAGGAAGGAAGACCAAAGAGTAGAGACTTCAGTCCTACTTAGAAAGGGGAACAAAATAGTCAATGGAAGTAGAGGGTGGGAGGGCCTAGGGAGGAAGAGAAGAGGAGAAGGGGAAGAATCAGGTATGGGAGATGTACAGAGGGTCAGGAAATTAAAGGTGTGCAGCAATGGGGGATGGGGGTAGCAACCAGAAAGTCCCAGACACTAGGAAAGCAAGAACCTCCCAGGATCCTAAGGGGATGACATTAGTTGAAATACCCCACAAAGAGGAAGCAGAACCTGTAGAGACCATATCCAGGGGTTAGGCAAGCATCCCCCACCCCCACCCCCCCCCCACCCCCCGGTAAAGGGATGGGGCCAGACACCATCTCCAAAATTTTATCCCAGAATTGTTCCTGTCTAAAGGAAATACAGGGACAAAGAATGGAGCAGAGACTGAAGGAAAGGCCATGCAGAGACTGTCTCACCTGGGATCCATCCCACATGCAGACACCAAACCCAGACACTATTGCAGATGCCAAGAAGTGCTTGCTGACAGGAGCCTGATACAGCTGTCTTCTGAGAGGATCTGCTAGATCCTGACCAATACAGATGCTGATGTACACAGCCAAACATTGGATTGAGTATGGGAACCCCAATGGGGAAGTTAGGGCAAGGAATGTAGGAGCTGAAGGGGTTCACAACCTCACTGTTGGAAGAACAACAATATATCAACCAAGCAGACCCCCATCCCACAAAGATCCCAGGGACTAATCCACCAACCAAAGAGTACACAGGGGGTACCCATGGCTCCATATGCATATGTAGCAGAGGATTGCCTTATCTGGCATCACAAGGAGGGGAGCCCCTTGGTCCAGTGGAGGCTTGATGACCCAGGATAGGGGAAGGCTAGGCAGCTGAAGCAGGAGTGGGTGGGCAGATGGGGGAGCACCCTCATAGAGGCAGGGGGAGGGAGGAGGAAATAAAGGGCTTGTGTAGGGGAAGCTTGGAGAGGGGAATAACATTTGAAATGTAAACAAATAAGAAAAAAAAAGAAAATGTATTACTACAATAAATCTGGGTGTTTGGGAAAAAAAAGTTGTAGAAGACTTAATTATGAGAAATGAAGCCATTTGGAACAGATTAAAAAGTAAGATTTTTACAGTACATATATACAGAGGAGGGAGGGGAAAGGAAGGAGAGGGAGAGGGAGGGAGAGAGGAAAACGAGGAAGAACAAGAGAAATTGGAATATGATGAGAAGTACTGAAGGGTTACTTGGAACAAATCTCCAGGATAGGGAAAGGGAAATGGGCAGAATGGGAGGGGAACCACACTTAAACTCACTGCCTTTGTCTTTCCATGAGCCTCATAGGAAGCTCTTGAACCAAGATTTTAAAGCCAGACACTGTGTTAAGCAGAGATTGCTGCATCTTTGTACCACTATCTGTGTATGTTCTTTGTACCAGTGACTGACAGGCTGTCTGGAAAATGACCATCATCAAGACAAGCTAAGACAGAGTCTGAAGAGAGCGGTAGCCGATGGCTTTTACACTTCTACTTCCTTTCTGACTAGTTCACAAGTGCTTTCTTGAAGGTGATTCTAAGTGATGTGGTTCCCTCAATGCACACATGAAAAAGTGCAAGATAGAGTTTATAAAGGCATGGCAGACAATGGCTGTGATAATAGAACTAGAATAAGGACCATCTTTGTAATCTTGAGAAATGTCATAGTTGGTGGGAAACATTCTTTAGGTTTGTGGCCATTCCTCTTTGCATCTAAACACCTGGGATTGTTCCTGATAACAGCTTTGGATATATACCAATTTAAAATGTTTTAAGTAGTTTTATAACCAAACAACTGAATTATTCCACTCAGACACATGTTGCCAAAGAAAAGGATGGGGCAAATTCAATGCTCAAGTTCAACTAAAGCAAAATGAGTTGCCTGAAACAAGAGATGAAGGAGGAGAGGGAAGTAGCTGAAATGGAAAATGACCAGGTACAGAGTGTAACTTCCCTTTATTAGTAGACCTAAAGTGGATTCTGTTCCCACAGAATCAACTGACTTTATGCACAAATGACTTCTTTGTGACTTGCTAAATCATTATCTTCATTTTTGTTTTATGTTCTTTAGTAAGTATCGTATTTTGAACTCATGAAGTTATTGTCAGGGTTGAATAACATAAAAATGTAACAACTTTTTGATTCTAAGAGGCAGCAATTTTGCTCACATTTTAAACAGAGCTGAAGCTGGATCAATGCAACCAACAACACCCTGCCATCAGAATTGACTAAGGCAGTTACAGTTCTGCCAAGCAGCCAAAGCATGGTCCTGGAAACCTGCAATAGAATCAAAAGTTTGGAAATCATTCTCAATGACAGGAGTGGAGTGAATCTTGGGAGACAGATGTGTGTATCAGTCTCCAGTTGGGGTAAGGAACACATCACCTGTCCATTTCAGCCAGAGCTTCAGGAGTAAATATGAATCTTATGAGTAGCAGAGTTCTAGCTAGGTGTTTGAATCCAAACTGCCCACCCATAAACATAGACAAGCAGCTCAGTTCCAAAGGGGTCTAATTTCTTTCATAGATTATTTTAAGGAGAACTGAGTTATAAACAATTAATATCCTAGAATGATGCAAAAATGGCATGCTGCTGTGTTATTTGGCATGCACAGTGATGAGTTAGATTCTCTCATGATGCTTTAGGAGGTTTATTACAACCAAAATAATTATAATATAATTACATCGTTTACTTCCTTTTTCCCTCCCTCCAACCTTTGGAGGTGTGCTGATAGATGAAGACATTTCCAAGCAAGCCTGAGTACTTTTTCCAATAAATGTAAAATAAAAGATCAGTTAGCTACAGTTTTCCTGTCTCTAAGGTCCATAAAAAGATGATGAATAGAAGAGCAGATTGTTATATTTGAAGGCTTCTGGCATTAAACATGATTGGCACATCATAACTTATAATGAAAGTGAAAAGCCCAGATCTCTCTATGTTGAAAAACTTGCACATGTGGATCATTGAAAATTAGTTTTTGGAACAATAAATAGCATGAAAATGAAAATAAAGATATGGTATTAAATAATAGTATCTTTTTGTTTTATGTTGTAATTCCACCACTAAGTATATTCTGTTTTTACTATCCAGAAGTATATTCTATCAATTATACAAAAGAGAAAGATAGTTAATTTTTTAAATTACAGTAATGAAACAATGAATTTTGTTCCCAATATATTAAATAGAATTTCTGCAAACCAGGCCAGGACACTGATAGTATTATTTAAGTTTTCAAGAACTGTATATCATAAAGCTTCATTGGGCTTTACATTACAATGACAATGGGACCAAGTTGTAGGCTAATTTGGGAAAAGGAATACATCATTTAACTATTTCAGCTAGTATTTAAAGGGCAAGTATGATTTGTGGTGATGCTCATGTGAGTGAAGCAGGAGAAAAAAAGAGACAATAATCTTGTTACATTAAATGAAAATCTGTGTGAAGTTTTGCTAGTAATCTTCTTTCTGACCAGACAATATCTATGTCAACGATGCCTAAAACACACTCTATACAAGCTTAGAAAATGCCTCTGAATTTGGCATCTTATTTCAGTTTATAGTACATGTATTTTATGTAGAGATGTTTAGTTTTTAAATAGACCCTTATAGTATGCATATTATTCCTAACTTCTGCTGGTATCTCAATATGATTAGAACAAAGCAGCCTGAGTAGCCATGTTATATAACTTGTCTTGCTTCTGCTCTGCAATATAATCCAGCTTTATATTCTGATTTACAACCTGATTTGCATAGAGTGAATCTTACTCGTAACTGGAGTAATAGTGAAAAACACCAAAACCTCAGTGAATGGAAAGTGTCAATGATCGCAGTGTGTGATACACACTCTATTAAACAACATCGAAAACAAAGACAAAAACAAAACCCTAGAAGAGCTACCCAGTGGAGGGAGTTGAGGGCTTAGTTCCTGAGTGTAGCTTTAGTGGATGAGGCTCCCCAGTGGAGAAAACCTTGGCTCAGAGTTTAAAGAAAAACAGACATGAATGGGTAACTGTTTCACTTCTGGAAACATATAAAAGGGCTCTATATGAATCCTACAGCCAGTAGACTAAATACTATTTCTACCATTTAAGCCTCTACTATGTTTCCATGACTTGTATTTACCTGTACTCTTCCATCCCTTTGACTGCAACATCATCACAGAAGTTTAGCATTAGAATGAACTAAGACTCTTTCATCCAGCTGTTGTGAAAGCTGGGATCCAGCAACTGAAGCAGACCTGGCAAGGACAGAGACTGTAAGGTAATTATCCTGAAGGAGCCTCCATCACTGCATAAACATTCCCCTGTCTATTCATTACTGCTCCTTGTTGATCAACTTCTGTCAGCTAAAAAATAAAAATCTATTATTTGTGATAGAAATTATATTTAAGTGATAGTAGACTCCTTTTAGCTTATGAAGTCGGTGAAAATGACATCTAGATTATTTTCTCTAAAATCCACCTTCATTATAAAGTAGAACTGTAAAAGTACTCACCAGAGTAAAAAGAATATTTCTTCTTCCAGAGAATACTAATATTTCCAGGTGTTTTTCCCACGTGGGAGGGAAAAAATACCCTCTGGTCCTGGGATCACATCTGGAAAAGATGTTAAACACACACTATTTTTATTATTATTATTATTCCACAGCTCTGGCCCAGGACAAAGTTCTACTTTTTTCTGGAAATTGCAAGCTTATTTTTTATTTCTGCTTAGGAATATTTTGCCTTTATGAGTGCTCCTGTGTATAGTCCACTACTTGAAATTTTGAAAGGTGTCCTAGCTTAAAAATATGATCCATGTGGACTTTGAGTAAAACCATGGTTCTTCTCATCAGCTTGGAGCTTTACTAAGTGATGGGAAGGAGTCTTTGTGTTGTACACACACTGGAGCTTCAATGGGTGGTGTTAAAAATTTAAAGGTGAGACCAACTTTCTTGATGTTTCCATGATAGAATTTTCTTACTGATTTTTACATTATCTTAATCTGAACGTAACATTTTTAATGTGTGTGCATGCCTTTCTTCCATTAACTATGCTTTAGTTAAAACTGTTGTTTCTTATCAAGGGTCATTAAAAATTTAGAAGTCATTATCTGAGAAAATCTTTTTTGGGGATATTTTAGTCAAGACCCTGAGATTTAGGCAAAGGATAAGAAAGGAAAAAAAAATCTTCAAATCTCATTAAACTTGCATTGAAATAGAAGGTGGCATACTGCACCGAAGAAGATAAAGATATATAAACCATGATTTTTAGATCTTACTGGAGTGCTTTTAAAAACTAAACAGGGTAAAAGATGCTGGGATAGACACACAGTCTTAGACTGAGGTCGGAAATGGGCTCTCCAAGGAAATGCTTAGTCCTGAAACAGAAAGAGGGGGAATAGAGGTGAGAACATTATACCACATCTAGGAAAGTAGTGTGCTTGCTTTTCTTTCTCACATACCATTTATTTCCTTCTCTTCCTAACATTCTCACTGACTGAGAATCAGGAGTTTGGAAGCAGCCTGCGAAGAACTATCTGTATTCCCTTTTTCTGAGGAAAAAAAAAAGCATATAAAGGACTATGAATGAAATGTAATGTCAAAACACATGCCTGGACCTCCTTGAGACCTATGTGCAATAAGAACTCTTTGACGTTTTTGAACCTTTTTTTATCCAATTCTCATGTAAATGTGCACAGGGCACTTCAAATCCTCTTGCTGAAGGAAAGTTCACTAAATAAAAGTTTATTTATATGAAAAGATTCCATGAAATCTAAATGTAGGCACAAAATAATAGAGGATACAATGTTCTAACTAGAAATCTATGCCACATGTAAAACTTCCAGTGACAAGAATGGGTTGTATCTTGTTGTTTTCCGAAAGGGTCCTTTGGAGTGCCCCAGACATCATAGAATACAGCCAAGGCTATTGTTTTCTTTCTACAACCTGAAGACAATGCTTTTCATTGAACACAGAGAACTGATCTGTTGCTTAGCTAGAAGATTCATTCCCTACTGACAAGCATTCATGATTCTGGAAGGTACACTTCATGCTAATCATCAATATCATCCAACTGCAATCCCTACAACCTATGACAGAGACCTGCCTACAAGATATACTGGTATAATAGTGGTACAACTGTTAAAAGAGTAACAGACTTTTTTGGTTGGACTTAAGGCATACTTAATGAGGTTGAACCCATACCTGGCACTGCTAACCTGGCCAAGAACCTGAGACTTCATGGGTCTAGGGAAAATCCTAACATTACTTCTCCACTAAAGAAACATAAGAAAAAAATGACTCATAACGATATACTACTATATCCCTAGATTAGTGCCTCACTCAATTCTCACCAGAGAAGCTTCTTCTTTCAGTAGATGGTAATTACCACAAGCCCAACAATTAGACAATGTACATCGAGTGAGAGACTTTGAAGCTTAATACTAAATGGGATGTCTTCCTCAAAGCCCTCCTCAAGACTCAGGGTTCTTTAGGAAAAGGGAAAAGGAATGACTGTAAGAGCTAGAGGTACTGGGTAAAAGTATCTTCCAGACTCATAAGAACTGACATACATGTGAACTCACAGAGATTGTGGCAGTGTACACAAAAACCTGATGGGGTCCCAGCACTGAGATGGAGCAGTGAACATACAATCTCCTAGTGAATAAATTATCTGCGATCCAGGTAGTAGTGATACATGACTTTAGTAACAGCACTTGGGAGGCACAGGTAGAAGAATTTATGAGTTTGAGGCCAGCCTGTTCTACAAAGTGAATTACAGGACAACCACCTGGAGTTACGTAGAGAAATCCTGTGTCAGAAAAGGAGGAGGAGGAGAAAGAAGAAAAGGAAAAAAGACAAATACACTACTTGGAATTGATATCTCCAATGAAATGTCATTAGGTAATCTCAACCCAAATGGCAGGTCCCATACCCAGGAATGGTTGGCTAAAACAAAACAAACTCACGACTTTGTGGGATATTTTGACTTGTTGGTATTTTGCATTGTTTTGATTTTTGTATATTTGTAATTTTTATGGACCTTTTTCCTTGTTTTTGTTGGGGAGGGAGGGAAGGAGAGAGGAAGAGAGAGAGAGAGAGAGAGAGAGAGAGAGAGAGAGAGAGAGAGAGAGAGAGAGAGAGAGGAGAGAGAGAGAGGAGAGAGAGAGAATTTTTAAAATTAATTAAAAATGAAAAACAAAACAAAACAAACAAACAAACAAAACACCCCATTTATATTTGAGTTCAAGTCCCTAGAGGAACTCTAGGCTACACAGCACTGAGTTCTACTCCTTCTGCTTACAATATTTCCAGGTCCCCACCCTTTTGGCATAAGTCAGAGTTAGCACTATTGCTTCATCCTGAATTCTCAGATCTTATAGCCAAGACATATATGTTTAATGCATTTAATGCATTAGTTGTATATTGATACATAGTAATATTAGGGGACGTCTTTCATGGTGGTAATAAAAGTGTGGAAAAACCCCTAAAATAAAAGTGTACAGCAACTAATAGATTTTTTTTCAGGAAATTCTTATGAAAAGAAAGACTGATCCAGTAACTGGAGAGAGTCTCAGTCAGTGTGTGCTATTCGAATGAAGCCACTATTGTTTTGAAAGAAGAGGCTGTCTAAGTGTGCGATCCTCTCACCAACTTTATCAAGGGTGAGAGAAACACAACACAGTATCTATAGTGAATCTTACTGTCTGGATAAAAAACTGAGGGTAGGAAAGTTTTTACAGGGGTAGATGTGCTTGTGGAATATACTTGTACTCATGCAGTGCACCAGTGGGATGATCATGGCTGAAGTTGGAGTATCAATGCCTTGAAGCTGTAATTTGTGAAACAGGTGTGAAAGACATGGAATGCTTGCCTTTCAGAAGTGTAGAATTATTGGGGAAATAAATGTGTAGGCAGTGACCCTGGTAAAGACACTTTCATGCCTTCAAACATTCAAATCCAGCCTGTTGTTTAGGTCATTATTTTAATGACCTCTTCGAATAGCATGGAGTCAAAGGTTAAAGACCCAGGAGCAGCTTTCAAAGATAAGCTGTGCTAGCTTTTTGTCTTCTTGCCAAATTGGCACCATTGTATGGCAAGTATGCTATCAGCAAGTTTAATTTAGAAGCAAACAGTCTTAAGGAAGCTGTTAAGTCTGTAAATTCTATAGTTTTGTGGCCCAAAGATTTAAGTATGACTGCCAGCTACTGAGAGACTTCCATTCTCTTTGAGTCTGGTTCTACATGCAAAGGTACATGGGTTCTTGCCTTTCTTTATTGCTGTCTCAAGAATTGAGAAACACAGGACATTTATACAAAGCAAAAGAGGTAAGGAAGTGAATATTTAATACTAGGGCAGGAAAAAAAGAAAGTAAATTTGCTTAAAACCACAGCAAATGAAAACTTAACCATTTTATTTTGACAGAGTTTCCGTGGTTCTAAGGTATTTTACTGAGTCACCTTGTCAACCACAACTTAATTTCTGAAGCCTTGTATTGTAATGATTCAAATGTTTAAATCTCCTCAGGCGCCTAGTATATACTGTCTTTACTACACAGTTGACAGTTGCAAAGTTGCAAAATTGGTAGGGTCCAACGATGCAAGTCTGTATTCCAGCTATTTAGGTAGGCGTCAAAGGCAGAAGCATCACATGTTTAAGGCCTGCCAGGATTGTTAGAGTAACAACTGTCAGGACTGTATGATGAGTTCAGGCCAAGACAGTTCAGTGAGAATCTATCTTAAAAAAAAAAAATACAATAAGGGATGGAGATGTAGCCCAGTGGTAGAGCTTTCGCATAGCATGCTTAAAGCTTTAAGTTCAATCATATATATCCTCATTCTTTGGTTCAAATAAATTTCTTGGAATATTATTTAAATATACTTCATGGTTCAGTTGAACTGGGAGAAGAGCCTAGAAATGTGTATTTCTAATAACACACACACACACACACACACACACACACGCACACGAATGCTACATTGAATGAGGGTGAGAAAACAGTAGCCTCAAAAAACCATTTTAATCCATAAAGTAAATAATCAAAATGTTCAAAAATCAGTTCTCCATTTTATAATGAGTCTTTTTCCCCCCTGGAGGGGTAGGGAAGCAAAGAGGATAAATAGTACATGCTTCATATTAAAGCTTCTTGTTTTCACTGCAATTTCCTACTCAAGCTTTGAGATAGATGCTTCTCTGTTATTTCATCTTCCCTTCATCTCCAGGATTCCCTGATGTTTACAGGAAAGCCTATCCACTTGTCTCCATTGTCTTAGGTATGGGTGGGAAGGAATGTAATGCTAACGCCCATGCTGGGAATGGGAAGACCACTCCTATATCCAGACACCCTTAGCCCCAGCCTTGTGTCCTATACATTGCAAGGCATCTCTATTTATTTGGTGAAAGCTGATTTCTTGCGGCACCGCTGATTCAGTTGGTTTGATGAAGAAGCCTGAAGATGCACATTTCAAGCAAGTTTCCAGGTGGCGCTGATGCTGCTGATCCATGAACCCCACTTGGGAACAAGATTCCCATTCTGTCTCTCAACCACTGAACTCCCCTATCAGCCTCTCTTTAAAACAATCCTTCTTTACGGGATGAGCAGGTCATTTGGTGCAGGGAACCTGCCAACTTGGAACTGAGGCTTTTCTTTCTGGGTCATACTCTGGTATGAATATCTCAGAATTCTCTCCTCAGAAAGCCTCTAATAGTACTCCATGTACTGTATACCTATTACAAGTCTATCCCCTGATGGACCTAAGGACTGATAAACGTCAACTCTTTACTGGTGTCCATGCAAAGCTCTTCTTGGTACAGATCTAGGCAAAGAGAGAAACACAAAGGTGGTCAAGGGCACTTCTGTTCCTTCTTGCTCTAGCAGCCAGTGTTGGGATGTATTGTCCCTTTATCCACTTTTGGAAATGCCTGAGGAAATTCTTCCCTGCAGGAGCTTGTGTCTAACTTGAACACTTACAAAGCCATGGATGATTCCAGGGATCGTCAACATCAGAAGACACCATTACACATAAAGTGTTCTTCAAGACTTTCCTCCATCTGCACACTCTCCCAGATGGCCATACAGTGTGGGTGACCATGAGTGAACGCTGAGGTCCCATTGTGAGTCCCAGTGAATCATCAGTTCATATCTTTGATCTCAGGTTTTATCTTTAAAGTAGCAATAAAATAAAATTGCATCTCTTTTCTTTTCCACCCCCACATTTATCATCGAGGTTAAATCTTCTTTCTTTAGCCTTTCAGCTCAGCTCCTCCCTTCTTAGTTGTGATTGTTACCTGCATCTAATCAGGAAGTAATTTTCCATTGCAATCCCTGGTCCTCTGGAATTGGTGATTTTGTTTTGATTGACAGTTTACCAGTCCTCTGCCTTCCTGAAAAGGAAGATGTCCCCTTTGTCCTTTGTATGTCTCTTCCATCTGGCACAGAGTCTGGTGCCTGATAGAAGTGTAATTAGCAAAACAATGTGTGATCATTCTCACAATCAGAATTAATATCAGAGGCTGGCACCGAGTAGGTGACTAAAAAACACTGCTGATTTTTTTTTTTTTTAGTGCAAATCACACTTTAAACATATATTTTATTTTGTTTCTGCATACTGAAATCACAGGAAAGAATAGCGTGGATTTGGAACAACTTTAATTTGGACTGTCCAAGTCAAGGAAAAAAAATGTGGCTGCGATAAGAAACTGGCCTGAATAACTGGAAGAAAAAAATACACCTTTTAGACATTTAGGGAATAAAATACCCATGGTTAAAGACAAAGCTTAATAAATACAAAGTTGTGACTGCCAGCTTTGTTCATTTGCATCACTCAAGCCGCCAATGGGGCTTCTTTTAATACTGCTGGTGGAGGCGATTCCCTTCCGTGTTTACCATAGCCCTCCCCTTCCTTTTCACAATTCAGGAATTATTTTAACGGTGCCTTTCCAATCAGCCAGTCCAAATATCTTCTTGTTAAATATTTCGGGGGCCTGTACTCGAAGAAAGACATGATTTTCTCAAATCTGTGAACAGGACACTTTTTTAAAATGTCAAAATAAACCATCTGCTTGTACAACTGTTTCTAATTACTTCCCTGCCTAGACTCTCCACTGGAGGAGTTTGGCACCCGCACCCCGCCCAGAGCGGATCCACTGCCCAAGTCTTCGCAGGCAACTGAGCTTCCAGGAGGAGCCCAGAACCTGTGAGCTCCGGTATCCCAAGTCCTTCTGCCTGGACATCTGCTGGTGACACTTCTTCCTCCTGCTGCCTCGGGTGGAAGCCCCACCTAGCAGCAGTGCAGCTGGTTTGCCCTCCCTCCTGCAGAGCTCAGCATGCATCCCCCAGGCTTCTTGTTGCTGGTGTCCTCCCTTCTCTTCATTGGGCTGTCAGCTGCTCCTCAAAGCTTCTTACCATCTCTGAGGTAAGTTTGGTTTATTGTTGTTTGAGACACACCTGCCCTGCCGTGGATAGCAGAATTCAAGCTTACAGATGACTGCCACAAGCCAAGAGCAGTTACTAAGTGGGACGTTAGATTAACAGTTTTCAACCTGTTCTGCCTTTTCTTTCCTTATATCTAACTTTAATGTTGCTTCATAATCTGTTCATTCACTTTTTCTTTGGAAAAATACTCACTGAATAAAGCGGATATCATTTCTACCCCTGCAAATACATGTTAGGGTTTTTGTTTTTGTCGTTACTTTTACTTACCTCAAGTCAAAGATGTACTTATGCACACTTGTCTGATCCCATAGCCTGTAAGGCAGTCTTGTCTCCACTTTCTAATATAGCACCCGCTTGATGGCCCTGTCACACCTTGCATTGCATTTCGAAAGAGGCAACAAGTTCCATTCCAACTTTTAAAATATAGACTACTTAATGTCTGCTTCAAGTATAATTTAAAAGCATTACTTCCTATCATATGTATGATACATTAAATTTTTTCTATACATTCCTCTCTTTATTTTTTACCAAATAATCTCCCTCTAGCTATTAGGTAGCAATGAGCGCTTTTTAAAGAGAAAGAACAAAAAGCCAGCCACAGATCATACTTCAGACTAATTTGCATTTAATCAAAATGTGCATTTAAGATTCAGTGGCAATCCGCCAAGGAGCAAGAGGCCGTCGCCTCTGTCTACTTGGAAAGTGCTATTTTTAGTCATGTTTAAAACAACCCTTCAGAGGCTTGCTTGGCCCACAGAGAAATGAGGCTGCAAGGCCTCTTCTCCCAGTGTGGGCTGGGAGTAGAAGGGGCGGGGTCTGTGTCTTTCTGTGGCCTAGCTGTGGCCTTTCTTATCTCCTGCAGAAGCCTGTCGGGCGCCCCCTGCAGGCTGTCCCGGGCAGAGTCCGAACGCAGATGTCGTGCACCTGGGCAGCCCCCAGGGAGCGCTCTGTGCCATGACCGTGGCCGGTGCGAGTGTGGGGTCTGCATCTGTCATGTGACCGAACCTGGCACCTACTTCGGTCCACTGTGTGAGTGCCATGAGTGGGTATGCGAGACCTACGACGGGAAAACCTGTGCAGGTAAGGCAGAGGCGCTGTTCCCTTGGGAGTCACCTGCATCCAGTTATTGCTATAAGAGGTCATGCTTCTATGAATTTTCGGCATCATTTATTACAATATTTCTTTTCTTCTGGGACCCTCACTTAAGTGAAAACTATAAATATAAGCCTATATTACATGCTTATAAATTATAATTACAAACATATATGTATACATAAATATATTAGATATAAACATATATTGAAATATATATAAATATATATTATATATACATACTTACATTCTACATTTCACTTGCCTCTCCTGTGGCTCCTTATCATGGACTTGATTCTTCACAGCCTCACAACTAGAGTTACCTTGATGGACTCCCTTATCCCTCTCAGACATGTTACCTATCATATTTGAAGATTCTGATCCTCATTTTATAGACAATATAGGAAAGCAGGCAGGTTGCATCTTTGAGCTCAGCTTTGCCTTTCACTTTTAGGGTGTGCTTCACAGAAAGATAGAGAGGAACATATCTAAATCCATGATAGAAAAAAAATTACCATGTCACATATTTACTTGGATACATTTTGTTTTAACTGCTTGGAATTCTGAGCTGTTGTTTATCTTGCACACTTGTAAGCATAATCTTTTTTTTTTCTTTGAAGGTATAGTTCAAGTTCATCAGAAATCGTCACTGAAAAGGGTCAGAACCTTTAACCTCTTTAAGAGTTTTGTGTAACTGGGCCATTTACTTGTGGCTATGAGCCTGCCTCAGTTAATTTATCCTGACCAATACAGGAACCTCACTAGCAAAGCCAGAATGATGTGTGCCAAACAGGGCTTGGCCGATGAGTAGGAAAACAAAGCAAGTTATTTTACCCTTGAGTCTGCTAGAGGTAAGGTGTCCAAGAATAACATCAAGAGATCAAAACTAAATTTATAGCAGAAATGTTTTCCCTCTGAACCTGGACCTAAGAGTACACTGGGAGAGTTGTAATAATTAGGTTGTATGAGAATTGAAAAAGTGATACTGGAAGGTACTTAGAGGAACATGGGTGCTTCTAGGTGGCTTGTCTGTGAGATCTCGTGAGTGCTGTGACTCAGCCCTGGTCATAGAACTACAATAGCTTCAAGCCTGAATCATTAGGGGTGTCTCCTTGGAATGAAAGCAAAGCTTTATCTGCATTTCATTCCAAATTCAACAATCACCCAGTCTGTAACCATACTTTTGGATACTTTATTGGGTTCTTTTTAATCTACCTTCCTACTCCACCCTTATCCTTTCCAAATCCCAACACTAGGCAGGAGAAAAAGAAGGAGAAAGGAGAAACGGAGCCTTCCTGCTGATTAGAGGCATCTAGTTCCTTGGGGCAAGTTTGAACTTCGTTGTCAGGATATCCAATTTCTCCTACTTATTTCTTTGCTTACACCCACATCGGCACCGGAGCAGCAACATCCTCTCTCAGGGGTCTGGCATTTTTGGACCCTCTGAAGAGTCCCCAGAATTTCAAATGTAATCTATCTTCAGATGGTAAAATCATGCTCTTTCCTGAGCATGCGACAAATCATAGGTATCTGCTATGATCAATCTGAAGCATTCCCATATCCCATACCTGGAATTAAAACAAAAACATATTCCCAAAACATTTTTGTGTTTTGAAAGAGAGCAAAATTCTCATTATACCAGTCTCTCTGGCTTTATTGTCTCTGGCAAGGCCTTCAAAATGGTATGATTTTTGAAAAAAAAAATCAATCCAGGGCTTTTAGTGTTCTTGTTTGATTAAAAAATATAGTGGTGAGATCTAGCATTTAGCTAGTAAAACTAGCAATGATGGCTGAATGCCATCCCATAAGCTTCCCTGCTAAGGGTCCTGGCTGGTACCTTGCTGTGAATCTGGCTTGTGATGCTGTGGGTTTTGGAGTTCCTTCTTCTTCCTTGAAGGAACTGGTTGTTTACTTATAACATCTTAGTCACTGAATTCCTTCCTTCTTGATACTAAACACAGGATCAAGTCACATGTTTTCTGTGCCTTTCTGTAAATGGCAAAGTCCTTGTTTGTTCACAGCTGAGTGAAATATTTGTGCGCTTTTGACATTTTTACTTTGCAGAGGGATGCATGCACTACTGGCGGCCCCTGAGATTTCCCTTTAGGGTCTTCTATGGTATCTGGCCCTGACACTGCTGGGAGCACATTTGCCAGGCCCAGAAAGAATTTTCACATGAAGCCCAGAGCTGCCTTGACAACCCATCCTCCTGTTCTGCACTTTTAGATTTAGCTTCTTCATCCTATTTTCAATGTCACAATTAGTATGAAAATCTGGTAAAAATAATTTTGGTTTTGTTTGTTTGTTTTGTGAATCCATCTGACATTTGACTTGATTATACCCTTGCAAGTCCTTTGTGGAAAATAATAATTACCAGAGACTTCCTTTTGATTTTGAAGAAAACAAATCCTGCTCTTGAACATAACAGTTAGAGTATATAATCTGTCAGAAAATTTTAGACTTCAAATCTTAGTCCGTCTACTGTTTGAAATTGGATGTTACTTAAACATCTAAACCTTCATTTCTTCATCTGAAAGAAAATAGAAATCTTTAAGAAGTATTTAGTTTATTTTATGTGTATGAATATTTTGCTGCAGGTTTGCATGACTATGTGTATTTCTCGTTCCTGAAAAGCTCAGAGGCAGGTGTCCAATCACCTGGAAATGGAGGTATAGATGGTTGTAAGCCACCATGTGGATGCTGGGAGCTAATTTAGGTCTTCTGTAAGAGTAACAGTTGCCTTTAATAACTGAGCCATCTCTCCAATCCCACAATATGAGCATCTTATAGGATCAACAGTAATGATCTTATAGGATTGTTGTAAAGTTTAATATGTATAAAACATTTCATGTAGTGTCTGACTTGAAGTGAATGCTCAAAGCATACTAATGTTTTGATGTGTATCGAATTGTGGGTGGACAGGTAAAAAGATAAATAGGTAGATCTGGCCTTATGAATTGTTGGGTATTGTGGCAGAGATCAATCTAATTTTCTTTCTGTAGTCAGAGCCTGTTATTGATTTGAGGCTCAAAAGGTCAAGCAAGGATAGCAATTTTGGCCTAGCCTCAAAACATCTGCATTATGCACAGTCTGCCCTTTTAAATCACAGTCAGTTAGGATTCTTATACTGTGAATCATAAGAACTGTGCTTATTTTAGTTTGAGCTGGTTGAAAATGTCCACACTACCACAAATATGTTTCTTCCAATGCCCATGTGTTCATGGTACCTGAATCTATCTCTCACTTCTGCAGCATCCAGATCTGGCTAGTGACAGTTCCTGTGGGTGTGATGGTTTATTGTTGGATAAACTAATTTTGGTAAATTGTATCTGTGACAGCAGCAGCATTTTTCTTTGCATGAAAATAAACTTTAGCTTGATATTTCTAAAGCATCCCTGGATAAACCCCATGAGTAGCAATGATATGCTTTATTAAAATAAAACATTAGTTTCCTAAATATTTTTTAGAGTTGCTATTGAAGTGTGTCACTTAAAATTGAACAGTGTCTCTTTCATGGCACAGATCTCCACAAAAATATGAAAAACTAAAGTAGGGTGTTAAGAGAGGTGGATCATGGTTAAGAGCATGTGTTGCTCTTATAGAAGACCCAAGTTCAGTTCCCAGCACCCATGTCAAGTAGCTCACAGTACCTTGTAACTCCAGCTCCAGGGGAATCTAACACCTTTGGCATCTTAAAAAAATAGTATAACTGGGGAACAACTACTGAATCCAATTTAGGTAACACAAAGTACTGTGTGTTAAGTAGGCGCTCTACTGTCAAAGTGGTTGTGAGGTTGGGGCTATGTGGTTTCTTCCAATTGTCTAGAGAGGCTACCAGGACTACCAAGTACATATAATGCAGTGTAGGGTATAATTCCAGTGAGGATGCCATTGATGCAGGTATTGAACACTGTGGTTAAAATTTTGTTAAAGAAAGGAAACAATTGATGTAAAATGTTAAGGACAGGAAATTGTTAGGAAAAAAAAAAAAAGACTTGAAATTCCAAATAAGGAAGCTCTCAGGTATCAGGTGAGATTTGGAAAGACATACGAATGCACTAATATAAGAAAAGGCACACAGGTTTGGCTTGGCTGGATCTTAGCACCGTAGGCAAAGTAGCAGGAGACCTTTTGAAAGAAGTTAGAGTTGAAGAAGTTAAATCGAGCAATAAACCTTGATGCAGCTTGTGCCTCTTAAACAATAGCTAGGAGCAACTGCATTCTGGAATATAGGAGTGATGGCTTGTGCTCTGGTTCATAGATGTGATGTGGTGCATAAGGGCATAGTGTGAAGTAGTGATTTGGTGGACAAGAATTTAGTTTAAATGCTGTGTACATTTGCATCCTAAGGGGGAGAGAACAAGACAGAATTGGGATGATTTTTTTAAAAAGACATTTAAAAGCATTGTTCTTGTGATTTGGCATTCAAGGGTAAGTGAGATAATGGATGGAAACTGAGGGAGGTATGAGTGGATGGGAATGTGATAGAGCAAATGGAATAAGTAGGTAAGGGAAAGAGCTAGTTAATTCTTAACCAGTGGCTTCAGCCCTTATTAAATAACAGTTTTTATGTAGAAATGCCATGGAGTGCAGAACAACTGCTTGAGGAATGAGATTCTACTCCATTAACCAATAATCCTGGGACTAGATGGAAATATTGCCTGAGCTGTTACCTGGTTTGAATAAATAACAATGAAACTTCTCTGAATTCAGTGTCTTAAAGAAATTTGTATCAAGTATGATATTCCAAATAATTTCAATGTTTATATATAAATATATTTGAGTTATATATGCATTTATTCAGGCTATGTAACGTTCTTATGTACATTAGTTTTATTCACAAATGTACAAAAAGAATAATGGAAATAACATTAAATATCTTTGGCATATGTGGTTTTCTTGCAGGTATTTCTGAAATTACACACAGTAGTTAAATAACTACCATGGGGTGATATGACTTTGTAATAATATTATACTTTCTGGATTTTCATAACCTGAGGACTATTTGACCTGCTTCTCTGCCCCATAGTTATTATATTTTCTATTAGACTGTGGAGTAACTTTTTTCCAAGCCTATTTTTCTAAATTCATGCTTTGGCTTTTCCTCTCTTAGTCATTTTCTATTCTCTGTTTCTCTTCTTCAAGACTTACCCAGTGTTCCTTGTCCATCAGTTTGCCTTTGTCTAGTTCTGCTTGGGTTTAGCCTTCTTTTCCTTTCTCCATGGCTTCAAGTTAAAGTCTTGGAGCACCTAAGGTCACTGACAGTCTTTAACCTCCATCTCCATTGAAACACCATACTTGCCAGTACATTGTTTCCTTTTATGCCTTTCCTTCATGGTCTTGGCATTACTTACAATTTTGGATTAGGTTTTACCAATACTAGCTTCCTCACTTTATATGAGCTTTGGGGGTACTCTGCTGTTGTGGATAATCTGCTTATTTGATGTAGAAAGAATTTAGTTCCCTGTGCTTATATGCCTGAGGTGATTGTTTTTCTGCAGCTAGTCTACTTTGTGTCTGAGAGTCTTTCTATGTCCAGCTAGTCTACTTTGTGTCTGAGAGTCTTTCTATGTCAACCCCTGTCAATGTCTCAGAACTGCCAACAGGATGTCCAGTCCTTTTCATGCTGTCATATTTGAGTGTATTCTCTTGTTTGATGCCCATAGATTCATGTCTCTTCTCATTATGTTGAGTCAATTCTCCACCTTTAAGGACCATTAGGCCAGACTCACTTAGATAACACAAGGTAAGCTATTCATCTCAAGATTCCCCTTTGTCATGTAAGGTAATCTACTTATAAGTTACAGAAACGTGAAAGTAGATAATTTTTTTAGGACTTTCTGATTTAATCACTCTACTGTAAATTACTATGCATGTGAACAGCAAGGGAAAGTTTCTGTGTCTATCAACACCTTAGTTCTGTGTAGGCAGGGCAAATTGTAGGCCAAAGGTTTTGTGACTGGGTTGATATTTGTGATAGTTTGAATAGGTTTGGCTTCCACACATTCACATGTTTGAATGCTTGGTCATAGGGAGTAGCACTATTAGGAGATATGGCCTTATTGAAGGAAGTATGTCACTGAGAAGGCAGACTTTGAGGCCATATATGCTCAAGATATTCTCAGTATGGCACAGTCTCCTTTTGCTGCCTGTGAATCAAGATGTAGAGCCTTCAATTCCTCCAGCACTATGCTTGCCTACATGCCACTATGTTTACCAGCATTATGATGAAAGATTAAACCTCTGAAACTATAAGCCAGCTCCAATGCAATATTTTCCTTTATAAGAATTGCCTTGGTCATGTTATCCCTTCACAGCAATAAAACCCTAACTAAGTGTTCCAATCCCTCCATTGAAAATCTTGTATGGTTACAGGAGTTGGCTGGTTCAGACCAACTGCTAGGAGTCTTAGCTAGTGTCACCCTCATAGATTCCTAGGAATTTCCATTGCCCTAAGTTTCTAGCTTATCCCAGAAATGTCCCCTGCCCTTATTCTAGTTGTCTTTCCCAGTATTCTCTCCTTCCATTATCCCCACACCCAATCCCTTCTGTTCCCATCCCCATAGCCACTGCTGTCCAGACCCCTCTCTTGATCTATTCATTATGCTATTCTATTTCTTCTTTTCAGTGAGGTTTACTAGTCCATCCTTGTTACTTAGCTTCTTTGGGTCTGTGGATTGAAGCATGGTCATCCTTCTTTACTTTACAGACAATATCTACTTATAAGTGGGTACATACCATGTTTGTCTTCCTGAGTCTGGGTTAACTTACTTGGGGTGATCTATTCTAATTCCACTCACTTGCCTTCAAAGTTCATGATGCCATTGTTTTTAATATCTGAGTAATACTCCATGGTGTAACTGTACTACATTTTCTTTATCCATTGTGTTGTTGATGGACATCAGGTGTTTTATTTTTTTTTCCAGTTTCTAGTTATTATGAATCCTTATGGTATGATGGAGCATCTTTTGAGTATATATGCTGGAGTGGTATAGCTTGGTTTTGAGGGAGGTTGATTCCCAACTTTCTGAGAAAACCGCAAATAAATTTCCAAAGTGACTGTACAAGTTTTCACTCCCACCAGCAATGGAGGAGTGTTTCCCTTGCTCTACTCCTTGCCAGAATGAGCTGTCGTCTGAGTATTTTTTCTTAGCCATTCTAATGGGGATAATATGGGGTCTTAAAGGAATTCTGATCTGCATTTCTCTGATGGCTAAGGATGTTGAACATTTCTTTAAGTGTTTCTTGTCCATTAGAAATTCCTCCATTGAGAATTCTCTGTTTAGATCTGTGCTACATTTTTTAATTGGATTATTTGGTTTGTTGATGACTAGTTTTTTTGAGTTCTTTATATATTTTGGATATTGGCCCTTTGTTAGATGTGAGGTTGGTTGACAGAAGCCATCTAGGAAAGGTTAAGGCAAGCAGATATCTTTTCTGGAGATGGGCCACCATTTTGTATGGCTACAATGGGTGAGCTCTGACAATGCACAGTCTTTAGAGACTTCATCCCAAGATTCTATCTTGCTGCTGATATGCCTTTCCTGTAATTGTTACATAGCCTAATCATCTCTGGGCATTGGCTCACTCTATTGGGCAGATTTTCTGCAGATCAACATGAAGATGTACTTTCATCATGTAATAATGCTGTTTATATAAACTGATGATTTCATAATTCCTGATTATGATTTTATAGAATCTCTAAATTGCTACAAGTAATCTCAAGCCACATGTAGAATAAAAGTTCCAAATAGAGCCCTGCAAACCTTCACATGTCAAGGGCTAATTGCACTAGGAAAAGAAAGCAGGCTTGGAACAAATTACGATCAAGGAAACATTCTGTCTAGGTTAGCTATGAAATCATTACCTGGCAAGTAAAGTTGTCAGGGAATAGACAATTTATAGTAGGTGCAAGGGCAGAAAATAAAAAATTGACTAATTTATTTATACAAAACTTTGAAATAATAATAATAATAAATACAAATACACAAGGCAGATGATTTGTCTCTCGACAAAAGTGCAAACTTATTATGCTAAAATTATTGTTTTTAACTTATAATGAACTGAAAACTCTAGAAGATAGATAATGAATGTTTATTCAGGTACTAGTCTTAATAGAAAGACATGTAAACAATTCTGTTATAATTTCTTAAGCCTTATCGATCTATGACATGAATTAGTTCCTTAAACTTACTCTGAACTTATTGGAATGTAAAAGTATTTAGAAAATCATTTAGTGAAGTATCATGTTGTAACAGTTCTAATAGTTCTATGAGGTAATTTTTATAATAAGTACTGAGAACAGAAATAAAGTTTTGTTGGAGCTTCTTTTCTCTGCTTCATCCAGAGTAGGCGAGTGGTGTTTTTTGTTTTTTGTTTTGTTTTGTTTTGTTTTGTTTTGTTTTGTTTTGTTTTCTTTCTTTCTGTATGCCTGCCTCTTTCTTTCCTCTCTATCTCACAAAGAGTTAATGTACTCAGTCTCTCACCTGATCAGCAAGGGGCCTGAGAGTTATCAAAGAGCCCTAATAATTTACTTCTTTTTCTTAATCTTCTTACCAGAAGCCAGTAGCTTTTGGATATTGAATGACAAAGAGTTAAAGAAAGAGAAAGTTTACCAAAAGTAAGATACTTTTGCCACCATAATTGTGACTTTTGCTCTGGCAACTGCCAACACCCATCACTGCCTGCCTGACTCAATCTACCCTGGATGCTGGGCTGGGCACCAGCAGTGGTGAAGAACTTTTTCTATTCTTTGGACTGCCATTTTGCCCTTTTGATGGTATCCTTTTCTTCTTAGAAAATTTTGCAGTTTCGTGAGGTTCCATTTATTAATTGTTGATCTTAGTGCCTAAGCTGTTGGTGTTTTGTTCAGGAAGTTGTCTCCTGTGCTAATACGTTCAAGGCTTTCTCATCAATCATGTTTAGTATACCTGGTTTTGTATTGACTGCAGACTGTCATTTTGCCTTTTTGTCTCCTTTGCTATTGCATTCAAGGCTACTCACCATTTTCTCTTCTATCATGTTTAGTGTACCTAGTTTTATGTTGAGGTCTTTGGACTTGAGTTCTGTGCAATGTGACAGATATGGATCTATTTCCAATCTTCTACATTCAGACATCCAGTTAGACTAGGACCATTTATTAAAGATGCTTTCTGTTTTTCATTGTATAATTTTGTTTTCTTGTCAAAAATCAAGTGTCTGTAGGTTTTTGGGTTTATTTCTTTGTCTACAATTTGATTCCATTGAAAAACGTTTCTGTTTTTATGGCAATACTATGCAGTTTTTATTATAGCTCTGTAGTAAAGCTTGAAATCAGGGATGCTGATACCTCCAAAAATTCTCTTATCATACAGGATTATTTTAGCTATCCTGTTTGGTTGTTTTCATATAATGTGGAGTATTATTATTTCATCGTCTATAGAGGATTATGTTGGAATTTTGATGGTAATTGCATTGAATCTGTAGATTGCTTTTGCTAAGATGACCATTTTTACTATGTTAATCCTAAGATCCAGGAACATGAGAAATCTTTCCATCTTCTGATATCGTCTTAAATTACTTTCTTCAAAGTCTGGAAGTTCTTGTCACCTAGGTCTTTCACTTGCTTGGTTAGAGTTACAGCAAGATATTTTATATTATTTGTGGCTCTTTGAGGGTTTTGTTTCCCTGATTTATTTGTTAGCCTATTTATATTGTTTGTATATAGGAGGGCTACTGATACTTTTGTGTTAATTTTGCGTCCAGGTGTTCATCAGCTGTAGCAGTTTCTCTCTATTTAATTTGATGTTGTCTATTGGCTGTATATATAATACATACTAAAGGCTGTATTTTGCCTTTATTATGTTTAGGTATATGCCTTGTAACATCTTTCATTATGAAGAAGTGTTGAATTTTGTCAAAGACTTTTTCAACAATGAGATGATCATGTGTGTTTTTTTTCCAGTTTGTTTATACAGTGGATTATATTGACAGATTTTTGTAAATTGAACCATCCCGGCATCTCTGGGATGAAGTTTACTTGATCATGATGGATGATCTTTTTAATGTGAGCTTGGGTTCAGTTTGCAAGTATTTTATTGAGCATTTTTGCAGCTTTTAATAATCTTTCTTTATTCTGAACATTTTGTGTTTTTATTATTATGTGGCAAGAGGATTTTTCCTTCCTGGTCCAAACTAATTGGTGTTCTATAAGATTCTTGTATGTTTATAGGCATGTTTTTATTTAGGTTAGGAAAATTTCTTCTGTGAGTTTGTTGAAAATATTTTCTGGTCCTTTGAGCTGGGAATATTCTTCTTCTATTCCTATTATTCATAGATTTTGTCTTTTCATAGTGTCCCAGATTTCATGTATATTTTGTATTGGGAGCTTTTTGTATTTCACATTTTCTTTGACTGATGTATCAGTTTCTTTTATCATATCATCAATATCTGAGTTTATCTCTTCTTTTTCTTATATTTTGTTGGTGATGCTGGTGTCTGAAGTTTCTGTTCTCTTCCCTAGGTTTTCCAGCTCCAGGACTCCATCAGTTTGTGCTTTTTATTGCTTCTATTTCCATCTTCAGGTCTTCAACAGTTTATTCATTTTTTTCCCCTGTTTGCATTTTTCTGGATTTCCTTAAGGGGTTTATTCATTTCCTCTTTAAGGGACTCTGTAATATTCATAAGATTGTATTTAAGGTTATTTTCTTGTGCTTTAGTCATGTTGGAATATCCAGCGATTTCTGTAGTAGAATAGTTGGGTTCTGGTAGTGCCATATTGCCCTGGCTGTTATGGATTGTGTTCTTATGCTGGCCTCTAGTTGTCTGGGGTTGGAGTTATAGTTTATCTTTGTTAGATGAGTGGGTTTTTAAAATTTTGTTTGTTTTTTGTTTTGTTTTGTTTTGTTTTTATTCTTGTTGCTGGTGTTGTTTTGTTTTTAGATGTTTTTTCCCTTGTTTCTGTTTTTTCTCTGGTATTCTGGTCTGAGTTGTCTGGGCTTCTGGTAACCTAGTAGAATGCCCCTGCTGGGATTTTTGTGGACTGCATAATTGCTGAGGTTTTGGGTGTTTACATTGCCTGTAGGCTCCATAGAACCAGCATGGCCTCTAGGAAAGAAGTTTTCTTCTAAAATTGTGGGTCAGAATATAGAGCCCAGGAGATAGGGTGCAGTTTAGGGCTGTTGGTTGTGCTTTTTGGGGAGTTAGAAGGCAGAGGGTAGAGTATTTTCTGGGGTCCCTAGTGCAGTTGTTGTCTCTGGGCAAGCAGCTGGGGTTGTGGGCAGGAATATGGAGACTAGGAGTTGGAGTTGATTTCTAAATAATCTTATTATGATCCTCACTATATACTAAAAATACACTAATAGAATTTCACTGAATAATGGTTTGGCATATTACTCTATCAAATTATCAGAGGGTTTACTGTATCTTTTGTTTTGATATAGGATTTTGAATTCTGATCTCCAGTTTAAAATTATCCACATATCCAATTGAATGCTCCCATAAAAGAGGTACACATAGCTTCATGGCATTCTGGATTTTGCACATTTATATAGTCATTTTCATAAACATGAGCTGGGCTTTCAGGCATACAAGAAGTATGTTACAGCTGCCTTCCTTGTTTTCTGACTTTGGCAAAAAGGAGATTCAGACCAGTGTAACTGGGAGAGCAACAGCTTTTGTCCCTTGGGAAACTTAGTTCCCAAGGTTAGTCTGGGATTCAAGGGCCAGAATCATACCTGAGAGAGTGGAGTCTTGTACATCTGGGACCAGGGTGCTGAAGGGATTTTCTGTGGTGTTTTTAGGCCTCTTCACAGGTGAATTCTCAAGCTATTTTCCATTAACTCTTAAATTGGTAAAGATAGAGAGCTGGAAGAAGGTTACAAATCTCATTTTCTCTGGAAAAAGAGTGCTTTGTCTTTTCAAGAATCACATTTCCTGGCAAATAAGAAACTATATCTTGTAATAGAAATCACTCTTTCATCTATTCCAAATAATCTTACTTAGGGTTGGGTAGAAGAATGATGGCTTTATAAAGGGAAAAGAAGAAAGGGACTTTATAAGGACAGTGGCCTGACCTTGTCCCACCCCAGTCTTTTCTCGTGCTGTAAAATAAGCACCACCACGGCTCCAAGACCTATCATTGTCTAAGAAGAGTCAGTCGTTCAAACACCAAATTTCCAAGTAGGTAGTTAACCAGCAGAGTTTCCTGATTCATTATTTTATCAAGAAATTTCTCAGGGAAAGACAGGCTAAAGCACATTTTAAGAGGTCAACATGTCTAAGGATTACTTCAAATTTCTCTTATGGCAAAGCAGTAACTATACATTTATTACTAAGTTCATGGGGAAAAGTGAGGAGCCAAAACCAGAAAATCAAAACACTATACGTGTATTTCTCTTTTTATTAGATATTTTCTTTATTTACATTTCAAATGTTGTCCCCTTTCCTAGTTTCCCCTACGAAAAATCCCCTATCCTCTCCCCCCTCCCCCTGCTCCCTGACCCATCCACTCCTGCTTCCTGGCCCAGACATTCCCCTATTCTGGGGCATAGAACCTTCACAGGACCAAGGGCCTCTTATAAGTATATTTCTTAATTGATGATTAATGTGTTTTCAAAGTTACTATTATCTGCTGTGCAGAATACTTACACAAAACTAGTTATTTTTCTAAATAAAATTACTTGGCTGTTTAAGCCTTTTTCTCTACAAAATACAAAGCACAAGTTATAGACTTTTATTTTCTCAGTCAACACCAGTAGTTACATAACTATAACAGCTGTTTTGACCTAAAAATAATCCATTTGTTTCAAGAAAGAAAATATTTGATATAGTGGATAAAACTCTCTCAATTACCTGCTTGAGTGGATTGGAGGCTTGAATTTAATGCTGAGTTGGTAGCACAAAAGAATAGTAAAAATAATTAACTTATATTTTCATATGCTTTGTTGAAATCTATGTTCAATTTTTATAACTTTTAAGAAGTGGCAAATATAATCATTTGACAGTTATACTGAGAAATACTGAGTAAAAATTTGTTTTTCCTAAGACCAATATTAGTATTATCTTGAAGCACATTATTAGAGTGAAATTACATATTTAGGGCAAATACTTTCACAGAGTTTTGGACAACTGAAATATGGACAAATTTTCAGGGGGCCTCATTTAACATTTTAAGATCAGATGTGTCAGTTTTGTTTCTCTAGAAAATCAAATGTTGATTCTCATTTCTGCTCTTTGTTAGTGAATGTACATAAAAGCTTAAATACTGGAGAAGGAATCCCTTCTAGATGTAATGTTCAAAGGAGTCATAATAACAGAAATTACTGACACAATTTCTTGGCAGATCAAGGCAGACCACTTTCTTAGTTATAATTGAAGTCCCTCAAGGGTATGTATTCTGCGTTAACTATTATCCAAATAAGAAAAAAAAAATTCTCCTGAGTCATTAATGGAAGAAACCCTGCAATCTACAGTTCTCCTTGTCTATAAAAGTAAAAATAAATAAGTAAATAAATAAATAAATAAATAAATAAAAATAAAATGTAGGTGGAGTGTTAAATCTGTGTACTTGTTATTCTCACGAACAGAGACTTTCCTTATTTTGTCTGTGATGGATTTTTAGCTTTTATGAATGCCACATTAGAAACGTCCTCTTTAGCTCTTATAATATTAAAGCAATCATAAAGGAAACCTAAAAATTCAGCTACATCAGTTTTAATATATATGTGACCCTTTAGATATGAAAGTGTGGGACTGTGGAGCCCTGGGAGTGGGAGTAGGAGCTGGACCAAAGCAAGAGTTCATGTTCAAACCATAACAATCTAACCCTGAGGTAGGCGGGAATAGGACTGCTCCCCACCCTCTGTCCTGGCTTGGCTAGAAGCCCTGCACTTTTATCTTTGCCCCTTGGAGGAGGGCATGTAGCCCTGTAGCCAGGTTAAATGTCCTCTTCCCCTACAAGGTCATAGCCACCAGCACTTGGAATAAACAAATGAGGGATCCCCAGCACCCAGGCCCTGCTGATGTACACTCATCCTAAAAGCCCCTACCCCATGCCCCAAAAGTTGAAATAGCCTGTTTCCCCTCCCCTCACCCACATTAAAGGAGGTGTCTCGCTGAAGCTGCCTCCTGAGATTGTAGCTCCCACTGGTCCTGCCTCACTTCCTCTCTCAGAATCTACAGGTTGCAATCCCTGGCTCATTGTGTAGCTAGCTACAGGAATGAAGTGGAACCAGAATGACATGAAAGCAATGTGAGCCTAGAGAAATGCAGAGTGAGGGACATTCACAGAGAACAGAAAACTGATTCATCATGTGGGTTTGCTTTATCAGTTGGATGCATATGCTGGACTTTGGATCTTGATATAAAGTGTCTGGGGGACATGCTGTATAACGTCACTCATCAGCCTTCCTGGATTCCTGAAATTATCTCCCTGCATTTCAAATGGTTCTGCTGACAGGTGACGTAGCACTTTAAGACACAAGTGACAGAATAATGACCTATCTATCATAACACAGACTTCACTGAGCTAAATAAGTTTTCCCTCCATTGGGAAGCTAAGAGGCTGATTTCGACAGAACAGAAACATCAAAGCAGACTGCCTGCGAAAACGCACAGGAATAGGAAATAATACAACAATGCTCTGTTTCCACCAAGTTTGCTCCTTATTATTGTGGGTCTTTTTGGAGTTACTTAATTTTTTTTGAGACTGTTGGATTGAAATCATGACGCATTTATTACATGTTTATGATGTGTGGTCTAGGGAAGAATGGTGACACCTTAAGTTTGAACTGTGCTTTGTTGGATGCAGAGACACTACCTGAGGGTGACTGAATCTGGTGACTCTGGGTTGCATAGTGGAGTGGGAAACACCTGCTTAACTGCATCCATGTTGAGGAGGATTTCCTAATGAACATTTCAGCTAATTTGCTTCAAGTATTTTTTTTAACTTTAGTTTTCTTTTTATAGCAAAATAAAACACACACACACAATGTTTTCTTCAATATCCAAGGAAAACATGACAATAATCAGACAATATCCAGAGTCAAAAGACAATAATCTCTGGTTTTACATATTCCATGCTGTAGACTCAGTTTTGTAGGGGTAGGCTTTTTAACTGAAGAGTCATGTTATCTTTAATTTTTAAAAAATTTCAGTCATTTAGGTCTGCTAATGTTGCCAGTTGGCCCAAGTGGCAACTTTAGATATGAAAACCAAAACATCTGTCATGAATAAAAAACAGAACAGGAAATTAATGGCAAACTAAATCACAGAAAAATAAAGTTAGTGAACTTGAAGGTAGAGGATCAGAAACAACGCAAATTTAAAGTTTGCATTCTTTTTTTAAAAGAAGGAATAAAGCAATGGTTATCTGCAAAGAACTTTTAAAGACTTCATAGTCTCACAAGTCTATTATTTAGTCTGTGGGGAGCAGATGAAGTATTTGAATAAATAATGGCTGAAAACATTTCAAACATGAAGAAAATAGCATACTCACACAGATAAATTTCAATAAATCTAAAAGCAAAGCAAATCTGAAGAAAACTCCATGGATACACACTATAACCAAATTACTAGAGATTAGTAGCAAGGGGAAATATTAAAATTAGCTACAGCAGGATTGCGTTTCACATATGGAAAGCGAATATAAGGATATCAGAAGAATTCTTTGTGACAAGAAAGTTAAAGGACATCTTCAAAGTGCTAAAAATAAAATTTTATATATATATATATATATATATATATATATATATATATATATACACACATATACATATATATATAAGTTTATACTCAGAGAAGCAGTGATGTCTTTCTTTATTAATAAAATAAAATTTATTATTATATCATAAATATGTGTGTGTATCTATGACATTTCTACATGCAAGCATACATGTTCCATGACACTCGCGTAGAGGTCAAAGGAAAACTTTCAGGAGTTGGTTCTTTCTTTCCATATGATATTCTTGATATGAGATTTAGGTTGTCATTGTCAGAGTTGCAGAACAAGCATTTGGAAGTACTAAACTACCTCTTTGGTCCTGGGTGAAGCACCTTTGAAAAATAAATATGAAGTAAAACGTTTTTCAGACTTAATAAAGGCTGAAAATTTACTAGCTGACTTGACCTACAAGAAATGCTGGAGGTCATGTAATATAAGTTGTACAAACATGTAAAATACTCTTCATATTTTAAACCTACAACTCTTTCAGCACTAAAGTTCTTAAGTGATTTGAGTATCATGTTTAGCACTCTAAATTGTGTCTATTTTAATCATTAATGGCAATTGTTATTCTTGTAGATGTCATTCATTTATTCAATAAGTACATGTGTTTTTAATACCTCAGGTGATATAAACATGTCTACATAGTATACATTTTAGCTGATCTGAGTTTATACAGAAGACTATCCTATAACTATTAAACATTAGCTTTAATTTGTTTGTTTGTTGTAGTTGTTTTTCATTCTGAGTGGCAAAATCCTGAAAGCAGGTGAAAAAAAAATCATGAACCCAACCCCGCTGGATCTGTGGTTGTCAAGTTGGTAGTTAGCTGTAATTGACTCAGAACCCTAACTAATACAGCTCACTGTTCTGTAACAGTTTTGTCTTACTATCTTTTAAACCTTGAAATGGGTTTATTGCTTGTAGGCTCTAGCAGTGATCCTGGTGATCTGTATTATTCTCAATGCTGCAAGTTTAGTTACACATGCCCGTGCTTGGTGGATTAGCTGAGTATCTGACCTGTCACAAAAGACAGGTGGCCTCATAGCCATTATGATTGTGTCTGATTGCTTTTATGTCCCATCAGTTGCTGAAAAGGACTGAGATATAGAAAGTGATATATGGACCCTGCCGCCGTTAACAAGTCGTATTTGATGGTGGCATAAAATCAAACCACATTCGCCCCGTTACCATCCCTGATATAAGAATGTATGGGTTACCTTGGAGATTTACATTGATGTCACTGATAAGGGAACGATATAATTAAAGTTCATGGCTGTTTTTGTTGACTGGTTGGCAGTTCAAACTAAGATGCAAATGGGGAAGATAAAGTTAATTTTCTCTAGTATATGATGTTACAGCTGCACAGTTTTAACTAACCTCTTAAGACCCATGCTAAAGGCTGAGAGTGGTGGAACTTTAAAATTTTTCACACTAGAGGAAACCCCCCTAATGTCCTGGTAGAGATGAGGTCACTCACATGAAAGGACACCGTAATGCTGGTGCACACTGAGAACAGCACCTTCAGTCTGTCTGACTCACAGTGAAAAAATAGAAATGATTGAGAGGTGGACCAAGGTCTTGGTGGGATGATTGCTAGCTTTCAGAACAAGTTAAAAGGCAAAATGTTTTCATGTTAACTTTGTCTCACAAGCTTAGTTGTAGAGTGGAAACACTTAAGGGAAAACAGCCTGGTATTCAATTTACCCAGCACTTTTAACTGCTGAATTCTGCTCCCTGAAGAGTCAGGTGTGGAAGCCCTCACCCCATTCTGATGGTGTTTGTAGATGAAGCTTTTTTAAAAAATCGGCAGGATAGGAAGCAGTTCTTTACCCAGAACCTAACCCACTGACCTTCCAGTCTCCAAAATGAGGAGAAAGAAGGAATTTTTTAAAGCCACCAGAGCTACGGTATTTTTATTCTCACAGGCCGTGCTGCATGTTGTATGTTTGTGTGCCACTTAGTATACCTTTCTTTGATGATATTAACTATTTTTATTTTAGGCTGATTTATGAGATTAAAAACTCCGAGTAGTTTATAATCCAAATGGGCATTGCTTTTCACAGGAAACACTGAGAACATGTATTGTTCTTTCTTTTAGAATTTCATATGCTTTGGATAAATATGTGACTGCATTTGTGACACCCTCAACAGTTACCCACCCAGGGGATGCTGCTGCTAGTTTGTTAAGAGAAGGGAAATGAGGTATAAGACAGGATACCTTTAGAATCCAGGAAACCATTTGGTTCCATGGTGCTGAGATTTTATTGCAGTTTTTAGAGCCTTTTTATAATTTCAGTGGATACAGATTTTCTGCTCAGGTTTCTTATGGTAAATAGTAGGGAATTTGAAATGAGAGAGACTGGGCAGCATCCTGTGGAGTCCCTGAGAGGAAGATCAGCCCTTTCTTCTGTGAGTCTGTGCCCGACCCTACTTCAGCACCCCTTGCTCTTGGCCTTTCTTCTCCCCCAGTTCTCCCGTATTTGAAAGGATGTAATGCCATTCTCCTCCTTCTTCTAGTCCTCCTAATAATTCAACTAGATGAATCATTAGTATATAACAATTAATATATATTAATAGATATATAACTGGAGGCTACAAGAGGAAGATAGAAGGCCCTTGCCTTTGGAACAATGCATGGCTTCAGTATGTTCAGTGTCTTCCTTTGTCTTTCCTGTTTCAAACTTTAGAAGCTGAAAATCAAGCTCTTCTTTTCCTTTGCCTCGTCTCTATGATAGTCCTACCCATTTAAGCTGTCTTCTTTCAAATTCAAGAGAATAAACCTCAGGGTTCTTGAAGGCAAACATGTTCCTCTAAGACAGCATAAGTATATTATACATTAAAAATGTATATCACACAGATATGTAGATGATAGATAGTTAAATAAAAGATAGGTAGTTAGTTAAATAGAAATAAAAAGATGGACATAAATAGATAGTTAAATAGAAGATAGATATTTAAATGGATAGAAAGAAAAAGATAGAGGATAGCTAGAATAGACACAAATAGTTGAATAGGTAGAATTATAGATTTTTGTGAGATAAAAGATTTCAAGTCACCAGTGGTATTTCTACTCATTGGAGTTGATGTAAGAGGTCAGTGGGAACCTCTAGGAGTGAGCTATAAGGGTAGCCAAGTTGGAAGACTGCCTTCCTTGGCAGAATCTTGTTTTTTGCTTTGCAACTTTCACTTTTAGCCCAAAGATTTATTTAAAGACAATGTACTACAGAAAGGTGGAAGAAACTCTTGGAAGTACCATTGTTACTTCCTGTAGAAAATAAAGCTAAATTATCATATGTTTAAAACATATTTTATTTATTAGGGCATGGTGACACAAGCCTTTAATCCAATATTTGGGAGTCAGAAGCAATTGAATCACTATGAGTTTGAGACCAGCCTGGTCTAGATAGGGAGTTTCAGTTAGCCAGGGCTGCATAGTGAGACCCCGTCTCAAAACAAACAAACAAACAATAAAGCCCCCATTTTATTATTTGTTTGTATTTTTGTGTTTGCACATGCATATATATTGCTGCACTTATGCCATGGCACATGTGTGCAGGCAGAGAAAAGCTTGCAAAGTTAATTCTTCCTGCAACCACATGTGCTCCTGACTGAGCTCAGACCATCAGATGTGGTAGGAGGTGCTTTTACCCATGGAGCCAGTTTTCCAGCCCTACTAAACCTTTTCAGGCATCCACATGTCCCTTGCTCATTCTGATTCTTAGCATGCAGTGAATCCCGTGTATTTTGAGACTGTGATTCAGATGGCATCCAGCATTCTCTGTCATGGTTTGGAGTGATTGATCAGTGGTGGGGAAATTGTATCTGTCAAGATCTACCTTGTCCTTGCAGGCTTCAGCTGCAGCATGTTCTGCTCCTGAGTCATGTGTCCTGCGCCATCACCTGTGCTTTCTGACAGGCCACTCTCCACATCTGTCCTTTTTGTCTGAAGATTTATTCCATAGTCCTGATGGCAAAATGTCCTTCCCCTGGGGACCCAAGCCTGTGAACATCGATCTCTTTTTCTCTCTGTTGACACAAGTCCATTAGCTTCATCTGTCTTGAGGACAATCCAGGCTAAAAGCTTATCTGATTTTTTTTCTTCTTTGGAGACCTTTCAGAATTTCAAGGTTATGAGAAACTTGGCTTTGACCAAAGTGTGTTGCCATCTGTTGCTAGTTTCTAATCTCAGATCCATTTACTAGATTTTCCAGGTTCATTTAAATAGACATTAAAACTTAATTGTGTTTCTCTCATATTGACCCAAGACCTTATAGTTAAATCTTTTCTTCCAATTTTTCTTACCTAAATATCTCACTGTTCAGCCATTTTGAAGGAATAAGGTTTTTATGTGTGTTTTTTTTTTTTTTTTTTTTTTTTTTTTTTTTTACTGAAATTACACAGTATCCAGCATTTCTTTACTAGGTGCTGTAAAACCATATCACATATAGTAGAAAGCAAGGAAGCAGACAGCCATTTAGAGACCCCCTGTAGTGCCAGGGAAGGGTTGAACCCTGAAAATCAGACAGGAGCTGATCTGATGCAAATCACAGCAGGGCCTTTAATTGGAGCTTACTTGGGCCCCTCAGCTCACCAGGAACACACAGGCAGGACAGTAAGGTCTTTGGTGGAGAGGAGCCCGGAATATTTATCAGGGCAAGGCTTTATGGCAACAACAAGCAGGGGTAAATGTGCAAGTGTCTAATTGGAAAGCTGCATTAGCATAGTTGGCTGGTGCCGGGAGTCAAAACTTAAACTTGATTTGTATTTCCCTCTGCGTTGTGGTCATTAGGCAGAGTGTGGGCTCTTAACATGACGGGGAGCATGTACAGATTTGTTGGGGTAATAACCTGGAGATGCTGGTCTTGTTGGAGGTGAGCCTAGAGACTCAGGTTTTTGTCGGAGGGGGGCGGAGTTAACTTGGAAAGTAATACTAGATACTGACCTGTTAGTTTACCTGAGTTCAAACTTAGGTCAGGTTCTCTTTAACGGAGTCTGAAAAAAGATTTGGCCTCTCACCCCCTTTCGTTTTATTGAAGTCTATGGGGGTGGGCTTTTTTTTTTAAATATCAAAATTTGCTCATATTTCAGGTGAAATTTGTTTTCACTTTCTAAATTAATTATAACACTAAACTTTTGGTGGTCATTTATTTTTCTAGAGAGTTTTTATAACTTCCTTGTCAATAAATTATTCTTTTAAAAGGATAAAATTATTTCTAGCAATATAGTCTCAAAATTAAAATTTAAGAATTTTAAAATAATTGAAAATGTGACACTGGAATCAGAATGCATAGCCACACAGAAATGCACAATGTAAACCTCCCTAAAGTAAAGATGTATTGAATATATAATATCTTATATTATTACATAATTATATAAACCTTTTATATACAGTTTTTACCTCAGATCATTTTTGCTGTAAATAATTTAATAGAAAATACTGTCCATGTATGTGATTTTTAAGACTTCAGATACACTTGGAGTATGTGTGAATGTCTGGGCATGTGAGTAAAAATTGCCTGTGGAAACCAGTAGAGGATATTGGACCTCCTGGAATTGGAGTTACAAGTGACTATAAGCTCCCCAATATAGGCTCTGGGAAGTGAAGTCTAATCTTTTATGAAGAATAGCAAATATTCCTAACCACAGTGTTGTTTCCCCAGATGTCACAGAACATTTTTTCAGAGAAACATGTATGCAAATTATTTGTACATGAATTAAATTATATTAAGCATAATTTTTAGTCATTAAGACAAGCATAATAATTCATTATATTGAAATATATATGATCAAGTTTTAAAATCACCAAGCCCTACTGTATACCCACTCCACTTTATTAGATTAATATGTAACAGAGGACAGCGAACGCCTCTGTGAAACGCTGTAACACTGGTGAAATTATAGGTGTGCTCTTTGCATTTCATTCCTTCTGTAAATTAACACCAGTTTTATAATACACAGTGTGATCTGTACTGTGAGGGAGCGGGGGGGTATATTAGCTGACGTGAGGTGGTGATTATATAAGTGGGGGTCCTTCTCTGGTTCTCACAATGGGAATTCCTAACCAATCACAGAGGGTTTTCCATCTTTCTCTGCTGAACCTTCAGGTCTGTAACTTGACCAGTAACAACATACAAGGTGCTTACTGTTTTCAGTTCTTATGGTAACGTTCATTATAGAGTCCAAATTAATTTTTAGACTAACTTAGTTCTTAAGAGGCTCTAAGATACTTCTGTGGAAAGAATGATGGCTAGTAGAAAATTCTAGTATGTTTTCACTGAGATGGAAGACATGTGAGTCGGAAGTGGTGGGAATGGTGGGCAGTGATTTATCTTGCCCATCACTGGGAAGATCTCTTCTGTTTTCCCATTCCTAGCTGAATGATGTTCCAACTCCATCTGCCCTAGTCAGGATTGCTATTGTTGTGAGGAAACATCAGGACCGAAAGCAACTAGGGAAAGAAAAGGTTTATTAGGCTTACATGTCCATAGCACTGTTTGTCATCAAAGAAAGTCAGGACTCAAGTAAGGCAGGATCTGACGCAGAAGCCAAGGAGTGCTACTCCTGTGTTGCTCACTCTGCTTTCTTATAGACCCAGGACCAGCAGTGTAGGGACAACAATACCCACATTGGACTGGGTCCTCTATCAATCACTAAGAACATGCCCCTAGGCTTCTCTACAGCTGTGTCTTTTGGAGGCATTTTCTCAAGTGCTGTTCCCGTCTCTTAGATAGCCTTTCACATTTTAGCAGGAAATGAGAGCACAGTTTCTCTCTATCATGGCAAGTGTCTGTATTGAGAGGCCATGGCATCCTTAAGTTGATTCTTGCCACCCAATAGAAGAAACACAATGATTCTAGGTAACTAACTCACTGAGATAAAAGTTACTATTATGTAGCATATATTATAATATATAAAAAAACCATGACTGCTACTTTTAGATCTTTGTCTTATGTTGGTTTTTTAAAATATCTTTCATTTACCCATGAATCTCAATTTCCACACTTGATCTACACACAGATTCCTTCTTACCTCCCTGATCCACTCCATTTCTCCTAGCTTACATATATTTTCCAATCTACATTATAGAATTTGCATTTCTCAGATTATGTTTACTTGAGAGACTCTGTCACCATCTGAAAACACACACACACACATACACACACACACACACACACTCACTCTGAAGTCAGAGTTAAAACCTATTTATGCTTAAAGACAGCAACTATGTTCAGAGTGGAATTTAACTCATCATGCATGGGTAGACGAACTCACTGGTGGACTAGTGTGTCCATAGCCCTCTGAGATGACAGTCAGGAAACCAGGGCTTGCATTCACTCTGGTAGAGCATGGATTTAGTTACCAGGAAGTCACACACGTGGTTACTTTGGAAGTTTCACATTTCCAACCCTTAATCAGTAATAGGAGTGCCCTGATCTAGTTGTTCTCTGAAGTGTCTTCTGGTTCTGTGATTTTATTGTTTAACAATATGCATAAGTGTGCAAAGATGAGTGAAAAGTGGCTTGATATGAATGTCTGTACTTGATTTTAAATCTTTCATGACTTACTGATTTTTCCTTAAAATATCCATAATGAATATCAATGGCCTTTGATTTTTCCCTTGAAAGTTTAAATTCTTTTATCAATAGCATCCTCTACTTCCTCCTTGTCACTATCCTCTCTCATTGCAAGGTCATATGAACAAATACATAAGATATAGATTATTATATTGAATTTGAATTCCAACTTTCCTGAACATTTTTTTATTAGTGTACCAAATATGTGATATTATTAATTTATAAGGGAAAGGTTTGTATTGCTTATAATGTTGGAGTTCCAGTCCCTGGCTGGTTAATGTCATTGATTTTAAATCCACAATAGACAACATATGGTCAGAGCATATGATTGAGTGAAGCCACATACTTTATAGTCAGCAAGCCATTTAAAATCAGAAGCAGAAACTAGATTCCCACAATCCCCTGTAAGGTCATATTCATAGTCCTTAAGGACCTATTGTTAGCTCAAGTTTGTAGCTTACAGACCTTTTACTTTTATTTATTTATTTTTATTTTTTAACATTTTTATTAGATATTTTCTTCATTTACATTTCTTTTTTTTTAACTAGGCAAAGAATTTTATTAACCCTTTCCAAACTGTATTCCCAGGCTTCTTTAGCTTTATTTGCCGCAAAGAATGAATTAGGTATAAGCGAAAACTGAAAAGAGCTGCAGTGTCTGGGGGGCTTGGGCTTAAAAATATTAGAGATCTAGATTTTATCAGATCCATAATAAACAAAAAATTTTTAAAAAGCAGTCATGATATAAAATAGCAGCTCCTGTAATTTCTGCAAGTATCACCTTCTTCAGAAGTTGCTTCAATTCAGTTTGCCTCATTCTTAGAAGCAAAGAATTGCTTCATCAAAATTCTCCACCAGATCTGGAACTTCACCATCATCATCCTCTCCAGTAGCAAGTGGTGCTTTTCCATCCACAGATTGTTTGGGCAGAGCTTCAGCCAGTCTCCTTAAACTAGTCAGACTGTCTGCACCAAGCTGGTTGAGGATGCTGGGAAGCATTTCTGTCAGCTGCTTTGTCTCAGTGTGGCGTGTAATGGTGAAGGTGTTTGCTGCCAGAGATGCCTGAACTTTAGGGTTGTTAAAATGGATCACTGTCCCTTGGTTTGTAAACATGTTCACCTCTTCAATACCAGAGATATTGTTTACCCCTAACTTCTCTAAGGAGAACTGCAGTTTTTTCTCCTCTGCTGTGGCTGTTCTGTGAACCACCTTCTTCTCTACGAGCAGTTCCTTTCCCACCAATGCGCACTTGTGCCTGCAGTTTGGCGAGTTTCTCCTGGTTCATGATCATTTCTTTCAACTTGTCAGAGTGGAAATGGCTAAGGTTCACTCTTCTCTCAGACCAGTTGAGAAAAGGCGCCTTCATTTACATTTCAAATGCTATTCTGAAAGTCCCCTATACCCTTCCCCTCCTACTCCCCAACCCACCCACTACCACTTCCTGGCCCTGTCATTCCCCTGTACTGGGGCATATAATCTTTGCAAGACCAAGGGCCTTTCCTCCCAATGATGGCCAACTAGGCTAGAGACAGGAGCTCTGGGGGTACTGGTTAGTTCATATTGTTGTTCCTCCTATAGGGTTGCAGACCCCTTCAGATCCTTGGGTACTTTCTCTAGCTTCTCCATTGGGGGCCTTATGCTCCATCCAATAGACCAACTGTGAACATCCATTTCTGTATTTGCCAGGCACTGGCATAGCCTAACAAGAGAGAGAATATTGCTGGCATGTGCAATAGTGTCTAGGTTTGGTGGCTGGCTGATTATGGCATGGATCCCAGGGTGGGGCAGTGTCTGGATGGTTCTTCCTTCTCTCTCAGCTCCAAACTTAGTCTCTGTAACTCCTTCCATGGGTATTTTGTTCCCCATTCTAAGGAGGAAGGAAGTATCCACACTTTGGTCTTCCTTCTTGATTTTCAATGTTTTGCAAATTGTATCTTGGGCCTTCTAAGTTTCTGGGCTAATATCCACTTATCAGTGAGTACATATTATGTGAGTTCCTTTGTATAGATACTCTACCATAAAGATCTCAGGGGTCCAGATTAATTGAGACTGCTGGTCTTCCTACAGGATTGCCCTTCTACTCAGCTTCTTTCAGCCTTCCCTAATTCAACAACAGGGGTCAGCTGCTTCTGTCCATTGGTTAGATGCAAGTATCTGCATCTGACTCTTTCAGTTGCTTTCTGGGTCTTTCTGAGGACAGTCATAATAGGTCCCTTTTTGTGAGTGCTCCATAGCCTCAGTAATAGTGTCAAGCTTTGGGACCTCACCTTAAGCTGGATCCCACTTTGAGCCTGTTGCTGGACCTTCTTTTCCTCAGGCTCCTCTCCATTTCCATCCCTGTAATTTTTTCAGATAGGAACAATTATGAGTCAGAGATGTGACTGTGGGATGGCAATCCCTTCCCTCAATTTCTGCTGGAGAAATTCAGACAGCTCAGCCTTAAGTTCATGCTGCCTAGATGACATCTAGGGAGAGGACATGATCAGATGAGAGGAAGAGGTCCCCAGAGAGGTCTCTCCCCTTCCTAGTAATGCCTAGTAATCCTTCAAAAGCCTCTATAGGAAACAACATTAAAAGTTAGAAATAAATGCAAAAAAAAAAAAAGACACTCTACCATAGCAATGGTATTATTAGTGAGAGTGCCCTATTGTATCTAGAACAAAGACATCCTTAAAAATTCCAGAGAAGAGAATTGGGGAATTAAAAAACAAAACAAAACAAAACAAAACAAAACAAAAAAAAAAAACAGGATCTATAAACCAAGCAAGAGCTTATAGGCAGGTATAGTTTGACTATTAGGCACCAGCTTATGGTTCAAGGGAGTCCAGGAACCAGGAAGATTAGGGAGCATAGCTGAATGCCAATTCCACAGCAAGAAAGGCTATGGAACTACCCTCCGGACAGTGGACTATTATGTGAGACAAAAGAGGAAAAGGCCACAGGTTTTCTTATGAGATGGGAGAAGCCAAATGTGCAGCTGACTGGCTTTGTAGTGATCTGACCTGACAATAAGTACTTAAGTCTGCTAACAGCACCTGGACCTTGGATTGCTTTACTTTTTACTTGATTCCTCAGAGGCAAATGCTTTACATGCCCTATATCTTACACCCAAATTTAGAGAATTAATCCCAATGACATAGGTCACAGGAGACACAGACAGCTTTAGGTTCAAAGAGACAAAGTTTTTATTTCCTCTTTTAATTACTTTATTCTTAAAATATACAATCATATGTAAACTTTTTTCTGTGCTGCTGGGCTCAGACATATAGGAAGCTCTATGCAAGGCATATATGGGTTTTTTCTTATATAGGAAGGCACTGAACATCTGAAAGTTCTCTCTAGTTGGGCAAGCTAAGCAAAGACTGAACCCAGAAAGATGAACTGATTTTGTTTAATGTATATGCACGTAAATGAGCCATGTAGAATTTCAGTAAATAAAATCTCAATTTCTAGAGTGGCTTGATACTTTTTCTTGGGAGTTAGATGCTCATTGCATCTCAACTCTCACCTAAGTGGCCATGCAGCTCTCCTTCAGAAAGATTAATCTGTAGTGACCAATTAGTCTCTAGAAATCACTTGGAAATTGAGTTTAGGACTGAGGGGGCCAATGAGACAAATAGCATCCATCTCCCCCCTTTTTTTTTTTTCTGGGGAATTCAGATGATGTGCTTTCCTTCTGGGTAAATACAAAATCCTCCATTGTCAGACTCAAATGCAAATATTCCTTCTGTGGGGTTTAAGACTTTGACAGTTTCCAAGGAGATGTGGGAAGATTTTGATGCCAGCTCCTGGCCAGCACTTTTCCAATCATAGGTATGTCCTGAGAACTCTTCTAAGGTTTCAGTTTTTAAGATTTTCCAGTCTAGTCAGCCTGTGAACGTAGAGTCTTGGAATGCAGGAATTCAACACATCTGACACTTCTTCTTTCCATTCTAATTTTGTAAAAGAGAAAGGCTCTCTACTGTGATTTTGTACAGTTTATTTGGGAGCTGTCTCCACTGTCAACTTACATTTCCCTTGAAACCCCAGTGGCTGGCCCAAGTTTCTACGTTGAAATTTATTAGATTGAAATTAATATTGAAAATTATTAGAATAATCTTATACAATGGCATCTTTCAGGGAAGAAATTTTGACATATTTTCCCATTGAAATATGTATTACAATAATTTTATTGTATATAGTTTTCATATAGGTGTGGAACTCCTTCCACAGATTGGTTTAACTGTTTAGGAATTTCGGAAGGCAGTGTTACTTATGTATGACATATGCCTAGAAATCTATAACGGGTTGCTTTAGTTTCAAAAGATTTTGTCTCATTATGGCTCCAGGGTTTTATAATAAATGAAAGAATTAGTTAATACAGGGTAAAACTTAACTTAGCATTAAAAATACAAAGGCAATTAGGTATGTGCTGCTATACAAGAGTCAGCATGTTTAACCTCTAATCTATTTTGTTGAAATTAGTTGCAAGACCAATCATAGTTAGGGGGGCTCCCTTCTTGATTTCTGGTTGTTCTTCTCTAGTGCTATGTGGCTATCTTTGTGATTTTATAAGTTGCTCCCTGGTATGGTGGCTTGAATGAGAAATGCCCCTTATAGGTTCACACATCTGAACACTTGGTCCCCAGTTGGTGGCACTGTTTAGGGAGGTAGCACAGCTTTTCTGGAGGAAATAAATTACTGGTGGTGTGTTTTGAGATGTATAGCCTTATGCCACTTCCTGTTTACTATCTGCCTCACGCTTGTGGTTAAAGATGTGATCTTTCAGCTTCCTGTTCCTGACACCATGCCTGCCAATTATTGTCATGCCTCCATCTCATCATGGTGGACTCTTAGCCCTCTGGAACCTTAAACAAAAAAAACAAAAAAATGAACAACAACAACAAAAATCCTGTCTCTTTAAGTTGTCTTTGTCATGGTGCTTTATTGCAGCAACAATAACAAAAAAATAGTGAATACACCTGAATATCTGTTTCAAAGAGCTTCAGACATCTGCCTTTGTCATATATTCTCTCTGTGGATGAAAACTTTATCTCAGCCATGGTTAAAGAGCACTGCTTTTTCTGTTCCCATTCTTTTTCTGTTTAACTCTGTCTCATGTGTAGATATGTATAACTTGAAAGATGTATTTGCTGTAAAGTGGATTGCACTAGCATTTTAGACTTTTGCAGTACTGAATGCAGAAGGGATTACAGAACATGCGTTTGCTCCTGAGAAAGGAGACTATGTGGTATCATCCAAATATTTCTCATTAAGGTAATTTTTTTCCCTCTCTAACTTCGACTGTGATATTTCTTGGGCTCCAATTTGGAACAGGATCAAAGGAACAAGAGAAGTATAGAGTTGCCACTTTTGGCTAGGGCAAATCACTCCTCATGTTTTCCCTGTCCTATTTGTGTGGGCACTTAGAAATGAACAGACTTTGACACTTTAATCTTCACTAGTAATCAGATAACCCCTAGAGAGTAATGCTTGATGACTCTGACTTTAACATGGAAAATATTTTATATCAAAATAATTGTAATAGTAATCATAATGATAATGATTGTGGAAAAAAAGAGAAAAATAAAATACAAAAGGAACAGGATGTAGGTCATGGTTTGGATGACTGTGTCTCTTGACTTGCTCCTGAGAATGAACTGGAGGACTGGAGCATACTCCTAATTTTGCTGTTTCAGTTTTCTTCATCTGACACTTCACACACTTCTTCCTCTCAGTTTGGTTTCTTGGCTTGGTTACCAGCTGGATCAAAATCGTGATCACAGCTGTCACCCTTAGACCCATCTTCCACTGTCTTTATAGTCTGTAGTACTGCTGTACAGCATGTGTATGGCTTAGAGAAACTGTCACCCTGTTTCCCACATTCTCCATGTTCTCAGAATTGCACAGTACAATTAGCCATCCCTTTATTCATAGGTTACATACCTATGAATCCAACCATCTCAGATAGAATATTTCAGAAAAATACTAACTTTGTACTGCATACATACATACATTCCCCTTTACGTGTTATTAGTACTACAAAACACAGAGAACAACTACATACATAGAATTTATATTAGATTACTATTATACATAATCTGGAAATCATTAAAAGTATACAGGAGGGAATTCACACATTATATACAAACAGCATGCCATTTCACATAAGGGACTTGAATATCGGTGTGCCTTTATATTATCAGGTGGGGAGGTTTTAGAACCAGCCCCCAGCATATTCAAAATATCCTCTATTTGATGCTTTATATTAGGATTATTTTTGACCATTGTCTATTTCAGTTAATCAACCAAAAGTCCAATAAGGTATGTCATAAAGTATTTTTAAAAAATAGTATTCCTGATTATGGGCATTATCCACTGGATTCCTTTCTTATAACACTGAGATTAATGTAGGATAAATCCTGCTGAACAGTGTTGGAAATAAAATTTTCCTTTATAGGGATGCAATTAAAGTACAACTATGTTAAAAATGTCATGTTGCTCTTTGTCAGGGAAGCTTATTATGCTCTATCCTTATATTTGAGTGAATCTTTTCTTCTAAGGAACTCGGCGTTCTTTTTGAATATTAAACGACTGCTACAAAATACTTGTGAGATAATGATTCTTTCAAATTTCATCAAAGTTAACAATCATTAATTAAACCTCTGAATTTTCCAGAAGTAGGAATAACTTGAACTTATTTATCCACCTGTAAAGAATACATCTCTTATACAACAGTAGGTTGATTAATAACTGCTCAATTACATTCTCTCATACTAATTTATATGTAAGTATGCATAGGTGCACAGAGAAATTGTACTAGGCTTTTTTTTCCCATTTCTGTGACCAAAGTACCAAAGAAAAGTAATGTAAAGAATGAATGGTTTATTTTATTTGGTTTGAGGCTACAATCCATCAGGACTAGATGGCATTACAACAGTAGTATGAGGCTGTTCACATTGTGTCTATAGTCAAGAAGTGGATGTTGGTGCTCAGCTTATTTTCTCTTTTTTAATTCACTCTGGAAATCCAGACCATGGAATGGTATCTGTATCCATATCTAAAGTGGGTCTTTACATCTCACTTAAGATGTAACTTTAACTTCTATATAACTTCACAAATATCCTTAGAGGTTTGTCTTCTATGTGACTTCTCAGATCTGCCAAGTTGACAATCATGACTAACCTTAGAGGCACCTTAACAGGAAATGCCATTTTATAGTCTTCAAACAGCTTCCCCCCCTCCCCGATCAAATAATAATGGAAACTCTTTGGATAAATAGGCTAATTTCTTTGTGAAGAGCATATAACAGAAATATCAGCATCATCTTGAATATCTGGTTGAAATGTCTTAAACCCTTCCAGGACAAATGGCATCAAGCTTAGAATATTACTTCAACTTCACGACCCTCTGGAGTCACAGGCAATGTATCTAATTTCATTACTCTTCCAACTTTCTCTTGACAATAAATAAAGTGGGATGCCATTTCTTAATAGTAAACTTTTATGTTTCTAGGATGGGGAAATTGTGCAATAGGTAGAGGATTGTGCAATATTGAGGATGTGAATTCAGACTCCCAGTACCCAAGTTAGAGATGTGTATATCAGCATGAATTTGTATTGCTGCTGCTAGAGGGACAGAGACAGAAAGACCTCCAGAGCTTCCCATTTATCCAGCCCAAAAGAATTAGTGAATTTTAGTTTTACTGATAGAACATGTCTCAAAAACCACGGTGGAGAGCTATTGAAGAAGACATTTGACATCAATTATTGGACTCCGTATATGCACATAAACACATACATAACACACATACAAATATTTATTTTCTAGTGATTATCACTCATATGCCAAGTTTTATGTCATCTCTTGTTCTGTTGCAAAGAGTAGAGGGCCCTGCTTGCTTGTTTGGGAGTATTTGTTTATTTTTGACTTGATGTTTAACTTCTGACTACTGTTCCTTGACTTGATTTAATCTCTGATGTCCCTATATGGCCAAAAGTTCTATTATTTGTCCATAGGAGAATTTGAATGATTTAAAGTGTCTCTTCATCTGGAGTAAGGAAAATCAACACCAGCAAATGACAGGGAATTCTCTCATGCCTTCTGGTCTTTATGTGGAGATCCATGCACCAGAGTTCCCTACAGCTCCCTTACAGAGTGGCAGGCTATTGTCAGACAGTGATCTGTCTCCACTGATGTCAATTTATTTTGTTAGCTTCTCCCTTAGATCTCGGTGGCCTGACATGCACAGTTATGTTGTACCCTTCACTCTTCAAGTGATTCTATTTCTAGGGAGAGTTTTTCCACTAAGAGTTCAGTGACCTGGTAATAACATTCTCATTAGAAATATATTGGTTTCAGTGGATCAGAATGAAATTATATATATATATATAAATATATATATATATATATATATATATATATATATATATACCCTTGATATTACCCAGAAGACAAGCCATAGTAAAGTTTGAGTTATGGGAATCATAATGTCCCATGATAGCTCATAAAGTTTCTCAACAATAGATATTACTCAACTGACATGTCTGAAAATTCTCTATGGGCCAGTGAAATCAGCTTCTTTCAAATACTATATATTGAATGATCATTGTGTTCCCATAAAGTCTGGATTTCTCCAGAGTCTGTCATGATGGATAAACTTTTGGAACAGAAATGAACAAACTATAGCAGATAGAATATTTGGTGCCAAATAAGCATCCTTATGTAGATCCTTATTAATATTTGTAAATTTCATGTCATAAAGATGAAAAACCCGAAGACCAGATGTCCAAAAGTAAGCCAATACATTCATACTTTAAATACATTCATTTCCCCCAAAACAGTCAGAAAGGGGAACCTGGAACGGTTTATCTGTGAAATTCAGTGGGATGAAAACAAACCATGGTGAGACTATACTTTATTCCCCCTGACAAGAGCTCATAGATTTAGGACCAAATGGGTATTGTAGGCATACGTGCAATGTTTTAAAACCTAGTGTTTTATGACGGTTTATAATTTTGTATCAAAATATTTAAAAGAATTGATAATTATTAGTGTTAAGTACATTTATATCTTATCTTCTAAAAGTTTGTGTTGGTAGATTAAGTATAGATTGGGGTCTGAGTTCATAATAAATACAAAGATTACAAAGGTTGAACTTTCTTTTCTGTACATCAAGGCTAAGAAAATGAAGTCTGTGTCACATGCCCCAAAGATCAAATGTCATTTTTCAAATTTGACCCTAGTCTTTTCTATCAAAAGTATTCATTGTCTGGGTTTTTTTCTTTCTTTCTCTCTGTCTCTCTGTCTCTGTCTCTGTCTCTCTGTCTCTGTCTCTCTCTCTCTTCTTCTTCTCCTCCTCCTCCTCCTCCTCTTCCTCCTCCTTCTTTTTCTGTTTTGTTCGTTTGTTTGTTTTTGTTTTTCGAGTCAGGGTTTCTCTGTGTAGTTCTGGCTGTTCTGGAACTCACTCTGTAGACCAGGCTGGCCTTGAACTCAGAAATCCGCCTGCCTCTGCCTCTCAAGTGCTAGGATTAAAGGTGTACACCACCACTGCCCAGCTGTCTGGTTGTTTTAAATTCATTAATTCACTTTGTTGGCAATCATTTTAGAGTGATTAGCCTATACTAGTCTTGCATCTGACACAATTATAATTAAATCTTAATTAACAAGGCATCATTCTAAATAAATTTGAATCTTGTCATTACAAATTCATTCTCTAAAATGTCTGTTCTATGGATATTCAGATAGTCAGGGCCCAGATAGACCTTGTTTATATATTTACCAATTAAATAGATTATTACTAAGAATTTGTAATGTTTTATGTCATATGTTGGTAATTAGAAAAGACATGGATGTAAACAAATCAGTCTTTGTTTCCACAATGTGTGTATTTTGGGAATACACTGTGCAGTAGAAATGCAATCTTAAAGACTGTGTTTCCATCCGTTCGTTTATGACTGCTTAAAGGCTATTATTGATTGAGATAGGAGGGGAAATGATTTGGTATGTTTCTTTCCTACACTAGTCATTTCCTCAGAGAGAAGAAAGAATTTGAAAGATGAATTGAATTTTTCTTCAGTCTTTTCCCACAACACCTTCGAATTTAAAGCTGTGCCTTCTAACTAATTCAAATACAATGGTCCTGGGAACTCATCTCATGTATATCCAATAAAATGGCCTCAACCTAACAGTTGTTTGTTCACACGTGTAAAATTTGAAGTAAGTTGTATTTCTCATCAGTCAGAGGTCATATTAGGTAATAAAAAGGGAACACAATCAATTTAAAAGTCCTTTAGGTCTTTCTGTTCTGAGAAAGGTTAAAACTAGGATTGAGGTAGAGTATGGCACAGCTGAAGAAATCTGGTGTTTTAGTTTCATTTTTGTTGCTATGATAAATACCCCCACATAAAACAACCTAAGGGGGAAAGGGTTCACATTTCTCAGGTTACAGCCGATCAGCATAGGGAAGCCAATGGAGGAGATTGAAACAACTAGTCATATCACATCCAGACAAGAGCAGAGAGAAATGAATGCAGAAATGTCTCCTGCTTAACTCTTGTTCTCCGTTGTTACAGTGTTCAGAAGTAAATGCAGGTAATGATGCCGCCCACTTTTAGGCTGGGTCTTTCCACATTAATTCATATAATCAAGACAATTTCTCAAAGACATGCCCATAAGCCAAGCATGATCTAGGCACTGCCCACGCCTGCAAGACTCTCTTTTTAGATAATTCTAGATTGTGTCAAATTGACAGATACAATAGATCTAGTTGCACATTCTATCCAAATAGCTAAATATTTATATGCATAGTGAACATGGGCAGTGTTCTTAGGGATATTTGAATTCACAGTGATAACAGAGGTACTTATCTGAATGCCCACATCAAACATCCTGGGGCACTTGTACCTGTGGAAAAACTGGTGACAAAAATAAAAGCTGAGAATACAGTTTAGGGGACCAGGACAAAGCATTCTGAAATAACAAAGGAAAACAAAGTTCAGTCCTACCTTCAGGCTAAGGACAAAGAAGAATGACTGGGTAAGTCAGGACCTCTCCTGTAGGCTAGATCTATCTGCACAACATTCATCTTGGTTAGCACCATGTCTGTCTTTGAATATGACCCTGATGGACAGCTCTGAATGGTTTCCAACACAGGCCCTGGGGGAGGCAATTCAGAATTCTAAAAATTAAATAATTACTAACATTCAGAGCATTAGTTTCTTTGAGGCATCTATATACCCTGGAAGAAAAGAATCCTTCCTCAGCCACAGCAACTAAAGTTAGTGAGGTGATCAACAACAGAGCTGAGGTTCTCTTCTTTAAAGTGATAGAACAACATGTGTGGGTGATAGAACAACAAAGAGGAGTGAATGATAAGTTGGGGATCTGTGATCAGTAGAAAAAGACATGCTAGACTGGATTATATGAATCTGTAAATCCTCTAACCCCATAGGGTTATCTCGTGCTAATGTTACATGAAAAATGATGGATTACTTTTAATTCTACCATGTGAGAATAAGACCATCATCACAATTTTGAGCCAGACTGGCCAGTATGATGGACTCTGGCCAACTACATTCCTAGGTTCCCAGAAAATGGCAACGACTCACATTTTGCAGAGGCTTAAACAGGCAAACCCATAATGCCATCATATTTTCTACTAGGTACGATCAAGAACAAATATATATCTTGAAAGAATTTCCTGCCTGTATACATCCAATCTACATTTGATCAAGCACATCTGGTGCAGTTGGCTTAAACAAATTTGTTTAGAGGATCAAAACCTTGCCTTGTTATCTCCCATAAGTAATAGCCTCCAGCATTTCAGGAAGTAATTGTCTTTCTTCAAAGGGCTTACAGTTAGAGGCATTTTTGTTTTATGCATCTCTTAAAACAGTAATTAAAACTTAAAACACAACTTTGTCTCTCACAGTACATGAAACATCTACTTCCATGATGAAATATAGGCATCCCATTAACTTGTAAATGATAGGGAAATTATCATTTATAATTTATGTATGGAATAAAATATTATTTTGCTAAATTCGATAATAATTTTTATATCCCAAGTGGCTTATAAAGATATATGCCTAGGAGATTTATCAGACACCTCTTGATTAGGATAGGTATGTTTTTAAATACCACTTTTATTATTGCACTTCATCTTTCCTGTTTTATGCATAGTTTTAGACATGCAAAGTGGGTGGAAAAGGAGTTGTATCCTTTTAGGAGTCATAACCCAGTGAGGGCTTAGAAAGTAACTTGAGTCTTTGCATTATGTAATTCATATTTGCTTTGTAGATTAAATAAGGTAATAAGTATGTGCTGTAATTTCACACACTGGTAGAACAGCATTACTTAATAATAAAACAAATGCTCTATGAATTTTCGTAAATATTTTCATCAAAGTACTCATCAAGAACCCAAGGTACAATTACATTTATAATACTCATGCTCAAAATTAACACATCAATACATTTATTTATTTTGTGTGTTCATGCATATTTATATATAGGAACACATATGTGGCAGGACACACATGTCGGAAGACAATGTGCAGGAATCAGTTCTCTCCTTCCATATTGTGGGTTGTAGGGATGGTGCTCAGGTCCTAAGACTTGGCAGCAGGCCTTTCAGAAACATATGTCTAAGCACATTGTGTTTGTGTGTGTGTGTGTGTGTGTGTGTGTGTGTGTATGTGTTGTGTGTGTGTGTATGTGTGTACATGTGTTTAACTTTTATGTATGTGTAATATACACACATGTATATATTACATGAAATAGAAGTATTAAGTAACTTTTATGTATGTGTAATATTCACACATGTACATGTTACATGAAATAGAAGTATTTACATAAACAGTGACTATTATATGAGAATCTCATATTATCTAAAAGCCTTTTGTACTGTACTTGAAAGAACCTGAAACAGTACTTGGCAAATGATTACAGACTGACTCTTTTGCCTTGGTTTCTGTCTTGTCTGTTTTAGGGAGAAAATAGACCTGGCAGAATCTTATAAGGCATATCCACTATACTCAGAGAAAATGACATCCTCACATAATGCCAGAGAGGGAAAAAGTACCTCAGAGCCTTTTTGCACAATTATAGATAATTCTACCTAAGTGGAAGAAGGTGAGGGTAATAGAGAGTGTTCAGTGGGTCATCTCTCCATGAAGTGTTTAATGCTAGGGCACTTGGGGTGTCCATGCTGTGCTCTAAGCTGTTACTCACTTCCAAGCTTACCTACTTATTTATTATAAACATTTAAAGCTGAAACCTTCACATAAAGCCAAGATTAACAGTGAATGCATTTACACACATGCATGCGCATACACACACACACACACACACACACACAAATGTACTTTAATGGGGTTTCTGTACCATGAAATGGATTGTCAGTAGAATTATCTAAAAGGACCTCTGTGTCTCTGTGAAAGGCATTTGAACAGGAAGATCCCTGTAGTAGAAGTGTGCACTTATTTGATTTTTCTGCCCCACCTTTTTACTATCATTCCTTAAGTACATATTGTGTCCTTGATATCTATGTCCTTAAAAAAGTCATGGTCTAGTGAGATAAAAGTAAGCAAATGGGTGTATATTATAGGATGCAATAAAATATTTGAAAGGAGGGTGATGTGTTTGTCCTGGATACTCTTAACAGTTTGTGACTAGTCTGCTAGGGAAATGAGAAGACTAAAAAGAGCAACATAAACAATAAACAAATCCCCCAGGTGGTTTGATATTTTTCGAGGCACTTGACGTTGAGTGTTGTTTTGATTTTTCAAAACCTACTTTTAATAAGGGTTCTTAAATGCTTTAACCTCCCTTCTAGCCCAACACACACAAGGCAAAGTGGAAAAGAAAGGTTATTAGGATATGAGGGGAAGTGAACTTGTTTAGAAATTGTTCTTTGGGGCAAATCCAATCTGTGTTGTCAGGAAATCAGTAGTTTAGTTCATAAGAATTAGCAGCGGCAGCTTGGTCCACTAGCAAACACTGCACAGATGTACCAGCAGTCCAGTTCAGTAGTGTCAGGATAGCAAACATGAATCAGCAGCTGTGGGATGACCCAGAAGAAACAGCCAGACCTCCACTGAATTGGCACAAGTCAGTGGAAGTGACCAGGACCAGCAGGGATGCCAGGAGCTTCTCTCAATGAAGAGAAGATCAGCAAAGACTTGAGACCAAAGAAGGATTGCAAAGCTAGCTATGCAAGCCGCCATCACTGTCCATTGAGTCCTACTTATACTCTCTCCAAATATCATGTGTCCTTCCATGGTGTTGCCTCAGCAAACCACCAAGTGAGTCTGTCTTAGCAAAACTCCACATGAGCCTGTATCAGCTGACATCATTCTGCCAATTGGCCCAAATCTGAGGTGGCAAGAAGCTGCCAGAAGACCACAAGGTTTTTGGTATGTTTCTTTCTATGAAGTCATGGCAAATGATGGTCATTAAGGAATGACAAGATACACTACTACCAACCACCATCATCTACCATCTTTTGGATTCTTCTTAACATCATGTGTCCTTTCATGTGTTTGCCTTAGCAGAATATTGTTGTGGATAGCCCTGGGGCTAATTATATTTGATGTTAATTCCATTCTCCAGTGAGTGGTTGGGAAGAAGGAATGAGTCAGCACTCAGATGATTTCCTGTAAACCAGCTTCCCACCTTAATTTGTAAAATAAAGGAGAGCTGATGATTGGGTAGATAAAAGGTAAGGTGTAACAAAAGGTAAGGGGGAGAGAAGAAGGGGAAAATGGACAAGGGAGAAGATGCAGAGGAGGAGGAAGACGAAGATGAAGAAAATCGTAACAGAAGCACATGGCCTGGAAAAACAGCAAGTTCTAAGGGGTTGTTGGGAACAAAAACAGGGGGGAGGCTGGGGAAGAATGGAAGAAAAAAGATGCCCACACCCCGCCAGAGTTTCCCTATTCTCTAGTCAGTCAGGCGTGGGAGGGCTGCTACCTACCCTATCCACTCATCCCTGGGTGGGCCTTCCTCTATCCCAATCTTCAGGGGGTGGCCAAGGGGCAGCCCTGCCTGGGGACCCCTCCCCCCCAGCTACTTTGCTAAAGCCACCAGGGTTGTGGAGAGAGGGAATAGGGGAAGAGGTTCTCAAAACTGACCAAAGTGCACAGCGGAACTTGAAGGAACAGAGACTATGGTTTAAGAGCTTTATTATAGAAATGCAGGGGAAAGAGAGAGAGAGAGAGAGAGAGAGAGAGAGAGAGAGAGAGAGAGAGAGAGAGAGAGAGAGAGAGAGAGAGAGAGAGAGAGACAGGAGAGGAGAGGAGAGGAGAGAGGAGAGGAGAGGAGAGAAGACAAAGAGAAAGGGAAGAAGAGAGAGAAGTGTGAGAAGTGAGAGGACAAAGGAGTGAGAGAGCCAGGTAGGGGCTGAGCACCCCTTTTTTATGGTCTTCACTGTTGCTAGGTAACTGGGGAGGAGTTTAGCCTGAAGGTCAGTAGCTCGGGCCATTGTTTACATGACTACTGGCCATGCTTCTCTTGTGGGGGCTGTGGGAGGTGGTACCTTAGGCAGGGGCCAGAGTTCCAGGAGCATGAGGGAACACCTACCATGTCATGTAGGTGAATTATGACCATTGGAGTTCATACCTCAGCTCGACTGGATACCAGCCTGCAATTCCCCACAAGGGGTCTTATAAACTCTGGAAGATGGTAATGTAGCAGTAGATCTGCCCAATCTAGGCCCACAGCATGAAATCCTATTAACTGTGTTGTGTTTTCATTGCTGGGGCATATTTTGGGAGGAGATTTATCTCAACAGAACATCCTTTCACCTGCATCTGGTTCAGCAAGACATTCGTTGACATAACTGACTTTCCCAAGACACCAGAAGTTTCCATTTCAGTTGGATAAGCATTGCTGACAAGCAACAGCATCAAGAACAAGGAAGGGTTTAAGAATTTTCCTCTAATCAGCTTTGTGTCTTTGTGGCACTGAAAAAGAAAGCTTAGAATTTGACTATAACCATGTTCTCATGCCTTTAAATGCTCACAAAGCAAATATAGCACTAGTTGAGTGGACCCCCAATCAATTGGATTGGGTAGTTTCAGGGAGCAGGTTTCCTATTCTGAGGAGACCAACTAACAAGAGAACATGGGCTTGCTGGGAGTAGGCATGTGGATTAGAGACCTGCTCAGACGACTGAGCCACAGCATCAGTCATCCACAGGATGATAATGCAGGAGTGTTATGAAAAAGAGATCTATTAGCAAGAGACTCTGTGACCTCTGAAGGTGGGATTTCCCACCAAGTGAATATCCCTTTGATGCTAGGCCTATTGCAATGAGCTCAATGTGGAACTAACCTAAGGATATTTGATACTTCAGATGTCCTAAAGTGTGACAATGCACTGCTGAGCTGAACATGACAGCCCCGATGTGCTGAGTTTTAGAGTTTGGTTTAATGAAGGACAAACTCCCAGGAGGCATAGCTTTCTTCTTTTTCATTGTATGTGTGGTATGGAAGAAAAGGGAACTGTTAAACAAAATGGTTAAAGATAAAGTGTCAGTCATAATTTATTCATCTTCTTCATTATAGGATAAATTTCTAGTTATGTGTTTGTGTCTAGCAATGGAGTTTTGAATGTAATATTTTTTTTCTTGTAGTATTCCCCCCACCTCCTTTCAGTGTTGGAGATCAAACCTTGTAGATGCTAGACACATGTTCTACTAAGCTACAACCCCATCCCTCCCACTGTAATTGTGAAAGACTACATATAAAAAGGTACTGGGATATGTGACAGATGTTTTAAATATTCAGGGTGAAGTAAATGGTGCATAAATAAGCAAACATGACAACATTCAGGGAGTGCCTAGATGTGGCCAAGGTTGGCTTTCACACAGTCCACTCCACTTATCTTTGACCTTCAGGCTATACAGAACATTTCTAAGATGGAAAGGGTTTTGACCTGGAGGAAGTGCTTGGGAAACATTAACAGATATCAGATTTGCTTCAGCATAAAGATATTTTTTTCTTATTTTTCTTTTGTCTTGCATTTGATATCCTTTGGCACTTGTAACAGGCAGGTTTCTTATCTCCTGAGGTTCTGGCTCTGAACTGCCTATCCAACAAAACATAAAAAGTAAAATGCTTCCAATTTCTAATAACTATGGATTTTAAACAGTCATTAGTAGAGTCCGTGGGTTTGAAAATGTAGGTATCAGAAAAGCATTCCTCCATATTAAAGGCCCATATTAAAGTAGGACCACAGTGGGAAGGTCATTCCACAATACCAAGAGGAAGCAAAGAGGCATAGAATCAAAAGAAGAAGCAAAGACGATCACTGGTGAAGAGGGACTAGACTGAAACACATTCTTTCTCCACATGTCTCCACAGTAAAATCTTTCTTTTTTTTTTAAAGTATTTTCATCAATTATATTTCCAATGCTATCCCAACAGTCCCCCATACCGACCCCCACTTCCCTACACACCCATTCCCATTCTTTTGGCCCTGGCGTTCCCCTGTACTGGGGCATATAAAGTTTGCTTGTCTAATGGGCCACTCTTTCCACTGATGGCCTACTAGGCCATCTTTTGATACATATGCAGCTAGAGTCAAGAGCTACGGGGTACTGGTTAGTTAATAATGTTGTTCCACTTATAGGGTTGCAGATCCCTTTAGATCCTTGGGTACTTTCTCTAGCTCCTCCATTGGGAGCTCTGTGATCCATCCAATAGCTGACTGTGAGCATCCACTTCTGTGTTTGCTAGGCCCCGGCATAGTTTCACAAGAGACAGCTATATCTGGGTCCTTTCAGCAAAATCTTGCTAGTGTTTGCAATGGTGTCAGCGTTTGGAGGCTGATTATGGGATGGATCCCCGGATATGGCAGTCTCTAGATGGTCCATCCTTTCGTCACAGCTCCAAACGTTGTCTCTGTAACTCCATCCATGGCAGTTTTGTTCCCAATTCTAAGAAGGAGCACGGTGTCCACACTTTGGTCTTCATTCTTCTTGAGTTTCATGTGTTTAGCAAGTTGTATCTTCTATCTCGGGTATCCTAAGTTTTGGGCTAATATCCACTTATCAGTGAGTACATATTGTGTGAGTTCCTTTGTGATTGGGTTACCTCACTCAGGATGATGCCCTCCAGGTCCATCCATTTGCCTAGGAATTTCATAAATTCATTCTTTTTAATAGCTGAGTAGTACTCCATTGTGTAAATGTACCACATTTTCTTTTTTTTTTTAATTTTTAATATTTTTATTACATATTTTCCTCAATTACATTTCCAATGTTATTCCAAAAGTCCCCCATAGTGCCCCCCCACTTCCCTACCCACCCATTCCCATTCTTTTGGCCCTGGCATTCCCCTATATTGGGGCATATAAAGTTTGCAAGTCAAATGGGCCTCTCTTTCCATTGATGGCCGACTAGACCATCTTTCGATACATATGCAGCTAGAGACAAGAGCTCCGGGGTTCTGAGAAGTACATCATGTTGTTCCAACAATAGGGTTGCAGATCCCTTTAGCTCCTTGGGTACTTTCTCTAGCTTCTCCATAGGGAGCCCTGTGATACATCCAATAGCTGGCTGTGAACATCCACTCCTGTGTTTGCTAGGCCCCGGCATCGTCTCACAAGAGACAGCTATATTTGGGTCCTTTCAGCAAAATCTTGCTAGTGTATGCAATGGTGTCAGCGTTTAGAAGCTGCTTATGGGATGGATCCCTGGATACGGCAGTCTCTAAATGGTCCATCCTTTCATCACAGCTACGAACTTTGTCTCTGTAACTCCTTCCCTGGGTGTTTTGTTCCCAATTCTAAGAAGGGGCACAGTGTCCACACTTTGGTCTTCATTCTTCTTGAGTTTCATGCGTTTAGCAAATTGTATCTCATATCTTGGGTATCCTAAGTTTTGGGCTAATATCCACTTATCAGTGAATACATATTGTGTGAGTTCTTTTGTGATTGTGTTACTTCACTCAAGATGATGCCCTCCAGGTCCATCCATTTGGCTAGGAATTTCATAAATTCATTCTTTTTAATAGCTGAGTAGTACTCCATTGTGTAAATGTACCATAATTTCTGTATCCATTCCTCTGTTGAGGGACATCTGGGTTCTTTCCAGCTTCTGGCTATTATAAATAGGGCTGCTATGAACATAGTGGAGCATGTGTCCTTTTTACCGGTTGGGACATCTTCTGGATATATGCCCAGGAGAGGTATTGCTGGATCCTCCGGTAGTACTATGTCCAATTTTCTGAGGAACCGCCAAACTGATTTCCAGAGTGGTTGTACAAGCTTGCAATCCCACCAACAATGGAGGAGTGTTCCTCTTTCTCCACATCCTCGCCAGCATCTGCTGTCACCTGAATTTTTGATCTTAGCCATTCTGACTGGTGTGAGGTGGAATCTCAGGGTTGTTTTGATTTGCATTTCCCTGATGATTAAGGATGTTGTACATTTTTTCAGGTGCTTCTCTGCCATTCGGTATTCCTCAGGTGAGAATTCTTTGTTCAGTTCTGAGCCCCATTTTTTAATGGGGTTATTTGACTTTCTGGAGTCCATATTCTTGAGTTCTTTATATATATTGGATATTAGTGCCTTATCTGATTTAGGATAGGTGAAGATCCTTTCCCAATCTGTTGGTGTTTTTTTTGTCTTATTGATGGTGTCTTTAGCCTTGCAGAAGCTTTGCAGTTTCATGAGGTCCCACTTGTCAATTCTCGATCTTACAGCACAAGCCATTACTGTTCTATTCAGGAATTTTTCCCCTGTGCCCATATCTTCAAGGCTTTTCCCCACTTTCTCCTCTATAAGTTTCAGTGTCTCTGGTTTTATGTGAAGTTCCTTGATCCACTTAGACTTGACCTTAGTACAATGAGATAGGAATGGATCGATTCGGATTCTTCTACATGTTAACAACCAGTTGTGCCAGCACCATTTGTTGAAAATGCTGTCTTTCTTCCACTGGATGTTTTTAGCTCCCTTGTCGAAGATCAAGTGACCGTAGGTGTGTGGGTTCATTTCTGGGTCTTCAATTCTATTCCATTGGTCTATATGTCTGTCACTATACCAGTACCATGCAGTTTTTATCACAATTGCTCTGTAGTAAAGCTTTAGGTCAGGCATGGTGATTCCACCAGAGGTTCTTTTATCCTTGAGAAGAGTTTTTGCTATCCTAGGTTTTTTGTTATTCCAGATGAATTTGCAGATTGCACTTTCTAATTCGTTGAAGAATTGAGTTGGAATTTTGATGGGGATTGCATTGAATCTGTAGATTGCTTTTGGCAAGATAGCCATTTTTACAATGTTGATCCTGCCAATCCATGAGCATGGGAGATCTTTCCATCTTCTGAGATCTTCTATAATTTCTTTCTTCAGAGACTTGAAGTTTTTATTATACAGATCTTTCACTTCCTTAGTTAGAGTCACGCCAAGATATTTTATATTATTTGTGACTATTGAGAAGGGTGTTGTTTCCCTAATTTCTTTCTCAGCCTGTTTATTCTTTGTGTAGAGAAAGGCCATTGATTTGTTTGAGTTAATTTTATATCCAGCTACTTCACCGAAGCTGTTTATCAGGCTTAGGAGTTCTCTGGTGGAATTTTTAGGGTGACTTATATATACTATCATATCATCTGCAAAAAGTGAGATTTTGACTTCATCTTTTCCAATTTGTATCCCTTTGATCTCCTTTTGTTGTCGAATTGCTCTGGCTAGGACTTCAAGTACTATGTTGAATAGGTATGGAGAAAGTGGACAGCCTTGTCTAGTCCCTGATTTTAGAGGGATTGCTTCAAGCTTCTCACCATTTACTTTGATGTTGGCTACTGGTTTGCTGTAGATTGCTTTTATCATGTTTAGGTATGGGCCTTGAATTCCTGATCTTTCCAAGACTTTTATCATGAATGGGTGTTGGATCTTGTCAAATGCTTTTTCCGCATCTAACGAGATGACCATGTGGTTTTTGTCTTTGAGTTTGTTTATATACTGGATTACATTGATGGATTTCCGTATATTGAACCATCCCTGCATCCCTGGGATGAAACCTACTTGGTCAGGATGGATGATTGTTTTGATGTGTTCTTGGATTCGGTTACCAAGAACTTTATTGAGGATTTTTGCATCAATATTCATAAGGGATATTGGTCTGAAGTTTTCTATCTTTGTTGGGTCTTTTTGTGGTTTAGGTATCAGAGTAATTGTGGCTTCATAGAATGAGTTGGGTAGAGTACCTTCTGTTTCTATTTTGTGGAATAGTTTGTGAAGAACTGGGATTAGATCTTCTTTGAAGGTCTGATAGAACTCTGCACTAAACCACTCTGGTCCTGGGCTTTTTTTAGTTGGGAGACTATTAATGACTGCTTCTATTTCTTTGGGGGATATAGGGCTGTTTAGATCATTAACCTGATCTTGATTCAACTTTGGTACCTGGTATCTGTCTAGGAACTTCTCCATTTCATCCAGGTTCTCCAGTTTTGTTGAGTATAGCCTTTGGTAGAAGGATCTGATGGTGTTTTGGATGTCTTCAGGATCTGTTGTTATGTCTCCTTTTTCATTTCTGATTTTGTTAATTAGGATGCTTTCCCTGTGCCCTCTAGTGAGTCTGGCTAAGGGTTTATCTATCTTGTTGATTTTCTCAAAGAACCAGCTCCTTGTTTGGTTGATTCTTTGAATAGTTCTTCTTGTTTCCACTTGGTTGATTTCGCCCCTGAGTTTGATTATTTCCTGCAGTCTACTCCTCTTGGGTGAATTTGCTTCCTTTTGTTCTAGTGCTTTTAGGTATGTTGTCAAGCTGCTAATGTGTGCTCTCTCTAGTTTTCTTTTGGAGGCACTCAGAGCTATGAGTTTTCCTCTTAGAAATGCTTTCATTGCGTCCCATAAGTTTGGGTATGTTGTGGCTTCATTTTCATTGAACTCTAAAAAGTCCTTAATTTCTTTCTTTATTCCTTCCTTGACCAAGGTATCATTGAGAAGAGTGTTGTTCAGTTTCCACGTGAAGGTTGGCTTTCTATTATTTATTTTGTTATTGAAGATCAGCCTTAGTCCATGGTGATCTGATAGGATGCATGGGACAATTTCAATATTTTTGTATCTGTTGAGGCCTGTTTTGTGACCAATTATGTGGTCAATTTTGGAGAAAGTACCATGAGGTGCTGAGAAGAAGGTATATCCTTTTGTTTTAGGATAGAATGTTCTGTAGATATCTGCCAGATCCATTTGATTCATAACTTCTGTTAGTTTCACTGTGTCCCTGTTTAGTTTCTGTTTCCATGATCTGTCCATTGGTGAAAGTGGTGTGTTGAAGTCTCCCACTATTATTGTATGAGGTGCAATGTGTGCTTTGAGATTTACTAAAGTTTTTTTAATGAATGTGGCTGCCTTTGTATTTGGAGCATAGATATTCAGGATTGATAGTTCCTCTTGGAGGATTTTACCTTTGATGAGTATGAAGTGTCCCTCCCTCTCTTTTTTAATGACTTTGGGTTGGAAGTCAATCTTATCAGATATTAGAATGGCTACTCCAGCTTGTTTCTTCATACCATTTGCTTGAAAAATTGTTTTCCAGCCTTTCATTCTGAGGTAGTGTCTATCTTTTTCTCTGAGATGAGTTTCCTGTAAGCAGCAAAATGTTGGGTCTTGTTTGTGTAGCCAGTTTGTTAGTCTATGTCTTTTTATCGGGGAGTTGAGTCCATTGATATTAAGAGATATTAAGGAAAAGTAATTGTTGTTTCCTGTTATTTTTGTTGTTAAAGTTGGCATTTTGTTCTTGTGGCTGTCTTCTTTTAGGTTTGTTGAGGGATTACCTTCTTTTTGTTTCTAGGGTGTGGTTCCTGTCCTTGTATTGGTTTTTTTCTGTTATTATCCTTTGAAGGGCTGGATTCGTGGAGAGATAATGTGTGAATTTGGTTTTGTCGTGGAATACTTAGGTTCACTTATATGTACTATCATATCATCTGCAAAAAGTGATATTTTGACTTCATCTTTTTCAGTTTGTATCCCCTTGATCTCCTTTTGTTGTTGAATTGCTCTGGCTAGGACTTCAAGTACAATGTTGAATAGGTAGGGAGAGAGTGGACAGCCTTGTCTAGTCCCTGATTTTAGTGGGATTGCTTCAACCTTCTGACCATTTACTTTGATGTTGGCTACTGGGTTGCTGTAGATTGCTTTTTTCATGTTTAGGTAGGGGCCTTGAATTCCTGATCTTTCCAAGACATTTATCATGAATGGGTGTTGGATATTGTCAAATGCTTTTTCCGCATCTAACGTGATGATCATGTGGTTTTTGTCTTTGAGTTTCTTTATATAATGGATTACATTGATGGATTTCTGTATATTAAACCATCCCTGCATCCCTGGAATAAAACCTACTTGGTAAGGATGGATGATTGCTTTAATGTGTTCTTGTATTCAATTAGGGAGAATTTTATTGAGTATTTTTGCATCTATATTCATAAGGGAAATTGGTCTGAAGTTCTCTATCTTTGTTGGATCTTTCTGTGGTTTAGGTATCAGAGTAATTGTGGCTTCATAGAATGAGTTTGGTAGAGTTCATGCTACTTCTATTTTGTGGAATAGTTTGTGCAGAACTGGAATTAGATCTTCTTTGAAGTTCTGGTAGAACTCTGCACTAAACCCATCTCGTCCTGGGCTTTTTTTTGGCTGGGAGACTATTAATGACTGCTTCTATTTCTTTAGGGGATATGGGACTGTTTAGATCGTTAACTTGATACCAATTTAACTTTGGTACCTGGTATCTGTCTAGAAATTTGTTCATTTCATCCAGGTTTTCCAGTTTTGTTGATTGTAGCCTTTTGTAGAAGGATCTGATGGTGTTATGGATTTCTTCAGGATCTGTTGTTATGTCTCTCTTTTCATTTCTGATTTTATTAATTAGGATGTTGTCCTTGTGCCCTCTGGTGAGTCTAGCTAAGGGTTTATCTATCTTGTTGATTTTCTCAAAGAACCAACTCCTTGTTTGGTTAATTCTTTGAATAGTTCTTCTTGCTTCCACTTGGTTGATTTCACCCCTGAGTTTGATTATTTTCTGCTGTCTACTCCTCTTGGGTGTATTTTCTTCCTTTTTTTCTAGAGCTTTTAGATGTGTTGTCAAGCTGCTAGTGTGTGCTCTCTCCAGTTTCTTTTTGGAGGCACTCAGAGCTATGAGTTTCCCTCTTAGAAATGCTTTCATTGTGTCCCATAGGTTTGGGTACATTGTGGCTTCATTTTCATTAAAGTCTAAAAAGTCTTTAATTTCTTTCTTTATTCCTTCCTTGACCAAGGTATCATTGAGAAGAGTGTTGTTCAGTTTCCACGTGAATGTTGTTGGCTTTCCATTATTTATGTTGTTAATGAAGATCAGCCTTATTCCATCGTGGTCTGATAGGATGCATGGGACAATTTCAATATTTTTGTATCTGTTGAGGCCTGTTTTGTGACCAATTATATGGTCAATTTTGGAGAAGGTCCTGTGAGGTGCTGAGAAGAAGGTATCTCCTTTTGTTTTAGGATAAAATGTTATGTAGATATCTGTTAAATCCATTTGTTTCATAACTTCTGTTAGTTTCACTGTGTCCCTGTTTAGTTTTTGTTTCCATGATCTGTCCATTGATGAAAGTGATGTGTTGAAGTCTCCCACTATTATTGTGTGAGGTGCAATGTGTGCTTTGAGCTTTACTAAAGTGTCTTTAATGAATGTGGCTGCCCTTGCATTTGGAGCATAGATATTGAGAATTGAGAGTTCCTCTTGGAGGATTTTACCTTTGATGAGTATGAAGTGTCCCTTCTTGTCTTTTTTGATAACTTTGGGTTGGAAGTCGATTTTATTTGATATCAGAATGGCTACTGCAACTTGTTTCTTCAGACCATTTGCTTGGAAAATTGTTTTCCATCCTTTCACTCTGAGGTAGTGTCTGTCTTTTTCCCTGAGATGGGTTTCCTGTAAGCAGCAGAATGTTGGGTCCTGTTTGTCTAGCCAGTCTGTTAGTCTGTCTTTTTATTGGGGAATTGAGTCCATTGATATTAAGAGATATTAAGGAAAAGTAATTCTTGCTTCCTTTTATTTTTGTTGTTAGAGTTGGCACTTTGTTCTTGTGGCTGTCGTCTTTTTGGTTTGTTGAGGGATTACTTCCTTGATATTTCTATGGCGTGATTTCCGTCCTTGTATTGTTTTTTTTTTCTGTTATTATTCTTTGAAGGGCTGGATTCATGGAAAGATAATGTGTGAATTTGGTTTTGTTGTGGAATACTTTGGTTTCTCCATCTATGGTAATTGAGAGTTTGGCCGGGTATAGTAGCCTGGGCTGGCATTTGTATTCTTTTAGTGTCTGTATAACATCTGTCCAGGCTCTTCTGGCTTTCATAGTCTCTGGTAAAAATCTGGTGTAATTCTGATAGGCCTGCCTTTATATGTTACTTGACCTTTCTACCTTACTGCTTTTAATATTCTATCTTTATTTAGTGCATTTGTTGTTCTGATTATTATGTGTCAGAAGGAATTTTTTTTTTTTCTGGTCTAGTCTATTTGGAGTTCTGTAGGCTTTTTGTATGTTCATGGGCATGTCATTCTTTAGGTTTGGGAAGCTTTCTTCTATAATTTTGTTGAAGATATTTGCTGGCCCTTTATGTTGAAAATCTTCATTCTCATCAATTCCTATTATCTGTAGGTTTGGTCTTCTCATTGTGTCCTGGATTTCCTGGATGTTTTGAGTTAGGATCCTTTTGCATTTTGTATTTTATTTGATTGTTGTGCCCATGTTCTCTATGGAATCTTCTGTACCTGAGATTCTCTCTTCCATCTCTTGTATTCTGTTGCTGATGCTCTCATCTATGGTTCCAGATTTCTTTCCTAGGGTTTCTATCTCCAGTGTTGCCTCACTTTAGGTTTTCTTTATTGTGTCTACTTCCCTTTTTAGGTCTAGTATCTTTTTGTTCATTTCCATCACCTGTTTGGATGTGTTTTCCTGTTTTTCTTTAAGGACTTCTACCAGTTTGGTTGTGTTTTCCTGTTTTTCTTTAAGGACTTGGAACTCTTTAGCAGTGCTCTCCTGTATTTCTTTAAGTGAGTTATTAAAGTCCTTCTTGATGTCCTCTACCATCATCATGAGATATGCTTTTAAATCTGGGTCTAGCTTTTCGGTTTTGTTGGGGTGCCCAGGACTAGGTGGGGTGGGAGTGCTGGGTTCTGATGATGGTGAGTGGTCTTGATTTCTGTTAGTAGGATTTTTATGTTTGCCTTTCGCCATCTGGTAATCTCTGGAGCTAGTTGTTATAGTTGTCTCTGGTTAGAGCTTGTTCCTCAGGTGATTATGTTAGCCTCTATCAGCATACCTGGGAGACTAGCTCTCTCCTTAGTTTCAGTGGTCAGAGCACTCTCTGCAGGCAAACTCTCCTCTTGCAGGGAAGGTGCCCAGATATCTGGCGTTCGAACCTGACTCCTGGCAGAAGTTGTGTTCCAATCACCAGAGGTCTTAGGATCCCGTGCGGGATCCTGTGTGGGTCCTTGAGGGTGTTCAGAGACTCCCCGGACTAGGAGCTCCAGTGCTGCAGCGGACCAGAATGGTAGTAAAATCTTTCTACACAATAGAGTAAAGTCTTCAGGGTTGGGGATGGGGAGTCTATGGCTTCTAATTTGTCTGGTGTGAAATTGGACCTATTTAATTATTCTCCATCTTTACCACAGAAGTTCCTAAAGAAAAAGAAGACAATATTTGTTCTCTGCTTAACCTACAACAGGGAAGACTCTGCTTTACAGACAGGACACAGAAAATTTGTGAACAGATGACGTACTTTCTAATGAATGACTTTTATGATCGTACTGAACAAATAATTGTTCTTTCCTATTACACTTCAAATATAGTATATCTTAGTGTATTTTTTACTTTTAATAATTACAAAAATTATTCATGTATATTCAAGGTAGAGAAATTTGTGATAGAAAAACAGCCACATTTTTATGTTTCTAAGGAATATATTAGTTCTTTTACATTGTTTTTGTAGTCATTATAGAAATTTTTATGTAGCTACCATGAACTACAACTATTCATAATTGCTTCTAGCTAATGTTTTAAAACAGGATGAACATACTGAACTCATGAAGTCATTAGCACAACTAAAAGAAAGGATTTTAGGGATGAGTCTATAGGGGCAACTTTACATTGATCCTGTTTTCATTCTGAATTTGTTTTTTTCAAATACAAATTACCTGGAGTGTTGCTTGCAAAGGAATTTGGGGTATGGGATTTTCAGCATTTGGAACTCTTTCCTGGGTATTTCCTGTATTTGTATTTCCTTTGATAAGGAAGATGCTTCTTAAAGTTGGCCATATAACTTGCTACCATGCTTCAAGCCTAAGAACAAAAGTTATTTCTGGGGTTTAAGAAATGGCTGAGTGGTTAGGAGCTCTTGTTGTTCTTGCAAAGTACTCAACACCCACATCAGGTGATTCACTACCTGTAACTCCCACTCCAAGGAATACAGTGCTCTCTTCTGGACTCTGGGCATTTTTACTCACAAACAAAAATACATAATTAAAATATTAATAATTAAAACAAATATTTCTTTATAAATTTATAAATCCATCTACAGGTCTTGCTCAGGAGTTCTTTCTCACTAGCTAACATTCTTTGTGATATTGCTGATAGTCTATAATTAATTTCTTGTACCCTCTCTTCTACTAGGATTAAAATTCGACACTGGTAGTTAAGTGTGTTTATTTATGACTATATCAGCAATACCTAGCACTTTTAAACTTTTACAGTTTTAGTAAACTTTGCTACATTGGTGAATGACACATTTTTATACTGTTTATTTCCAGTTTCTAACATTTTTACACAAAAATTTGTTCTTTATATTTTTGGCAATTTTCCCAGGAAACATGACATGGGAGGAGTTCCCAGATGAGTAAGTATGGGCTCTCTTCTGTCCTGAAATTCCAAACTGCTTCATTGTTCTTGTTTACTTTTCTGCCTGGAATATGTGAGAACTCTAATCTTATCATTTCACTATGAGCCCTAGAACTTTCATGTTTAAGCCTGTGATTTTCCCATGGACACTTAAAGGTTATTTTTTTTCTCCAAAATACTTATCAAGCTTATATGTAAAGTTGGTACACTCAGTTTTCTGATTCATAAAACTAGGATATACATAAAATGAATGTTATTTTAAGCATCTGCACTTCTCATGATTAGTTAGTTATGCCCCTGTAGAAAAGAAAATCAAGTTGTCCCATTGATGGCCTCTGTGGTGGGAAGAGGGATTCCTTCTCTCACACATGCCCAAATAGTTCTTTTCTTAGCCCACCATAAATTTGAATATTACCTTTCTAATTTACATTATATTCATTCTGAAGAACTGCTGTGTTCTCTTTACTCCTTTCCTTGTAAATTTTGGAAATACTTTATATATATTTATATTTTATATATTACATATATATAAAGTATTTTTTTTATCAAATTCATTCCCTATTTCCTTCCCTCAAATTTCTTCTATAGTCCTATGCCACTTTCCCCCCTCCAAATTTTGCTATTCTGTTGTAAATCTTTAAAAATGTTAAAAAAAACTATTGAATCCATTAATAGATGCCTATATATACACAGGAGCGTGGGTCCACTTTCTGGATCATGGGCAGCCTCTCAGAGCCCTCATTGCTCCCCCAGTGGCATGAATATCAGCTGTATCTTCAGATAGATTTGGGATCTCATTAGCTTCTCCCCTGATTTGAATCTAGATTGATGATGTAAACATCTTGTAGATGTAGGAACAACTGCTGTGATTTCATTTGTGCAAATACAGTTTTGCTGTGGACATCTACTTCCTCTGGTTCTTACAATCAATTTGCTTTCACTTCTTTTATGATCCCTGAGGTTCAGGGGAAATGGGCTGTAATATAAACGTTCCATTCAGAGCTGAATAATCTAAATTCACTTATTCTCTATTTATTGACCAACTAATATAGAGTCTCTATATTAATTACCATATAGTGCAAATGAAAGCATCTTCAATGGGTGTTGAGAGAGTCACTGATCTATGGGTATTTGATGAGAATTTACGGGGCAGTTTACTGCTGTGGTTCTCTGTAAGAAAGAAACCTGGTTCTTTCTTACAGTCCTATGCTCACAGAAATAAGACTCAGACTCAAAATATATTTACAAATACCTTGATCATATAGCTAGGCTCTACTCTGACTAGATGAAAACTTAGATAATCCAATTATTATAATCTACATTCTGCCATGTGCCCATTCTGGCTCCTCACATCTTCCCTGTGAATCTCCCCCCTCCTCTATCCCAGAATCCTTTCTGCTTCCTGGGTATCCAACTTCTATTTCCTGCCTAAGCCATAGGCCATAGGTTTTCTATTGAGAGGTAATGCATCCACACAATACACAAGATATTCTCTCTACTGTTATCTTCTAGGATCTATGACCTAGCCAGGCATGGTTTTGGTTTTTTTTTTTTTTGTTTTTTGTTTTTTCATCCAGCTGATGGTATCAACAATGAATTCTGTCATATGGACCATGCTTTAAATCCACACACAGTCACTTTCATAATATTCATTGCACTTTTAAATTCTAGGATGCTGATAAAAATACAAAAGGATCTATTAAAGGGACATAGCAGTAAAAAGACTCCTAATGACATTCTGCTATACATTAATCACGAATGCTTCACTGATCTATCATCTGAGAAACTCCTTCTTATAGTAGATTCCTCTGTTGAGGGATGTCTTAGCCAGGGTTTTTATTCCTGCACAAACATTATGACCAAGAAACAAGTTGTGGAGGAAAGGGTTTATTTGGCTTACACTTCCATACTGCTGTTCATCACCAAGGAAGTCAGGACTGGAACTCAGGCAGGTCAGGAAGCAGGAGCTGATTCAGGGGCCATGGAGGGATGTTCTTTACTGGCTTGCTTGCTTTGGCTTGCTCAGACTGCTCTCTTATAGAACCCAAGACTACCAGTCCAGAGATGGTCCCACCCACAAGGGGCCTTTCCCCCTTGATCACTAATTGAGAAAATGCCTTACAGCTGGATATCATGGAGGCATTTCCTCAACTGAAGCTCCTTTCTCTGTGATAACTCCAGCTGTGTCAAGTTGACACAAAACTAGCCAGTACAAGGGACATCTGGGTTCTTTCCAGCTTCTGGCTATTATAAATAAGGCTGCTATGAACATAGTGGAACATGTGTCCTTATTACAAGTTGGAACATCTTCTGGGTATATGCCCAGAAGAGGAATTGCTGGATATTACGGTAGTACTATGACCGATTTTCTGTGGAACCTCCAGACTAATTTCCAGAGTGGTTGTACCAGCTTGTGCTCCCACCAACAATGGAGGAGTGTTCCTCTTTCTCCACATCCTCACCAGCATCTGCTGTCACCTGAATTTTTGATCTTAGCCATTCTGACTGGTGAAGTCACAGCACTTTTAATGATGACATTTAACAGAATTTTAACAGATACGGACATTAGGAACATTTTCAGTCCAGCAATGAATATAACCATGAAGCTTATATACAACCAACCATCTCCTCATATAATCCAAAGATAACATATATGGTGGAATGATTAAGTTGTAAGTCATTTTGTCTCTATATATGTCATCACATGAAAACACAGTGTTTGTTAAATTTTAGAAGAACTTTAAATCTCACCACACAAAGTAATAACTAATAATGGAAATTAATTTCATGTGATTAAATTCACATTGGAAAAATGAATCCTATATTTATATAATATTATAAATATTATATAGGTATATATGTGTCATGTGTGCTTTTATGTATATTTCTTAGTTGTGGCAGAAAAAAATCAATGATTTCTACACTACTCATTAATACACTGTGCTTTGAGATCAGAACTATTTTTTATATGTAAGATGTTTTCCAACATCACTTAAACTAGAAATATCATTTGCCGAAAATAATGACTACAGACATGAGTAATATATCCTTATTAAGAACTCATTACTGTAGGTCAATATGAGAACTTGATTTCACAGGGTCAATGGTTCTTCATTAATTTGAAGTATAATTATGAATGGCCATATTAAAAGATTTAGACTTACAAGAGAATTATAAAGGCAGATTATACCCTGCCTGGTAATTTTGACTAAATAAAAACAATTTAAGGAGACTCATTTTTACTTTTAAGATATATTGTTCTTTACAAATTATAAGAAACTTATAAGAAATGCTTGATATAATTTCATCAACATTATTACTTTAAAACCAGGAAATAATATCCTCAAATTTTGGCATGCACAAAAATGACGATAGGCTTATAGCATTCTTGTGCTCTGTATGCATATTTTAAATAAGTTCCCGGAGCACCTATCTTATGTCTCAAATGGTTGTGCACCCACCTAACTCAGCAGCTTCTCCTTCACAGTTCATTACACTTCACCTCACTTTACAGTCTGGGAAGCTTTGTTAAATTCCTGTTTGTCTTTACCCATTCATTCCCTTCTGTATACTATCTGTGATATCATAATTATTTATTAAATGTGTATTAAGTAAAACAATGCAAGAGCTTTGATGAAAGAAGTCTTACACAAAGCAATTTTACCAGCACAAACAAAAGTATTTCCTGACACATAAATGGGCAGAACAGTAAGCCATTGACACACCCGGATACAGGAACTACTCAACAATCTTTCCTCTCTGTTCTCATGTAATATATTCAGAATTCAAGTTTTGGAGAGATGACACAGATGTAGGAGTCTGTTTGATGCCCTGGAACAAAGATATGTTTGAAGGCATGTCCTCAAATATGAGTAACAATGTGTCCTAAAGAAGAGTAGAAAAGAGGTCGATTGGCCAAGAGCCTAAAATTTTTCTGTGCTCAAAACAAAGTATTTGACCCCTCCCTCATTTCCTGGAAGTGGCCTCTGTGCTCATTCACAGCTTTAAGAACTAATCCCACCTGATTTTATAATGTGGTTATTTGAATTTCTGGAGTTCAACTTGTTGAGCTCTTTGTATATATTGGATACTAGTCCCCTATCAGATTTAGGATTGGTAAAAATACTTTCCCAATCTGTTGGTGGCCTTTTTGTCTTATTGACAGTATCTTTTGAAGCTTTTGCAATTTTATGAGGTCCCATTTGTAGATTCTTGACCTTATAGCACAAGTCATTGCTGCTCTGTTTAGGAATTTTTCCCCTGTGCCCATATCTTCGAGGCTTTTCCTCACTTTCTCTATAAATTTCAGTGTCTGTGGTTTTATGTGGAGTTCCTTGATGCACTTAGATTTGACCTTAGTACAAGGAGATAGGAATGGATCAATTTGCATTCTTCTACATGATAACTGCCAGTTGTGCCAGCACCATTTGTTGAAAATGCTTTTTTTCCCACTGGATGGTTTTAGCTCCCTTGTCAAAGATCAAGTAACCATAGGTGTGTGGGTTCATTTCTGGGTCTTCAATTCTATTCCATTGATCTACCTGTCTGAACAAAGAATTCTCAACTGGGGAATACGGAAGGGCTGAGAAGCACTTGAAGAAATGTTCAACATCCTTAATCATCAGGGAAATGCAAATCAAAACAACCCTGAGATTCTACCTCACACCAGTCAGAATGGCTAGGATCAAAAATTCAGGTGACAGCAGATGCTGGCAAGGATGTGGAGAAAGAGGAACACTCCTCCAATGCTGGTGGGATTGCAAGCTTGTACAACCACTCTGGAAATCAGACTGGCAGTTCCTCAGAAAATTGGACACAGTACTACCGGAATCCAGCAATTCCTCTTCTGGGCATATAACCAGAAGATGTTCCAACTGGTAAGAAGGACACATGCTCCACTATGTTCATAGCAACCTTATTTATAATAGCCAGAAGATGGAAAGAACCCAGGTGTCCCTCAACAGAGGAATGGATACAGAAAATGTGGTACATTTACACAATGGAGTATTACTCAGCTATTAAAAACAATGAATTCATGAAATTCTTAGGCAATTCTGGACAATATCATTCTGAGTGAGGTAACCTAATCACAAAAGGAGTCACTTGATATGATAAGTGGATATTAGCTCAGAAACTTAGAATACCCAAAATACAATTTACAAAACACAAGAAAATCAAGACGAAGGAAGGAAGACCAACCCATGGATACTTCATCCCTCCCTAGAATAGGGAACAAAAGACCCTTGGAAGGAGTTACAGAGACAAAGTTTGGAGCTAAGCCGAAAGGATGGACCATCCAGAGACTCCCCCACCTGGGGGTCCATTCCATAATCAGCCACCAAACGCAGACACTATTGCAGATGCCAGCAAGATTATGCTGAAAGGACCCTGATATAGCTGTCTCTTATGGGTGAGTTGGGGACCAGGGCGGGGGGAGGGTATAGGGAACTTTGGGCATAGCATTTGAAATGTAAATGAAGAAAATATCTAGTAAAAATGTGCTGTGACTCAATAACCCACGCCATATAAATATCTCCCATGGAGAATAATCACTTCTGAAAGTGCAGGAAGCTTCCCAGGTGAGCAAGGTGTTCCTTAATGAAGCACATTTAATTATTATGTTTTTATTTTTAAAAATCATTTTAAGAGATAATTTGTTTTCTAAGGTCTTTTGTTTTCTTTTCATGTTGGTTTGTGTCATGGATTACATTATCTTTTAAATTATTATCTATTTTATTTTATTTTTTGTATATTAATCATACAAATAATGGATTTATTATGATGTTGTCACACATGTATATAATATAGTTTGACTATATTTGCCCATGTTCCCCTCTTTTGAGAGATATTAACAATATTCAAAACTTATGATGGCACAGCTGGGTATGATGGAGCACAGATTTAATTCTAGCACTTGGGTGTTGGAACAGATACAGTGGCAGACAGATCTCTGTGAGTTCCAGGCTGAACAGGGCACCTCAGTGAGCCTCTGTCAAAAAAATAAATAAATAAATAAATAAATAAATAAATATATATATATATATGATGCAAATAAAAACAATTGCATTGGTTAATCGCTAACACTACAATTACTGTGAAAGTTCCACTTTTATCTCCTTGCTCTTGTTAAAACCTACCCGTGCCATTTAATATGTAAATTTTAACTCTCTTGCTATCTTTTTAACACCTTATTTTATATATGAATTTAGATTATTTTGTTCCTAACCTAACCTTTGAGTAAATTTCCTGAGAAATGGAAGAATGAGGTATGATATATAAATATCAAATACATAAGTATATATATATAATCACTCTCTGCTCCATGGACATCTATTCTTTCCACCTCCTGGGCTACGAGACCCTCAGATTAGGGAAATTTGGTCTATACTAAACACAGGGCTCCTAATGGAGGAGCTTGAGAAAGTACTCAAGGAGCTGAAGGGGTCTGCAACCCTATAAGTGGAACAACAATATGAACTAACCAGTACCCCCAGAACTCCTGTCTCTAGCTGCATATGTAGCAGAAGATGGCCTAGTAGGCCATCGTTGGGAAGAGAGGTCCCTTGGTACTGCAAACTTTATATGCTCCAGTACAGAGGGACGCCAGGGCCAAGAAGTGGGAGTGGGTGGGTAGGGGAGAAGGGTAGGGGAGGGTATAGGGGACTTTTGGGATATTATTTGAAATGTAAATGAAGAAAATACCTAATAAAAAATTGGAGAAAGAAAAAAAAAGCACTTTAATATTGGCCACCAGAGGGCTCTCATAACCCTTCCATCTATGAATCAAACTACAAGTACTGCTAATAGAAAGTTCACCATAGAATAAAAAGTATTGTAATTAGTACTAGAGCTTATTTGGTGGGGTGGGGGGTAGGGTTATTTCCTAAAACCATTCTTCCCTTATGCAAAAATGCTTTTAGTATGCAAACTTAGAACAAAGTAATTAAATTATGTGGTTGAATTTTATGTTAGTTTCTGCAAGCTCTAAAGTTACTATACTTAATGATTGCTTACTCCCTACTTTAAGTACTTATGTATGTAAACGTGAGACTGCATCTACAATTTAGTCTATAAGTTATAAGTGAATGGCATGAAATAGAACTGATTGTGGTTAGAGTAATGTAGCTGTATTTATTTTTCAGAGTAAAGTGTAGGGAGAATCTCTCATTATTGATGCTTGATGCTTTTCCAATTCAAAGCCTATTTGGGAGCAAGGAGGTATGGCTCAGAACATCATAGAATGGCGCGCACGCCTTTAATCCCAGCACTTGGGTGGCAGAGGCAGGAGGATTTCTGAGTTCAAGGTCAGCCTGGTCTACAAAGTGAGTTCCAGGACGGCCAGGGCTATACAGAGAAACCCTGTCTCTAAAAAACCAAAACCAAAAAAAAAAAAGAGTGTCTTGTCTGGGCACATTGGTCATCACAAGAGGGGTGATGCCACAAACTAATAACTACACAGGGATCAACAGCGATTTTGCTTCTGTGGCTCTTCTCACGGTTTCTGCACTGGTAAGTTAATGCAGTCTCAGTTACAAGGAAAACTCTAGAAGCAGAAACTGCACCTGCCATTTGTCATTGAATGGATACATTTTGACTAACCTTGGCAACCCAGATACCTTCTGTAGTGGGATCCTACTATGATGAAGAGATTAGGCATCATTACAAGGGGGAAAAAAACATTCATTTTTCAGACCAAATTTTGAAAACAAGATTTTTTTTTAAGGAACATTTAAAATCCAGGTGAATCTACTCAAATGAGTGATCAGATTGACTCTGAGATGTGCTGTAAGCTGTATTCAGTTACCACTGCAATTAATTGAAGATAGCTGCTCTGCCTTTTCAAATTGCCTTCCCCCGCTAAAATACATTATTATTTCTGCACTTAAATGTTCATCAAGAAGAGTAACAACATGGAGGTCCCTTTAATTATACACCCACACCTAGATGTTGCCTTCCTGACTGTAAGATTGAAATATTGTATTATTGAAGAAAATAAAACAATCTGTTCTCCTTTTTATCCGTTATGTTCTTCTGGTCTGAGAATTATTGATTGTGCTTTTCTTTAGAGAAAGAAAATGCCATTAGAGCAGATCCCATGCATCTCGTGTTCGTGGAAATAATTTTGAAGCACTATTTGAATTCTGTTTTAAATTGGGTTTTCATATGGTGTTTTTCCTGCAGGCTTCCTCCATTTCAAATCCTCTTCTAGCCCAGTGTTGCTTTCTATTCATGAGACAGTAGTGATTGAGAAGCACTCCAGCCCTTTGTTTTAATTTGCCATATTTGATGGAAACATGGATATAAAATCATCATACTGCGCAGTTGTGTTTTGTACTCAGATAGCATTTGTTCATCCATAGTCACCTGGGAACAGACCTAGTCACCTGTCCCTGTGATTCACTGGGATTTTTATGTGAAAAAAAGGAAATAAAAAACATTCCACTTATCCTCAAAGGAAATAAAAAACATTTCACTTATCAACTAAGTACTTTTAAAGATGATGCCTCACGTTGAGTTAAAAACATGCACAGCAGCATAAATGATTAAAAAACAATAATATTGCTAGTAATAAGATATATACTACATCACAAGTTGCCTTTTATTTTTATGCTTCTTACCTGGGGGTGAAGTTATAGCTATTTTTATAGAATTCCAGAGTTGGATTCCCAGAGCAAACATGCATACTCATAACCCTTTGTAACTACAGATCTGACACCTTTTTCTGGCCTCCGTGCACACACACAAACACACACACATAATTTAAAAATAAAAATAAATTTAAAAAAGACTTTTTAAAATGAAACTGGTTTTTAGAGTAGGTAGATTTCATTCAGAGAAATATTCGGTGATTTTCATACTATTTTAAAGCTTATATAACCTAGGATTAACACTCTAAAATATTTTCATTGATATTTCCTAACTATTTCATGCTGAGTGACATATGATCTCAAGGTTTCTGGTTCAGCTTTGAAATTCAGGATGTTTAGACATTGTTCCAATTGTGTGTGTTTGCCATTTAGAGAGGAGATGTGCTACTACCCACATTATGTGAAATTGAATTGGCAGAAAATGTGCTTTGGCTCAAAATAATCTCCTAAGGTTTATTTGCAAAGGTTTCCATGGCCAATATTCTTTCAGCAGAGGTTATATTATGCTTCCTTGGTCACCTAGGAGAAATGTAATTTTTCTTCTCACTCATTCTGGGTGTGAGAAGACTACTTTAGAATTTAGAAACCTACACTTGCCCCTTTCTTGCCCTGGCAATACTGGGTAATTATGAAGCAATCAAAAGACCAAAAACTGAAAGTCCTAGTGCAAAGAAACAGTAGTAGAGAGAGGGTATGTATCCAATAAGCACGTGTTCCTAGAGCCATTCAGGGTAGTTAGAGATCTTCCCTTGTGGATGCATGTGGATGCATCCTCTCTCTCTCTCTCTCTCTCTCTCTCTCTCTCTCTCTCTGTGTGTGTGTGTGTGTGTGCATGCACATGCAATGATACACACACACACACACACACGACACTCATCTGCTTGTGATCTTTAAGTCTGAGAGCAATGGCTGCATCCCAAGCTAATTAAATATGAATGGCTGGTTTCAACCAGTCATCACTAGTTTTTTTTAGGCTTACCAAGTGACTAAGCTTAAAGAGTGATCCAAGTTCAAGAGTTGTCATAAGAACGAACATTGACAAATGATACTCTCATCCTACATTTGGCATTTGACGTTAGTAATGTATGAAAGTCTGTCTGTGTGCAAAGTATTATATGTTTGTACAGAATGGTTACTAGTTATACGCTCCAATATTGAAAGGATTACTTTCCCTGATATTACAAGCTTCAAGAAATTGTAGAGTCTAATATTTTTGGTTCAGGCAGAGACTGGAGAAGGGTCCCTGTGTTTTATGTCAGCCAAGCTTGCTAATCAACACATGGGTTCAATGCTGGGACACTTCATATAGCTCTGCTCCTCTGCTGACCTGACCTGAAATGATCTTTACCCTGAACATTGTCCTGTCTTTCATCTTCTCTACTCTTGGGAAATATATGGATACATAGTTGCTGTTCTGAGATATTAGTGTGACTTTAGTATTTAGGAACAGATCTTTGACAGAGGCTGTAGATCTGCAAAATTGATGTTTGGTCTTGTTTGTTGGAAACTCTTCACATTCACTTTGCATTTTTATTTTATTTTTTTACCTTTTTCAATATTTTTAATTAGGTATTTTCTTCATTTACATTTCCAATGCTATCCCAAAAGTCCCCCATGCCCTCTCCCCCACACTCCCCTACCCACCCACTCCCACTTCTTGGCCCTGGCGTTCGAGTCATGCCTTTGGTCTTGAATTCACTTTTTTTTCATCATAGGGTAGCTTGATTACATTATCACTAAAACATATGTTAATCTAGCTGTTCAGTTCCCAGTTGTTTTGCTGGGTAAGGATAATTTGTTTCTGTCTTCCCCTGGTGTCTTTTGTCATCTGTCTAAGCAGTATGAATCACACATAAAATTGTAGCCACTGCTTTCACCTCCAATGTGCTACTTTAATCCTGTTAATGATATCTTGCTTGCCATTCTGAGCCTCTCCTTAATTATTTATTTGGATTAATCACTTCATTTTAGTGAACACTTGAAGTCAATTCAAGGGTGGAGAAAAAACAGTTTATTGATTAGTACCAGTACTCAATGTATCTTTCCAGTTTATTTAACTTAAGGATTCTCAGGCCTTGAATAATGTTGCCCTACTTTACAAAGTCCAAGTCAAATAATGGTGACATTCATCGTGATATTTTCATAGTTACTATATGCTGCATAATACACTTGGTAAAAGTATTGCTTATTAGCCTTTGGCTTTTAATTTTTTCAAAAATATTGTACTGAAGATTGAACTTAGAACCTTATATATGTTAAGCAAGCATTATACCACCAAGCTATATCCCCAACCTTAACATTGACTTTTACAGACCAATCATCTTATAGGGTTTCTGCTATTTCATTTCTATTTTACAAATGGGAGAAGATCCTCAAATAATTTGCCCTAGTTTATTTAGTATGCAATCCACAGTTAAAATTTGCACTAAATGCTTAACTATTATACAAAGTCATGTGAACTGAAAGTATCTATCAGTTCTCAATGGTTGAAACAGATAATTGGGAACAGAAATATGCGCGTGCGTACTCTCTCTCTCTCACATGTGGTACAATATCCTATTGCTTAATGGGCATTAAACTGATAAAATAAAGCAAGTGTTATGCACTCAAAAATACATGTTTGCATTCATAAAGGAAAAGCAGAGGAAGCTTGGAAACAGTTTGGAAGTAAATACTTGAGGGGTATATAAATGTTTCGATACCCAAGTTAGATACAAGGTGCTGTGCTAGTCTAACCATGTCCTAACCTGAGTCTGCTTGTTAGAGCTATGTGAGTGGTGGGGATGTTTATATTTGTATAACATGGAATCCTGGGGAGCACTTGGGATGAAGACATAGCAAATGCATAATTGAAGCTTTAATTTTTATTATATAAACTAATTTAAACTCAACTAGCAATATGTGAAGAAACAGTTGCTTTATTATACAGTGCAGAGTGCCCTCCCCCAGGAATTAAAAGAATAAACATGAAGTTTGGAATCAGAAACATGAAAGTTCAATTCCTGATAATATCAATATGGGTACACAACTGAGTTTTCTCTTTCTAAATGCAAAGAGTATGTCATATCTTCTCCTTTATTTGGTAGCTTATTTTAGGATTGATAGGACATATGTGAGTAGGTACTTCTGGATATTTTTAGGATTAATGAGACAATCTGTGAGAAGCATCTAGCAGAGTACCTGCTTTAAGTGATGATCTGTTGATGAGATCATGGTTATGATGATGGTGATACTGACTTGGCAAATGGGATGCAAGGAAGACTTCATTTCCACATTAGTGTTGCATGTGCCCCTACCTGTCTACTCACTACTGTAGTATCACTTCAGACTGTTACTAAAGCCACAGGTGTAGACTACCATCTATGAACATGAGATAATGGCTTATGCATGTGTATGTGTGCATATGATCATTGTGGACAGAACTTAAGTATTAAGCTTAGATTACTAACAATAAAATAGAAAAACAAAGAAAGAAGAATTTGATAAATACTGCCCAGAATTTACACCCCAAATCTTACTTTCTTTTTCTGACTACTTCTTCTTATACATAAATTCTACATTAGTGATATGAAAAACAAGTATAATAATTTCAACACTTTATTGTGAAACTTCATTACAATATTTTCTTATCAAATAAGCCAATAATATGTCAGATTCACTGTTTGGCACAAATGAAAGTTCCAGATGCAACCATTGCCTTCTTCTTTTGCACTCCTGTGAGCAGCATTTCTAACAGAGCAGCATATGTTTTGTTTAATTGTACAGTTGGAAATTTTCAGACCAAGTCCTTGAAATGGGTGCAACAGTAGTGAGTTATAGACAAACTCTGTGCTCTTTGTTGGTAAAAATGGAAGAAATAATCCTGACAGAAAACATACCAACTACCCTATCAATATCCATCTTCCATTTTGGGGCTGATTCCATGGAAGCAATGGTATCTAATCGTGGGCTTAAAGGCTATACTGTTCACTCCATGAAGAACAAAACAGGATGTAGAATATCACAAATCTGTCTCGCTGGGAGCAAGGGATTTATGAGGAGTTATTTAGAAAGGAAAGCACACACGAGATGAGAGTGTTAGTGCTACCCTGGAATGACCAAGCCCTAGGAGTGAGGGCAGAGGCTTATGGATACATTAAAACCCACTAGTCCTGGGGTATTTGGAGACACAGCGTATGCAAAGGACAACGTGGGCTTCTAATTGGATACTCAGAGAAAAGACCCTGAGAAGGAAGTGCCTATGAGTGATGAATGTACTGATAAAGGAGGTGACTCTCTTCCTTCAGATGGGGAGGAGAAGCCTTTTGTGGCCAATTTCCTTCTTAAATCAACTTGACACCAAAAGTAGTATTTCACAGTAATAAAACAAGAGTGATTAAATGAAAGAATAATAAAGCCGATAGATTGAGATATTATGTGGAATGTTTATAAACTTCAGGTAGACTGTTAAGTATAGAACTTTGAGCCAGTAGAAGTAGTGTCTCGTTAGCTGGAGATCGTATCGCAAAGCTATTCCTCATTTATCCACTTTTAATTCTTCCATTCATTCATTCCAAGGCACTATTCTAGGAAAAGAGATAGTAGAAAATACAATTGTTAAAATCCTTTTCTCATCTGTAGCTTTCATTACAGTGTGGCAAACAGTAAATGAATTAAAAAGATTCCAAAAGTAATGTATGTTGTAGGTGGTCACAGACAAAACATAAAGGTTACATGGCAAGGAGAATAGACTGTTGCTCTAAGGTGAGCTACACTTCAAATAGGGTGGGCAGAAGGTGCCTGCAGATGCCAAGGATCTTGGTTTTGTCATAGAAAACACAAAACAAAGAACACTGGTGCTGAGTTGGAAGGAGAAGGAGAGAGCAGATGAGATCATTTATCAATATGCAGGGTCTAAGAAGGTATCAGGGTTTCACAAAAGCCAATGAGAAGACCTCATGTCCTCTGGGGGATAGAATCCAAATATCTTTTTGTCAGCCCATGTGAATAAGTAGGAGCCTCTTTTCCATTATTAATCTGTGATTAGTTCAAATACAATCCCCCAAATCAAATGCTGTACTTTACTCATGGCAGTTACCCTCCCACACATGTTACTTTTCCTTCTAACATATGATGATGTGACTTAATGCCATTCCTCTCAGCTCTGGGGCTTGAGTTGGAGGCTCCTGTGCCCTCTGAGTTGGCTTGCAGATGGTGGTTTTCCTGCTAACTTCTGTATTATATGAAAAGGAGGAGAGCTCTGCTGTCTTCCTTCTCCTTTAAGGATGCCAGTTCTTTCAGATTGGAATCCCACCTGTGATCTCATTTAATCTTACTTTCCATATTAAAGTCTGTCTTCATAGATAGCCATATTGAGGGCAGTCTTCCACATATGGATACTGGGTAGACTCAGTACAGTCTATGACAAAGTGTGATCAAAATTTGTAGCATAAAAGCATCTGAGTTGTGCTGATAAAGACCTTGGAGACTTGTTACTTTCCAGGGAGGAAATGGCATAATAAGAGGAGGGTTGGAAACAACAAGAGGCAGATGCAGTGGGGAGGGTAGGAAAAAAGAGAAGAGAAATAGTATCCATACTGTTTTAGCCATTTGCTTCTTTTGTCCTTGTTCTGGAGAATATGGCCTCTGCACTTCCAATGGGAATCACGGAAGAGTCTGAGTTTAGCTGCAAGCAGTAACTGGATCTTTTTGTCAAGACTTGCATTTCATCATGATATAAGAAAATCAAACAATAGCATCTGCTTTCTGAGAAGCAGGAAGATATGTAGCAGAGGGGCCAATCTTCTGGGTTTTAGAGAATTTTTTCAGATGATGGTTCTCATCAGTAGGACATAGACAGAGGTGTACACTGTTAGAAATATTTCCTGAAGATCTGCTCCAGTCCAGTGTCTACTGTCTCATCTGTTTAGCTGTGTAGTTGAGAGTCAGGAGCAAACCAGGGGTCTTACATTCATGATGTTTGTATCCTCTGAAAGTTATGGAAAGTCAGATTGCCGAAGTCAGAACCTCAGACAAAGGGAGATTTATTTCTTATTGATGCAGACAGGTAGATGGAAAAGAGAAGGCGCAACAAGGAATGGTGAGGTCTTGAGTTATAAAAAAGCAGTATCTTCAAAGGAGAAAGTCTTGCTTATGTAGTTGCAGATAGAATTGTGCAGTAATGGCTATCTATGTGTGCATATCCTTCTAATCCAGCAGCTTTATCTCAGGCCATTCAGGGATGTTTATCCTCTTGTGCAAACTTAAAATTCTCCCTCAATGGAATGATTCTGTTTTCTTGTTTACTACACACCTGACCTATGAAACAAAACTCATGGTCCATCCTAGCTCCCCTTACCTAAAACAAATGGTTGGTGTGAGATCTAAGATTTCTTGAAGAGCCGATTTTGCATTTTAAAGGTTTCCAGCCATCTGTCAGTGCCCCTAAACTACCTATTTCTAAGAGATAAAGCCAGGCCTGGATGATAAGATAGCATTTTCATTCTTCCCAAGACTTCCTCTTCTTCTTGGCACAGTAGCCAAATCCTCTTAAAAAGAACTCAGCTTGGTGTTGGCTCAGATGATGTCCTGAAGTGTAGCTTACCACCCACAGTGTTGGAGCTGAAAATGTTTTTGCTAAGTGAATATCACATTAATGAGCTTTTAGTCTCTAGGTGACACATTGTGACTAAACTCCTATGTACCTTTAGTGACAGTGAATCTTCAACTCTGGAGTCATGTTAATCCAATATTGCTTGTTTTTCACGTTAGAAAATCATATGCTTCCTATTAATGCAGGTGACCTCTAAAATGTCAAGCTATGACGCTGCTTATTCATTGATTAGTTTGTTCTCTTGACAATACTTGGAACTTAGATTGGATGAGCATCATACAATTTCTTGAACGTTTGTAACTGAAAGAAGAAAATAACATAATATGTTCATATATTGCTTCATCGTAGTGATCCCAAATTTTGCCACAGAATCACTTTGTCACTTTTAGTGATTCAGGACCAGCTGGTAGAAAGAATGGACTGCCCTTAGCAACTGCTGTGTGAACCACAATTATCCTTCTACCAGATTCATTTGCGGCTCCTCAGACAAGTCTGTTATGAAGGGTAGAGTGTGATGGCTGTGAGAGCTATGGATGATGGCCAAATGAGTTGCTGCTCCCTGGTTTAGCGTGGGCGAAAGAAAGATGATGGCAGAATCATTTTCAGTGCTGCTAAGTGTGATTAATGTACACCTTCCTAATGAGATTAAGGGGAAAACAGTTTTCAGCTTAATACCAGCTCTCTTTCACACTGCAAGTTAAATGACCTGTCCTGCATAAGCTTTGAAGATGGGAACAACTAGGTTCTGCCTCTGATGAAAATTCTTCCTACTAAGGCTATCCTTCAAAATATAATTAATGTCATTGATATGTATGTTTGTATATCTTAGCTCACATTGCTCCATAAAGATTTATTTTATAAAAGAAATAATTCACTCCTTTTGTGTGTATGTGTGTATTTTTTTTAAAGATTTATTTATTTTATGCATATGAGTACATCACCATTGCTCCTTTCAGACACACCAGAAGAGGGCATCAGACCCCATTACAGATGGTTGTTAGCCACCATGTGGTTGCTGGGAATTGAACTCAGGACCTCTGGAAGAGCAGCTGGTGCTCTTAACCGCTGAACCATCTCTTCAGCCCCATGTGTGTATTCTTATGCATGAATACATGTGTGTTTGTGGATATATGTGCATGTGTGAGTACCAGAAATTGACTTCTAGTGTCTTCTTCAGTTGCTATACACATTCTGATTTTGAAATGGGGTTCTCTCTAAAATTGTAGCATATATATTTGGCTGGGCCAGCTGGTCAGTGAGTTTTAGGGGCCTACCTGCCCCTGCTCCTTCAGCACTAGTTACAGATGTATCACACTTCCTGGCTCTTATGCCATTTTTGGGAACCCAATCTCAGTATTCATGTTTGTTTAGAAGATACTTATCAACTAAGCCATCTTTACACCATTTCAGTTCTTTTTATCGATGAGAGATAGATTACAGAACTCAATGCAGCCTAATTTTTTTTTAAAAAGTTACTCTTAAAATATCTGAACCATGGTTCCAAGGCTAGACACTGTCAAGATTTCAGAAAAAAATATTATTAAGCAAATTGATTTTTAATAGCTACCACCACTCATACAAATGTACTTTGTCTCATTCATTTGTTTTCTGTAATACAGTATATTGGATATAGGGACAGTTACCCCTGGTACATGAGTCATCATTCTTTGGAGGGCCTGACACAAATCTTGTATATTATTTGCACCCCATATGAGTATTTGTTGACCTGAAGAATGAAACAAAGAACTAAATAACTGTAACTTGTTTGTACAAGTGTTTTTAAAACAGCTGACCAAATGGTTTTGAACATGTGCACTGCCATGTCTCTAGAGAGATTAGTTTCTTTCCTTTAAGCAGATGAAGGTATGAGAAATCAGTCCTTGCATTGAGCTGAAATATGTTCATATGTGGATTTTACTATTCAAAGGTAAAATACTGTATTGTGTTGACTGCAATGATGGTCATTTTGGGATTATTGCTTTATAATTTGCATCTAATTAATAAATCGTTTGTCGTTTATCCTATAACTCAAGTACTATCCACAAAAGCTTGAACAAATGATAATCACAACTGGACAAACTGTTTTAAGAAAGGAGTTTTGAAAAAAATGGGGTCATAAAAGTTGAGGGTATCTTATCTGTTTGTAATTAAAATGAAGTTGTCTTAAATCTCTATTTCCTAAGATTTTCTTACCTCTTTACTAAAAACCTTATTCTATTACCAAGATTATACTTCAAATCTCACAATACCATTTTATTACCTAGAAAAAAGTTGTCTTCATTCTTATTGTTCCACTGTTTTATATGTGATCTAAATCATAGTATGTGTGCTCATATACAGTCTCTCTCTCTCTCTCTCTCTCTCACACACACACACACACACACACACGTATACTAACTGTTATTTTATTTACTTATTTATATTTATTTTTAGATAAATAAAATATTTTAAAATAAAATTTGAAAATCTTATACATGGTGAGTTTAATTTTCGGACAACTTAAGACAAGTTAAGAGTTATCTGAAAAGAGGAAAACTCAACTGAGAAAATGCTACTAAGACTTTCCTGTAGGCAAGTCTGTAGAACATTTTCTTGCTCAATGATGGATGTGGGAGCCCATTGTTGGCAGTGCTACTCCTGGGTAGGTAGTCCTGGCAAAAATGTAGTTGAAAATGAGGCAGAGGAACAAGCCAATGAGTAGTGTTCCTCCATGATCTTTGCTTTAGTCCTGGTCTGCAGATTTCTGCCCTACTTGAATTCCTGTCTTGGCTTCCTTTCCTAACAGACCGTGGTTGAGACATATAAATCAAGTAAACCCTCTCCTTTCCAGGCTGCATTTGGCCATGGTCTTAAATCACAGCAATAGAAAGTAAAGTAAGACATATGGATTCAATATATTTTGATCATAGTCACTCATTCTTCCCCCATGTCTCATAAATGCAACCCCTACTTCATGTTATGAAGACAAATGTTATTTAAAATGCAAAATTCTGTAATCAGCATTATTTTACTATTATTTCTATTTCATTTATTTGGTATTTTTCATTACAATTATAGTTGGCATGTGTGTCTATACATGTCAATATTCATATGTGTAGAACTAAAGCACTACATATGAAAGCATTGTTGAATGAGTACTTATGATACACATATATGTATACCTTGGTGAATACATGCATATATTTGATGTGTATATCAAAACATGCATAATTCTGCACATATGAATCAAAGTTGATATGCCACATTTTAGTCTCAATCCTATGGGTAAGACTGTAGAAAAGACCCATGATTCTACCCTCATTATGCTTGTAATATGGATTGGAATAGAAAACAATTTTAAAAATTGAATATTTTCTGAGAATTATTGATGTCATAAGAAATTTTGAGGGAGAAATATGGTTATGGCAAAACAAACTCTTATGTCCTCCTTTTGTTCCTGTGGTATCTCAGTCAGGTTTTCATGAACAGACTATATAAAATGTAGCAATTACATGTTTGAAATTATGCTGAAGTTATCTTCTTTTTGTTACTGTTGTCTTGCTTTCATATTGGAACCACTAGAGAAGTTGTAATAAGTCTTAGAAAGAAACTTTTAATGGTGTAGAAATTCATTAAATTTAGCTGAAATATGCAAACTGAATATTAGTTGGTTCCATGCAGAAAGCTTCAATACTACTCTATGTAATTAAAAAGTGACTTCAAAAGTTATCAGATAAAAGAAAATAAATGGTACTTGATATTTATGCTCCTGTTCCCTGAACTAAAATTACTTTCTTGGTAGTTTGAAGTTTCTATTAATGTTTTTGATGATCATTAATATTCATTCACTTAATCAGCTGTTAAATACTTATCAAAGCATGCCTGCTTTTTATAGTTTAGATACCGTGCTGTTTCAAAGGAATGCTCTGGAAGAGATATGAGATGAAAATTAGCAACCAGTGTATTGTGAGTTCAAGGTCAGTAGACAAACTTCTGAGCACAGGTGTTGTTGGCTCTGGGAAGTGGCCAGATATTCACTTCCTTGCCATGCTCAGAGTCTACACCACTTAAAAATGGATGTTTGCTTAGTGCTTTTGAGTTTTTTCCCAAAGTTTTCATATTATTTTATTGCAAATAAAATATACATCTTAAATTATGTACACATTTCCATTTAAAGACTTATTTTTATTTCAAGTTTATTGTTGGAAGAAAATATTTGAAGTAATGTTAATTTTTAATGATACAAATAGCATTTGAGTCCTTTAAAGACATAATAGTATATAGGTGCATAAAATTACCTTAGTAATTGTTTTACTTAATTTATCTTTTATGAATATGCACTACATTATCTGACATGTAGTTTGCTTGTTCATTGCAAGCTAATAGAAAAAGGAAGTCCAGACATATGTTGTTTAATTAGTACGTCAATTAATTTTAGCAGATTCAAAATATATCTTAACAGATATCTTTGGAATTAGGTATGCATGGATGCAGGCAATGATTGCATATTATTGTTTCTTCCTACAATGAGAATTCCACAGATCATAAGGAGCAAGCCAATTCCAGGCTTGGTGAACAGTATTTCTGTTGGCAGTCTTTTCAGTCCCTAGTACTTAAGATAATAGTGAGAAAAGAAAGGCAGTTGAACAAAATAAGTCTTGTCTGAACATGGGCTTACAACACAAATTTAGCACATAAAAAATAAATTTGAATCTTAACTTTGCAACTTATGTTTTCTAAAACTCTGTTTGATTTAGTAAAAGGACTTACACACATTGTAAGTCAAAATGATAGCATTTTAGAAGCATTAGGAAGATTATACTAATCTGTGGAAATCTAGGAGCAGTCAGCCTTCACTGTTAACATTATATATTTTATTGCCCAGTTATTTAAGTGCATGTCATGTAACTGATCTAGGATTATTTGGAATAAAAAAACCCACAAAAAACAAAGAAACTCCAGTTGAATGCAAAACCAACAACACATAATTGTTTGTCATTTCTCAGTGGTCAGGTGTCGAAATCAATGTGTAGCTGATCTAGTACACAACCACCACTTCTTGTATTTTCTTAGACACATATTTTGTCAGAAATACATTTCTAGTTACAAGAATGCATCTTCTGAAAGTTGACTAGCACAATAATATATTATTTTTGTGCCAATACTTTTGTAGTCAAATTTCAAAATCTTGGGCAATGCAAGAATGGTGATTCCTTAACACTTATCTGCCTATCTCTGTCAGGACTCTGCCACAATCTATCCCTCTAAAGAGATATTGGTTTTCATTTTTTTTTAATTTTTAATATTTTTATTACATATTTTCCTCAATTACATTTCCAATGCTATCCCAAAAGTCCCCCATAGCGCCCCCTACTTCCCTACCCACCCATTCCCATTCTTTTGGCCCTGGCATTCCCCTATATTGGGGCATATAAAGTTTGCAAGTCCAATGGGCCTCTCTTTCCATTGATGGCCGACTAGGTCATCTTTCGATACATATGCAGCTAGAGACAAGAGCTCCGGGGTTCTGGTTAGTACATCATGTTGTTCCAACAATAAGGTTGCAGATCCCTTTAGCTCCTTGGGTACTTTCTCTAGCTTCTCCATTGGGAGCCCTGTGATACATCCAATAGCTGACTGTGATCATCCACTCCTGTGTTTGCTAGGCCCCGGCATCATCTCACAAGAGACAGCTATATTTGGGTCCTTTCAGCAAAATCTTGCTAGTGTATGCAATGGTGTCAGCGTTTAGAAGCTGATCATGGGATGGATCCCTGGATACGGCAGTCTCTAAATGGTCCATCCTTTCATCACAGCTATGAACTTTGTCTCTGTAACTCCTTCCCTGGGTGTTTTGTTCCCAATTCTAAGAAGGTGCACAGTGTCCACACTTTGGTCTTCATTCTTCTTGAGTTTCATGCGTTTAGCAAATTGTATCTCATATCTTGGGTATCCTAAGTTTTGGGCTAATATCCACTTATCAGTGAATACATATTGTGTGAGTTCTTTTGTGATTGTGTTACTTCACTCAAGATGATGCCCTCCAGGTCCATCCATTTGGCTAGGAATTTCATAAATTCATTCTTTTTAATAGCTGAGTAGTACTCCATTGTGTAAATGTACCATAATTTCTGTATCCATTCCTCTGTTGAGGGACATCTGGGTTCTTTCCAGCTTCTGGCTATTATAAATAGGGCTGCTATGAACATAGTGGAGCATGTGTCCTTTTTACCGGTTGGGACATCTTCTGGATATATGCCCAGGATGTTGAACAAAACCATACTATACCTAAAAAGGGAAGTAGACACAATAAAGAAAACCCAAAATGAGGCAACACTGGAGATAGAAACCCTAGGAAAGAAATCTGGAACCATAGATACGAGCATCAGCAACAGAATACAAGAGATGGAAGAGAGAATCTCAGGTGCAGAAGATTCCATAGAGAACATCGGCACAACAATCAAGGTTTTCATTTTTTTTTACACATGGAAAAGTCAGCTTCATCTTTGCTGGTATCCATTACTGCTATTGGGATGGTTCTAACAAAGTTGCTAAGATTTTCTTTCTTTCTAAAACAAAACAAAGCAAAAAACCAAACAAAAACAAAACAAAACAAAAAACAAAAAGCAAAATTCACCATCACCACCACCACCACCACCACCACCACCACCAACAACAACAACAACAACAACAACAAAGCAAAAATATAAAAAACCCAAACCAAAACAACAAAACAAAGTTTCACGTAATAATTTCTTTTCAACCTTGGGACACCATTCCCAATAAAGCAGACTTTAAATTGTTCTAGGATTTCTTAAGTTTTCTGTGAAGACTTTTGTATTTTCCTCAGAAATTTGAGAAATATTCATGTCTGAGCTTTTATTTTTATTTGTTGTTAAATAAACATTAAATTCATTAAGGTTTTTAATTAGAAGTTAAAAATACATACAAACACTAAATTTTGATCATATATATTACCGACCATCCAACTGAAAGAGTGTCGTGTTCACATTAGGCATTGTGGACACAATATTTAGAAAGGAGGAGGAAGATTCTGTTGGTTTTCCTATGAAGTTCCTATCCTCTTCAGGGCCCTCAATCCTTCCTCCTATTCTCCCATAAGAGCCCCCAAGCTTCACCCACTGTTCGTCTGTGGGTGTCTGCATCTATCTGACTCAGCTGCTGGGTGGAGCCTCTCAGAGGACAGCCATGCTGGGCTTCCTTCTGTCTACAAACATACAGAGTATCATTAATAGTGTTAAGGATTGGTACTTGCCAGTGGGATGGGTCTCAATTTGGATTGGTTTTTGGTTGGCTAACAGTCTCTGTTCTATCCCCCTGTACCTACATTTCGTGTAGACAAGATACATTTTGGGTTGAAAATTTTGTGGATAGGTTAGTCTCTATTGTTCCACAGGGATTCCCTCCTGGCTACAGGTGGCAGCTTCTTGGGGTTCTATATCCCCAATGTTGTGAGTCACAGCTAAGATTACCCCCATTGATTCTTGGACTCATCCCTTATCCCAGGTCTTTGTTCTGGTGATGCCTCTCACCTCCCTACCCCTATCAGTTGCAGATTTCCTAACCCAGACCCTTGATGTTCTCAGAGACTAAACCACCAATTAAAGAAAATACAGGGGCTAGACTTAGGCATATGTAGCAGGTGTGCAGCTTGGTCTTCGTGTTGGTTCTCAAGAGCTGGAGCAGAGGCTATCCCAAAAGCTGTTTCTTGTAGGTCAAACATGTTCTTCTAGCTGGGCTGCCTTGTCTGGCCTCAGTGGCAATGGAAGCATTTAGCCTCACAGAGACTTGATGTACCAGGGTTAGGAAATACAATCTCAGAAGAGAAAGGGTTAGAGGATGGGGGAATGATTGTGGTAGGGGTTACCAGAATGGAGCAGTGAGTAGCATGTAAAGGAAACAAGTAAAAATAATAAATAAATAAAATTAAAAGAAAAGAAAGGAGAAAGTGTGGGGCAGGGAGCATGGGAAAAAGAGGGAGTGGGAGAAAACCCACATTTCACCAGAGTTCCCATGCTCTGGACAGGTACATGCAGAAGGACTGCTGCATGCTTTCCATGTACCCTGGGTAGGTGTTTTTCTGTGGGAAGCCACGAAATCCAAGCTCAGTAGGTGGTAAACAAGGGGCAGTCCTAGGTACCAGGTTCTCAGCATCGGGCACCCCAGACACTGCTGGACACCGCAGAAGAGCTGAGAACAGAATGGGGGTCCCTAGGGGCAGCTCCGTCAGCCCTGGGCTGAAGGGAGGAGAGGGCAGGGGAGAGGGAGGCACTGGGTGGTTCCCATGAGGGCAAGAGTCCTTGGTCCGGCATAGTGGGTCTTGATGAGCAGAAAGAGTCTATGGTTTTAGAGCTTTATTGTAGTAAGGCAGGGAGAAAGAGAGAAGGTAGAAAGAGGGAGAGAGGCCGGCCATGGCCATGTGGAGAGGGGCAGAAGGGAGAGAAAGAAGGAGGGCTAGAGATGAGAGTAAGAAAAGTGAGAGCTTAGAGAGAGAGCAAGGAGGGGCCAAGCAGCCCATTTTATAGTGGGCTAGGCTATTAGGAAACTGAGGGAGGAGCATACCTGGTTATACTCAGGTAACTGTGGGGGTGGAGTCCAGCCAGAATGCCAGAAGATTGGGACATTGTCTACATGACTGATAGTCACACACCTCCCCTGCCTGGGCTGTGGGGGTGGTAACTTCGACAGGAGCCAGGGGTCCAGGAGACATGATCGAACACCTTCCATCCCATGTAGGTGTAAATCAACACTCATTGAGTCCCCTAGGGTTCAAGACCTATGCTCAACTGGAGACTAGGCTGTCTGTGCTCAGCCCACTCTCCCACAGAAGAGATTTGGTAGCATTCACTTGGATGCTCCCATCCCAAAGCTGAACTTCAATAACAGAGTAGAGGATGTTGCATATTGAGAAGAGTGTTTTCCTACCATGAATGAGATTCCCAGTTAAATCCTCAATGCTGCATACATCAAGTTTTGTAGCTTATTATCTCAGTTTAAAACAGAAGAAACTTCCCTGAGGTCAGGGATGGTGATTCCACCAGAAGCTCTTTTATTGTTGAGAATAGTTTTCACTATCCTAGGTTTTTTGTTATTCCAGATGAATTTGCAAATTGCTCTTTCTAACTCTGTAAAGAACTGAGTTGGAATTTTGATGGGGATTGCATTGAATCGGTAGATTGCTTTTGGCAAGATGACCAGTTTTATTATATTAATCCTGCCAATCTATGAACATGGGATATCCTTCCATCTTCTGAGATCTTCAATTTCTTTCTTCAGAGACTTGAACTTCTTATCATACAGATCTTTCACTTGCTTAGTTAGAGTCACACCAAAGTATTTTATATAATTTGTGACTATTGTGAAGGGTATTGTTCCATAATTTTTTTCTCAACCTGTTTATCCTTTGTGTAGAGGAAGGCCACTGATTTGTTTGAGCTAATTTTATATCCAGCTACTTCACTGAAGTTGTTGATCAGGTTTAGGAGTTCTCTAGTGGAATTTTTGGTGTCACTTAATTATACTCTCATATCATCTACAAATAGTGATATTTTGACTTCTTCCTTTCCAATTTGTATCACCATCCCTGACCTCAAGCTGTACTACAGACCAATTGTGATAAAAACTGCATGGTATGGGTTCAGTAACAGGCAGGTAGATCAATGGAATATGATTGGAGACCCAGAAATGAACCCGCTCACCTATAGTCACTTGATCTTTGATAAAGAAGCTAAAACCATCGAGCAGAAAAAAGACAACATTTTCAACAAATTGTACTGGTTCAACTGGTAGTTAGCATGGAGAAGAATGAAAATTGATCCAATCAATTTCAGTGACTTAATCTTTTCAGCTACTCTCTACTTTCTAATATTTCTAAATCCTCCCCAAATACTTAGCCCCAAATAATCAGTCATGAGTCTGAGGAGGACATGCCGTGCCATATTTAATGCAAATGCTCATGATTAGTGATAATAAAATTAAACCTTCAAGTATGTTTTAGAAACTTTAATCAACATTGTTAATCTGTGAAGTAATTCCCATGTAACCCGGAAGAGTTGGAAAATGCTCTGACTCTACCACACATTTTATGATGACATTCCATCTGTCCTCACAATATGGTGAGGCCCTACATTTCCAAGAATGATTGGAATTAGTGTTGTAACTTTGACAATAAAATGCTACCTGACAAAGACATCTTATTTGGAAATTTTAGCTTAAGTGTTTAGCTTCTTTTTAAATAGTTTGGAAGTCCTAAGGGAGTCAAGATTTGAGAAAATTCTCTAGTATTCATTTGATATGCTAAAATTTAGACTTTTTGGAGCATGAGTATATGTAAATTTTCTTAAAATTTTATCCAGAGCCAGTTTTTCCTGATCACTTAAAATTTAAAAAAAAAATCTGTACCACAAGTACAGATACACCCCCCCACACACAGACACATACACACACAGAGACACACACAGAGACACACACAGAGACACACCCACACACACCCACCCCACCCACACACACGTACTCACACGTTCATGCATGTGTGTGTGTGTGTGTGTGTGTGTGTGTGCATGTTCATGTTTGTATGGGTGCAGGTGATATTCATGTCATAGAGAGATCAGAAGGTGTTTTGAGGTGTCAAGCTGAAGCATGTAATTTATCTGCATAGACACAGATATTTTATTGTTCTCTAAGTCACCAATTAGGCTAAACCTTGTGGCCAGCAAACCACAGGGTTCCTCCTGTCTCTGACACCCAACAATTACAAACATGTCTGGCATTTCACATTAGTTCTGGGAATTAAAACCAGGCACTAATGCTCACAAGGCAAACACTTTACTATCTCATCTATCTCCTTAGCCAACACTTGATTTTTTTCCAGAACTGTAAACTTGTAAAGACTAATTGTCACCTGTACCATGAACAAGAACAGTAAGATGATTGTAAGATATTCAGAGATTATTTAATCCCTCAGGACTTTCATTCATCCATACAAAACCACTTTCTTATGTGATTTTTTTTAATCCAAATCACTTGTTCATAATCAACCTACTCAAAGTGCAAGTGAATATTTTTCACTTGGGTTTCAGAATTTATAAGCTAGATGTTACAGGTGATTTAATATGTATTGATATAGGGTTTCAAAAGATTTTCCTCATGGTTAAATCTTCACTTTAGGATTTTTGTATTTGATTTTGCACTTGTCCCATTAATTATTTCTTTTTTTCTTTAAATATCCAGGGAAAGTTGGTGGTCCTTAGTCTAAAATTATTTTCTGGCAAATGACCAGAAGAACAGATTATATTTTTTCTTCAAGAAGAGTATCATCTGCATATCCTCCCCAAAGTCAGGATTCTTGTCAGGAAAAAAAAAAAAAGATTGCTTTTTCAAATTCTAGAGACATTAGGAAGCAGAAAAAAATTGAGTCAATATCTAGACTTTTAAGAATAAATTATTTCAGCTAGAGTATTTAACATCACTTCTAAGCAGATAAAAATCTAAAGTAACTAACCATACAACCATGGACTTTCCTGAAAATTATGCTAGAAAGAAGTAAAATTGAAAGAGACTGTTAATACTGAGAGCTATGCCAGAAGAGAGGTCATGGATGGTATGATTTAATCCAAACTATACAATTTGAGATAATTCAGTTTGTCTCCCTGTCTAAATGCTACTTTGTCTTTCACAACTCACAAGGTTAACAATTAGCTGTGATAGTGAATGCCATGGCCCTAGTAGGTACTATGTCAATCTCAATGTCTTCCTTTATTAGTGTCATTGTTTTAAGCCTGTATTTGCTTCACATAAACTTTTGAATAAATTGATAAAAATGATTCATTATTTTAGTATGTTTATTCCACTGGCCAAATAATGTCTTGAACCCAATAAATAATTGGGTTCAACTGGATTACTTTATTGTAATCTTAATCTGATAATTGTTCCACATAAAATATAGAGGAGACATGTTATTTGTAAATACTCAAGAAGCCAATGACATTTGCATATTTAATTTTAACCACTTGCAATTTCAAACTGTACTTTTAAAAATAAGTATGTTTTACCTGGTGTATCAGATATTTAAAATGTATATATGTTTTAAATACACAGATATTCCTTGTTTATCTTCTTTTAAGGAGGATATTTTTGTCTATCATGCCGACTATATTTTAAAATAAATTGTGTGGGGGAGAAGTAATGAGAACAAACTACAATGGCAAGTTTATATGAAAATATAGCAGTACCCATTTCATTGAATTTTAACCTAGAAATTGTTTGAGAATATAGTTTTTAAAGGGAGACATGGTAATAGTGTCTTACTGTTAATTTATCTTTGTACCAGCACTGTTAAGCTGGGACATGTGGGAAAACATAAAGTATTTTGTAAACTTAACTTGATACTCAGTGTTTTTCTTAGTTTAATAAATATAAGGACTTAGAGTTAACAATGTAATAACAGGATAATTTCCTTCATTCTGTGGTTTAGATTGCTGGGATATAATATTCTTATCAAACTATGTACTTACTGTACTTACTGAAACATGAATATAATCACTTCAGACTACCCCAAGCCTCATCTTGGTTGTCAGACATGAGCATTTAGTTCATTCTGTCCATTTGTCAAGACAAAATCCTGAAAAGAACTTTGTCCAAAAATCTTACACAATATTTATAGCATAATGCACCTTTTTAGTGGAAGAAATGAATAAAATTAAAATAGTTTACATAAAATTTAGTTTTTATAAAAAGTTACTATTTCACAGTAAAATTCTGGATTTAGTTGTTAAACCTGATGATACATGGCAGTCTGGGATGTTTCTTTTTTGTGTAGTTGACAAGGATTGAGTAGATAGGTATGACAGTTTTTATGATGATGTTCCCCACAGCCTCAGGAATTCTGACATTTGGTTTCCAGCTTTGCTGGAGGAAGTAAATCACTTGGGGCAGAATTTGAGAGTGTGTAATCCTGCCCTACTTTCAGTTAACACTCTCTCTGATTTATGCTTATGACTGAGATGTAATAATCAGCTTTTTGATCCTGTTACCATGTCTCCCATCATGATGGACTCTATTCCTCTTTAACAATAAACAAAATAAACTTGTTTATAAGTCATTTTGCCTAGTTGTGTTTCATAGCAACAGAAAATACAAATTCTGTGGATGAAAGATTTTATTTTCCTCAGCCTATAGAACAGTATATTGTCACTAAATTTCCTACATCTGAGGTTGGAACAGTAATTCCAATTAAGCGAAATTATTAATTTTTAAACATACATATTTTCATGTAGAGTAAAAACTTCCCTATTCTTCCCCAGAGACAGAAAGTTGTCATGTATATTCCCATGAAATTACTGGCTCTTCCGGCTGGACCAGCACCGGGGTATCTAGGGCACAGGGTCGGCTGACACCCGCCAGCTACCCACGACCCCCGCCACAGGATTTTGAGACTGCTGGTGAGTGGAACACAGCTTCTGCTCCAGTCCAATCACGTGGGACCTGAGACTGCTTTGGTTGGGGAGGCAGAAATCCGGCCTGAGTAGGGCCACAAGCCTCTTCCGGTCAGAAAAGCACCAGGGTAGCTAGGGCGCAGGGTCGGCTGACACTCGCCAGCTACCCACAACACCCGCCACAGGATCTTAAGACTTCTGGTGAGTGGAACACAGCTTCTGCTCCAATCCAATTGCTCACGGGACTAGACTGCATTAGTTAGGGAAGCAGAAAACCGGCCTGAGTAGGGACACAGGCCTCTTCCGGCCGGACCAGCACCAGGGTAGCTAGAGCGCAGGGTCAGCTGACACCCACCAGCTACCAATGAACTCCTCCACAGGATTTTGAGAATGCTGGTGAGTGGAACACAGCCTCTGCTCCAATCTTTAAACAGTGACAACGACAAAAACTAACCCCAGAGATTACCAGATGGCGAAAGGTAAACGTAAAAATCTTACTAACAGTAAGCAAGACCACTCACCATCATCAGAACCCAGCACTCCCACTTCGCCCAGTCCAGGGCACCCCAACACACCGGAAAAGCTAGACACTGATCTAAAAGCATATCTCATGATGATGGTAGAGGACTTCAAGAAGGACTTTAATAACACACTTAAAGAAATACAAAGGAACACTGGTAAACAGGTAGAAGACATTAAAGAGGAAGCACGAAAATCCCTTAAAGAATTGCAGGAGAACACAGCTAAAGAGTTACAAATCCTTAAAGAAAAACAGGATAACATAATCAAACAGGTAGAAGTCCTTAATGAAAAACAGGAAAACACATCCAAACAGATGATGGAAATGAACAAAACCATACTAGACCTAAAAAGGGAAGTAGACACAATAAAGAAAACCCAAAATGAGGCAACACTGGAGATAGAAACCCTAGGAAAGAAATCTAGAACCATAGAAACGAGCATCAGCAACAGAATACAAGAGATGGAAGAGAGAATCTCAGGTGCAGAAGAGTCCATAGAGAACATCTGCACAACAATCAAGGAAAATGTAAAACGCAAAAAGATCCTAACTCAAAACATCCAAGAAATACAGGACACAATGAGAAGACCAAACCTACGGATAATAGGAGTGGATGACAATGAAGATTTTCAACTCAAAGGACCAGCAAACATCTTCAACAAAATTATAGAAAACTTCCCAAACCTAAAGAAAGAGATGCCCATGAACATACAAGAAGCCTACAGAACTCCAAATAGACTGGACCAGAAAAGAAATACCTCCCGACACATAATAATCAGAACAACAAATGCTCTAAATAAAGATAGAATACTAAAAGCAGTAAGAGAAAAAGGCCAAGTAACATATAAAGGCAAGCCTATCAGAATTACACCAGATTTTTCACCAGAGACTATGAAAGCCAGAAGATCCTGGACGGATGTTGTACAGACAGTAAAAGAACACAAATTCCAGCCCAGGCTACTATACCCAGCCAAACTCTCAATTAACATAGATGGAGAAACCAAAGTATTCCACGACAAAACCAAATTCACAAATTATCTCTCCACAAATCCAGCCCTTCAAAGGATAATAACAGAAAAAAAAAACAATACAAGGACAGGAACCACACCCTAGAAACAACAAGAAGGTAATCCCTCAACAAACCAAAAAGAAGACAGCCACAAGAACAGAATGCCAACTTTAACAACAAAAATAACAGGAAACAACAATTACTTTTCCTTAATATCTCTTAATATCAATGGACTCAACTCCCTGATAAAAAGACATAGACTAACAAACTGGCTACACAAACAAGACCCAACATTTTGCTGCTTACAGGAAACTCATCTCAGAGAAAAAGATAGACACTACCTCAGAATGAAAGGCTGGAAAACAATTTTCCAAGCAAATGGTATGAAGAAACAAGCTGGAGTAGCCATTCCAATATCTGGTAAGATTGACTTCCAACCCAAAGTCATTAAAAAAGACAGGGAGGGACACTTCATACTCATCAAAGGTAAAATCCTCCAAGAGGAACTATCAATCCTGAATATCTATGCTCCAAATACAAAGGCAGCCACATTCATTAAAGAAACTTTAGTAAATCTCAAAGCACACATTGCACCTCATACAATAATAGTGGGAGACTTCAACACACCACTTTCACCAATGGACAGATCATGGAAACAGAAACTAAACAGGGACACAGTGAAACTAACAGAAGTTATGAATCAAATGGATCTGGCAGATATCTACAGAACATTCTATCCTAAAATAAAAGGATATACCTTCTTCTCAGCACCTCATGGTACCTTCTCCAAAACTGACCACATAATTGGTCACAAAACAGGCCTCAACAGACACAAAAATATTGAAATAGTCCCATGCATCCTATCAGATCACCATGGACTAAGGCTGATCTTCAATAACAAAATAAATAATAGAAACCCAACCATCACGTGGAAACTGAACAACACTCTTCTCAATGATACCTTGGTCAAGGAAGGAATAAAGAAAGAAATTAAGGACTTTTTAGAGTTCAATGAAAATGAAGCCACAACATACCCAAACTTATGGGACGCAATGAAAGCATTTCTAAGAGGAAAACTCATAGCTCTGAGTGCCTCCAAAAGGAAACTAGAGAGAGCACACATTAGCTACTTGACAACACACCTAAAAGCACTAGAACAAAAGGAAGCAAATCCACCCAAGAGGAGTAGACGGCAGGAAATAATCAAACTCAGGGGCGAAATCAACCAAGTGGAAACAAGAAGAACTATTCAAAGAATCAACCAATCAAGGAGCTGGTTCTTTGAGAAAATCAATAAGATAGATAAACCCTTAGCCAGACTCACTAGAGGGCACAGGGAAAGCATCCTAATTAACAAAATCAGAAATGAACAAGGAGACATAACAACAGATCCTGAAGACATCCAAAACACCATCAGATCCTTCTACCAAAGGCTATACTCAACAAAACTGGAGAACCTGGATGAAATGGAGAAGTTCCTAGACAGATACCAGGTACCAAAGTTGAATCAAGATCAGGTTAATGATCTAAACAGCCCTATATCCCCCAAAGAAATAGAAGCAGTCATTAATAGTCTCCCAACTAAAAAAAGCCTAGGACCAGATGGGTTTAGTGCAGAGTTCTATCAGACCTTCAAAGAAGATCTAATCCCAGTTCTTCACAAACTATTCCACAAAATAGAAACAGAAGGTACTCTACCCAACTCATTCTATGAAGCCACAATTACTCTGATACCTAAACCACAAAAAGACCCAACAAAGATAGAAAACTTCAGACCAATATCCCTTAAGAATATTGATGCAAAAATCCTCAATAAAGTTCTTACTAACCGAATCCAAGAACACATCAAAACAATCATCCATCCTGACCAAATAGGTTTCATCCCAGGGATGCAGGGATGGTTCAATATACGGAAATCCATCAACGTAATCCAGTATATAAACAAACTCAAACACAAAAACCACATGATCATCTCCTTAGATGCAGAAAAAGCATTTGACAAGATCCAACACCCATTCATGATAAAAGTCTTGGAAAGATCAGGAATTCAAGGCCCATACCTAAACATGATAAAAGCAATCTACAGCAAACCAGTAGCCAACATCAAAGTAAATGGTGAGAAGCTTGAAGCAATCCCTCTAAAATCAGGGACTAGACAAGGCTGTCCACTTTCTCCATACCTATTCAACATAGTACTTGAAGTCCTAGCCAGAGCAATTCGACAACAAAAGGAGATCAAAGGGATACAAATTGGAAAAGATGAAGTCAAAATATCACTTTTTGCAGATGATATGATAGTATATATAAGTGACCCTAAAAATTCCACCAGAGAACTCCTAAGCCTGATAAACAGCTTCGGTGAAGTAGCTGGATATAAAATTAACTCAAACAAATCAATGGCCTTTCTCTACACAAAGAATAAACAGGCTGAGAAAGAAATTAGGGAAACAACACCCTTCTCATTAGTTCCAAATAATATAAAATATCTTCGCGTGACTCTAACTAAGGAAGTGAAAGATCTGTATAATAAAAACTCCAAGTCTCTGAAGAAAGAAATTCTAGAAGATCTCAGAAGATGGAAAGATCTCCCATGCTCATGGATTGGCAGGATCAACATTGTAAAAATGGCTATCTTGCCAAAAGCAATCTACAGATTCAATGCAATCCCCATCAAAATTCCAACTCAATTCTTCAACGAATTAGAAAGTGCAATCTGCAAATTCATCTGGAATAACAAAAAAACCTAGGATAGCAAAAACTCTTCTCAAGGACAAACAAACTCTGGTGGAATCACCATGCTGGACCTAAAGCTTTACTACAGAGCAATTGTGATAAAAACTGCATGGTACTGGTATAGTGACAGACAAATAGACCAATGGAATAGAATTGAAGACCCAGAAATGAACCCACACACCTATGGTCACTTGATCTTTGACAAGGGAGCTAAAAACATCCAGTGGAAGAAAGACAGCATTTTCAACAAATGGTGCTGGCACAACTGGTTGTTAACATGTAGAAGAATGCGAATCGATCCATTCCTATCTCCTTGTACTAATGTCAAGTCTAAGTGGATCAAGGAACTTCACATAAAACCAGAGACACGGAAACTTATAGAGGAGAAATTGGGGAAAAGCCTTGAAGATATGGGCACAGGGGAAAAATTCTTGAATAGAACAGCAATGGCTTGTGCTGTAAGATCGAGAATTGACAAGTGGGACCTCATGAAACTGCAAAGCTTCTGCAAGGCAAAAGACACCATCAATAAGACAAAAAAACCACCAACAGATTGGGAAAGGATCTTCACCTATTCTAAATCAGATAAGGGACTAATATCCAATATATATAAAGAACTCAAGAAGGTGGACTCCAGAAAGTCAAATAACCCCATTAAAAAATGGGGCTCATAACTGAACAAAGAATTCTTACCTGAGGAATACCGAATGGCAGAGAAGCACCTGAAAAAATGTTCAACATCCTTAATCATCAGGGAAATGCAAATCAAAACAACCCTGAGATTCCACCTCACACCAGTCAGAATGGCTAAGATCAAAAATTCAGGTGACAGCAGATGCTGGCGAGGATGTGGAGAAAGAGGAACACTCCTCCATTGTTGGTGGGATTGCAAGCTTGTACAACCACTCTGGAAATCAGTCCGGCGGTTCCTCAGAAAATTGGACATAGTACTACCAGAGGATCTAGCAATACCTCTCCTGGGCATATATCCAGAAGATGTCCCAACTGGTAAAAAGGACACATGCTCCACTATGTTCATAGCAGCCCTATTTATAATAGCCAGAAGCTGGAAAGAACCCAGATGTCCCTCAAGAGAGGAATGGATACAGAAATTATGGTACATTTACACAATGGAGTACTACTCAGCTATTAAAAAGAATGAATTTATGAAATTCCTAGCCAAATGGATGGACCTGGAGGGCATCATCTTGAGTGAGGTAACACAATCACAAAAGAACTCACACAATATGTATTCACTGATAAGTGGATATTAGCCCAAAACTTAGGATACCCAAGGTATAAGATACAATTTGCTAAATGCATGAAACTCAAGAAGAATGAAGACCAAAGTGTGGACACTGTGCCCCTTCTTAGAATTGGGAACAAAACATCCAGGGAAGGAGTTACAGAGACAAAGTTCGTAGCTGTGATGAAAGGATGGACCATTTAGAGACTGCCGTATCCAGGGATCCATCCCATGATCAGCTTCTAAATGCTGACACCATTGCATACAGTAGCAAGATTTTGCTGAAAGGACCCAAATATAGATGTCTCTTGTGAGACGATGCCAGGGCCTAGCAAACACAGGAGTGGATGCTCACAGTCAGCTATTGGATGTATCACAGGGCTCCCAATGGAGAAGCTAGAGAAAGTACCCAAGGAGCTAAAGGGATCTGCAACCCTATTGTTGGAACAACATGATGTACTAACCAGAACCCCGGAGCTCTTGTCTCTATCTGCATATGTATTGAAAGATGGCCTAGTTGGCCATCACTGGAAAGAGAGGCCCATTGGACTTGCAAACTTTATATACCCCAATATAGGGGAATGCCAGGGCCAAAAGAATGGGAATGGATGGGTAGGGAAGTGGGGGGCGCTATGGGGGACTTTTGGGATAGCATTGGAAATGTAATTGAGGAAAATATGTAATAAAAATATTAAAAAAAAAGAAATTACTGTAATGTTCTCAAGTCACCTGATCCTTAGCCTCCAAAGATTGCCTATTTCTTCACTTGAGGGCAAAACCAAAAAGCTATTTGCATGTACAGTGATTGAATTTTAGTCCTAATCATTTATAATTGGTTAGTTGCAGCTTAATCAACTAGTTAGAGAATTATGTAACATTTTCAAGAGAGTTTATTAGTCCTATGTAAATTTTGGTTACATAGATATATACTGCCACTTGAGTCAAGCTTTCAAATTTCATGTGAATTAAACCTTGTTATTAAAGTCTATGAAAATCCTGCACTGCAATTTTCCCAGTATTAAGATGAATAAGAGTTATTTGCTGGAGTCATTGTAGGATAATTATAATTTAATGTATGTACAATAGGTTTTTGACCTAGACATGGACTTTTCAGTTTATATTGCTGTAACTAAGACTGTCATATTCAAAAGTATGATTTGCAGATAGGAAAAATGGTTTTACATTCTATTTTGACCATTTGTTAGCAACATAGCAATTTTAAATTGTTTCATATTTCTGTATTTGTCAAAAATATTTCTACATATTGTTGTTAATTACTATGTGCCAAAATATAGATAGAAACTGAGGATAAAAAAGAGAGTCTTCAACCTAAAGAGGATAGCAGGTTTGTAGGGGATCCAGGCAAATGCATTATTATGGATGAATAAAGAGATGGGTTTGCATGTAGTGTATTGAATCTCTAGGAAAACATTCAAGTAGATTGGAATTATAAACAGAAGAGGGTCAGGATGTGGTTGTTGGTGGAAAGATCATTTCTCACAGTCATTTTAGTCTTTCACAATCACACAAGGGTATGTTTAATTAGCATCTTTCCTGGGCATGATAGGTACCGTTATCAGGACACAACTGTTTTGGTTCTAGATGCATTGGAATTCTAGCTAGAACGTTATATAGAAAATTATATCAGATAATAGAAACCTTATAAAGCATTCAAAATTGGGTATGGTCTGGATCATATTCATCTGGAGTGTGTTGACCGATTATTATTACAGTTGTTATTATTGAAAGACTTCCCAAATGGCTGGTATAAGATTAGCCTTGACTTTTAGGAGATCCTTAATTTTTTTTTTATTATGTAGCCCAAGTATTGATCTAATAATCAAAATAAGGAAAGAGCTGTTTTGGTGGATTACTTCAATTTGATAAATATTTTCAAATCACTTCTGTCTATAATCGTATTCTTGACATTGACAACGAATAGATATAAACCCAAATTCTGGCATCATAAGAAACAAATTTTTATTGTTTAGGTGGGTGTATAGGTGTATAGGTGGGGAGCTACAACAGTTGGCCCATATTTTAAAAATAATTGTAGAAGACATCTGAAATAAAAGTGACTAAGAAACATTGAGAAGAACCAGGCTATGTGGGTTTGATAAAGGTAACATTGCAAATGTTATGATGAAATAATGATTAGGGTTTTTTTTTTTTTGCCATTTGGACATGAAAAGGTTTATTTCCTCTTACAGCTTGAAGCCCACTGGAATGGGAAGTCAGGGCAGAACTGCAGGGTAGGATTGGGGCAGAGTCTCTGGAAGAGTTGCACACAGAGACTGCTCAGCTTGATTTCTTATAGCACCCAGTCATACATGGCACTGCCCACAGTGAGTTGGAATCTCCCACATCCATCATCAGTTAAGAAAATTTCCACAGTCTTACCCACAGTCCAATTTAGAGGGTATTTTCTCATTTTCATGGGGTCCTTTAAAAACATATTGGATATTGTTTTTATTTACATTTCAAATGCTATCTCCTTTCCCAGTTCTCTCCCCTCCAAACCCCCCCCATCCCATCTCACCTCCCCCTGCATCTATGAGGGTGTTCTCCCACCCAGTCACTCACTCTAGCCTCCCCTCCTGGCATTCCCCTACCCTGGGGCATAAAACCTTCACAGGACCAAGGGCCTCTCCTCTCATTGACACCTGATAAGGACATTCTCTGCTACATATGTGGCTGGAGCCATGGGTCTCTCCATGTGTACTCTTTGGTTGGTGGTTTAGTTCCTGGGAGCTATGGGGGAGGGTCTGGTTGGTTGATATTGTGTTCTTCCTATGGGGTAGCAAACATCTTCAGCTCCTTCAGTCCCTTCTCCTAACTCCTCCAATGCAGACCCTCTCAAACAGCTATATTAGGTTTCTGTGAGCAAGCACTTCTTGGCATCCACATAGTGTCTGAGTTATGTAAATGTATATGGGATGGATGTTCAGGTGGGGCAGTCTCTGGATGGCCTTTCCTTCAGTCTTGGCTCCACACTTTGTCTCTGTATTTGCTTCCATAAGTATTTTGTTCCCCTTTCTAAGAAGGACTAAAGCACCCACACTTTGGTCTTCCTTCTTCTTGAGCTTCATGTGGTCTGTGATTTTTATTTTGAGTATTCCCAGATTTTGGACTAATATCCACTTATCAGTGAGTGAATACCATTTGTGTTCTTTTTTGACTGGGTTACCTCACTCAGGATGATATTTTCTTTCTTTTTTTTTCCAGTTTTTATTATTAGGTATTTTCCTCATTTACATTTCCAATGCTATCCCAAAAGTCCTCCATACCCACCCCCCCACTCCCCTACCTACCCACTCCCCCTTTTTGGCCCTGGCGTTCCCCTGTACTGGGGCATATAAAGTTTGCAAGTCCAGTGGGCCTCTCTTTCCAGTGATGGCCTACTAGGCCATCTTTTGATTCATATGCAGCTAGAGACAAGAGCTCCGGGGTACTGGTTAGTTCATATTGTTCCACCTATAGGGTTGCAGTTCCCTTTAGTTCCTTGGGTTCTTTCTCTAGCTCCTCCATTGGGGGCCCTGTGATCCATTCAATAGCTGACTGTGAGCATCCACTTCTGTGTTTGCTAGGCCCCGTCATAGTCTCACAAAGACAGCTATATCTGGGTCCTTTCAGCAAAATCTGGCTAGTGTATGCAATGGTGTCAGCGTTTGGAAGCTGATCATGGGATGGATCCCTGGATATGGCAATCACTAGATGGTCCATCCTTTCGTCACAGCTCCAAATTTTGTCTCTGTAACTCCTTCCATGGGTGATTGTTTCCAATTCTAAGAAGGGGCAAAGTGTCCACACTTTGGTCTTCGTTCTTCTTGAGTTTCATGCGTTTAGCAAATTGTATCTTATATCTTGGGTATCCTAAATTTCTGGGCTAATAACCACTTATCAGTGAGTAAATATTGTGTGAGTTCCTTTGTGATTGTGTTACCTCACTCAGGATGATGCCCTCCAGGTCCATCCATTTGCCTAGGAATTTCATAAATTCATTTTTTTAATAGCTGAGTAGTACTCCATTGTGTAAATGTACCACATTTTCTGTATCCATTCCTCTGTTGAGGGGCATATGGGTTCTTTCCAGTTTCTGGCTATTATAAATAAAGCTACTATGAACATAGTGGAGCATGTGTCCTTCTTACTGGTTGGGACATCTTCTGGATATATGCCCAGGAGAGGTGAAATAGCATACAGTAGAAGTTACTTTAACATTTCAGAAAAATAAGTGAAAATAAACTGTGATTTATGTATTACACAAACATGATGCAATGTAAAGAGACAGGATTCAGTATGGCTTGTTAAACTGCATGATAAACATGGGGTCTTAGGTCTATTAAATATTTTACCAAAGATACTACCAAAGTAAGTTAAAATGTTATAAGTATTTGATTAAAAATAATTATCTGATCATATTATAGTTTGTGTAAAAGCCATCACGCTGTTACATTATTCAGATTTGAACCCAGAAAAGATCCTACTTATTGAAAGCTTTGGAATGGAATTTTCTCAGAATTATGACAAAAGAAAAGAAAGGAAATTCAAACTACAAAACACTGACCGTGGCGATTAAGAACATCAGATATATACCTCATTTAGTTGTGTACCATTAAAATAGTTCATGATTTTCTCTAATGATTATATTTTCCTTTTTTTTTTAGAACATCTATCTTCATTTTATCTTTATGTATTATGATAGGTAATGTCACCCATTTTGTTAGGTATTGACTTTTCTAGACTCATACAATTACTTTTCAGTTATTAATTTCTTCTTTTATCTGGAATGAATATATAAATTTCTTTTGCAGTACCCAAATAACTCTACTCAAGTCATCCCAACATCAGAGCACTTCTCACTACCTTCCCAATGTTCTGGGTTCCCGAATGAAAGACATCCCCCCTACCCCCACAACCTTATATTTTAATATGTGTTAAACAGTTCAATTGCTGAACCACTTCCTAACCTCCACATTGACGATGTACTTTTCGATAATCCCAACTCATCACTTAGTAAAACCTATATTCTATCTTGGTTGCCCCAGACCCAGACAAGCAGCTTTCCTAGGCCATGATCATCTGCTCTTACATGTTCGCTGTCTCTCTGTCCTGCACTTCTCATGTGTCAGCTACTCCTTTCCCAGAATGGCTGCTATATCCTTCCTCCTCCCTTGGCCCCTTGTCAGAGAATCCTCAAAGTCCTGTCTCTATCTCTCTGCCCAGCCATTGGCCATCAGCAACTTTATTTGCCAATCAAAACCAACTGGGGACAGGGACTCTTATCATCTTATGTTCTCCTGCAATTTTGGGGACCCAAATAGCATAATACAAGGGTTAGACAAAATCATAACATTTCCCTCTTTTTATCCATTAGGCCTTTTCTCTTAGATATACAATGAACATAGTTACCACAGTTAAATAAACTATAAGGTATGATATACACTAATAACTCATACTCCATCAATATTGTTAATTTAGGCACATTACTCTAACATCTATGCTAATATAAAGAATTTACAATTCTATACCTGAAGCATGTTTTACATTTAACTTGCATTACCATCTGAAAACCATCCTTTCAAATCTAGATTACCTTTCTTAATACCAAACAACTTAAGTTTGGTTATAAGACGTATACCTAGTCTTCAACCACATCAGAGATCCAAGAATGAATAAGATATTACTGGGAGTTGGGGAAATGGCTCAGTGGTTAGGAGCACCAACTGCTCTTCCAGAGGTCTTGAGTTTAATTCCCAGAAACCACATGTTGGCTCACAACCATCTGCAATGGGATCTGATAGCCTCTTCTGGGGCATCTGAAAACAATTACAGTTTGCTCATATACATTAAAAAAATGAATCTTAAGATACTACTTAAATATATGGGAAGCACAAAAACATAGTTTTCAAAATGTACACAATTTCTAAAGACAGCTGACTGCTTGGCAGTCCTCTATTCCTGAAAACATTGGAGTATCTGTCTTCAGCCTTCTTGCACAGAACTATCTGACAGACCTTAAGTGAAGCAGGAATTATGAAGGCATGGCTTACCCTGACTTGGCAGAGCTAAGCTGTCCACTACCCATCATCATGTGTGTCCTTTTCTGGACAGTACTTTTATTTATTTATTTATTGGTCTACAGATAAATTAGAGCAATTCTTGCCCAGTGGCTACCTTGCCACAATTGGAGCAACTCTATATGGGGATTATGTTGCTAAATATCTTCTTTGAACTATGAAGGGGGTACTTTCAGGAACAGACAAAAGATCTATTAAAAATGAAATGATTTTAAATGTCATATTATATGGCATTTTCTCCTAGTCAAAAGATCTATTAAAAATGAAATGATTTCTCTACCTCCTCCATTGGGGGCCCTGTGTTCCATCCAATAGCTGAATGTGAGCATCCACATCTTTGTTTGCCAGGCCCCAGCATAGGCTCACAAGAGACAGCTATATGAGTGTCCTTTCAGCAAAATCTTGCTGGTGTATGCAATGGTGTCAGCATTTGGAGGCTGATTATAGATGGATCTCCGGGTACGGTAGTCTCTAGATGGTCCATCCTTTCGTCTCAGCTCCAAACTTTGTCTCTGTAACTCCTTCCATGGCTGTTTTGTTCCCAATTCTAAGAAGGGGCAAAGTGTCCACACTTTGGTCTTCGTTCTTCTTGAGTTTCATGCGTTTAGCAAATTGTATCTTGTATCTTGGGTATTCTACGTTTCTGGCTAATATCTAATTATCAGTGAGTACATATCATGTGAGTTCTTTTGTGATTGGGTTACCTCACTCAGGATGATGCCCTCCAGGTCCATCCATTTGCCTAGGAATTTCATAAATTCATTCTTTTCAATAGCTGAGTAGTACTCCATTGTGTAAATGTACCACATTTTCTGTATCCATTCCTCTGTTGAGGGGCATCTGGGTTCTTTCCAGCTTCTGGCTATTATAAATAAGGCTGCTATGAACATAGTGGAGCATGTGTCCTTCTTACCGGTTGGAACATCTTCTGGATATATGCCCAGGAAAGGTATTGCAGGATCCTCCCATAGTACTCTGTCCAAGTTTTTGAGGAACAGCCAGACTGATTTCCAGAGTGGTTGTACAAGCTTGCAATTCCACCAACAATGGAGGAGTGTTCCTCTTTCTCCACATCCTCGCCAGCATCTGTGGGCCCCCAATGGAGGAGCTAGATAAAGTACCCAAGGAGCTAAAGGGGTCTGCAACCCTATAGGTGGAACAACAATATAAACTAACCAGTACCTCCGGAGCTTGTGCCTCTAGCTGCCTATGTATCAGAAGATGGCCTAATTGGCCATCATTGGGAAGAGAGGCCCCTTGGTCTTGCAAACTTTATATGCCTCAGTACGGGGGAATGCCAGGGCCAAGAAGTGGGAATGGGTGGGTAGGCGAGTCGGGGCAGGGAGGGTATGGGGGTCTTTTGGGATAGCATTGTAAATGTAAATGAAGAAAATACCTAATAAAAAAGGAAATTATTTTAAATGCTATATTCTTCAAACACACACATACACACACATACATACACACATTATATCTGAACTGCTATACCTTGACTACTCTTAGCTATTTCATTTTGAGTAAGATTGAAAACACTTTATTATAATTAAATCAGAATCTAATATAATCATGACTTTACTATCTGGCCTTTAACTTTCATTACTTAATCATCCTAAACAGTTTGCAATAGCAGCTATTAGAAGGACTTGGTATAAGCCTTGTATTCTTAAATGAGTTGCATAGACACAATACCTATCTAGGAGTAAAAAAATTAATTTTAAATTTTAAATCAATATACAAAGATTTATACCAATGAAAACCTTAAACCTGTATCAATATATAAATTATGTTCCAATGTAAGAAATTATAACTTCAGTTTTGCATCAAATATAAAGATTTCTACCATTGTAAGATTATAGCTATACAGTAGTGTTTAAGAACAAATTTAGTAGTCTATCCCATATATCTAATTTCTTATAATATTTCTCTATCCTTTTTTCTTTCCAGTCCCCTTCCTTTAACCTAAGAAAGAAAGGATAGAGAAAAGGCAGTAGTTCCCATGTTTAAGCTCTCTATTTAGTTTCCTCCCTTTTTAAAATTATGATCATTTCCAAAATATCCCTTAAAATATAATATATAAAATAACCATAACCAGACACTGGAACCCAAGGAGTAGGAATGGAGATTCTCCATGGCTTATTTTTAAAGGATGGGAGAGGTAGGATAATTGGAAAAATTATTTAGACTTAAGAAAGATAGCTTTAGCATCTGTTATCCAGTCTAGTCTCTGTATGCTCAGAAGGCTCACGGCTTGACTGAAGTTCTGATTGGATTTGTCTGAAAGGCTAGGTGAACTGAGGTCATTGGGAATTACCAGATATTCCTGAAGCTGTTCTGGAAACAAGTCTCTGGAAACAGCATCAGGAGACAAGGAGATGGGACAGCAAATCATTTCGGCATCTCCAAGGATTGTCAGAGCTGAACATTCTGCAATACATGAATCTTACAACCAAACTTTAATACTATATAGATATTTATATGGATCATGCAAGGTGCACAGAACAGTTAAGGATGAAATGGTTTTTTGTTCCTTGTTTGAGCAGGTGAAAAACAAGCGTCTTTTTTATGAGCTAACTTGATTAATAACCAATTGTAACAAATCTTTGTTCATGCAACAAGAAGGATGGCATAATGAATCTTAAGGATTTGATAACTAACAAGATTTATTGTCTAATTTTAGCTGAAGTTTTGGCTAGAGACATTTTTATTTCACAAAATATATCATTTTAAGCTTTTGTTAATTTTTAAATTAAAAGCTTATCTTCATAATGTTTCTCCTGTTTCAAATAAAAACATATTTAAGGCACTCGAGCACTGGGGTGCCTTGCCAGCGGAGTCTCTGGACACCCGCAAGGACCCACACAGGATTCCCCACGGGATCCTAAGACCTCTGGTGAGTGGAACACAGTGTCTGCTCCAATCCAATCGTGCGGGACCTGAGACTGCATTAACTAGGGAAGCAGAAGACCCAGCTTGAGCAGGGGCACAAGTACCTTCCGGTCCACTCCAGCACCAGGCTGCCTTGCCTGTGGAGTCTCTGGACACCCGCAAGGACCCACACAGGATTCCCCACGGGATCCTAAGACTTCTGGTGAGTGGAACACAACTTCTGCCAGGAGGCAGGTTCGAACACCAGATATCTGGGGACCTTCCCTGCAAGAAGAGAGCTTGCCTGCAGAGAATACTCTGACCACTGAAACTAAGGAGAGAGCTAGCCTCCTAGGTCTGCTGATAGAGGCTAATAGAGTCACCTGAGGAACAAGCTCTAACCAGAGACAACTATAACAGCTAGCTTCAGAGATTACCAGGTGGCGAAAGGCAAACATAAAAATCCTACTAACAGAAATCAAGACCACTCACCATCATCAGAACGCAGCACTCCCACCCCACCTAGTCCTGGGCACCCCAACACAACCGAAAAGCTAGACCCAGATTTAAAAGCATATCTCATGATGATGGTAGAGGACATCAAGAAGGACTTTAATAACTCACTTAAAGAAATACAGGAGAGCACTGCTAAAGAGTTCCAAGTCCTTAAAGAAAAACAGGAAAACACATCCAAACAGGTGATGGAAATGAACAAAACCATACTAGACGTAAAAGGGAAGTAGACACAATAAAGAAAACCCAAAGTGAGGCAATGCTGGAGATAGAAACCCTAGGAAAGAAATCTGGAGCCATAGATACCAGCATCAGCAACAGAATACAAGAGATAGAAGAGAGAATCTCAGGTGCAGAAGATTCCATAGAGAACATCGGCACAACAATCAAAGAAAATACAAAATGCAAAAGGATCCTAACTCAAAACATCCAGGAAATACAGGACACAATGAGAAGACCAAACCTACTTATAATAGGAGTTGATGAGAATGAAGATTTTCAACTTAAAGGGCCAGCAAATATCTTCAACAAAATAATAGAAGAAAACTTCCCAAACCTAAAGAAAGAGATGCCCATGATCATACAAGAAGCCTACAGAACATCAAATAGACTGGACCAGAAAAGAAATTCCTCCCGACACATAATAATCACAACAACAAATACACTAAATAAAGATAGAATATTAAAAGCAGTAAGGTAGAAAGGTCAAGTAACATATAAAGGCAGGCCTATCAGAATTACACCAGACTTTTCACCAGAGACTATGAAAGCCAGAAGAGCCTGGACGGATGTTATATAGACACTAATGAACACAAATGCCAGCCCAGGCTACTATACCCAGCCAAACTCTCAATTAACATAGATGGAGAAACCAAAGTATTCCACGACAAAATGAAATTCACACATTATCTTTCCACGAATCCAGCCCTTCAAAGAATAATAACAGAAAAAAAACAATACAAGGACAGAAATCACGCCCTAGAAAAAGCAAGAAAGTAATCTCTCAACAAACCAAAAAGAAGACAGCCACAAGAACAGAATGCCAACTCTAACAACAAAAATAAAAGGAAGCAACAATTACTTTTCCTTAATATCTCTTAATATCAATGGACTCAATTTCCCAATAAAAAGACATAGACTAACAGACTGGCTACACAAACAGGACCCAACATTCTGCTGCTTACAGGAAACCCATCTCAGGGAAAAAGACAGACACTACCTCAGAGTGAAAGGATGGAAAACAATTTTCCAAGCAAATGGTCTGAAGAAACAAGCTGGAATAGCAATTCTGATATCGAATAAAATCGACTTCCAACCCAAAGTTATCAAAAAAGACAAGGAGGGACACTTCATACTCATCAAAGGTAAAAAGAGTCCAAGAGGAACTCTCAATTCTGAATATCTATGCTCCAAATGCAAGGGCAGCCACATTCATTAAAGACACTTTAGTAAAGCTCAAAGCACACATTGCACCTCACACAATAATAGTGGGAGACTTCAACACACCACTTTCATCAATGGACAGATCATGGAAACACAAACTAAACAGGGACACAGTGAAACTAACAGAAGTTATGAAACAAATGGGCTTAACAGATATCTACAGAACATTTTATCCTAAAACAAAAGGATATACCTTCTTCTCAGCACCTCATTGGACCTTATCCAAAATTGACCATATAATTGGTCACAAAACAGGCCTCAACAGAAACAAAAATATTGAAATTCTCCCATGCATCCTATCAGACCTCCATGGACTAAGGCTTATCTTCAATAACAACACAAATAATGGAAAGCCAACATTCACGTGGAAACTGAATAACACTCTTCTCAATGATACCTTGGTCAAGGATGGAATAAAGAAAGAAATTAAAGACTTTTTAGAATTTAATGAAAATGAAGCCACAATTTACCCAAACCTATGGGACACAATGAAAGCATTTCTAAGAGGGAAACTCATAGCTCTGAGTGCCTCCAAAAAGAAACTAGAGAGAGCACACACTAGCAGTTTGACAACACATCTAAAAGCTCTAGAAAAAAAAGGAGAAAATTCACCCAAGAGGAGTAGAAGGCAGGAAATAATCAAACTAGGGGTGAAATCAACCAAGTGTAAACAAGAAGAACTATTCAAAGAATTAACCAAACGAGGAGTTAGTTCTTTGAGAAAATCAACAAGATAGATAAACCCTTAGCTAGACTCACTAGAGGGCACAGGGACAACATCCTAATTAACAAAATCAGAAATGAAAAGGGAGACATAACAACAGATCCTGAAGAAATCCAAAACACCATCAGATCCTTCTACAAAAGACTATACTCAAGAAAACTTGAAAACCTGGACGGAATGGACAAATTTCTGGACAGATACCAGCTACCAAATGATGTTTGATAACTCTGGTGATGCAGACCTCTTGTCTCAACCATGCTGAGGCTGAGACAGGAAGACAGATTTCCAAGTCTGCCTGATCTGTAGATTTAGTTCAAGGTCAGCCTGGCAACTTATTAAAATTCTTTCTCAAAGAAAAAGCTAAAAAGAAGTCTAGGGATTGAAACTCAGTAGTAGAGTGCTTGCCTAACTTACGAGTCCTTGTGTCAATCCTCACTGGTATAATCAAAGAAGCAAACAAACTAGTGACAGGATTGCTTGTAGCTATAAATGATCAGAACCTATGTAAGTGCACATCAACAAAGGACTGCCCAAGTACTGAAGCTATATATTGTGGAGCATTATCAATCAGTAACAAACAGTAGAGCAGTTCTTCACAGCCTAAGACATTGCTAAGAACCAGTATCAGGATATAATTCTCCCTGGTTATCTTAGGTTTCCACAATTATTTGCAACACAGACTGACGTTTATTGCTCAATACTGTCTTATATATGTGGCAATGATGTAACAATAAAAGGCTTGTGCATTACCTAACATAATAAAATACCATTTTCCTCTATGTCAAGATTCAGAACACTTCTCTCTTACTGAGGAAGCATCAGGACCCCTGATCTGGGGTGTCTGTTCTGCAATACAACCAAATCTTGTGTAACCATGGCCTGGTTCGCTCTCTATGTTGTCCTCAGGAGTTTGAGAATTGTTTTTTAAGTATAGTATCTTAGTTAGAATTTTACTGCTTGTGAACAGACACCATGACCAAGGCAAGTCTTATAAAGGACAACATATATTTAGGGGCTGGCTTACAGGTCCAGAGGTTCAGTCCATTATCATCAAGGCAGGAGCATGGCAGCATCTAGGCAGGCATGGTTCGGGCAGAGCTTAATGTTCTACATCTTCATCTGAAGGTTGCTAGCAAAAAACAAACTTGCAAGCAGCTAGGGCGAGGGTCTTAAGCCCACAGCCACAGTGACACAGCTTCTCTAACAAGGCTGCACCTGCAAATAGTACAACTCTCTGGGCCATGTACACACCATCACAGATAGTAAAGTTATTATTCTTGCCTTGTGTAATTAGTGCGTTTGACCCCAGCATTCCCATGTATTCTGTGACCATATATGAACTTGGATCATGTGAATATTTTGGCTTAAAGTAGGGTAAACTATAACTTCAGTCTTCCTTTCCAGTTCTTGATGAAATATTCTAACATGTATTTTATGGGGGAAAATAAATGATGGCTCAAAATGGTGTCATGGTACATTAGTAAAGATAGGAACAATAGTTTATGTATAAATGTGTGTGTGTATATGTGTATTTGTGTGACTAAGCATCGCTTTTAAAAAAAAAATCTGGATAGGCAAAGGAAATAAGGCTTTTAATTAAAAAAAGAAAAGCCCTCTGTTACACATGAGCTTACAATGCTTCAACTGCTAGTGGACACCCAGGGAAAAAAAAACTAACAAATAGATTTAAGCTCCAGCTGTTTGAAATCTAATGTGATACAGTAGGGTAAAGACTATCTTTAGATTTAATAACTCTCTCCCAAATGAATTTTGTTACTCATTTTACTGCTTTGACTGACTTTACCCTTTATGTGCAATGGGATTTCTGGGTTTGCTGTACTTTGTAGGCATGAGAGATGAGGGTGACGATGCAGAGAAGGGCAGGAGGAGTGGGAGAAAGAGAAAGGGGGTGCCAAGAGGAGAAGCAGCCTATTAGGTAGGGATCTAAATGTCAATTGAATTAAGTTTTAAAAAAGTGTATTAGTCATCTCAGAAAAACATCCATGGCAGTTGATGGCAAGTAATAGACAAGATTCTAAGTGCAAATGGAATTTCTGAACAGGAAAGGTAGGGTAGAATTTAAATAGATACTAAAAGCTGGGATCTGTGTCTGTCTACAAAGGGGCTTTTGATTTCATTGAGGAAAGAGCAGGGGACTTTTGCTACTAATAAAACCACCAGGGTTGATCTGGAGGAAAGAAAGGAATTGGGGAACTCTAAAAGCTAGAGACAAAGAAATCTAGGCCTTTTCCAAAGAAGAGATGGAGGAAGCATGGACTGGGCCTGAGGGGCTGGCATGAGAGAAAGGAAGAGCAGCAAGGAAGGACTTCGCTTTTCACCCTCCTCCATTGCTGTTGTGAGAGCAAACTGTTTAAGCATTTGCATGAGTCACTTTTAGACTGTCTCCAAGCATGTCCTCTTCTGTTAAGTTGCTTTTCATTTCACACACCACTTCAATCATCCAAGTTATTTGTATCACAACATGTATTTGTGTTATTTCATGCATTATAGATTTAGTAGTGCTACTTTCCAAAGGAAATATCAGTATGCTGATGCAAAGTAGAAGTTAAAATCCATCATCTAGAAGGGATAAAAAAATATATATGTTTAAATGTAAAATTAGGGGAAGTTATCTAGCATGAATTATAATTACGGTTTGCCAGAGGAGTAAAGCAAAGCACATGAGTCACAGGGAAGGTTAGAGGGCATTTTGGACAGGGCTGAGGAGGTTGATAGCTAATCATATTGCTGCAAATCATTGGAGCATCAGCTCCACTTCTGCTACACATTTTCTTCAATATCTAAGAGCCTTGGCTTTCAACAGTTTCTACACAAAGTGGCTTGGCTGCTATGGCAACTTATTTTCTCTTTTGGTCACTTGACATGACTATGCCTCCTATTGCTAGTCTATGTGATTTCTAGAACCCTACTTGTTGAGTGACCTGTATCCAGATTTCACTCTTCAAGAAAGTAGATGGGTGTATCAGAACAGAGGGAGTGTTAAATCCTTAAACATACTGCCTGTCATGCGGCTTTATTTCTAATTAATTTTTTCTGTCTACTGATCTGGAAGTCTTATCTTTTCAAAAAGAAAAATCAAAAGTGACACTTTATTTTTAATATATTTTATCTTATCCATGAATTGCTTTTTAAATTCTGTGAAATATTTCATAAGTGATTAAAAAACTTTAAAAGAATGAATGAGAACCAGCTAAAATTAGTTTCCATGCCAACCGCAGACATACATTTCCTGATGGCTGGTCTAGTTCTGCATAAACAGCCATGCTATAAAGTACTCTTGCCACATGGAAATGAATGATTTTCTTTCTCTTTGAAAATCAAGGCAGCCAAGCTCTTGATTGCTTTCATTAGGTGGCTACTTCATGCTAGCTTATAGTAGATGTCTCCTAGGGAGTCAAAGTCAAAAAGAAAACATTGCAATTAGAGGATTAATAATACACTTAATGCAAAATATATAAATGCTTACTTTTTTAACTGATGAGGAAAAGAAAAAGAAATTGCCATCTGCTGTTTTGTAGTTGAGGTATGGAAACTATCACTCTAAAGATTTAATTGATCATCTTATAGTGATGGTGGTATTTAACTTACCCTACAGAGGTATAACTTAATTGGAAATAAGAGACTTGTATTGCAATTCTACCTCACAGGCCCAATTTGCAGCTGATGTTTGTAGAAGGGAACTTCCAACATCCCATTCAAACCAGAAGTGTTATAGAGTTGGTGGGTATAGTGGCTATTCCTATTTGTTAACTTGACTATATCTGGAATCCAGAATTGGAGGGTACACCCATGATCCAGATCTTGAAAGTAGAAGACACAAGTTTCTGACTTGGATCTTGACATGGGGATCTTGATACATAGTGGCCATGAAAAGCTTAGGTCCAGGCAAAGTAGTACTTATCTTTAATTCAGGAGACTGAGGTAAGGAGATCTCTGAGTTCAAGGTCAGCCTAGGACAGAACAAGTACAAGATCCTGGCATGGTGGTACACAGCTTAATATGGTCTACACCTTCTGCTGGAGGCCTGCATTAGAAGAAGAAAGATTCACTCTTCTTCAATCGCTTGCACTTACTTGCCAGCACATCTGTTGGAAGCTACTTCTACAGAAGAGCATCTTAAACAACTAGCCTTGTGAGACTGAGCAATTACTAGATTCTTGGACTTCCCATCCACAGCTACCCATTGCTTGCTTAGTCAGGTTAGTAATTGGCAGACTGTAAGTCATTACAATACATTCCCTTAATATGTAGAGACATTCCATACATTCTGTAACTCTAGAGAACCCTGACTAATAATACAGTAGAAGAGGCTTGACTTGGCTTTCAAAGATGATCTTGTTTTTTAAAACAAGGTTTGTGTACTAGAGGAATCTTGAATAGAACAATTAGAAAGATGTAGTCAAGTCATTTCACCTTTTTCCTTTTCCTCAGTACTTGTCTAAGCAATGATTTATTTAATGGGAGGATTTCTTTCCCATCATTTTTTTCCATATGGAGTGTAGACTAAGCAAAGAGAAATATATTATTTTGTTTAGAAGTTTCTACTTTCTGTTGTGTGAATTTTCCTGGAAATGGTTGAACAGAACACATGTTCACCTCAAGTAGGGCATTGACAATTAAGTAATTAATCAAAGTGAAACAAAGCCAACACCATTAAACCTGATTTTAGCTTGGTGAAACAATGAGTTTGTTGAGGTCATTGAAAGGAGCACATATGACTCAATGTCAGCTACATTAACAGAAAGCTTGACCCAGTATTGATGATGATTCAAGAACACTGCATCCCTAGAGTTCTCTGCCCAACTTGCAGGAACCTCCACTGAAGGAAACCCCTCACTCCTGCCCACAATTGTTCTTTACCTGCATAGCACTGGGAGTGGCCATGTGACTTTTGTAAATTTCCAGAGTTTCATGAGTCTTTTAAATTGTGATTGTCCTTGAGGTTTATAAACCTTCTTCCTCCATCTAGATGGAATATTTTAATCTGAAAGAACATCTAGCACAACCTTCTCACGTGATCCTCAGAATGCCCTAGGTATTAGCACAGTGTTCAGAGTTCATGATTCCCCAAGAAGCAGATTAGAACTACCTCTTAAACATACAGGTTATAACTTAGTGATGCCAATGAGTACCAGTTCATTTTTATGGGACAAACTCAGAAAAGTATAGTGTTGCACCTCCATACCCTCTAATTTCTTGAAACCAGCAGTTCTTAATCTATGGATCAAGGCCCCTTTGGTAAACTTTTGTCTCCAAAAGTATTTACATTATGTTTTATAACAACAGCAAAATTATAGTTATGAAGTAGCAGCAAAAATAATTTTATGGTTGGGGGTGTATTAGAAGGTTGGAGAACCTTTTAATTAGGAGGGTTGAGAACCACTGCAAACTGTACCTCCAATTTTTGTGAGGGTTGTTGAAATGGAGTCCACACAGTAGGTGCTATATGTTACAGAAATTCCTTTGTGTCACAGTTCTTGGGACCAGAAGTCTGATATCAAGTTGGTGGCTTGGTTTTATGTTTGTTAGGAGCAATGAAGTGACTCAGGCTCTCTTCTAAACATTGGCAATTTGTTTACTGGCTTTTTGATGATCTGTTCCCTGTAGTCATAGTACACTGACCTTTACCTGCATGTTACCAGGCATCTTTTCTATGCATGCAGTTCTATGTTTAGATTGTTCTTGTTTATAGGGATCTGTCCTTCATAAATTAAGGACACCCTACCCTACCCTAGTATCACCTTATCTTACCTGAATACATCTGCAATGGTCCCATTTTCAAATAACATGGCATTTGAAGTCCTGGTGGTCATAAATTCAACATACCAATGAAAAGGACATACAACCTGTGTGTGCTAATTCTATTGATAAATATTATATGATTTTGTTCTGGAAGTACTTAGCCAACTTCAGATTTCCTCTGCAGTAAAAAAACATAAGTTAATGCAGAGTCTCATAGAACTTTATTGCTACCTCTGTGTTTCTGCTAGATGCCAGATCCCTTATTGCCACATCTATGTTTCTCACTTAGTAGGACATTAGTTGTTCACATCCATCTACCCACCCAAACAAAAGTCTTCCCTAAGTGTAGCACTCTATTGAAAGAAAATTAGCATTACCCTCTTATGTCTTGCTGGACCTGCAGGACATCAATTGACCTTAACAGCCACTTCACTTCCCAGTTCCACTGCAACTGTCCCAAGATAGTACGAAAGAAATTTGCAATTCTTTCCAAGAGTCATGCAGGGTAGATTTCCAACATTCTCCCTCTGTGTCTATATACAGTCACCCTTGAGGTAGGCAGGGTAGAAGGCTTTCTCCTAACCACCAAAACACTTCAATCCTCTTTGGTAGAATTCATATTCAGACTCAGGATGGATAGGAAGTATGAAAAATACCCAAAATACCAATAATGTCTCTCTTTCATCTAGCTTAGAATAATTCTTATGAATTCTGCAAATCTATTCTTAATTCAGTTATATTAAAACTGAATTGCACATAAAAGTGGAATATACCTGTATAAATTATAATAATTTGTAATTTTATACATGTCTTTTTATAATAATAGTGTATACATAAACAAAATAAATGTTTCTAAAGATAAAAATATAAATATTATCTTTATTGTTTCTTTCTTGACATATTCCATGAATGAATGATGTTAATACACTCTAGACTATTTGTATTAGATCTTGACCTACCATTAATAATCAGAGAGAACAATATGAATTCTGACACTTATTTATTTATTCATGTTTTGAGATTTTTAAGAGGTAGTTGATCATAAGGCCTATTATTAATGTAGAGAAACTTTAAGGAACTCTAAAAAAAATCTCAAGCAATATGCAGAAACAAACACACATGCATGATTTGACATGGTTATAATTTTGTTAGCATACTGACTAACAATGAAAGTAAAATGTATAAAAAATACATATTTAAGTGAATACCCAGTTCAAATTGAATAATAGCTTATAATTTTTAAGGACTTTCCCACTAGTTTTGTGAAATACAAACACTGCTTGTCGAATAATCCATGTGCACTGTTACCAGTTGGTGGGATATACCTTTTTGTGTGCCCTAAAACAAAGAGGACAAATGATGCTGAACATGTTTTTACTTTATGTCATTTTAAATTTTTCTTTTTAAAAATTTTTATTAGTTATTTTTTATTTACATTTCAAATGCCATCACAAAAGTCCCCTATACCCTCCCCCCTCCCTGCTCCCCTACACACTCACTCCCACTTCTTGGCCCTGGTGTTCCTCTGTACTGGGGCATATAAGTTTGCAAGACCAAGGGGCTTCTCTTCCCAATGATGGCCTACTAGGCCATCTTCTGCTACATATGCAGCTAGAGACACGTGCTCTGGGGGTACTGGTTAGTTAATATTGTTGTTCCTCCTATAGGATTGTAGACCTCTTCAGCTCCTTGGGTGCTTTCTCTAGATCCTCCATTGAGGGCCCTGTGTTCCATCCTATAAATGACTGTGAGCCTCCTCTTCTGTGTTTTCCAGGCACTGGTATAGCCTCACAAGAGACAGCTATATCAGGGTCCTTTCAGCAAAATCTTGCTGTCATATGCAATAGTGTCTGCATTTGGTGGCTGATGGTGGAATGGACCCCTGGGTGGGGCAGTCTCTGGATGGTCAATCCTTTCATCTTAGCTCCAAACTTTAAGTCTGTAAAATCATTTATTGTCTTAAGCTTACGATCGTAGTTATTAGGCCAGTGTGTAAGAATGCCTATTCTTCAAAGCTTTTGGTCTAGGTGGATGAATACCAGTGCATCACGCAGATTTTCCATTTTTAGCAATCATCTTAGAGACATTTATTGCTTACTAACTTTCATATATGTTAATACTAAAGTACATATAAGATGCACATATTATTACATGTATGCATGCATGTCATGATCAGAGAACAACCTCAAGATACCTTTCTCATTTTCCATTTGGTTTAACACAGGTCTCTTGTTCACCACTGTATTTTCCAGGCTAGCTAGCTCAGGAAGTTTCCAGGATTCTCCTATCTCTGCCTTCTATCTTGCCATGGGAGCACTGATATTACAGACAAATGCTTCAGGATCTGACTTTATGTGGATTCTGGGGACCTGAACTCAGGTTTTCATGTTTGTGTGACATGCAATTTACCCACTGAGCCATCTCGCCCTGGACCATTCTGGGATTTTTTTAGATTAGTTTGGCAAGGTTTTTCCACTCAAACACATTATTCATAAGTGTTTTCTGATAGAGTCTTAGGACTTGGAATTTGAAGTCCAAAGGGAAAGAGACCTGAGACCATCTGTCCCAGATCTCTGAGCCTTCCTCTTTTCCTTTCCTATCTTGATTGACCTGGGACAAAGGGCACACCTCCTTATTGTAATAGAAAAGGGCCATAAACTTCTTGGGGTTTATAAGGATTAAGCAGAGTCAGCAAATAACTCTAATGTTCTTACCAAGACACATTTTGTAAGAAATGAGGGACACATACATATTTTTATTTTACTACTCTTTGCCTTAATGAGTTGAAGGAAGTGAAAAGGTTAATTATATAGCACATCAAAGCTCACGGTTAACTGTAGCAGAATTTGCAAGAACTCCTAGAAGTTTTCTGAATCCTTAATGTAAGTGTGTTTGTGCACAAATTTAATGCAAAAAAGTTTAATGCATGAATGTATTTGACATTATGCAACTTATTACCTGAGTTATTCCAAATTACCATATTTACTATCATACATTATGTTTCAATCTCTTTACCAAAATTTCTATTTTAAGTCCCAATTTTATCATGATTTACCCAACTCTACTTTACATACAATCAGATTGGCATATGTAATATTTTAATGTGAATTTTGGCTAAAAAGTATAATTTCAACGTTTTCATTTTTGAGTAGCAAATATAATTTAGTAACAATTTTTGGATGTTTAGATGTCCACCATTACCTATTTTTGATTGTTTGTTGTTTGTTTAGTCCCTGCTTTGAAGAGTCTGCTTTGCTTTGTTATGAGGAGGTTTTATTTTTCTGTCCTAAAGTCATGAAAACAGAATTGCTGGTCCTGTCCCTTGCTGGCATCAACAGGGGATAGCCTGAACTGCAGGTCACCTAGGCAACATAGTAGAGCTGGTCCTGACTGGGAGGTTACTGGTGACCCAGTCCAGAGGGTATGAGACTAAGAACTCTCTAAGTGCCTGCTGCAGCAATTAGAAGAGTGGTCTCAGAACCAGGAGAGCTGGCACTAAGCCAACTGGGGCAATGCTGGAGAGGTTGCCCTGGTGGTGTGGGTGAAGTAGAGCTGATGGGCTGACCAACTTATCTACCAAGCAGGCTCAGATCCAGGGCTTTGAGTCAGTCAGCCCCAACATCTACCCCATTGATGAACTGCTGGAGAATGTGAAGGGGTTCCCTACAAATCCAAAGCCTCGGGATCTCCATGACACAGGGCAACAACAGGTTATCTGAGAGGAGTCCTGGAGAGGATCCAGCATTGGTAGAGTAGCAGAAGCCAGAGCTCTTGGACTAGACCAATGACTCATCGCAAAGATCGCTGCAATTCACAAGTAACAATGTGTTGGGAAAAAAGCATACACTGTGGAGCACACTGTGACACACTACAGCTTCCACAACGAGAGGTTTTTTTTGGGGGGTGGGGGGTGCACCAGGTTGCCAGGGCAGATGGCAGGTACAAAGGGACTGAAAAATGAGTGAGATTTGGGTACATTATGTGAAGTTTACAAAGAATTAATAACAAGTTAAATAAAAAAACAAATATTTTTCTAGTCTATAGTGTCAGATTTTTCAAGTAAATTGAACCTTAGAGTTATTTAGTCCAATGTCTTATTTTTGCAGGCAAACCTAAGAATCCTGAGTTTCTACCTGTTTCAGTCTGGTCCAATTTGTCAAAGGAAACACAGGAAACAGAGGCTTTGGTGTCAAATCCGGGCCACATGCTGCCTTTCCAGGAAAAATGGCTTACTCTAGCCCACTCATTTCAACTTCTAAGCAAAGGATATTGACAGAAGCATTTTGAGTGCAGGAGCTACATAAACATTCACCCTTTGTCCCCTCACTTGCAAAACCAAGTAACGAAATCTATCTTATTGGCTCATTATAACAATTAATGAACTAATCCGCATAAAGTACTTGCTACAGTGTTAGAAGCCAATAATTATCACTTCTGTTTTCCTTTTCTTTTCTCTTTTACTTGTCAGGATCATGTGGCTTACTAATGTCATGGCAACACTAAAATGAAGACTAAATATTGAAGGCTTTTCACATAGAGTTTTTCCATTGCGCTCATTGAAATGTTCCCCAAAATGAAAAGCAGAAATATCTAAAAGGTAATTGTTTGTTAGCCTAAAAAATCTTACTATGGGCCAGTCACTGACCCTGAGTTAAAAACAATGCCAAGTTTCTACTTTGAAGTATGAACTAATTGTTATATTAGAAAATGAAGGTTCTAGTGATGGTTAATTCTTGAGTTTTTTTGCAAGTGCCGAAGGCCATGGAGTCAACAGTGTCTGAAAAAGACAAGGAGAAAATTGAGTATGTCTAAGTAAGCAAGTTTGAATCTGCCGGGAAGTAGTGTAGATCCTGGTAATTTGCACATTTGAAGAAAGAGCAAATGGGTTTTATCTGGCAGGGCCAACCAAGAAATCCGATTAAAACATCAGCTTCAAGGTTGTAGCAATTGCTACAGCAAGGCTGTAGCAATACTGTATCTTGTCAGTGCCAATGGAGGACCAGATTTTATAGCTATTCTAGTGATAAGGTTACTGTCAGTAGAAATCATATATAGTGTTGAATAAATTAAGTAAGCAGAGATATTTTAGTTTTTTTAATTATTTCAGTTAAACAATTTACAAATAAACAAACACTTTCAAATTATACATTTTATGATATGATTTTAAAATTTAAAATAAGCAAGTATTACTGACAATGGTTAAGAATGCCTGAGTTACTGAAGTAATTCAAGTTATTCTTGTTCATATTTATAATCTCTATTTAAAAATCAGCTACATAGCCTTGTAAGATCTGGAAAAGCAAGCTACAGTTACAATGTTTCTTTGAGGAGTTTAGCCCCCAAAGCAAATTATGATCTTAGTTTCCATTTGGGATACAGAGAGCTAGAAAGTGTGGTTTATACCCTGAGAATGGAGAAAAGTAGAAAAACTGCTGATTCTTATGTGTTCTCAAATTCTTCTGAAATAACAGGATAAGCAGCTAGGCCCCATTGTGGAAAAAGATAAACATCTGGAGGGAGACAAGGAGTGAGCACTGATTTTTCTGTAGTTACAACCAAATCCTTATGGGGCATAGCTGGAGAATATGTAGGTTAAAAATTTTAAGATGGGTGGGTAGCCCATCCCTCAACTGGGGACCATACTTATCTACTGAATGTGGTCACTTCAAGTTTGATATCACCTCTGTTGGGTATTTTGGCTAATGTCATGCACCTTGAGATCCATCCCATCTGCAGACACCAAACATTGACACTATTGCTGATGCCAAGAAGTGCTTACAGACAGGAGCCTAGTATGTCTGTCCTCTGAGAGGCTCCACCAGCACCTGACTAACACAGACGCAGATACTCACAGCCAACTATCAGACTGAGCCCAGGGACCCCAATGAAAGAGTTAGGGGAAGGATTGAAGGAGCTGAAGGAAATTGTAACCCCATAGGAAGAACAACAGTATCAAGTAACCAGATCCCCCAGAGCTCCCAGGGACTAAACCAGCAACCAAAGAGCCATGAGTCCATGGCTCCAGGTACACATGTAGCAGAGGACTGCTTTATCTGGCATCAATAAGAGGGGAGGTGCTTGGTCATGTGGAGGCATGTTGCCCCAGGATCGGGGATGCTGAAGTGTATGTGTGGGTGTGGTAGTACCATCTTATAGGCAAAGGGGAAGGGGGATGGGATTGGGAGGTGCATAGGGGAGACCATTTGAAATGAAAATAAAGAAAATAACCAGTTTGTAAAAAAAAAAAAAAAGAGCATCAAAACAAAAACAAAATATGTAGGAAGCCCTGGGGCTGCTTCAGCAGCAGTGTTTTGTGTGTGAGGAGGGGGCGTTTTACACAATCTTCACACTTGTCTCCTATAACTCCAACTGACTGCTTACAGAAGAGATTGGAAATTGGTTTTCAATGTGATTCATGAACTGGGGACCTTAGGGAAATCACCAAACCTTTATGGTTATGAGAACTTCCATATGCACTGTACTGATTTTCCTACAAAACAAAGCTTTCCTCTCTGTTCAGTCAAAGACAAACAAACACTGTTTTCAAGGTAACAGTTGCACCTGGGGGAAAGACAGAAACATTTGCTCAAAGTAAAGACAGAAAATCTTGGAATGACAGGAATAAAGATACATTAAATGCAGAAGAACAAAGATAACAATTAGAGGAGACTTCTTTTCAGAAATCATACAAGCATGAGGAAAATGGAGTGACATTTTTAAAGCACAGAAAGGAATGATAAAGTAACATTGTATCCAGCAAAAATACTTTTAAAAATCAAAATGAAGGACTTTTCATATAAGAATGTTTATCACAGAAAGTTTACCCTAAGGAAATGTACACTTCCTCAGACAAAAATGATATGACACCGGAAATTACTTGGCTACCAAAGAGATGAAGATGGCTAGAAATTGAGAGAAATTGTCATGAAAGAGCACAGAAATTCAGCTCATTATTCTTGGTCTAAATTGAGGATAACTATCTAATTCAAAACTAAAGAACAACTTGTATTATTACAGTTAATATGAGGTATGTTTATGCAAAAGCAAAAATAGCATAGAGAATGAGAAGAGAGAATTAAGTACTTGCTCTCTTATGTTTCTTTTTTTTTTTTTTTTTTTTTTTTGGTTTTTCGAGACAGGGTTTCTCTTTATAGCTCTGGCTGTCCTGAAGCTCACTTTGTAGACCAGGCTGGCCTCGAACTCAGAAATCTGCCTGCCTCTGCCTCCCGAGTGCTGGGATTAAAGGCGTGCACCACCACGCCCGGGATCTCTTATGTTTCTAACACCACACATAAAGTATTTGAAAGTAAATTGTGATTAATTAAAGGAAAATACAATGGGAAATACAGTGTAGACTTGGTTAATAAAGAAAATCTTATGATCATTAATACTTGTCAACTAACAAAAGAGAAGGGAATCTAAAAGTTGAATGGAAACTACTAAATGATGTATGTATGATTATGTATGAATCCAACAGTATAAGACTTCTCTGAACTGTGATCAGAGAATGCTAAATGGGGGAATTAAAAATGGGGGAAAAGTGGAGACTATTAGTCAAGAAGATCCAACTTCATGCCATGTGTATGAAACCAGATAAAATGTAAGATATGAATATATCAAAAATAAAAGAATGCACATTTATTTTATTAAAGCAATTGTAGTCAAAGATGGGTCAGCTATGCTGATTTGGAGCATAAGGAAAGGCTTAACATCCAGGTAAGGACACCATATAATGGACCAGTTACGATTCTGTACCAAGGCGAGGAAGCCAAATTGTGTGCATTTAGTGTAGTATTCAAAGACATCAAGATTAAAATGACAGAACTGAAATGAAGATTGAGGATCAATAATCACAGTTGGAGATGAGAATGCTCCCTGGTCAGCAATCGACAGAGCAGGCAGATACAAAATTGATGAGGAAATGAAAAGCCTAAGTTAAACCATTACCAATATGACCAGTTTATATCATAGAAGAAAGTGCAGAAGAGAAATTAAATGTGATGGTAACTCTGAGCCATAAAATAAGCCTCTAGAAATTTAAAAGAGACACTATTGTAGTATATCATACTGGATGAATAAAAAATATTAGAGAACTACTTCTGAGAAATCACTAGAAAAATACTGGAGCATACATAGCACATTTTTATGTAACCAATAAGTTAGAAAAATCGTCATGGGTTATGAAAATACATAGTACATTTTTTTTGTAACTCATAGATTAGAGAAATCTTCCTGGGGCATTTAAATCTTAAGTAAAAATAAAAATACCATATAGCAAAAAATTACCATATAGAGAAAAATATACAGCATCAATATTTTATAATGAGGCAGAAGAAATATTTAACATTAATTGTATCAATTATGGGGATAATGGAAGTATGACCTAATTAAACTCAGGGTGGAGAAGGAATGATTTGATAATACATTTGTGTAGAGGAAGTCCAGGAAGAGAATCAACGCATCAACATAAAATAAGATAGTTCATAGCTGGTGTTGCTAGTGTTAAAGGATGGCCTGCTTTTTTATGAACACAGATTCAACAGCTTAAATGAAATAGCCTAATTTACTGAAAGTCACAACCTCTAAAATGTTAATAAAACAAAAAAGCCCTTATTGTCCCATTACAGGTTAAAGACGTTAAATCATAACTAACATTTGAACAAAATAGGTTGCATAGAGTAATGATTTCACTAGAAAATTCTACCAAACCTTGTGAATAATATACTGATTCCATACAACTTGTCCCCCAAAATGGAAATTGAGAACCACACCTCAGATCATTTTGTTCAGATTTCCTGACCACTAAAATTAGACAATGTTGTGACAATAAAGAAAACTTGATACCAATACAGTTTAAGAACATAGACACAAAAATCTTCAATGAGTATTAGGAGACACATCTAAGCCATAACAGAATATGCTGAAATATAACTTCTGAGAACAAAATGTGTCTCAAAACATAGGCTGGTACAATATTCAAAACTCATAGTTTTTATTATATTTATATATCCTGGGTATTTTTTTTTTTCGAGACAGGGTTTCTCTGTATAGCCTTGGCTGTCCTGGAACTCACTTTGTAGACCAGGCTTGCCTCGAACTCAGAAATCCACCTGCCTCTGCCTCCCAAGTGCTGGGATTAAAAGCGTGTGTCACCACCGCCCGGCTTATGAGGGGTAATATTAAGACAGTTACTTTCCCTTTTAGTATGTCCATAGGTTCTATGAGAACCCAGTAAAATCTTTGAAAGTATTTTTCTTTTATTTTGTGATTATCAACAGAATAATTCTGAATTTTACACAGAAAACCAGAGTAACTATGTTATGCAGCCAAAACATTTTAAAGAACATAGCTAGAGTTCTCATAGAACCGAAATTTTATATTTTGTGAAGTACAGGAGTATTAGTAGTTAGTGAAAAATTTACAACATCAATAATTATCAAGTTACATAAAATCTGCAAGTTACAGGAGCCAATATTGTTTATGAATCACAATAGAATAAACTTGACATTAGGCAGAATTTGTAGACAGATTATTAATAGCTTTTAAAATGAAAAATTGATAAAATGCATATGTATAAAATGAAACCCAGAGAATGAAACATAAGCCACAAATTAAAGGAAATATTTGCAAATCACATTTATGACAGAGATGTTGTGCCTAAGATCTACAAACTTCAAATTTCAATACCAGGGTAAAACAAACCAAAAACGAGCAAAAGAAAATGCATAGATAGCAAAATAAAGCATATTGAAAAAATAATATCAGAATCATTTGGGAAATGTAAATTAAACCACAACGTTATTTTACAACAAATTGATTAGAATGATTAAAATTCAAAAGGGAAATGGAAGAGAAGTAAAAAAACAGGGGGAAGGGGATAGGGGATTGCAAAGGGGAAACCGGAAAAAAGGGAAAACATTTGACATATAAATACATAAAATATCCAAACAAAACAAAACAAAACAAACAAACAAAAATCCAGCAGGATAGGTGAACATGCTGGCAAGAGTGGGGGCAAACAAGCCAACAGCAGAAGCTTCCATCTTCCACATTCTTTTATATAGGCTGCCACCCAAAGGTGTGCCTCAGATTTAGGATGGGTCTTCCAACCTCAATTGAGCCTCGAAAGAAAATCACTCTTTGGCGTGCCCAGCTAGCTACTTGGGTTTTAGTTGATCCCAGATGTAGTCAAGTTGACAACAAAGATCACAATTATTGAGTCTAAAACTTAAAAATAGCAATCATTTTTTAGCTGAAGCATAAACACATTCTAAGTTATGTATACTACCAACTTCAAATACCTACTAGGCATCGAGTGTCTGTATGCTAGTATGTGAAAGCACATGGAAGCAAGGTGTGGTATTCATCCAGCAAGTATTTATCAAAAGGTTGGCATAGGTTATAAAAGGAGGTCATTTAGATATGAACACAGTGAGACTCCTGATGTCATGGAACTGTAATTCTGGATAACCAAAAATGGCTAGTAGTTATTTAAGTTGGAGGTAGCACGAGGAATGCCCTTGAAAGTTGGAATGGTTTGAGTATGCTTGGCCCAGGGAGTGGCACTATTAGAAGGTGTGGCCTTGTTGGAGGAAGTGTGTCACTGTGGGGATGGGCAATGAGACCCTTGTCCTCCTAATCATGTAGGAACCAGTCTTCTCCTAGCAGTATTCAGATGAAGATGTAGAACTCTCAGCTCCTCCTGCACTATGTCTGCTTCAATGCTGCCATGGTCCCACCTTGCACTGAACCTCTGAACCTGTAAGTGAGTCCCTATTAAATGTTGTCTTTATACTGGGGAAAAAAAAGAAAATTCTTTTTTTCCCAGTAGTTAGTGGTTATGATATAATATCCTGAATGTGACTCCATAGTAAAGAGTTTGGCTAACATTCAAGAAGCCTTGCATTCTGTCTCAAAAACTACACTACACCCCCCCCCCCCCACACACACACACATACACACACATTTAAATGTTAGTCACTGTCTTAGTCAGGGTTTCTATTCCTGCACAAACATCATGACCAAGAAGCAAGTTGGGGAGGAAAGGGTTTATTCGCCTTACACTTCCATGCTGCTGTTCATCATCAAAGGAAGTCAGGACTGGAACTCAAGCAGGTCAGAAAGCAGGAGCTGATGCAGAGGCCATGGAGGGATGTTCTTTACTGGCTTGCCTCCTCTGGCTTGCTCAGCCTACTCTCTTATAGAACCCAAGACTACCAGCCCAGGGATGGTCCCACCCACAAGGGGCCTTTCCCCCTTGATCACTAATTGAGAAAATGCCTTACAGCTGGATCTCATGGAGGCATTTCTTCAGCTGAAGCTCCTTTCTCAGTGATAACTCCAGCTGTGTCAAGTTGACACGAAAATAGCCAGTACAGTCACATTGGAAAAGTTTTATGATTTTAAAAACACAATTATGCTTCTATGTCTCATTGATACTGCAATCCCATTCTAAAATAAATAAGCACAGAAAAACCATATAGGCATTAGAAAAACTGCACTCAAATATGAAAATTAATTGACAAATGCTCTGAGTTCAAAGCCAATGCACATACCCTTCATCTTGTAAATGGACAAATTCTTTTAAACCTGTACAGTGGAATATTTGTCAGAAAATTAAAAAGAAAAAAAAGTCTCTGAATGAATAAATTTATTCCCGTACAAGATGAACTTAAATGCATCGGGCCAAATGGAAGAAGCCCATCATAAAAAGCTGTTTAGGATGTAATTCTACTCACACAGTACTGAAAAACAGGCATGTCCTGGAGAACAGAGATACAGACTAGCTTAATCATTGCCAAGGGACAGGAAAAGGATTCAGAGGATTCTTCAGCAGAGACCATGGAACACTCTATGGAGTGTTGGAACTGGTATATAAACACTACATTTTTGAATCTCTGGTCTTTGTCAAAATCCACTGAAATGTAACTCACAAAAAGTGTAACCCATCAAAAGGAAGTAGGTAAAATTAAAATGAACCATCCAGGATGTAGGTAGAATTCAAAAGGAAGTTAAAGTGTGACAAATGAATGTAATTGTATTACAAATGAGTCCCATAACTTCCCCATTGAAACAAGAGAGGGGGAGGGGAGTGGGAGTGGGAATGGGAGGGGAGGGAGAGGGGGAGGGGAGGGAGAGGGGGAGGGGAGGGAGAGGGGGAGGGGAGGGAGAGGGGGAGGGGGAGGGAGGGAGGGAGGGAGAGAGAGAGAAAGAGAGAGAGAGAGATGTAAGTAGCCTTTAAAACAGGACATGCTAGAGACCTAAAATGGGGAGTGTGGCACTCTAGGGAGTCTGTGAGGATGATGACTCTATCTGAGACTCCTAGCAATGGGGGATATAAAGCCTGAAGTGGCAACCTCCTGTAGCCAGGTAGGGCTTCCAGTGGAGGGATAAGGACAACAACCCACCCACAAACACCTACTCAAATTTTGTCTAGCCTCAGTGGGAAAGGATGTGCCTAGTTCTGGAGTGACCTGTGCTGGAGTAGATTAGAATCCAAGGGGGGACCTTCCCCTTCTCACAGGAGAAGAGACGAGCATAGGAGGAAGGACTGGATGAGGAGACTGGGAGGAGAGGGGTGCAGCTGCAATTGGGATGTAAAGTGGATAAATAAATAAATTAATGGAAAAAAATAGCATTTTACAGAGAAAAAAGAAACCTTATGTACAAGCATTTGTTCTAGTTGACCTGTTTCAAGGCAATTCTCAAAATATTTGAATGTATAGAAGTATGAATAAATCTATAAGTATTTTAAAGATGGAAAGGAGGTTCTTACTGTTGTAGAGGTAAGCAATGCTTCATGGAAAAGAAACGTCAGTGTGATCTATGCATTCATTGGTTTGAATTTTTATGTGTTGAGTAATAATATACATAGAATATCCATATGCATACATATGAATTAATATGTAAATATGTATTATTTGCTCCCTTTATTTAGAGGGTTGAGAAGTAGTGGCACCTGAAGAAAAGTCAGAGCACTCAGTCTCCACATCTTGGTATTATAGATTTTATTTCCTTGTGCATAGACTTTATTTCATTGTACATTTGGTAGTGACTTCTCCTGGGGAGACATGAAACAGTCACTGAATGACAAACATTTAAAAAAAAATTTCTATACAAGTGTAGCTTGGTGAGCCAATGAGTATATGAGTTACTTACAAGAGGAATGACTGGTCATGTCCAGGATCATGGCTGACTCAAAGATACTAAAAAGTCTTTCCCAGCATAAGAAATAATTCACAAAAGCTGTGTCACTGAAGTCCCTTGTACAACTTGCAAGATGTTTTCTCTTTTCTAGCATCTGTTTACTGAGTATGGCACTGAGAAGGTGCCTTGCCTTATGAGTCTTGTAACCTTCATGAGCTTCCTTGGTCTTATATGGTTCTCTTTCCCTCAGTCTGATGAGTCTTTCTCCTCCCTCCAGGAATATATTCTTCACTAAGAGAAAATAGCTGCACAATAAGTTCTGCTTAAATGAAAAGAACGCTGATGAAATCTTAAGACCAATATACAAGCAGCAAAACATACAAATATATATTATAAATACACAATATATGAAATCTATCTATATTGATCTACCAAAAGGCTGCATAAGAAATATGAAAAATGTTATGTTCAAAGGTAGCAGAACTTTAATAATATTATTTTATTTTTATTATATAATTAACTAAGAAATAATAGTATTAGACTTACTGTGAAATGTGAAATAATATACAAAGTATGTATAGAAAAATTATAAGTAAAGAGAAGAAATATTTCCATGGTTAGAGAAATTAATGTTGGGAATAAAAGAAATAGAAAAATGCCACTGAATTACCCCAAATTGTTGTGGATTAGACTCCATGATAAATGCTGAAGATAAAGGTGAAAATGTTAGAAGGAAGCAGGACATTTGCAGGACCTCAAAGTATTCCCTCAAGCTGTATCACATGCAAGGAGTGAGTAGAAACTTGACCTTGGATGTGCTTGTTATTTATCAGAAAATCAAAGTTAACATTGCAGGGAACTCAGCCTAGGAATTCAGATGTGATCCTGCATCTGTGGACATAGGTGTTTACCTATATAAAAAGTCCTCCTGGTAACAGATGGTCTCACTGTACTCACTAGAACCTGTTAAAATAATAAATTGAAATATTATATATTACCAAACAACAACAAAAGTATCATTACACTTCAGGATTCTAAGCATCGTCAGTATGAGGAGGGTTTAGGAATTGTCACTGATTAGAGACCAGAACAACCAGGCTTTTATCATTAGACAATTGTTATTAGTTCCAGTAAAACATCTCGCTTGAAACAAGTTCTTTGTTGGCTTAAGCTTTAGATATGTGTAGAAGCTTCTACTTAATACCTTTGATAAAGTATGTACCAATATGCTCTAAATTCAAATTCACACACATGTAGTATATGTTACCTCATAAACACTGCCTTTTAGTTAAAGTTAGTTCTAAGAACCTGAGCTATAAATTAGGCTCAATTTCATACAGAGTATTCATGTTTTTATACATTGGATTATGAGATGATTTTAGATTTCCAGAAGAGCAGAAAACACAGTTCGGCCTCTTGCACACACTCTGTCCAGCATTATCTACAGTCAACATCTCATGTAGCCACAATGCAGTTACAAATTAAAAGACAAACATTACATTTTAAAGTATAATGCAGACTTTTCTGATTTCATTCAGTTTTCCCACAGATGTCCTGTTTGCACTTGGGATTCCTCCAGGTCTCATTCTGTGCCTAGTTGTCAGGCTGGTTTGTTTGGTCCCTTTCATACCGGTATTTCCTCATATGTTTGCTTTTGATGTACTTCTTTAGAGCCTCCTAAGCCACAGAGAGATTGCTCATAATCCTGGGATATGTGTGTTTATCACTAAACATGATCCTTGTGTGTTTCATGAGAGTCTATTTCTCTATAGGATATTAGTAGATAAGAGAGAAGTAAGTGCTACGCTTTCATCTTTTTCTCTCCTTTGGTTCATCAGCTGAAAGTATAATAATTTTTCATTGGTATATACAAATGGTTAATTAATTTTAAAATCTTTTCAGCACTGAAATAATATTTATTTTGGCTTGAAGCAGTTACTATACATATAAAAAATAAACATCCACTTTATGTATTGCTCCCTGTTAACTTCTAAGGAACTCACTAGCAGTACCAGGAAGAGGGTAATCCTTTCACATTGCCCCTCTAGCATCCATTAGGAAGCAATGAGCTAGTGGCAGCCTGTTTACTTTCTCACAAAGCCCTTTCTGCATTCTTGTAGAAGCAAGGAGTTAGCTCACACAGGAGACTGGGTCTAATAATTGTTTCCTGGTATAGAAGTTCTGATTTCGTATTCTACTGAAGGTTGTCTTGCCTATTAGTGACTGGCCCAACCACGACTGAGCCTGCAAAGAATGAAAGGAGCCTCGCACATACCATCCCCACTGTATTGTCTGGGACTTATTTCGCTTTGTGTGTTTGTTTTCCTTAACTCTTTTAGAACTCACTTGAAGGTCAGTGGGCTTGTTCTTAAGTATGCTGGATTACATTTAAATACTAAGTTTCAGAATTGTGGAAATTAAAGTTTTAGAAAACAAATAGCAAGAATGTCAATTCCAACGAGTCAGGTTTGGAGACTTCTTTTCTAGTTAGGACTTGATGTAGCCATGGATTAGGTAAAAATCACCCTTAGACCTGAGAAATGAGAATCTGGTTCTGGATTACATGGATTAAGAGTCAAACCCTGACCCCCAGAAATGTGTTATCATGGAGGAGATGAGTGACATGCCTGAGAGACAAAAGATTGTGTGGGTGCTCAACATTGTGGATGCTGTACATTGGAGGTACTATAGGTGCTGTCCATTGTGGGAGTGCTGTACTAAACTTTGCTCAACTTCCAAAGCAGTTTAAGGTCAAGGAAGTGTTACATTTTACACTATAAACTATATTCCTCCATAGAACGTGACAAACATTGGCAAATGAAAATCTCAGTAACTTCTATCACAGCTTGAGTTTGAAAACTGTACATTTTGGGGTCAAGTATTTTATGTTATAAACTTAGTATTGTTTAGTGTACAGTCAACAAAATATTATCATGCTTTCTGAAATCAGACTTAATAAAACCTGTGCTCATAACCCATTAAATAGCATCACCTAAAAGCAAAATGATGATTGAAGACAGAAAGAACTGAGACAATTCTGTAAAGATGTGGCTTTCTCTTTTGTGATGGAGTCAAATTTCTTCATTTCTTCATTAATTAAAAAAAATCACACTTTGAAATTTATGATAATTCCATGGTAATATTTAATATATTTATAAAAGAAATCCCAATCCAGTGTACCACTTAGTGATGTCTCATAAGGGACATAAGGGACATTTGGGGATTGTGGTGTTAATACAGTTAAATAGAAATGCTTTTTTTTTTTTTTTTAACTGTCAGTTATTAGTCTTCCTTTAATTTCTCTGTCTCTGGAAATTCACTTAATATTTTTACTTATAAAAGTTGACTATTGAAATGAAGTTGTCATATTCTTTCTGAAGAATAATATTACTCCCTAACCACTCTCAGATATGTGTATTTGATATTATTGTACCATTGTGTTGAAGCAACAGCCCCATGGGGGTCTTTATTAACATAGACCCTTCCTTGGTAAAACCATCTGAATCTCACCAGATGTTGTTGATCCCTCAGGCCACGGTAATTGTGACTGCGGCAAGTGCAAGTGTGATGTGGGATGGTCTGGGGAAGCTTGCCAGTACCCAACCAAGTGTGACCTGACCAAAAAAATCAGCAACCAGATGTGCAAGAACTCCCAAGATGTCATCTGCTCCAATGCAGGTAAGAACTACATCCCTGGAGAGTTCTTCATTACAATAATCAAGACTTGGATTTTAATGAAATTTTATAGTCATGTTGAATGCTGGACTAAGACATATGACTGACTTAATTATTGTAATTAGAGTTCAAGAGTGCTTTGAATTTACACCTTAGCAGCAAATGAAGCCTAAGATTTTAATGTATGGAAGTTTCAGATACTGCTTATGAACTTCACTGAGGATGTAAGAATAGCAAAGTTTATTTATGTGTGTGTATGTATACATGTGTGTGTGTGTGTTGACAAATTATTTCATAGGAGTCATTTAGGCATTACAGGGAAGCTATTAAAGTAATTAGCAAAGTCACATAAACCATAATAGTTATAGTTTGGACTTCAATGGTAGTTAGGTACTGTAATTGTATTTAAATAGCTTCAACAAATGCCCACATAAGCCTCTAAGTCACTTTTCTCAACCATATTGCACCTACCCATCCAAAGGAACGCATTAGACTCTCAGTCTCATGTGCTGCCCTGGAGGTTTGTGAGGAGCGGGTGCGGCCACTGCCCCAAGATGGCCCCCGGGATGGCTGCCAGGTCTTATGACAAGCACCTGACTTCCTCATTACCTCAGACTTAGCCACATCCCAGGCGCCTGCACTGTGCAGACGCCATGCCTACTGTGAACCGTGACTGGGGTGATTGGGAGGAGTCAGTAAGGTATTTAAGGCGTGCCCCGTTTGTTCGTTGGGAGGATTCCCGTCCCTGCATTGCAATGCAAAGTGTTCCTGAATAAACCTGCTTGAAAAAGGACAACATGGTGTTGAGTCTTTCCTACTGGTTGGGGTGGATGCAACAGAGGTTCAGCTTCAACTGTTTAGATATGTAGTGTGAACGCTTTTGTCTTTTGTTTGTTGCTTTTTAGTTTTGGTTTTGTGATTTATTTTTCAGTGACTATAAGTGTATGAACCATCTTCATTAATACTGTTAGAGAGTTACTTGGTATCAACTCTCTTTCTTGTTCCCCCAGCCTTTCTTTGCTTCTACATCAGCAAGAGAAGGAGCAACTCAAACTAGTAGAAAAGCTCTGTGGGTCAGAGAGGTGTTTTCAGTAACCCCACAGTGAACAAACAAATCCACATTACAGGCTATGGGAAGCAGCTGTTTGTCTCTTGGGTTTTGTAACTTGTTAGTTTGGGTTTGGAAGCTCTCTGGTTGGTCAGTTCCAGAGGTACAAGACTTGTTCCACCTGGTAGAGGCAAATCTTTGACAATTTAGACATATCCCACCCTGAAGCTTGCATTATTGCTGGGTCTCTTTTGTAATCAGAGCTAGGGCTTTTTCTCAGTCTGATTTCAACAAACTGCTTAGTATAAGTTAAGCTCAGTCAGGGTGTTTTGCTATCTACCATGCCAGGATGTGCTCAACACAGTCTCCTCACTTCTTTGCTCACTATGTCTTTCTCTCAGTAGGATTTCTCTGACTCACAATCACCTGCCAACACACATGCACACATATACATATGTACACACCCATGTATGTACACAAACATACAGATAAAACACACATACAAACATATGAAAACACACACAAACACATCTACACACAAGTATGTTATTGATTCTGAAGATTCATGACTCAGTAAATGTGGCTTGACACACTAATATTGCACAAAAGAGAAATATACAGACCTGTCTTTTCTCCCTTTTGAGAGAACGTCTTAGTCTGTGGGTGATCTGGAACTCACAATACCAGTGGTTCTCAGCCTTCCTAATGCTGTGGAAACTTTAATGCAGTTTCTCATGTTGTAGTGACCCCCAAACCATAAAACTATTTCATTGTTACTTCATAACTGCAATTTTGCTACTGTTATGAATTTTAATGTAAATAATGATATGTGACCCCTGTGGGGTCATAACTCATGGGTTGAGAACCATTAGACTATGCAGACCAGACTAGTTTCAGTTCCACAAGGATCAGCCTGCCTCTGCTTTGCAGTTGCCGGGGTTAAAGGTATGAATTAACATGCCTGGCAAAGAATACTCTTCGTAGATGACAAATCATATTTGACAAAGTATAAAGTACAAGATAAATATACCCTCTTTTATAAGATTGATAAATATTTTTATAAAATCATAGTTCTGGTCCCCTGTTTTCAATGACTCAATGATGTCCTTTATAACACCAACCTTTCCTCACTGATCTAATTTGAGACAGGGTGATGTTGTCATCTCTCTTGTTTTCCCTTGCTTTTGCTGTTTTCATACTACTGATAATTTTGTACAACCACAAATAAAATCTGTTCTATAGGCCTCCTTTATTTTATTTTATTTTATTTTTTATTTGTGTGTGTGTGTTAACATTGTTACTGCCGTATTAGATTTTTTGAGGTGAAGTGTCACTGTGTAGCTCAGGCTATCTTAGCTGTCCCTATATTCCCAATTAGACTAAAACTTGGTACAGTCTTCCTGCCTCCATCCCCACTGCTGAGATCATAAGCATGGGCCATTATGCCTATAGTCCATTTATCTATTCTCATCAATGAAATGTTGCTCAGTTTGGACCTCTATGAAGCCTCCCCACATACATTTACTATTTTGCTCTATTCTATATTACCTACATCTAAAATTGTTTCTTAAGAATTGTTCATAGACATACCTACATGAAATAAATGTAGAAAACCAAAAAAAGTTTGGTTCTAATTCAAGTACGTCTACTCTCACCCCACTCTAACCATGCCTCAGGTTAGGGAATCTAGTCGAAGCTATATTGATAAGTTGCCTGGCTTCCTTAATCTCTTTTTAGAGGAGCTATGTAGGTCATTTGAAATATAATTGAGCTTATTTATATATATATTATTTTTATTTTATTTTTAGGGGTTTTGTTAGCCTTTCTCCCTTTTATTATTAATAGATTATAATGTAGATTATGAAGAAGGGTCCAAAGTTAACACTTTTCAAGAGGCATACTTAAAGATTCCTCACAGTCACACAAACACACAGAGAATACATCACATCTGGTAAGTGTTAGGTTTGTAAGGAACTAATGTTGCTGCTTTGGGTTTACTCAAATTTATATTTACTCACTGCCTTAAATGAATCTTGTGGTTTGTTTTGGCAATCTTGGTCTTATTCACATCTTCTTTAATAATAACTTCCCAACAAGTTTCAAGAGCAGCCACTCAAAATTGTATTACTCCCTTCTGTTGGCAAGTTTTCTGTCATCTTGACACACTGAAATGGAGGAAACTCAATTGAGAAAATGCCTTTATAATATCTGACTGTAAGGCATTTTCTTAATTAGCGATTGATAGGGGAGGGCACAGCCCATTGTAGGTGTTGCTATCCTTGGGCTGGTGGTCCTGGGTTCTGTAAGAAAGCAGGCTAAGTAATCCATGGGAAGCAACAGAGTAAACAATAGTCCTCCACACCTCTGCATCAGCTCCTGCCACCAGTCCCTTGCCTTGTGTGCCAACTTCCTTTGATGATAAACAAGTTATATATATATATATATCAAATAAACCATGTTATCCACAGCTTTTGTTCATGGTGTTTCATAGCAGCAATAGAAAACCTAACTAAAATACCCACTTTAGAAGTCTTGTCCCCTCTTGTTTTTTTTTGTTTTCTTTTTGTTTTGTTTTTGTTTTACTAGGTATTTATTTCATTTATATTTCCAATGCTATCCTAAAGTCCCACTTCTTGGCCTTGGCATTCCCCTGTACTGAGGCAGATAAAGTTTGCAAAACCAATGGGCCTCTCTTTCCACTGATGGCTGACTAGGCCATCTTCTGATACATATGCAGCTAGAGACATGAGCTCTGTGGGGTACTGGGTAGTTCATATTGTTGTTCCACCTATAGGGTTGCAGATCCCTTTAGCTCCTTGGTTACTTTCCCTAGCTCCTCCATTGAGGGCCCTGTGATCCATCCAATAGCTGACTGTGAGCATCCACTTCTGTGTTTGCTAGGCCCCAGCATAGTCTCACAAGAGACAGCTATATCTGGGTCCTTTCAGCAAAATCTTGCTAGTGTATGCAATGGTGTCAGCGTTTGGAGGCTGATTATGGGATGGATCCCCGGATATGGCAGTCTCTAGATGGTCCATCCTTTCATCTCAGCTCCAAACTGTGTCTCTGTAACTCCTTTTATGGGTGTTTTGACCCCAATTCTAAGAAGGGGCAAAGTGTCCACACTTTGGTCTTCGTTCTTGAGTTTCATGTGTTTTGCAAATTGTATCTTATATCTTGGGTATTCTAAGTTTCTGGGCTAATATCCACTTATCAGTGAGTACATATTGTGTGAGTTCTTTGGTGATTGGGTTACCTCACTCAGGATGATGCCCTCCAGGTCCATCCATTTGCCTAGGAATTTCATAAATTCATTCTTTTTAATAGCTAAGTAGTACTCCATTGTGTAAAGGTACCACATTTTCTGTATCCATTCCTCTGTTGAGGGGCATATGGGTTCTTTCCAGTTTCTGGCTATTATAAATAAGGCTGCTATGAACATAGTGGACCATGGTTCACTTCTTACCGGTTGGAACATCTCATTCTATGAAGCCACAGTTACTCTGATACCTAAACCACAGAAAGACTCAACAAAGATAGAGAACTACAGACCAATTTCCCTTATGAATATCGATACAAAAATCCTCAATAATGTTCTTGCTAACCGAATCTAAGAACACATCAAAACAATCATCCATCCTGACCAAGTAGGTTTCATCCCAGGGATGCAGGGATGGTTCAATATATGGAAATCCATCAACGTAATCCAGTATATTAACAAACTCAAAGACAAAAACCACATGATCATCTCCTTAGATGAGGAGAAAGCATTTGACAATATCCAACACCCATTCATGATAAAAGTCTTGGAAGGATCAGAAATTCAAGGCCCATACCTAAACATGATAAAAGTAATCTACAGCAAACCAGTAGCCATATCAAAGTAAATGGTGAGAAGCTGGAAGCAATCCCACTAAAATCAGGGACTAGACAAGGCTGCCCACTTTCTCCCTACCTATTCAACATTGTACTTGAAGTCCTGAGAGTAATTGGACAACAAAAGGAGATCAAGGGGATACAAATTGGAAAGGAAGAAGTCAAAATATCACTTTTTGTAGATGATATGATAGTACATATAAGTGACCCTAAAAATTCCACCAGAGAACTCTTAAGCCTGATAAACAGCTTCGGTGAAGTAGCTGGATATAAAATTAACTCAAACAAGTCAATGGCCTTTCTGTACACAAAGGATAAACAGGCTGAGAAAGAAATTAGGGGAAACAACACCCTTCTCAATAGTCACAAACAATATAAAATACCGTGGCATGACTCTAACTAAGAAAGTGAAAGATCTATATGATAAGAACTTCAAGTCTCTGAAGAAAGAAATTAAAGAAGATCTCAGAAGATGGAAAGATCTCCCATGCTCATGGATTGGCAGGATCAATATAGTAAAAATGGCTATCTTGCCAAAATTAATCTACAGATTCAATGCAATCCCCATCAAAATTCCAACTCAATTCTTCAATGAATTAGAAAGGGCAATCTACAAATTCATCTGGAATAACAAAAAACCTAGGATAGCAAAAACTCTTCTCAAGGATAAAAGAACCTCTGGTGGAATCACCATGCCTGACCTAAAGCTGTACTACAGAGCAATTGTGATAAAAACTGCATGGTACTGGTATAGTGACAGACAAGTAACCAATGGGATAGAATTGAAGACCCAGAAATGAACCCACACACCTATGGTTACTTGATGTTTGACAAGGGATCAAAAAACATCCAGTGGAAAAAAGACACCATTTTCATCAAATGGTGCTGGCACCACTGGCTGTTATCATCTAGAAGAATGAGAATTGACCCATTCTTATCTCCTTATACTAAGGTCAAATCTAAGTGGATTAAGGAACTCCACATAAAACCAGAGACACTGAAACTTATAGAGGAGAAAGTAGGGAAAAGTCTCGAAGATATGGGTACAGGGTAAAAATTCCTGAATAGAACAGCAATGGCTTGTGCTGTAAGATCGAGAATCAACAAATGGGACCTCATAAAATTGCAAAGCTTCTGCAAGGCAAAAGACACCATCAATAAGACAAAAAGACCACCAACAGATTGGGAAAGGATCTTTACCTATCCTAAATCAGATAGGGGACTAATATCCAATATATATAAAGAACTCAAGAAGGTGAACTCCAGAAAATCAAATAACCCCATTAAAAATGGGGCTCAGAGCTAAACAAAGAATTCTCACCTGAGGAATACCGAATGGCAGATAAGCACCTGAAAAAATGTTCAGCATCTTAAGTCATCAGGGAAATGCAAATCAAAACAACCCTGAGATTCTATCTCACACCAGTCAGAATGGCTAAGGTCAAAAATTCAGGTGACAGCAGATGCTGGAGAGGATGTGAAGAAAGAGGAACACTCCTCCATTGTTGGTGGGATTGCAAGCTTATACAACCACTCTGGAAATCAGTCTGGCGGTTCCTCAGAAAATTGGACATAGTACTACCGGAGGATCCCGCAATACCTCTCCTGGGCATTTATCCAGGAGATGTTCCAACCCGTCTTTTCCCCTTAGAGAGGTTTTTGTTCTATAGTACTAGGTTGCATATAAAAGAGGGAGAAGAGGTAGCCATTGTGTAGCATAAACTTCAAGGCATGTTTAGAAGGAAATGAGAACAGAGAGCTTCCAGAAGCTTCCTCTTCAGTAGATCTAGAAAGGTAACAATGTGCAGATCCTAGCATGTTAGAACAGACAGAAGATTGGTTTTCATGCCTGGTAAGCACCATAGAGAACCAGCTCTGTTAGGCAGCATTAAAAGTAGAGCTAAAATAATCAAGTGCAAAGCTACTCATCCTGGAGTGTGATTGACTGGCATCCCAGAGCGAGAAGTAGGACCACACTGCAGGAACACAGGAGTCTGGCACCTTTGCTTGGGCTCCCATCTGCCATGACTTGGAGGATCAGATGTGATTTGTGCTGGATGGTGAGATAGGAAGTCTCAGAGCTGTTGTAAACTTTCCACTGTGGTGAGGAATAGGAATGGTTCACATGTGTGGATGGGAGTGTGCCTGCCAGTAGAACTTGTCAGTCATGGAAGTTGGATGCGGTGACAGTTCCTGCCCATCTTTCTGGAGGGAGAATGACTGTGTGTGTGCATCTCCCACCAAGTTATTCTCTTCTGCCAAATTGTGGCAGAAGATATTCCAAGAGATAATTTAAAATCCTTAGCCAATGTTCTTCATCTTTACCATCTGTAGTCCTTATACCCTTTTATCCAAACTCATCAGACTCTTACCTAAACTGTTATTTTCCACCATAATTTTCTACTCAACACCACAAATATTTATTGTATCTCAATTCATTTGTTGCCTTTCTTCCCATTTATCAGCAATAAATTAAGGATTCTCTTCTTCCTGATGCGCCCCCCCCAACAAGTTTGAGGTTTATCATTCTTTGTGAAGAATTTTCCTTGAATCTGTTATGAAAGCCTTTCTGTTGTTTCTCCTTTCTGTTCTCTGATTTAATTTTCTTTATTTCATTATCTCCTATAGTACTTTGACAATAGTATAATAGGTCATAAGAAAGTTTAATGACTAAATATGTGGGTGGTTGAGAGACAGAAAGAAGAGATGTGAAAGTAAAAGAGAAAGGTTATAATGAGATAAAAAATAATGAAGCAGTTCCACAAATTATAGCATTACATTTCAAGTAAGATTATAACTTAAAGTAGGTTCCAAAAAAATAACACAAAAGAATTACATTTAATATATGCCAGATTCACAGACATTCCCTCAAGGTACAAAAAAAAAATCAAAACAAAAAAATCAGATTTTGCAAACTCTCTTTGCTTTGTGATTTTGCTAGATGAGGCCCTCTGATAGGGAACAGCAAATTACAGGTGATCTGGGTAACAGAAGCATGTAGAAGGTGTGAAAATGAGAATGTTGTCAGAGTCCATCCATAAAAGTGAGTGAGAGATGAGGAAAGATTCATGGTTTTCTGCAAGCCTCCTACGTACCAGGTAGAGCAGTGTCTTCAGAGGTGAATGGCTCCTGGGTTTGTCACTTGGCCTCATGGTTATCTTGAAACAGACTGAGCACATGGAATATGAGAATGAGACATACAAGTGATCTAAATCTAAACAATTCTTTACCAGGAAGGATTAAACCTGTATTTGACTGTAATTGTACCTGAATGCAAAGTCTATGTTTTTCCCTGTGTAACATGCACAGAATAACTACTATGCCATCACTCAAGCCAAATATCATTCTTGAAGTTTCCCAACCCCCCTCCATGCTTTATACTCATCTGACCACTAATTCTGTTTCTACTCTCAACAATCTTCTCAAATATGTCTGTATTCTTTCAACTCTTTGCCATCATTTATTTAACCTGTGCCATTGTGAAGTAGCCTGTTTATTCATTTCTTAACATCCATTTTCCCAGTTTTAGTTCGTGTTCCATGTGATAACAAGAATTATCTAGTCCAGATGTACACCTCTTCTTGTGGTTATTTGATGAGAACTCAGATAATGGAGATCTTTAGCCTCAACTACTCAGCTACCAGAAGATTCTATCTAGTAATTTTGTTCATTTGATGCTAATTTTCAGGCATATTGTATTTGTTCTTCTTCAACCACTGACTGAGGCTTTGCTTTTGTGTCTCATTTATGTATGTGCGTACATATGTATGTATGTATGTGTTTCAGTTAGCTTGGCTTCAATCCTCAGAAATGTCCTCAGGGTCTCTTTGATGTCCAGCTCTCAGCTAAATTTCCTTGCTATGTGCTTTTTCAGTACGTTGCACTTCTCTATTTTAACACATTTATTTCTTATGAATGATTTTATTGCCTGTTGGATTTCCAGAATATTTGACCATTCTGTTGACTCACAAAGTTTTAGAATTTTATATGTCAATTGATGTGAGGATCAATTAAAAATAGAGGAGGTAGACATCTGACTTGTTAGTATTATTTGGACAAAATATTTCAATAAAATCACTCTTGCAGGATATAGCCAACCTTCTAGTAAGGTGAATATGTGCCTTTAGGGAGATCTACTATCTCTCGGACCTTTAACACTCTTTGAGCTGCTTGAAAATCTGTTGAGGTCCCAAGAATCTGTACCTAAGAAAACTTGCTTGTCCTGTAATCCTTAAATGAAGGATGTCAGCTAATGCTTAGATGAGACACTATCAGGTTTATATATATTCTTCATTGGCATTTTTATTAATTACACATTTCTTTAAATATTAATTATATAAATATTATGTTTGAACATGTAGTAAAACATCGAACTGGCGGGGAAGATAAGCAAGATTCCCTCAGTCAGATAGCTAAAAACTGCTTTAGCTCTCTTTAAAAACAGGTGGTCATCAGAAGATATTCATTCACAACTTACTTTGAAAGATACATGTCAGGACCTCTACGTTTTGAGAGGGTTACATTGATGCTCATTAAACTATCAACGGTCAACAGTAATAACTGTGAAGTACTTATTATAATTCTTATACCATAATCATCTCAAAAATGAGCAGGTTCCCTCCACCTTACCAGAGCTGTAGAAATGTATAATTGTAACATTAAATTGGTTTGAGTTCTCTACCCACTTGGAAGAAATAGTGAAGAGCATTATTAATGATAATTTCTAGTGTGTAACATCCTTATCTTTGTTTCCCTACTTTAGGTACATGTCACTGTGGCAGGTGTAAGTGTGATAATTCAGATGGACATGGACTCATTTACGGTAAATTTTGTGAATGTGATGATAGAGAATGCATAGATGATGAAACAGAAGAAGTATGTGGAGGTAAGTATGCTAAGTGTGGAGCGTAAAAAGCCCCTGTTTTTCACCCATCTTATTGTAGACTTTTCTTTATAAGAAGAGTTATATCAAGGCACTCAGAATATTCTAGAACTGTTTAATAAATGCAAAACTAGATTGTCTCCAGAGGAGGCAAACATTGCTGATGCAATAATCTAGCAGCACAACTCTGAAGTAGTCCTGTCAGGATTCCATCTCTTTTGCTCACCTTAGCTACTCTTATTGGGTGTTTTTAAAATCTCTTAACTGCTTTGATTTTATTCTCATTGCAAATAAAAAGTCTTTAGATAATTCTATGCTGTACTGGGGACATGGAGTATGATGGCCTCCCATAACTGTTGATACTCCCCTGACCTTTACTATGAATTACCATCATTCAGTCATTTTTTCCTCTTGCCTCTTTCCTATTGCCAAGGACATGTAACACATGCTTTATATGCAAACATATATTTATGATATCTTATAATACCTGAAAGAACCACTTTGCAATTGTATCCATTTAATCACTGGGAACAGAGACATACATATTACCAACATGCCCTGGGCCATCCCAATTGTATGGCCTAAACTTCTGTTCTAACTAATCTGTGTATGAACTTCAGTTTGAACCTGTGTTTGTAAAACATATCAGGTAAAAAGGATTACAGCAAGGCCTTCAGAGTATTCTAGAACTATTTAATAAATGCAAAACTAGATTTTAGTTAGAAGTTTAGACACAGCCCCCAGACTGGTGTCTGTCAGACACTCGGACTGTGTTTCTGTCTCTTCACCAATTACACTGCATGCCTTCCTTGGAGTTTTCAGTTCCATGAGAAGCTTGCTTTCTCACCACCCATTCTAGAGATTTCTTTCTACTTAACTATTGCCAAGCGCTTGCCCAGAAAGTCCACTTGCAGCCTTAATTGACATAATGAAATGGCAGTAGAGAACAGTGAGAGTCATTTAGAATGAGTACACTCTCCTTTGCTCTTTCCAAAAGCATTCAAATCTAATTAATATGCTCTGGCATATCCTAGAAAGATCAATGATACTAGGACCTGAAGGAATCAGAGAGCTACAGAAAACCACCACAAACATGTAACAAATTGCCAATTTTGTAATATCACGGTGGCTTCTAGTTAGTCTTGTAGTATTATTCAAGTGTTTTTATTTTTAATTTAATTTTTAATTATTCACTTTATATCCTACTCACTGACCTCCTTCAGTCACCACCTCCTGCAATCCTTCTCCCATCTCCCCTCCCCTTCTTCTCTGAGCAGGTATGGGGGAGGCTTGTATATGCCCCCATTGGCATTTATATGACCGCAGATACCCCTATCAAATAACATTGTAGGAGTGCTGTTGCTTAGAATCCTAGGGCTTTTCATGTGTTGTTCACATGAAAACAATCTCTTCAGAAAGTTATCTTTAGTCTATCATTGATACCACACACAAAATGATTTTTCTCTATCACTTTAAAAAAATCATAGAAACTTATGTCTGTTGCCTGGAATATACATTGCAGTGGTTACATTTTATTTTAATAATATTCTGCTGTCCCAATGTTTTTTTCCTTACCCTTCATTTTAATATTTTCCCTGTCTTCATTAAAGTGTAGCTTTACATTAGTTTTCTTTTCTAATTAACCCCTATCATTTTTTAAGTTGAAAATAGAGTCTTCTCTCATACAATATATCTTGACCCCACTTTCTCCTCCCTCTACTTCTTCTAGCTCCCCATCACCCAAATTTACCCTTCTCTGTTTTCCTTCAGGACTAACCCTTTATATTAACAATTATTTTAAAACAAACCCTTTTGGGGTTTTATAACTTTTTTAGGAACTTGCACATAAAGTATAAATATTTATGAGACTTAATTAATAAAGGGATATCATAATGGTACGATGAAAAATGTACTAGTAATCAATTATAAAGTAGTCACACAGTCACATTTCCATGGCCATCCCAGAATTATGGCCCTGGAAGAGAGGATTGGAAGAATAAATATCTTAGTCAGAGTCTCACAAATTATAAAATTTTATGATTAGAAAGTCTAGAATAAAAAATAAATAGGACATTCATCTGTGTTTGTATGGAATAACTATAAAGAAGAGAGCTTGAAGAAAGTTAACTTAAAGGTAAATACTATTTTGGACAAAGACAGCTAGACATTCAGAACGGAGATGTAGTGATGGCAGTTTGTCAAAGGTGGCATGCTGGGTTGTATAAGTAAAAATGAAAAGTACTATGGCAAAGTGGGCATTTTGGCTCAAGGTGAGGGGCATCATTGACTCCCATTTGTGTTCTCTGGACACTAGAGTTGCAGTTTGGTTATAAGGCCAAGAGTGCACTGCATTTAACTGGTTTAACTCAGAACTTTCCACATTAGAACACAGCAGCTTGTGGGACACAGAGGAATGAGAAGATGAAACATTTCCTCTGGTTGAGACTACTCAGCCATTAATGAAGCATGTCTAAATACGAACTGCTGTTTTTTCAGTAATTGATTTCAAAGAAAACAGTATTAGTTACTGTTTCAAGAAACATCCACACAGTAAGGCTTATAGACATCCAAGTAATGCATGTACTTCAAATGGTAGAGTAATGGACTTTCATAGTCGTTATTGTAATTTCTTTGCAAATACTGTCATCTTGATCACTTTCTTTATAGGCCAAGGCAAAGGACACATTGGCTGCCTTATTTGTATAATTATATAGATGTAAGCTCAACTCTGATGTTTTGGGAGAAAAACAAAAAGTCCCACAAGTTGATTAAGTTTAGCAACGATCTGGGAACCCTTTGTTATTTCCGAATGGTTGTGAAAAGGTAGAAAGGTAAGGCTGCTTTGAAAAGTTGCTTTTTTCCTCACTGTATAAAATTCTTTTGGGTAAAGGCCATGGGAAGTGTTACTGTGGAAACTGTTACTGCGAGGCTGGTTGGCATGGAGATAAATGCGAGTTCCAGTGTGACATCACCCCCTGGGAAAGCAAGCGAAGATGCACATCTCCAGATGGCAAAGTCTGTAGCAACAGAGGTGTGTCACTCATTCACGTTACTACATGACCCGGTGGTAAACAATAATCATTATTACTAAGATCTATCTTCTCAATGCATTTCCTTTAGGGTGGGACAAAGTCATCATCCATCATCTTTTATTTTAGTGGAAATCCATATGGACACTGGCAATCTTTTATTTCCTGCTCTTTACTGAGTAGATAAGGGAAAATAAATTATGTTATTATTCTTTAAGCTTCCCTGAACAAATAGAGCATGGGGGCTGTGATTTCTTTGGCATCTTTCCAAAACTGCTACTACAGCACAGCTAAAAAGGCGATTCCTGGAGATGCTGTGCTAAAAACATCTCTTGACTAACAGAACCATGGGTAGCATGAGTATTGGATTGTCCGCAGGGCAGTTAGACAAACCCTCCTGTCTTAATCACTGAAATAGAAGGTTGAATTCTGAAGTACCAAATTGGCCTAAATGACCTTAACTTCTGAACACAATTCTAAAATACATTGAACAAAATAGATAACAGAAACCAGGCATGAAATGGCCCTATGAATTGTAGAATGACTTTAAAGAGATATTTTAAATGCTTATCAAATATAATTTAAAGTTACCAACTACTGATATAAAATCAAATTTAGAAATCATTTCATCAGTATATTTTGTGTGCCCATGCATACACGTGTACGGGCATACATTTATCATGGCATACCTGTGAATGTCAGAGAACTGCTTGTTACAGTCCACCATGTGGACCCTGAGGATCAGACTCAGGTGTCAGGCTTGATGGATTTACTCACTAAACCATCTCATCAGCACAGTTTAAGTGTTTTTCTCATGTTTCTTGGGTTATTCTTTTGTTTTTGTTTATTATTTAGAATACCTGATATTTTCCTTTTCTGTGAAGGTTGGTCAAAGAGACCCAGCTTACTTAGCTGGTGATATAAATGAGTGAAGTTTTTGCTTTCTTTAAAGCAATTAAAATAGAAAGCTGGGTAAGCTTTGTTTTTTCATTTCTATAAATGTGCAAGTCATTTTAATAGACTATTCTCATAGAGAAACCCCTGATAAAGTGTCTTAAATGTTGATAAATATAGAATAAGAAAGACAAAGCCCTGGGCTTACCACACCCTCCAAAATAATAACTGCAAGGGAAACCCCTCTGTTCATGTGGACTACTTCCTACTACATACCACACTAACTTACTTTGTGTTCATAAGCACTTCTCTTCCACCTAGATCTTTTGTATTCAATTGGCTACAGTGTCAGAATTTCTAGTACATCTAGCCACATCCTCAAAGCTTCTAAATTCTGCATGTGTCACTACCAGTTACAATCTAACATCCAAAATAATTTCAATTCACTGTTATGGTCTCATGCCCAAATCCTGGCAATATTTCTCTGCATACTCAACCCTGGTCATGCTTATTATTAATCCCCTATGATACTTCTTGTTCTATGTCTTTGCCTGTGTTGTAGTTAGGTATATTTAAACTTTAGGTCTTGATGCCTAAGAATTGACTGCATGCTTGTGGGTGCACTTTTGCCTTCTACATGCATAAATACGGAAAACTTGCTTCAGCTCTTTTAACCTTTTGGGTATTCTTAGATTGTTTTGGTCCCTATCTGAATTTCAAATTTTCATCTAGTTAAGTATATTTCATTTAGTAATTGTGTTTCAGATAATTTGAATAAAAAATGAACTTGTTCATATCCTATAGCTTTATTTTGAACATTTATATTTTTAGTAGAATTGCTATTTATTTTTATTTAAAGAAACAAGGAAGAAATGTCTTTATTTTAGTTCCCAAATAATTTGCCTTTACCTACCATAAAGACTGACCACCTATTTAAAGAAAATATTACTTTCCAACACAAACTTCCCACTGAGGATGTCAGACTTTTCAGTTTTGTCTCCAACATCTTCTCTGATCCAGCCTCATCTCAAGTAATAAAATTTACTTAGTCCCTTCATAGTTTCTTCACAGGCACTTATGGACCCCACCATCCTGATCATCCTATTCAGTTTCCTTAGATTATACCTCTAAAGTTCGCTAAGACTTGGCCCTTCCTTGATGCATCCATATTGTCTACTCTGGATGCTCCATCCAGAGTGCACTTCTCCAGTTCTTAAGATACATACATCTTACATCACAAGATGTTGGTGATAGCAATTTTTGAGTTTATTAGACATTTTGTTACCTTTGTCTTCACTTTTTGGTCAAATTGTTCCTAAATTTATAGCAGACAAATATTACATATTGTTTTAATACTATCTTTGAGAAAAATTAATGCAATGTTAGTTGCATATCTAACAATCTCACATAATTATATATACTTTTTATTTGTTAAGAAATCTCTTTCATCAACTTCAGATGATGTTTCTTCTTAGAATATTTTTTATTTTAAAATGCATAATTCAAAAATGTAAAAGAATCAGTATTTTAAATAATAAATATACAAGATGCTTTCTTTTATACTTGTCTTGTCTGGACGCTCATAATATTCCTTTTTTTCCATCTAGGAACATGTGTATGTGGTGAATGTTCTTGCCATGATGTTGATCCAACTGGGGACTGGGGAGACATTCATGGGGACACGTGTGAGTGTGATGAAAGGGACTGCAGAGCTGTTTATGATCGATACTCTGATGATTTCTGTTCAGGTAAGGCAGATCTCCTGATTCTTATCTTTATATAAAAGATTCACTTTCTTGTTGTGCAGGATCATTCTGATTGTCACATACATGGAGGCCTATGTCCCTAGGCCTTCTATATTCTGCAGTGCTCCTCTCAGTAATGTGGGCAACCTCAAGAGACTTCAGACATTCTGCAAAGGCTCAAGATGAAACCACCTACACTCTTTAAATTAGCCTGATCCCTTGCCAAGGAGATCCATTAGCTCCAAATATCTGTTCCACTCAGCTCTAAGACTGCAGAACTAGTGCACCTGCTGGCTGTCAGCAAGGGACTGAAAGAGAAATATATGCCAAAAGCTAGGGCGATACAGTTATTGAAGAATGATATATTCATAAACTGGTAGACATTTTCTCAAAACCACTCTATAATACAATCTAGAATTGAATATTTGTTAATGGACTCAAACATTTTATATTTTAAATATTTATGGAGCAGATATTATATGCCAACTTATGGGCTGTGTCTGGGTTAATGAGTCCAGTAGTGAAGGAAGCAAACATGACCTGGGACTGCACAGAGATCACAATATGTAGACCAAGAAGAAAATATCTGGGGATTAGAGAGATGATTCAGTGGGTAAACAGCATTTAAGCATATAAACATGAGGCCCTAAGTTTGGGTCCCAGAACCCACATAAAAGCTTAATATCATTGTATGCATGCCTGTAATTACAGTAAAAAAGCATACACAGGATGATGGGTTTGCTGCTCACCACCTAGGTTGAAAGACCTCATCTCAAGGAAAAAGGCAGGGACCTATACAAAAGAATACCTGACATCATCTTCTGGGTACCATGCATACAAGTAAAGGAATGCACATTCACACACAAATGTGCACACTCCTCGAGAGTGAAGTTACAGATTCAAAATCATTTTGCTTAATTAACCAGAAGACAGAAGTATTTATGTGCATGTGCCTTTTCAGCTTGATTGGTTGGTTGGTACTTGCAGGTAGACAGAAAGCTCCCTTGGTCTCTGTAAGTTTGCCAGCAAAAGGAGATAAAAGAGTTGCCCTATATAATCATGATTGTGTAACTTCAAAGCCTGGGGAGAGCCTGCTTTCAGAATTTTCTCCTGCAAGATACCTTTCTAAAAGACCTCAAACCTTAGAACACATTTTAGTCATAGTAGTTTAGAGAATGTGAGTGTTCTCCTGGATAATTAGTATTACTACATCAATTATTTTTTAAAAGCTAACAATTATTGAGTGCTTTTTACATGCTAAGGAACACAAAGGCTGTGGGGACCTGACTTGTTTAGTATTCTAATTAGGGAGATGTAGCTATTCAAGGAGGTGGGTATCCATGACAGGATGCTGCTGGATCACAGAGGTGGGATTCTCTCTTAAGAGCAGGCTTTCATTTAATGAAATATAAAAAAGGACTACCAGACAGGAAGAAGAGAGGACTGCAATAGTTACTTAAAACAAGAGGGAAATAAGCAGAATATAGGAGAGAGGAAGTAGACTACTGAGGGAGTACTGGCTTGCTGTAGAACCATGTTCTACGGGAAGTGGAGAGCTTATGATGCATATAGGCAGAAGACTGCCAACATCATTACATTTATATCCCGATTCTCTGAGTAAATACTGGTGCCATTTACAATGGTTGTTTATAGAAGCAAAATTTCAAGTTTATTTTGGGACATTGTGAGCATACAAGACTGATAGTCAAAGTTGGTACCTTTTGAAGCCCATTGAATGTGAGAATTTAAGGTTGCAAATACCTTTAAGTTTTTAATGCTTTCTAGAGGCAAATATGAATTATGAGAAAACAAGGTAAGTGGTCTCAGAGAGAGAGAGAGGGAGAGAGAGAGGGAGAGAGAGAACAGAAAGTAAGCTTTTGACATGTTGATATGAGGTTTAGTTTTTGGGTTTTTTTTCATGAGTTCTCTGTCCCTCGTTAGATTCATATCATCTTCATCTGATATCTCTATGGGCTTGATCATTCATGTTTTCTGCATCTTAGTGATTATTCAGGGTCCTGTGAGTTGCTCTGTCCCACTGTCAGGAGATGGATCTGTAGATGAACATGAGAAATGATACCACAGTGAACCCTTTAGGCTTCTATCAATTCAGGTCCTACAGCATGATTCTCAGGTTTAGAGCTACTATTGTAAACTAAACAAGTGCAGTTCCACCAAGAATTTATCTTTTCTTGAGTTAACCTCTTCAGTCTTGTTTTCTTTCTCTTCCCATTTTCTACCTGACCTGTAGATTCCAGGAAAAGCTGGTTGAGTAGTTATAACTACCTAATTGGTAGGATTGGAAGGGGGAGAGAGAATGATTTATCTCTCATATGTGGCCTCATGCTGTGAGTACAGACAGAGGTCGGAAGAAGTGATGGTGGTCAGCTGTGATGTGTGCAATAAAACATTAGTGTGTAATTGTGATTTTTGTTTCTTTGGCTGTAGTGGTTTGAACATGGCCAATGTGGTTCCCAGACTTAGAAGGAATTTAAAAAGAAGAAACTCACATGAATGTAGATCTTCAGTTGTTCAGACTACTGCAGAGTGCTACAATTACATCTTATTCCATTTGATTTTTACACCAACTCATAAAAGGAAATAATTTCATGGAATTAAGCACTTTGACAGTATTTGCCTTGCCATTATCATCTAAACATTCATGAAGCTCAAGCACTGATGATGTGCTTCAGTCTGCAAGAGATACAAATGCAGTTGTTCAATTATACTTATTTTAGTGAGTGAGAACTGATTTATGGATGCCCAAATTCTTAGTTTTTTTCTTTTTTCTTTTTTTAACTTCCAGATGATATAGGGCATCAAATGTTGGAGGATTTTGGAATCCAGACTATGCCTGTTGAGGTCTATATAATATGCTGAGAGCCAATAGACTTTGCAGATTTACTAATTACCTCTTTCACCCATTATGTAGAAAGGGTGGGATACATTTGATTATTGAGGATGTTAATATCTTTGTGTGATGGCACAGAAAGAAGCCAGCATCAATATTCTCCAGTGACTTTTGCAGGGCAAGAATCTAATAAGGTTTGGATAAAATATAATTTATATTTAGTTGTCATCTTTGTTCTTCTAATAATATTGGTCTTATTTAAGTCTAATAGAAACATAAGTGCATTAGCTTAAGTCTTTGCTTTTAATTGACATTCTCATTTTGTTCATTTCCTCCAAATCTGCCCATCTGTTCACTGTATCAACAGTACACTCAAGTGTAAACTGTATCAACAGTACACTCAAATGTAAACTGTATCAACAATACACTCAAGTGTAAACTGTATGAACAGTAAACTCAAGTGTAAACTGTATCAACAGTATACTCAAGTGTAAACTGTATCAACAGTACACTCAAGTGTATAAATCTTATACTTAGTAATTCACAGGTACAGAGGTACAGATGTATTGGAATGTGATACCTGCCTCTAAATTAATAGTTCCATCCACTTCTTTCATTTCTAGGTGATATTATTAGCATAGTATAAAACTATATTTATTTTTTTCAAAATCATCCTACACCCCACACACATACAGATAGAGGAACACATTCAATACAAAATACTGTATGACCATATCTGAACATAATTGAACTAAAAAGGGTACAACTGAAAATCCAAAATTGTAGGTGTGTGTGTCTGTGTGTTTGTGTGTAAAAGTGTCCTTGGAGACCAGAATAGTATATTGTATCCTGTGGAGCTGGAGTTACAGGCAATTATGAAATCCCCAACATGGGTGCTAGGAACTGAACTCAGGCCTTCTGGAAGAGCAGCAATTGCTCTGAACCACTGAACAACTACCTGCCTTTCTATTTTCCAAATTTCAGAATTAGAACAGTATACTCCAGGATGACCTTAACCTTTATTCTTCTTGTCCAATATACCAAAATGATGAGAGCATGAGGTGGGCTGCACTAACTTGGAAAATCAAAGGTATGATAAAACTATATTACATGCGGAACTTTCTAATGATATATTACTAAAGCATTAAGAAAAACTTGGAAGAAAAATTACTAAATATAGCCATCCTGCCTTATCTTGAATGGAAAAAAATCAATATATAAATAGATTTTTAAAAATGACAAGTTATAGACATGAGCTCCAGGGGGGTACTGGTTAGTTCATATTTTTGTTCCACCTATAGGGTTGCAGATCCCTTTAGCTCCTTAGGTACTTTCTCTAGCTCCTCCATTGGGGGCCCTGTGATCCATCCAATAGCTGACTATGAGCATCCACTTCTGTGTTTGCTAGGCCCCGGCATAGTCTCACAAGAGACAGCTATATCTGGGTCCTTTCAGCAAAATCTTGCTAGTGTATGCAATGGTGTCAGCGTTTGGAAGCTGATTATGGGATGGATCTCTGGATATGGCAGTCTCTAGATGGTCCATCCTTTCGTCACAGCTCCAAACTTTGTAACTCCTTCCATGGGTGTTTTGTTCCCAATTCTAAGAAGGGGCAAAGTGTCCACACTTTGGTCTTCATACTTCTTGAGTTTCATGCCAAGAACTGGGAGTGGGTGGGTGGGGGAGTGGGTAGGGGAGCATGTGGGGGACTTTTAGGATAGCATTGGAAATGTAAATGAAATAAATATCCAATTAAAAAAAGATGCAAAGCTCCTTTAAAAAATGACAAGTCATATAAATAATCAACTAAGTATAACTTATTTCCTGAAGTTTTCCCTGTTGATGGTCTTTGTGTCCATTTTAAGTAGCTACTTGTAGCCTTAAAATTTACATCAATGTGCATTTTTTGGTCATTTTAAAAGAAGGGATATTTTCTCCAGGATAAAAGAACTGTTTGAAATGTACTTAACTAAATTTATCTTAGACTGATACTTTTTAGAGTTTAGCCATTGTAACTCAAGGGAGCACAATCCATAAATGAAATATGGGTTTGGGTATCACACTCATCCTAAAGTAGCCTGTGATGCCTTCCTACACTACACTAATACATTGCTAGTCATGCTGTGAACCTTCTTGATCATATGTGATAGCCTGGGCAGCAGTCACATTTGCAGTATGTAGATTATACCCAAACCTATCTGTATATGAATATGTGTAGATTCATGAATTTGTATTGTGTGTACATGTATATGTGTGCAGGTAAGTGGGGGGAGGAGTGTGTGTGTGCATGTGCATATGCATGCACATATGTGCAGAATATTTCTTATTTGAATATGTTTGATGTTGAGATCAGGGATAAATAGCATTCTAAGTCTTTCATCTCAATTTTGTTGATATGTCTATGCAGTTTAAAGAACACTTGTTAGAAGAAATTATACTAGCTCTGAAAGGTTTAAAATATACATGGATTTGACAAACCAGTCTGGACACATTACATTAAGATCAGTTTGGTGAGAATCCCCTTTGCTTCTCAACACTTGAAAAATTATATTCTAATGAGGCTTAGAAAAGAACAGTGGCTCATCTAAGTAAAGTAAAAACACTTATTTTTATTTATCTTAAACATTTCTCCCTCATTTCCTGTTTTAGAAAGATCTAATAGCATATTTAAGTGTGTTAGACAGACTAACAGGTTCTCATGTCAAACAGGTCTTTCTCCCTAAATTCTGTTTTATCAAAAATCAAGCCTTTTTATCTTCCTGATTTTATTTTTGCTCAGTGATCACTTTCTTTTGAGCTGGGATTTTAGTTTGGAATTGAGGAACTAGTAACTTCAGAAGAGACCACAGTGTTATTTTGCAGTTTCCTGTCTCCTCTTTAAGACTCAGTGCCTGCTTCAGAAATCATATCAATCCCTTACACTTCCAGTGCTTTTCTGACTCAGCCACTTCCTGGCAATCTGTTGTCAATACTTTACACCTCTAAACGAGTTTCTGACTAAATGGATTAAAGTTCTTTTGTAGGAAATGCACAGTTTTATTTAAAATGGAATTACTAACATTCTGAAATTTATTTTGACATCATAGAGTAGACTTCTTGAAATCAAGATGTAAGAAGAGTTTTCACTACTGAGAAAAAAATTATGATTAAAAATTCTAACAGTCTTGAATAAATGTTTAAATTAGTTAATGGCATTTTAAAAATCTATTTATTTATTTTGAGATATACTCTTAATCCATATGCAGATATGGCTCATATAACTCAGACAGACATCAATCTAGAAGCAGTCATTTTGCCTCAGCCTTTGGAGTGCTGGGATTACAGACTGAAGTCATTCAACACACTCTAACATTGCTGATTTTAATTCTACTTTTCAGCATTGTGGATTAGAAACTTTCTTGTGACTCTTGTATTGTCTCATTGTTATATTTGACTTAGGAAATATTGCTTCCTCCACATTAAAAAAAATATGCTGTGTTGTCATTTCTCCAGCTGTTGTGTGCTCACATCTTGTGTGACTTATGAACCACCCTCCGCTTTTAGTGTCTCTCTGTTTAAAAGTTTTGGGCTGATATTGAATGCATTTGGAAAAATTGAAAAAGGAAACATACACATACCCAGGTGATTCAGGAGTAAGAGCAGTCTTCTTGAGACAGACAGTATTCTCCTACCTTGGTATATCCTGTTCAACAGAAATATCTTTGATTTCTGAGCCAGTCACATGCATTTCACTGTCTCTTAACTCATACTGATCAACGAACTATTGATTATAGAGGCTTTTCAATAGCAAAAAGCTATGGTTGAGGCACAAAACTGAAGCAGAAATTAAAAGCAATTAAGGCTCATCCCATAGTTGACAAAAGTGAAAAAATGTGTTCCCTAGCTTTTCTGAGAGTTAGCATGGCTGGAGGTGAAATCAAAATTCACACGAGTCATCCCCAAGCACGCCCTATTACAAGTGCACAAGAAACTATGGTTCAGATCACAGGCTGTACCCTCCTCTGCCCTGTGAAGGACACAGATGTAACAATGGCATAGAAAGATAGCTCTACTATAGCTGGAAAGGCTTAGAGGATTGAAAACATGAATAAAATGACTCAGAAACAGAAAGTGAATATGAGTGCTTAAAACAGAATTCTGAAAGTTGATTTCCTCTAGGCCAGGAGCATGTGCAACTTTAATATTAGACACCATTAGGTGCCAACACCAGGACTCTGGGAAATGGTGCTTGCAACATTAGTTTCATTCCTGGGACCAACATTAAGAAGGAAAAAAAACAGCCGGGCGTGGTGGCGCACGCCTTTAATCCCAGCACTCGGGAGGCAGAGGCAGGCGGATTTCTGAGTTCAAGGCCAGCCTGGTCTACAAAGTGAGTGCCAGGACAGCCAGGGCTACACAGAGAAACCCTGTCTCGAAAAAGCCAAAAAAAAAAAAAAAAAGAAGGAATAAAACAGACTCCTTGCAAGTTGACCTCTGACCCTCATGTGTGCAATGTGGTATACACATCCACCCACTCCCACATACACAATAAATAAATATAATTTAAAATATGAAATAGTAGCCTTAAGCCCACCAAAATTAATTTCTTTTGATGGTGAGTGACAAGATTCTAACTCTAAAAATCTCTTCTTAAAAACTATGACTGTTTTTTATGCACAGCCCCTCCCTAATCTGGCAGACAGGGTCTTTTTGTAGCCTTGGTTGATCTGTAACTCAATATGAAGACCAAGCTGAATTCAGAGACATGCTATTCTCTAACTCTGCCTCCCAGTGCTGGGATTAAAGATGTGTGTCATCATATCTGTATCTTTGATAATGTTTCCATGCAAATGAGCTTCAGATAAGAAATAACCGTTACAAAATTTAAGTTTGTGTTCTGACTTCAGCTTGACAATGGTATCTCTCTGCAGTCCTTGGTTTCTCTCTGTCCCTGTCTCCCCATTTTTTTTTCTTCTCTCTGGTAGAATAGGATATTTTGACATGGAGTGCTGCCCTGACTGAATTTTTGAATCCCCGTGAGTCACAACAGCTGGAGGCACTCTTTTGGGTAAAGGAGGGATTTTATGACATTCTCATCTGCTAGATGTTTTGCTCAGATATTTACAGTTTTAAAAGACTTAAGAATAAATAAGACTTTCCTTCCTTCAATCTAACCATTCCCTCAGTTTCACTGTTGAGTATGTTGTCAACTAAGCTGCTCCAAAAGCACATGTCCTTGTACTGTGTCCTAACGGATCTAACAGTTCCTGAACTGAATCTCTTGCCTGCTTCTTAGTATATTAAAACCACTTCCTTGTATAAAACAGTGGAGTGAATTGTACTTTAAATGTTAAAAGGTTTTTTGTCTCAAAAATAGTTATTTATACATACATTTCTGATGTAGAATTACTTGAAGTTTGTCCTTATTTTCAGGAAGGCTGAAAAGGATGGTGTTCTAGTTTCATTCTGTTAACTGTGACAAATACCATGATCAAAGAAATTTAGGGGTGAGAAGGTTTTGTCTCACTTACTTCAGGTCACAGCTGAGCCATCTTGCTAGTAACTCAAGTAGGAACTTGGAAGAGAATCATGGACGAAGGCTTCTTGCTAGCAACCCTAATAGGCCCACAATCAGCCATCTTTCTTATACAGCTAAGGACTAGTGCCCAGGGAATAGTGTTGCCCACAGTAGAGCAACACTACTTTTGTGCTGTTTTTCATAATAGTCAGGGTTTAGAAAAAAGTGGCTATGGCTAGAAGAGTGTATGACAAATATATGTATATGTAGATATGGATGTATATAATTGAATGCAATTCTCCATGAAAGAAATATGGCATTTGCAATAGCTCAGCAGGACCATAAGGACATTATGGTATCTGGAAAAGAACAGTGATACATAATAATTATATGGAGTCTAAAAATTTTAGATTTTTTTTTAGCTTTTTATTAGCTTATCCAAGTTTTATTTTTTGTGTGAATGTTTTGCCTCATGTACATATGTGCATTATTTCCATCCCTGCTACCCTGGTATCCAAGGAGTGCACTGGATCATCTGGGACTAGAATTACAGATAGCTGTGAACTACCATGTGCTTGCTGAAACTCTAACCCATGTCTTCTGGAAGAGCAAAAGTGTTCATTTTTTTTAAATTTTTAATATTTTTTATTACGTATTTTCATCAATTACATTTCCAATGCTATCCCAAAAGTCCCCCATACCCCCCCCAACTTCCCTACCCACCCATTCCCATTCTTTTGGCCCTGGCATTCCCCTGTTTTGGGGCATATAAAGTTTGCAAGTCCAATGGGCCTCTCTTTCCAGTGATGGCCGACTAGGCCATCTTTCGATACATATGCAGCTAGAGACAAGAGCTCTGGGGTACTGGTTAGTTCATCATGTTGTTCCCCCTATAGGGTTGCAGATCCCTTTAACTCCTTGGGTACTTTCTCTAGCTTCTCCATTGGGAGCCCTGTGATCCATCCGATAGCTGACTGTGAGCATCCACTTCTGTGTTTGCTAGGCCCCGGCATAGTCTCACAAGAGACAGCTATATCTGGGTCCTTTCAGCAAAATCGTGCTAGTGTATGCAATGGTGTCAGCGTTTGGAAGCTGATTATGGGATGGATCTCTGGATATGGCAGTCTCTAGATGGTCCATCCTTTCATCACAGCTCCAAACTTTGTCTCTGTAACTCCTTCCATGGGTGTTTTGTTCCCAATTCTAAGAAGGGGCATAGTGTCCACACTTTGGTCTTCATTCTTCTTGAGTTTCATGCATTTAGCAAATTGTATCTTATATCGTGGGTATCCTAAGTTTTGGGCTAATATCCACTTATCAGTGAGTAAATATTGTGTGAGTTCCTTTGTGATTGTGTTACCTCACTCAGGATGATGCCCTCCAGGTCCATTCATTTGCCTAGGAATTTCATAAATTCATTTTTTAAATAGCTGAGTAGTACTCCATTGTGTAAATGTACCACATTTTCTGTATCCATTCCTCTGTTGAGGGGCATCTGGGTTCTTTCCAGCTTCTGGCTATTATAAATAAGTCTGTTATGAACATAGTGGAGGATGTGTCCTTCTTACCGGTTGGGACATCTTCTGCATATATGCCCAGGAGAGGTATTGCTGGATCCTCCGGTAGTACTATGTCCAATTTTCTGAGGAACCACCAGACTGATTTCCAGAGTAGTTGTACAAGCTTGCAATCCCACCAACAATGAAGGAGTGTTCCTCTTTCTCCATATCCTCGCCAGCATCTGCTGTCACCTGAATTTTTGATCTTAGCCATTCTGACTGGTGTGAGGTGGAATCTCAGGGTTGTTTTGATTTGCATTTCCCTGATGATTAAGGATGTTGAACATTTTTTCAGGTGCTTCTCTGCCATTCGGTATTCCTCAGGTGAGAATTCTTTGTTCAGTTCTGAGCCCCATTTTTTAATGGGGTTATTTAATTTTCTGGAGTCCACCTTCTTGAGTTCTTTATATATATTGGATATTAGTCCCTTATCTGATTTAGGATAGGTAAAGATACTTTCCCAATCTGTTGGTGGTTTTTTTGTCTTATTGATGGTGTCTTTTGCCTTGCAGAAGCTTTGCAGTTTCATGAGGTCCCACTTGTCAATTCTCGATCTTACAGCACAAGCCATTGCTGTTCTATTCAAGAATTTTTCCCCTGTGCCCATATCTTCAAGGCTTTTCCCCACTTTCTCCTCTATAAGTTTCAGTGTCTCTGGTTTTATGTGAAGTTCCTTGATCCACTTAGACTTGACCTTAGTACAAGGAGATAGGAATGGATCGATTTGCATTCTTCTACATGTTAACAACCAGTTGTGCCAGCACCATTTGTTGAAAATGCTGTCTTTCTTCCACTGGATGTTTTTAGCTCCCTTGTCGAAGATCAAGTGACCGTAGGTGTGTGGGTTCATTTCTGGGTCTTCAATTCTATTCCATTGGTCTACTTGTCTATCACTATACAAGTACCACGCAGTTTTTATCACAATTGCTCTGTAGTACAGCTTTAGGTCCAGCATGGTGATTCCACCAGAGTTTCTTTTATCCTTGAGAAGAGTTTTTGCTATCCTAGGTTTTTTGTTATTCCAGATGAATTTGGAGATTGCACTTTCTAATTCGTTGAAGAATTGAGTTGGAATTTTGATGGGGATTGCATTGAATCTGTAGATTGCTTTTGGCAAGATAGCCATTTTTTCAATATTGATCCTGCCAACCCATGAGCATGGGAGATCTTTCCATCTTCTGAGATCTTCTATAATTTCTTTCTTCAGAGACTTGAAGTTTTTATTATACAGATCTTTCACTTCCTTAGTTAGAGTCACGCCAAGATATTTTATATTATTTGTGACTATTGAGAAGGGTGTTGTTTCCCTAATTTCTTTTTCAGCCTGTTTATTCTTTGTGTAGAGAAAGGCCATTGATTTGTTTGAGTTAATTTTATATCCAGCTACTTCACCGAAGCTGTTTATCAGGTTTAGGAGTTCTCTGGTGGAATTTTTAGGGTCACTTATATATACTATCATATCATCTGCAAAAAGTGATATTTTGACTTCATCTTTTCCAATTTGTATTCCTTTGATCTCCTTTTGTTGTGGAATTGCTCTGGCTAGGACTTAAAGTACAATGTTGAATAGGTATGGAGAAAGTGGACAGCCTTGTCTAGTCCCTGATTTTAGTGGGATTGCTTCAAGCTTCTCACCATTTACTTTGATGTTGGCTACTGGTTTGCTGTAGATTGCTTTTATCATGTTTAGGTATGGGCCTTGAATTCCTGATCTTTCCAAGACTTTTATCATGAATGGGTGTTGGATCTTGTCAAATGCTTTTTCTGCATCTAACGAGATGATCATGTGGTTTTTGTGTTTGAGTTTGTTTATATACTGGATTACGTTGATGGATTTCCGTATATTGAACCATCCCTGCATCCCTGGGATGAAACCTACTTGGTCAGGATGGATGATTGTTTTGATGTGTTCTTGGATTAGGTTAGCAAGAACTTTATTGAGGATTTTTGCATCAATATTCATAAGGGATATTGGTCTGAAGTTTTCTATCTTTGTTGGGTCTTTTTGTGGTTTAGGTATCAGAGTAATTGTGGCTTCATAGAATGAGTTGGGTAGAGTACCTTCTGTTTCTATTTTGTGGAATAGTTTGTGAAGAACTGGGATTAGATCTTCTTTGAAGATCTTTGAAGCCCATCTGATCCTGGGCTTTTTTTGGTTGGGAAACTATTAATGACTGCTTCTATTTCTTTGGGGGATATACAGCTGTTTAGATCATTAACCTGATCTTGATTCAACTTTTGTACCTGGTATCTGTCTAGAAACTTCTCCATTTCATCCAGGTTCTCCAGTTTTGTTGAGTATAGCCTTTGGTAGAAGGATCTGATGGTGTTTTGGATTTCTTCAGGGTCTGTTGTTATGTCGCCTTTTTCATTTTTGATTTTGTTAATTAGAATGCTTTCCCTGTGCCCTCTAGTGAGTCTGGCTAAGGGTCTATCTATCTTGTTGATTTTCTCAAAGAACCAGCTCCTTGATTGGTTGATTCTTTGAATAGTTCTTCTTGTTTCCACTTGGTTGATTTCACCCCTGAGTTTGATTATTTCCTGCCGTCTACTCCTCTTGGGTGAATTTGCTTCCTTTTGTTCTAGTGCTTTTAGGTGTGTTGTCAAGCTGTTAATGTGTGCTCTCTCTAGTTTCTTTTTGGAGGCACTCAGAGCTATGAGTTTTCCTCTTAGAAATGCTTTCATTGCGTCCCATAAGTTTGGGTATGTTGTGGCTTCATTTTCATTGAACTCTAAAAAGTCCTTAATTTCTTTCTTTATTCCTTCCTTGACCAAGGTATCATTCAGAAGAGTGTTGTTCAGTTTCCACATGAATGTTGGATTTCTATTATTTATTTTGTTATTGAAGATCAGCCTTAGTCCATGGTGATCTGATAGGATGCATGGGATAATTTCAATATTTTTGTATCTGTTAGGCCTGTTTTGTGACCAATTATGTGGTCAATTTTGGAGAAGGTACTATGAGGTGCTGAGAAGAAGGTATATCCTTTCGTTTTAGGACAGAATGTTCTGTAGATATCTGCCAGATCCATTTGATTCATAACTTCTGTTAGTGTCACTGAGTCTCTGTTTAGTTTCTGTTTCCATGATCTGTCCATTGGTGAATGTGGTGTGTTGAAGTCTCCCACTATTATTGTATGAGGTGCAATGTGTGCTTTGAGATTTACTAAAGTTTCTTTAATGAATGTGGCTGCCTTTGTATTTGGAGCATAGATATTCAGAATTGATAGTTCCTCTTGGAGGATTTTACCTTTGATGAGTATGAAGTGCCCCTTCCTGTCTTTTTTGATGACTTTGGGTTGGAAGTCAATCTTATCAGATATTAGAATGGCTACTCCAGCTTGTTTCTTCATACCATTTGCTTGGAAAATTGTTTTCCAGCCTTTCATTCTGAGGTAGTGTCTATCTTTTTCTCTGAGATGAGTTTCCTGTAAGCAGCAAAATGTTGGGTCTTGTTTGTGTAGCCAGTTTGTTAGTCTGTGTCTTTTTATTGGGGAGTTGAGTCCATTGATATTAAGAGATATGAAGGAAAAGTAATTGTTGTTTCCTGTTATTTTTGTTGTTAAAGTTGGCTTTCTGTTCTTGTGGCTGTCTTCTTTTAGGTTTGTTGAGGGATTACCTTCTTCTTTTTTCTAAGGTGTGGTTTCCGTCCTTGTATTGGTTTTTTTCTGTTATTATCCTTTGGAGGGCTGGATTCGTGGAGAGATAATGTGTGAATTTGGTTTTGTCATGGAATACTTTGGTTTCTCCATCTATGTTAATTGAGAGTTTGGCTGGGTATAGTAGCCTGGGCTGGAATTTGTTTTCTTTTAGTGTCTGTATAACATCTGTCCAGGATCTTCTGGCTTTCATAGTCTCTGGTGAAAAATCTGGTGTAATTCTGATAGGCTTGCCTTTATATGTTACTTGGCCTTTTTCTCTTACTGCTTTTAGTATTCTATCTTTATTTAGAGCATTTGTTGTTCTGATTATTATGTGTCGGGAGGTATTTCTTTTCTGGTCCAGTCTATTTGGAGTTCTGTAGGCTTCTTGTATGTTCATGGGCATCTCTTTCTTTAGATTTGGGAAGTTTTCTTCTATAATTTTGTTGAAGATGTTTGCTGGTCCTTTGAGTTGAAAATCTTCATTCTCATCCACTCCTATTATCCGTAGGTTTGGTCTTCTCATTATGTCCTGGATTTCCTGGATGTTTTGAGTTAGGATCTTTTTGCATTTTCCATTTTCTTTGATTGTTGTGCCGATGTTCTCTATGGAATCTTCTGCACCTGAGATTCTCTCTTCCATCTCTTGTATTCTGTTGCTGATGCTCGTATCTATGGTTCCAGATTTCTTTCCTAGGGTTTCTATCTCCAGAGTTGCCTCACTTTGGGTTTTTCTTTATTGTGTCTACTTCCCTTTTTAGGTCTTGGATGGTTTTATTCAATTCTTTCACCTGTTTGGTTGTGTTTTCCTGCAATTCTTTAAGGGATTTTTGTGCTTCCTCTTTAATGTCTTCTACTTGTTTAGCAGTGTTCTCCTGTATTTCTTTAAGTGAGTTATTAAAGTCCTTCTTGGTGTCCTTTACCATCATCATGAGATATGCTTTTAAATCCAGGTCTAGCTTTTCAGGTGTGTTGGGGTGCCCTGGACTGGGCGAAATGGGAGTGCTGGGTTCTGATGATGGTGAGTGGTCTTGGTTTCTGTTAGTAAGATTTTTACGTTTACCTTTCGCCATCTGGTAATCTCTGGAGTTGTTATAGTTGTCTCTGTTTCGAGATTGTTCTGGTGATTCTGATTACCGTCTCTCAGCAGACCTGGGAGACAGGCTATCTCCTCTGAGTTTCAGTGGCTAGAGCACTCTCTGCTGACAAGCTCTTCTCTTACAGGGAAGGTGCACAGATATCTGGTGTTTGGACCTCCTCCTGGCTGAAGAAGAAGGCCCAAAACAGGAACTTTACCAGTTCCTGTGTTGCTTTGGCAGGTCACAGAAGCTGTCAGCTTCTGTGGTGCACACTCTCACCTGTGCAGACTAATTTCCTAAGTTCGGTGGAGTTCCGGAACCAAGATGGCACTCCCTTCTCCTGAGGCAGATGGCTCCCGTGCAGGCGGGACCACAAAAGTGTTCTTAACTGCTGACACATCTTTGCAGCCCCCAAACATTCTTTTTTTTAATTTTTTTATTGTTTTTTATTTATGTATTTGCATTTCAAATGTTATCCCCCTTCCTAGTTTCCCCTCTGAAAACCTCCTATCCCACTTTTATGAGGGTGCTCCCCCCCCTGACCCCACTCACTGCCCTAGCATTCTCCTATGCTGGGGCATCAAGCCTTCACAGGACCAAGGGCCTTCCCTTCCACTGCTGCCAGTTAAGGCCATCCTCTGCTACATATGCATGGGTCCCTCCATGAGTATTCTTCGGTTGGTGATTTAGTCCCTGGAAACTCTGAGGGGTCTGGTTGGTTGTTATTGTTGCTCTTCCTATGGGATTGCAAACCCTTTCAGCTCCTTCAGTCCTTCCCCTAACTCCTCCATTGGGGTCCTCGTGCCCAGTCCGGAGAGCTGGCTGCAAGCATCTGCATCTGTATTGTTCAGGCTCTAGCAGAGCCTCTCAGGAGACATCCATATCAGGCTCCTGTCAGCATGCACTTCTTGGCATCAGCAATAGTGACTGGGTTTGTTGGCTGCATGTGGGATGGATCCCCAGGTGGGGCAGTCTCTGGATGGCCTTTCTTTCAGTCTCTGTTTCACTCATTGTCCGTGTATTTCCTTTAGACAGGAGCAATTTCCAGCAAAACAAAATAAAAATCTGGATGTGGTGATACATGAATGTCATCTTGAGACTTTGGAGATTAGAGTCAAGATGATTGGGAGTTGACAGCCTCATTTCATTTATATAAAGAGTTTGAGGCCAGCCTGACTTTGTACCCCTCCTTACCTACCAAAGGAAAAAATGGTGAACAAAAAGTTCCAACTGGTTCCAGAAAAAGTTTGCTTAAATATATTGGGATAACTTTAAGTGGGGAAATGAGACTTATATTCCCAAACTTTCTTAAAAATAGGGTAGAAGAATGGATCCCAAATACTGAGGGTAGGAATTGCTGATCAAAGCAAACAAACTTTCAAAATTACAGGCGAATAAGTCCAGCAGCCATAACATTCAGCATGGTGAATATAATTACTGGGATTTGTATGCTTTAGATTTGTAAGGTGTTTAGATTTGTGCGTTAAATGTTGGTAACCCAAACAGGCACCTGTGTGGGGTGAGAGACCTGCTCATTTGCTTGATTGTAACAGTCAGTTCACCATGTATGTCTGAAGAACAGTCTCACTCCTGTAAATTTTCAATATATACATTTTTATAAATTAAAAAAAATTAAATTGTAATATAGATACATCATTCAGTCCCTTCCCTCTGATGCTTTCAACCACTTCCTCCTTATGTGTGCATTATTTTTTAAATTTTTTATATTATATTTTAATAAAGCATGGGGATATGGGGAAGTCTCTCTACTTCTAGATTTTATTGCTTTGTTGTCAGTTTGTGGCTCCTTATTTCTTTTAACTATATATAAACCAGTTGACTGATTCATTAGAAAGAAAAACCTCCTTTAAAAAATCGGTTGTTTTCTATTTCTTATAGTTCTCCTTCACATGAAGTAATTGCCAAATCCATCAAATACTCCACTTACTTCCCAGCAGACCAATACAATCACATTTATCTAGAATTTGAGAGAGTTAAATTAAAAACCTTATTAAACCATACTTGTTGCTTTTATTTGTCCTTTTTGATCCATTAATGTATGTTGGTTGTTTAAATTTTTGAGGAAAAGGATGGTTCTCTGCCTTAATGGTTAATGCTGTATAAATTAAGATGCTGACTTAAAAAAGTGAGTCACTTTTAGAATAAAAGCTATAAACTATGGTTATATAATGTTCATGTAATCGCCCCTCCTCTTTTCTGTGTAGGTCACGGGCAGTGTAACTGTGGAAGATGTGACTGCAGAGCAGGCTGGTATGGGAAGAAATGTGAGCACCCAAGGAATTGCCCATTGTCAGCTGAGGAGAGTGCCAAGAAGTGCCAGGGTAGTTCTGATCTTCCTTGCTCTGGAAGGGGTGAGTAAAGCCACTTGTCTTATCATGGCTTTCTAATAGTATGCATCAAATGTCCCCCACCCCACCCCCCACTGGTGCCTGAGGTCTCTAAAAAAAGAAAAATTGTTGCTTTTTCAGAATAGGTAAACTACAGTCTGATCAGGGAAAAATACCAAAGAAAATCTGTCTCTCTGTCTCCTTTTTCTCTCTTCATGTGGACACACACACACACACACACCATTTTCTCTACTTCAGCTTGTTCAATTCCAGTTTAGCTTCATCCAGTTCAATACATTAAAAACAACAAAAGCACAGTTAAGATGTTTGCTTAAAGCTTTCTGAACTTCAGAATCTAATTGTCCACTGACATTTATGGAATCCAATACCTTTGTTTATTGGGTATTGTTCACTTGGAAAAGCATTGTATAAACATGCATGAATAAGCTGCTTCTATGGAAGACATTTAGCTTAGGGTGTGTTATTGCTCTCTCAGATCAAGAAAAACTTCAGGATAAGGAAAAACTCATCTGTAAGAACATTCTTTTTGATCTATCAAAGTAGGAATATGAATTCATACCTCACTTGAGAATAGCAACATCAATCTGACACATGTTTTTAGAACTGTTTGTAGACTCTATTAAAAATGTTGTTTAGAACAGAACAAGGAAAATTCTTTGAATTTTAGATTAAAAATGTGATTTTCTGCTGTGTTGTTTGGTTAATATGCTTTATTTATTAAGATTTAATTCATATAAGTCAAAGTTTAACATTTTAGTGTTTAAACCCTGGTGTTTTAGATATAATTACAGAATGATGTAGCTGTGAATACTAATTCTACATATATTATGAGTAAGCTAGTGGAGTATGGGTCAGAAAATTTTAATGTCAGAGATATTTCTGAATATCCTGCCTTCTACCAATAACCCAGACAGGAGATTCTGCTCCATCCAGTATAAAATACACTCAGGTGGTACTAAATTACCCTGTCAAGCTTCTGGGCTTTCAAGGGTTGAAATTGTCCTAACCCTCAGACAACTTTTACTCATTTTACACATTTACACATCCACATTGACAGTCTTTAGCCAGGTACTGTCATGACATCACTATCTTCTCTAGTGAAAATTTCAACATTGTGCTCTGTGATAGGAGTGAACGATGGAAGCTAGCACATGGAGTGTTCCTGTTATTTATTCTAAGTGTTTATATTTTATCCCTTTATATATTTTATCCATATATATTATATGCCCCTTTATATATAATATAAATTATATATAATATATCCCTTTATAATAATAGAGATGATTCCAAAGCAAAAAACCTCAAGATAAATAAAGAGTAGCTTCATATCAAAATAGATTTTTTTCTGAGAACCCTTTTCCAGGTGTTTTCACTTTAGCCATTTAAGATTTTACTATTGTTATAAAGTCCCAAACAAGCGACAGGGTTGTGTCTGTGTTTTGAGGACTTAAAGAATTGTTTAAATCTAAGACATACACATTATATAAGGTCATCTAAATATAAAATTGTATTAATAGTAGAAATAAATAGACCATGAATGAACAAATGTCAAATTATAATTGTTTTCTTCAATTATATTTTCTTCAATTATATATTCAATTATATTTATTTCTAATAAAATAAAACTTTTAAAATTATTTTTCACACCTCAAGATTCTCTTTAAATGTATACATGTGCTGGTGTTTTTTTTTATTATGTCTAGACTCTAATACACAGAATAAATACAAGGGAATTATATGTTTAACTTTTAATAAACAATGAATAAGTTTTGTGTCTAATACCTATTGTTTTCCCATCTTTCCAAGAATCACCTCTTAGCTACCATTTTAGAGGAATAATATATAGTTAAAATATATTGCATCAACAGGATGTCCAATATATATGAATAACCTGACTAAATCATGAATTTGCTTAAGCTTCTACAAGCACTGTATAAATGTACAATTACCAGTCTCCTTAAGAGAGATGGAGGTATTGGTGGGTGAATTTCACCCCATGGGAGTTTGAGAATGAAAACCAAAATGCAATAGTCCATCAGGCATTTGAATCTGTGGTTGGCGCACTCTGCTTTCCTGTGGGGCTACAGTTGTGGTTGCGACTGGGTTCTCTGAAGCACACATCTCATAGGAAAGCTTTGAAAGAGTTAGTTTTGCAGTTTTGAATGAATACCCACCACGGCTGTGATTACAAGATTGAAGAAAACAATTATAAGCACCAGAGAGCCTCATCAGTCCACAAACTGGGGTAGAATCCCCTAGAATATTCTATGGGGTAGGTATGTCCTAAAATAATTAAATTTTATTACTTGTTTTTGATGGTGATGAGTACATGAGGTCCTTCTGTCTTAAGGATTAAGATCCTTGAATTCTTGAAAGAACTGAGGATCTTTAAACTCTTGATTTTTAGTCTCTATTGTCTCTAGATATGATTTCATTCAACTGGATGTTTTTTCTGTAGTTGATGTTTTTATAAGCTTATTCATCTTGTCTTTACTTCTCAGAAGCAGTGGGAAGTCACTTTTCATTTCTTACATGTGTGTTCTGTATTTAAAAAGCACAAGCAGATTAAGATAGTCTACACACTAGTTTTTAACTCTTTTGGTAAAAAAATAACCTGCAGTTTTATCATTATTGATAAAGCTTGCTCCTTCCAAGCAGAAACTTAGAGAAGCATTGAAGGATTTGTTATTTCCTCCTTTCCTGGAGGTGCGCTACAGACAGATTCTGGTCCCTTGGCTTGGGTCTTAGAGTGACAGTATTTAGCAGTTAGCTCAGCTGATCCTCCCACAGTGAGTGAATTGGATAAAATTTCCAGTTGTTTAAGTAACTGACATTTGAGGCATGTTGGTTATTGTATGCAAACTCCTATTTCATACAGTCTTCTCCAATCAAACTTTAGGAAGTACAAGTAGGCCAAAATAAATAAGTAATCAGAACAAAATTTCACATACACCTAAACACATGGCTATTCAAATGATTAAGGTTTTTAACTCTATATGTGTTATCAGTAACAACAACCAAATCAAAATAAATACAATTATGTGAACTTATTTGAATAGAGAAAGTGGTTAAAAAAAACTGTTAAATGCATTTTCAATGTAACTTCCCTAAAACACAATGAAATTGGGAAAAATATAACTATTCTGATTGAAAATAAGTGAAGTGAAACTTGAAGTGTTTATTTTATATAGTAAAAAGTATCTATAGTTTGCTTGTTTATATGGTAAGTTCCAGGCCTGCGGGTGTCATGTTACCTCTTAATGAAGTGCTCTGAACTCCAGAGCTATTGTTTAAAATAGCTTAATTCTGTGCCATGGTAATTTGCTAAACAATGCACACTAAATGGTCTTTTTGTTATAGTTATAATCTTGAAAATTACTGTCTGTTTACACAGTTGCACATGATTTTCGAGTGTAGCAAAATAATCATTTTTATAAATATTATGGCTGTTTATTCTATCTGATGCCATAAATTATACTCTTGGAGCAAAATATACACATAAATCCTTAGTTCTACTTCTTAGATGTGGGATAAAGAATGAAAATATCTTAAGTCTTTTGAGGAAAAATATAGCCAAGCAATTTATATTCTTAAAAAAAAAATTCAGTAATCGGCTTTCCTACTGGAAGCACAAGAAAGGATCTTCTTGCCCACAGATAGGAGTAATTTAAAAAGCTCTTTCTCATATATTTTGCTGTTTGTGTTATAAACTTCCACCATTTATCAAATTCCTTGTATTGTCTTGTATAACCATCAAAATAAATTATCTATCTGCGGGCATTACTATTCACAATGTGTCTGCAGTGTCTGCTGTCTTTGATCATCATCAGCACATTGTCCTTGTATCTCTGTCCCCTGTGCATTCTGCCTGGATCCTTGCTCTTTGGTTGTATTTCAGTAAAATTGTTAAAATTTCCCATCCATCCCATAATTAGCTTCCAAACAATGACACCATTGCATACACTAGCAAGCGTTTGCTGAAAGGACCCTGATATAGCTGTCTCTTGTGAGACTAGGCCGGGGCCTAGCAAACACATAAGTGGATGCTCACAGTCAGCTATTGGATGGATCACAGGGCCCCCAATGGAGGAGCTAGAGAAAGTATCCAAGGAGCTAAAGAGATCTGCAACCCTGTAGGTGAAACAACATTATGAACTAACCAGTACCCCAGAGCTCTTGACTCTAGCTGTATATGTATCAAAAGATGGCCTAGTCGGCCATCACTGGAAAGAGAGGCCCATTGAACACGCAAACTTTAAATGCCCCAGTACAGGGGAACGCCAGGGCCAAAAAGTGGGAATGGGTGGGTAGGGGAGTCGGGGGGAGGGTATGGGGGACTTTTGAGATAGCATTGGAAATGTAATTGAGGAAAATACATAATAAAAAATATTAAAAAAAATTTCCCTATATCTTCATTCCTTGGACATTCATAAACGCATACCTCTATGTGAAATGGTGCAAAATGTAAGAAAAATGATACGTGGGAAATAGTTATTTTATTTCTTATTTTATCATCTAGAAAATGGAAATGTTATCCTCATTTTTATCAATTAGTATGCTTTAATTAATGAATTAATCATATGTTTTTCAATTTCCCTACCTAGGGAACACATTTCAAAGAATAATAGCATGTCACATTCTCACCATCTGTAGATTTTTTCAATTGAAGTCACAATTTATCTCTCTTTACCTTTAGAAAACCACAGCTTCAAATTTTCTTGCTTCTTTTATCAGAGTAGCACCCATGAAAATTGCTTTTTTAAAACCTATGCAATTTGTTTTTCATGTGGCTTGGAGACCATTGAATCATTCCTTTGAAAATCCATGTTTACAGATGGGTTATTTATTTGAAACAAAAAGTTACAATATTAGAAATCTTCTAAACATTCTCAATTAAGCAGCATACCACATGTAGTGTCTTTGATTATATTTACTTTGTTGCTTAATTATGATTCTGTAAGTTAAGTGCAGTAGGGAGTTCACTGAGTGTCAAGTGACAAAGGCTCAGTTGTGTTTCTGTCTAATTGTGTGCTCTCTTTTAAAGAGATCAAGTAGGCCCAGTTTATTCCTTGAAATACTGATGTGCAAGTAAGTGCTCAGAGACACTGGAATGGCAAGCACTAAATGGTGCCATTCCAAATCTAGTCTCAAGGACCTGTAGTTTTTGTGTTTTTTTTTCATTAGATATTTTCTTCATTTACATTTCAAATGCTATCCTGAAAGTCCCCTATACCCTCCCCCTGTCCTGCTCCCCAACCCACCCACTCCCACTTCCTGGCCCTGGCATTCCCCTGTACTGGGACATATGATCTTCGAAAGGCCAAGGGCCTCTAGGGCTGACTAGGCCATCCTCTGCTACATATGCAACTAGAGGCACAGTTCTGGGGGTTGCTGGTTAGTTCATATTGTTGATCCTCCTATAGGGGTGCAGACCCCGTTAGCTCCTTGGTTACACAATGGAGTACTACTCAGCAATTAAAAACAATGAATTTATGAAATTCTTAGGCAAATGGATGGATCTGGAGGATATCATTCTGACTGAGGTAACCCAATCAGAAAAGAACACACATGATATGCACTCACTGAAAAGCAGATATTAGCCCAGAAACTTAGAATACCCAAGATACAATTTGCAAAACACATGAAACTCAAGAAGGAAGACCAAAGTGTGGATACTTCGTTCCTTCTTAGAATGGGGAACAAAATACCCATGGAGGGAGTTACAGAGACAAAGTTGGGAGCTGAGACGGAAGAAAGGACCATCCAGAAACTGCCCCACCTGGGGATTCACCCCATATACAACCATCAAACTCAAACACTATTGCATATGCCAGCAAGATTTAGCTGTCAAGGACCTGTAGTTAAGGATGAAGAAGAAACAGTTCTGACAAACAAACTTCTTAGCTCTGCTTTACCTGGAGAAATGGTTCTGTATTTAACACTCCCACTGTTCACCAATGGATAGGAAATGAATAGGGAGTGGTGACTGAGGTCAGCAAGCAAAATCTGGACTCAAACAGAACATAAGTGATGATGATGATGATGATGGTGATGATAAATCAATTGTGGACTACCTGGGAAGTTTCTGTGCAATGCTGAGACCACTGAACTTTTGATACTATTTTGTGTTTTATGTGCTCTGTACCATGTAGTGATACATTCTTTGGTATCCAAGCAGAGAAAAGCCTATTTATTATTTCTTTCTCTGTACCCAGAAGAACTCATTATCAAGCCTTAAGTTATGTATGTATTCTATATCTAATGAAACTTTGGGAATGTAATTGTTATATATTGTAACATGTTTAAGGATACCCATAAAGGAAAAGATTAAGATGTAACAAAAACAGTAAATATGTGGTCAGCCTTCTTCCTATGTTTTCAAAGAGTATGTGAATTTCTTTTGGGATGCTGTAAAATCTCATAAAGATAGACCCAGGTGAAGGTGCCCAGAAATGGTAGTCCACTTGAAAGGTCTGACAAATCCATAATTTTGTCTCTCAGTCATATTATATATTGTCATTTATTAAAATGAAGGCATAAGGTATGTCCCTGAAAACATAGTGCTAAATAAAAAGATTAGAAAAGATCCATGCTGAATACAAGTAAAGTGTTTATTTAGGGACCCCCTTCCCAGATGAAAATTATTTATAGTCTTCATCCTTTATCTTTTTATCTTGATTTTCCCTCTATCATACAACAGAAAGAAAAAGAAGATATTAGAAAGCATACTTTCATGTCTTAAATATAATGTAAAACACTGTAATAGGTCTCTATGACAGAAATGTTGGACAGAAAGAGCTTAACGAGGAGTTGATGCAAGAGCTCGATCCATCACATATCACAGCAGAGCCATGCAGTTCACAGTAGTCAGGAAGTAGGAAAAGTGAAAATCAGAGTTAAGCCAACTTTATTCTTTCTCCCTTTTATTACCAGCTCAGCCCACAGAATGGGTGATATTTGGGACATATCTTCTCTTGACTTTTTCTTGGAAACACCCTCACAAACAGATTAATCAGTGTGGCTCACTAATCTCCTCGATGATTTTGAGTCACCTGGACAATGAGTATTAACCATCACGAATACTTTACTAGATAAATATCATAGCATTTTTAATTACCTGAGGTTTTCTTAATCCACATCCTCTAAAATTGTACCACTACCAAGTAAAACACATGGAGTATTTTTTTTTGTAAGTGTTCCAGCCACTAATATTGTTTAAATGTTTTTTCTTTGGTGACAGAATATTTTGTTCCAAAAATAGAAATTGATCTGAATAGATATTTTTATTGCATCTCAAATCATTTTCACGTGGTAAATAGAAAACCCGTGAAATTCTCTGGCTAAGAATTTTTTTAGGGAAGACTGTAGCAAATATTGTCAAAACTTATTTGAAATGGAAATAGAAAATTGGACAGTAATCCAATTCCAATTTCTTTAAGTGAGCTTAAAATGAAACATGTAACAGCCAGGACCACTCTGTTAATGTATTTACATATTTATTTGTAGGAAAACACTAAAATCATCATGGGGTCTTGATTGTGGTTCTCTGGAAGTTGTTTTCTATATTTTATTTAGTATAAATGGGCAAAGCTAGCTGTTTTCAGTGGGGTAAAATCTCATCTGATTATCAGTCATGCTTTTGAGGACATTCCAGCCTTAGTATATGTTCTTTTTAATAGAAAATCAATGGGGCAGAGTGCCATCTCTTTGGCTAAGCTTCAGGTCATTCAACTGGTCAAGACCTATGATTCCCTTTCTTGGATACACACATGTTATTAAAAATTAATAGCCTAGCCATTATGTTGGGTTTCCAAAATGAATTCAAAATTTCAATAGACCATGCAGTCTATAAATCAGGCAGCAGATGAAGTATATGTTCAGTTTTATTGCTTCAAATCAAATCAATTTAGCATTTATTGATTATCTGATTTTTTTTTAATTTATTACCTCAGCCAGGGGTGAGGCAGTGAGATCTAGCGTGTTGAGTTTCTGCTTTGTAAAAGAGGTCTATTGAAAAGAGTCATCATCTTGTTTACATGTGGCTACTACCTCTTTACTATAAAGGTAAGTTTCAGTAGTTGGCATAGAAACCATATGGCTTATAAATCCTGAAATAATTCCTGTTTAGACCTCTACAAGACAAATTACAATGCCCTGTGTTAGGTTTTTGTGACATATAACAAATCATAAATGATAAACACAAGTGTGGAAGGAAATTACAGTATTTTAATATTTTATTTAATATTCATGCATGCATCTCATGCCATCTCTTATTATTCTGATCCTTTTTTTCCACCAGACATTATATGATGGCTTACTATCTTTTTAAATCCAGTCTGCTTGATTGGAGACCATCTGCTAGAGCATGGCTAGCCTCTCAGCAGCTGCACCACTGAAGAAAACTAATACTTCACAAGCAGCCATCAATGGCCTGGTGCAAAGAGATGTTACTGCGGCAGGTTGTCCTGTATCCTCTGCACACAAGCAATTTCTTTAAGTCAAACATACAAAATAAAGACATAAATATAAAACCAAATAAACAACAAACAAACAAGGAAAAAGCAGAAATCCAACTTCTACCTGACATCAGATAAAAGAGAGAATATGACCATGTTCTGACAGATTGGAGGCAAAGAAAGCAAAGCTCACCTTACAAAGCTCTCTCTCTCTCTCTCTCTCTCTCTCTCTCTCCTTTTCATCTCCCCTCCTCTCTCCCTTCCTCACTTCTCCCTACTCTTCTCTGTCTGTCTGTCTGTCTCTCTCTGTCTCTCTCTGTCTCTCTGTCTCTCTGTCTCTCTCTGTCTCTCTCTGTCTCTCTCTGTCTCTCTGTCTCTCTCTGTCTCTCTGTCTCTGTCTCTCTGTCTCTCTCTGTCTCTCTGTCTCTCTGTCTCTGTCTCTCTGTCTCTCTGTCTCTCTGTCTCTCTCTCTCTCTCTCTCTCTCTCTCTCTCTCTCTCTCTCTCCTCTCTCTCTCCTCCTGTGTGTATGGGAACTAAAAGGGGCCAGGGGAAGGAGGGGGCAGGGAGGATAGCACACATCCAGCCAGAGTTCCTCCTATGCTCTGGGAAGGTATATGCGGGAGGGCTGCCAGACTTTCCACTAGGCCCCGGGTGGGCATCTAAGCCTCTGACTACTCAATGGGGGTGGACAAGAGGCAGCCCCCCGAAACCAAAAGGGGCCCTGGGGTTACACCCTGTAGCCAGGGTTATGGGAGAGAGGGCTGAGGGAAGAGAGGTTCCCACACCAGCAAGAGTGAGTGCAGAGGACTTTGGCTGGAGCACAGGAAGGCCTTTGATCAGATTAGAAACAGTTCATTAGGAGAAAGCCTATCCCATCCTCCAAGTGCAATGGGCCTTGAGCAGAGATTGTCTGGTTTTAGAGCTTTATTATAGAAAGGTAGGGAGAAAGGAAAGAAGGTGGAAAGAGAGAGAGAGAGAGAGATCGACCCTGGCCAAGAGGAGAGAAGGTGAAAAGGAGAGAAAGAAGAAAGGCTAGAGAGAGGAAGAGAGGAGATGAAAGACAAAGAGATAGAGAGAGGAGTGAGAGAGCGAGGAGGGGCCAAACAGCCCCCCTTTAAGTATGCTGCTATCTTTTGTGTTGCTAGGTAACTGGGGAGAGGTTTAGCCTGAAGGTCAGAAGCTTGGGACATTGCCTACCCACGCACTTCTCCTGTGGGGGCTGTGGGGGTGGTAACTTCAACAGGAGCCAGGGTTCCAGGAGACATGAGAGAACTACTTCTGTCCCATGTAGGTGAATTATCACCACTGGGTCCCGGGGTTCAACATCTCAGCTCAACTGGAGACCAGACTGTCTTTGCATAGCCCAGTGCCCCACGTGAGTGTGTGTGTGTGTGTGTGTCCCTCTGGCTAGCTATGTAAATCTAGGATGAAAGCTCACTTTGAAGATGTACCAGAAATGACAAGTTTGGAGTGTATAAGAACATATTCTCATAATTTCTAGGGGTCTGATAAATTCTCTTAGAGTCTTGCTACTAAGAAAAATTCACATTGTGATTTAGTTTTAATGTTGACATTGAAACACCAAGATTCCCATTTATTACATCATTGTTAAAATATCAAAGGTCACTCAGGCTATCAATGTGCAAATCTAGCCACAAATAGCACAATTAATAAGCTCTTCTTTTTCCTTCCTATATCTCAAATTATATCATCGTGTCTGCTGACAGGTGTGTGAAAAAAGCACATACAATATAAGCATACACAGAGAGAGAGAAGAGACAGCAACACAATTTATTGGAAGTCAGATTAGTATTTTGAAAAACCTAGGAGATAACATTTCCAATATGATTCGTCTCTAGGATGCTGTTTCATCTCTGGGACTACCTAAGCTCACAAGTCTTGCTGCTGTACTATGCCAGACCATTTGGTATTATTTACCAGAACTCACATGGCATGAATATTATGAATGGTAATGAGGATAAAATTATTTGAAATCTTAAATGGGAAGCCAAAGAACCCTTCCTTTGTGTGAGATACTTAGATACTGGTATGAGACCGAGCTGCCTGTAATTTAACCTGGACCATCCATGAGTGAAGTACAAACTTATCAGACCATAAGCTAAAGTAGCTTATGTTGGCTCATATCATGGCTTTCCTTGTCTTTTACTGTTCTAGGTTGTGTGTGAGCTTAGTTCTGTGCTCTCATCTTTGGACCCCTAGATTATATTACTGCTTTCATTTACACCCTGCTCGTTACTTCTTGCTCATCTTCAAAGTTAGCTCCAAGACTAGACTTGCATAACCAGATAAAAGGACTGAGAGCTCACAGCCATCCCCTATCCTTCATCCCTGTTCCCTGGGATCACGTGCCTCGGGCACATGTGCTTCTAGTCTCTGCCTTTTACCAAGTATTTGTTTTGGGTTGAGAGTAATGTATCCCTTTATGAAACACCCTTTCATTTGGAATGTAACAAGACAGATGAGACTTTGCTTTTCCACAAATATTTATTTAGCTTGTGGTGCCTTTTATTTGGAGGAAGGAAGAAAGAATTGGCTTTCTATTTAAGATTTTAAATAATTTTAGCCTCATTACTACTCATAATATTCATGCCATGTGGGTTCTGGTAAATAATACCAAATGGTCTGGTGTAGTACTGCAGCCAGACTTGTGAGGCTTAGGTAGTCCCAGAGATGAAACAAGTACCCAAGATCCTATGCAGTCTTTGACAAACACATCAGCTTTGTCAGGTTTCCACTCAAAAGTCTGTATTGTATGATCATAACCAAAGGTCTTGAGAATGTGAGACTGTGAGATGAAAAAAAAAAAAAAAAAAGAAAAAGAAAATCTGCACTGGAACTTTGAAAATCTTCTTAGGCTGCTGACTCTGGATACACTTTAGGAAGGCTTTTTGTGGTTAATGTGAGTAAGCATTTACATTGTGATGAGGAGACAGAATCTGAGAACTTATACTCTTGAGTATAGTTTATTGTAATTATAGAAGAGACAACCACAAAACTCAAGTGACTTAATTCATGTTCCTGTCAAGACACTTTCTTCCAGATAATTTTATTACATAAAGAGATAAGTCCAGAGGGATTTAAGTCTTCAGGTCATGCTTACTAGCAAGTAAGATCTTGAAAGGATTATAAATTTGCATGGGGGTATGATACAGTGTATGATGACGATGCCCTTATTCTGCTCACTAATGGCAGTGACTCCAGATTCTTACTGGGGAACCCTGTAAACATTATCTGCAGAAGTCTATTTTCAATTTAGGTAAAACAAACAAACCACCGGATCATACTACTAGTATTGTATTTTTCCTCCATAGGGAGTGTATAACTTACACAAATTGCTTATAATCCTAATGATGTTTACTTCAAAGGTGGCAAGAACATGGAGGAAGGATGCTGGGCATTATGTCCTCTTAAAGTACTTGTCCTCTACCACCTATTATCTGTGTGACACTAGACTTTTCTTTTTTCATTTTTGATATTTGGGCACCTCAATTTTATTCTTTTTTAAAATAGCATTCTATAACTGATGTTTCCTTTCCTCTAAGGTGATGTTGTAGCTACAATTAAACAATTCTCATGAAATTTCTTTGCAAACTTCAAAGTAATACTGAAATTGTAAGGTGCAATTGCAGGAGTGCAAGTACATGATTTGCTCATGACCCAAGGACATAAAATTTAGAGGAAACAAGGTCCATATTCTTTCATTCACATATCATCTTTCCATTCATCATATGTCTATTAGTGTCCTACTATATGAGATACTAAGTAGAGAAAAACATGTATGACAACAAATGTCACAGACGTCTAGTGTATATCACGCAAAGAAAATCAAACTAAAAGCAAGTAATTGAAGCAAATCTAGATGCCTTGACAGAATGAACATAATAAAGTTAGGTGACTGTTCTAGAAGGGCTATCCAGCCCTATCTAAAGAGGACTAATGGAGAATGAAGGGGAGATGGCCAGAGGAGAAAACAAAAGATGTTTTACAAAAATTTCAGACTCAAGTGATAGAAACTTTCTGGAAGATTTCTAGTTGATGGGAATTTTTGTCTGAAGAAAAATCATAAGGGATGAGGCCTCGGTCTTTGCAAAAGCACTCTAAAGATACCAGGGCCAAGTTTTGGGCCAGTCTGCCAGGTCTGTTCTGCTTTCTGGCCTTCGAGGACTTTTATAGTTCCCTGAGTGATTGTACTATGCACCTCTATTAAGAAACATAGCTCTGCAGAATTGTGTAGCAGGCACAAGCTGGCTGCACCGGATGGTGCTGAAGTGTTTGCCCCACTTTAGAATGAGCTGGTGGGACATAAGGGATTGCTCAAATGTTGCACTGGACTTTAATATCTTCTGGGATTATTTTTTCATGATTCATTGAATATGTAGAAAAATGAGTCAGGGGAATGGGAAAGAAAAGGGGGGGCAGAGACAGAAACACAGAGACAGAAACGCATCAATACAAGGAGAATATTGAACAAAGAAAGAATAGTCAGGCACATTCTAATCCTGACAGCATACATACAGGGTACTGATAGTTTGCTCAAACAGAAAATAATTGAGCTAATAGGTTGTTTTTTCCTTGTTTGTTTGTTTTGCCAGGAAAAAAAAACACTTTGGATTTCTTTTTTGGCAATAATTGTAGAGCAGAAGTATGTGGTTACCTAAATAGCTATGGTAATATTCTGTTTTCTCTTGTACACACTCATAAGCTAATGTCTGTTTCTGTTTATTTCCTCTCTATATAGTTTCTCAAGTTTTGAATAAGGAAATAATTTCTTTTTGTTAATTAAACTGAATTTTTTTTGCGGACAATTCTGACTGAACACATTCTCCATTATTTAGTCAAAGATATGATTAGTTGAATCCAACAATCCATTTAGGCATGTCCCCTGCCCACCCTCTGCATTTTATTAGCTGCTTGCCTAAGGGCATGTTAGCTTCATAGCTTTTTTTTTTTCTTTTCTTTTCTTTTTTTTTTTTTTTTTTTTTTTTAGTGTGGCTTTTGTAGACAGCAAGAGCCATTACTGAGAATTGATCCCCATGCTCATGGGAGCAGTTAACCTACTTTGGGCTAGCAGCAGTAACAGGGCACATTGTTCAAAGGCTACATGGGAAAGGAGCCCTACATCCTGGAGGAGCCCTGCTTGTCCTCAGGTGCCTTCCCAGAAACCTTATCCATGTTTATGGTCTCCTAGATTTATCTATATCCATGGTACCCTCTTCCCTTGTGTTGCCATTGACTGCTTCTGGTCTACTCCAGTTCACCTCTATGAGCCATTCCTAGAGATGTTGAAATAAGGAGAAACATGTAACAGAAATTTGTTGTCTCACAATTCTACAGATGGTGAATCTGAAATTAAGAGAACTCAACCCTTCTACAAAGTAAAATGAAAATACCCTGCTTTCTATCCTTTCTTTCTCTAGCTTGACTTGGCACCTGATGTTCCTTGATGAATGGCAGAATTATTCTTACTTAAATCTTTATTGTTACTGGGCTGCTTTCCATGCCAATTTTGGTATGAATCTCTTTCCTAAGCTCTTCTCTTTTTTACTATAGAGACACTATAATAGGATTTATAGACCACACTAAAATCCAGGCCTGTTCCTCTCTATATCCTTAACTAATTACATCTTCAATGACAATTCCCAATAAGAAGGCATTCTAAATCTAGAGTAGACAAACATCTTATGGAAGATACATTCAACAACCTACAAGACCCTGTTAGTGGAAATCAAGCCTATATCTGCCCCAGGTATTTGTAAAAGGAGTATTAATTTCTAATCTACTGTGTGCTAATTTATATACTGAGTGATGTGCTTGGCTGTGGTCTGAATGGTTATCTCTGACCCAAATGACTCGTGTGTTCAAACCCAGCTGCCAAGGTGTTGGTCCCAGGATATGGACCTTCCTGAGGTGGTTAAGTCACAATAGTAGACTCCTTGTTAATGATGTTAGTGCTCTTATAAAAGAGGTTCTAATGTGCTACCTGAATATTCTTACATGTAAAGACATATGAAAAAATGTCATTTCTTAGCTAGGAAATATGTGTTCCTTTCTCACAGTTTTGACCATGCTTCAACTTCCTTTTTATGTTGTTAAATCACCCAGTCTTTCCTTAGGGACTTTACTATTGCTATGATAAAATACACTTAATGACAAAGACCACAAATGAGGAAAGGTGTGTTTTGGTTTACGATTCTATGGGAATACAGCCCATTATGGATGGTATGGTGGCAGAAATATGAGGTAGGGATATTATACTGAATGGCCGATCTAGAAGTAGAGAGAGAACTGGAAGTGAATGGTGGTATAACATCTCGAAGTCAGCTCCTGGGGACATACTTGCTTTAGCCAGGCTTTAAATTTTAAAGGTTTTTACAATCTTCAAAGACAGTACCACACACTATGCACCAAGTGTTCCAACACATGTATCTATGGAGAACATTTTACATTCAGTTCTCAACACAGCTCAAATGATTTATACAATCAGTAAAGTTGCATCAGGTACAGCATGGAACATGCAATCTTCTTCTTCTTCTTCTTCTTCTTCTTCTTCTTCTTCTTCTTCTTCTTCTTCTTCTTCTTCTTCTTCTTCTTCTTCTTTCTTCTTCTTCTTCTTCTTCTCCTCCTCCTCCTCCTCCCCCCCCTCCCCTTCCTCTTCCTCCTCCTCCTCTTCCTCCTCTTCCTCCTCCTCCTCCTTCTTCTTCTTCCTCTTCTTCTTCTTCTTCTTCTTCTTCTTCTTCTTCTTCTTCTTCTTCTTCTTCTTCTTCTTCTTCTTCTTCTTCTTCTGTAAAATGTACTCTGATGGGTATAAGGATCCCAGGTGATTGCGCTGAGGAGGATAGTAATCACTTACTGGAGCATTAAGAGAGCAGGTAAGGGAGGTCTGGACATGTCATATATTTACTTTTGAAGGAAGTGGAAAGATAATTTTTATATAATCATAAGGTATGGGGAGAAAAAGAAAAATTTACATAACCAGTAAAGCCATATACTAGAATAGAACCCAGTGTTGACCAAACTAATGTAAGACTAGAATTCTACACCTTAAAACTGATTCCCAGGGTGATAATCAAACATCTGGACATATGTGCTGAAGGTGCATGTTTCAGGAAATTGCCCTTTCATTATCTTTAATTGCTCAAACCTTTATACCTCATTTGAGTCTTCATGGATATTTTCCTGCCTGCTGATTTGTGAGATGATTTCTTGGGCACAGTAATTTGTGATGAAGATTGTTTTTTAATATCCTATATCAAAGATACTTAACTTGAATTCATGCAACATTAAAAAATACGCACCAGGAACGAAAGCTACTTAAACATGGAACATACATATCATACATACTTTCCAGTATTTTATGGAAAAGAGCCCATGGTTTTGTTTTACTGGTTGTAAAAGGACCCTTAATGTCCATCAAAGGTAACTGGTTTGATAACATGGCATAATGTAGATACTTTAGTATCACATCAAATTATGAAGAAACATTTTAATATAGGTAAGTTCTATTTATTTATCATATTGATTATGAACTAAATTAGTAAATTATCCAAATAACAAGCAATTTTAGAAATACCTTGTAAAATCTACTTTTGTAGATACATTTTGATTTTCTCTTTTAAAAATATCTACAGGGGAATGCCAGGGTCAAGAAGCAGGAGTGGATGGGTAGGGGAGCAGGGTGGGGGGAGGATATAGGGAACTTTAGGGATAGCATTTGAAATGTATATAAAGAAAATATCTAATAAAAATATTTACAAAACTGTAAAAAAAATATTTACACAAGATTCAATGTTAGATTGAAAACATAGAATAAGTCCCAGGTTATTTGACTATATATCCTGGGATATATATAGGGCTTTTCTTTTATTTGGATAATTGGGAATAGCATAAAGTTTCAGGCAGAAGAAACAAGTCAATTTCTAGTCTGTTCTTGGAGAAGAGATTTTACTGTTCTTTATGGTTTCAGGTGTCAGTGTTACATATAAGAAGAGTTGTGCTTCTCATTACTAAAAGTTGAAGTTTTGAATACTCACATAAATATAACCTGATTTTTAAATATGATAATAAAATAAGAACCATTTTTATGATAAAGAATTTTATTTAAAATATGCAATTAAATAATAATTTAATTGCTGTTTATTGTAGTTATATTGCTATATAATTACCTATTCTATAACTTATTTCTAATAAAAAATGCTTTACCTTTGGTTAGAGCATGTTTCAGAAATCTTGGGAATAGGTAGGGCAGATGGACTCCTGGGTCATGAACCAGCATTAGCAGTTCACTATCTATTCATGTACTTATTAATTCATTTATTTATTGAAATGGCAATAAAAGATGTCAACAGGAGCTCTCTATAACATCCTTAGATATATAATTGGGGTTACTATTATCATACCCCTTTATACTTTATACATACACTTCTTATACTTTCTGATTGAAGCTGAGGGTTTGTTTTCTATGACATAAAGTGGTTACAGCAAGGCAAATGATATTCTGTGCCCAGTACATATAGAAATCATCCAGGAGCCTGTTATGAAAGATAATAAAATGCATGAGGCTTTGATGCTACCAGATTATACTAATAAGAAGCCCCATTTTGGACACCTAACAAATTGTTCTTTGATCGTAGTCTGAAGGAACTATCTTTCTTGATTGTAAGATTAATTGTCATTAATTACAATCTTGGGTACATACAAAATTACACAGCATCTACTGTAGTTCAGAATAAAAGTGAAGAATTCCAATTGTGATGATCATAAACAAGCAAATGATCTGTGTTACTCATCAGACACATAAATGGAAAGGGATATAAATAACTTCCAGTTATTCTTTCTAGTCCTTCTATCATGTATTATTTGCTTGTGAACACACTCAACAGTGGCACATATGTGTTTACTCTCTCAGCAGTTTAATTGTACTTTGACCTAACACATATGGGTATTTCTCTAAGGGGGAGAATTTAACAAATCTTCAGGTTATGTTTTCTAAGACAGATAAGAAGTTCTTCCCTGGCAGCTCAAAGAAGGAAAAGAAAACCTAAAATAAAATTTGTGGAAAACACTGATTGGAAAATTAGACCAAATAATAAATTTTGAATCAATAAATTGTGCCTAAACTGAGGAATAGTGAAGTCCTAAGTTCTCTTTCCCTAGCAATTGGGTCAGAGCAGTTAGATGTAAGATCATGTGAATCAAAGAACTCTTCTGAGCATAAAATGGTTTGTCCTTTTTAGAAATTTATTGGAATTGTACTGTTTTTAAGAATCTTTGACCACATGTAGAGCACACCTTCCTTTGGTGTAAGGAAGATAGTTTGTACCTTGTTATCACATTTTAGGCAAAGGATTATATTAACCAATAAATTAGTCAAAGTTAAATCCTTAATGGTTGTGGTAAAACGAATAATAACTATCTAAAGATGACTGTATCTGATGATTGTCAATCAAGGAATTATACTGGATTACTAAAAAGGCCCAAATATAATCACAAGGGTCTATATATCTGGAAAAAGGGAAAGGGTGACTCATAATGACAACATGTAAAGATCTTAACCTTATCTTACTGACTTTGAAGACAGAAGAGCTAAGGATCACAGAAATGTCAAGTTTTAAAAGCAAGAAATCAAAACAACATTGAGATTCCACCTTACACCAATCAGAATGACTAAGATCAAAACCTCAGGTGACAACATATGTTTGAAAGGATGTGGAGAAAGAGGAACACTCCTCCATTGCTGGTGGAATTGCAAACTGGTACAACCACTCTGGAAATCAATCTGGAGGTTCCTCAGAGAATTGGTATACCTGAAGACCCAGCTATACTGCTCTTGGGAATATACCAAAAAGATGCCCCACCATGCCACAGGAGGACATGTTCCACTATGTTCATAGCAGCCTTACTTGTGATAGCCAGAAGCTGGAAACAACCTAGATGTCCCAAGACAGAAGAATGGATACAGAAAATGTGGTTCATTTACACAATGGAATACTACTCAGCTATTAAGAATGAGGACATCCTGTGTTTTGCAGGCAAGTAGATGGAACTAGAAAACATCATCCTGAGTGAGTTAACTCAGACCCAAAAGGACATGCATGGTATGCACTCACTAATAAGTGGATATTAGCCAAAAATTAAAATAAAATATTTTAAAAATTAAAAAAGAAAGAAAAAACCCTAGAGAATACACAAGATACAGTCCACAGTTTTCAAAAGACTCGACAAGCTGAGGTGTTCAAGTGAGGATGCCTCAATCTCATTTGGGGGAGAGAAGAAAGCAGTCACATGTGGGGAGGGAAGGAGAGAGGGACTTGGGAGGGAATGTTGATGGGGTGGCTGGGCAGTGCAGGTTAGAGGGGAACTTGATCTGATATTGGGTGAGGGAAAAGGACAGAAGTCCTGAGGGCCAGCAGAAAGAATGGAAACAGGCAACCTCAGGAAATAGGAGGTTGGGAGACCTTTCAGAATGCACCAGAGACCTGGGAGATGAGAGAGACTCCCAGGACTCATGGGGGGGGACCTTTGATGAGGTGCCCAACAGTGGGGAGAGGGAACTTGTGGAGTCCACCTCCAGTGGGAAGACAGAATTTGTTTTTAATGAATTATATATTTTGAAAGTTTTATATAAGTATAAAAAAGAACAGTATTGAAAAGGTTACTCCTTTTACTATTAATATTAAACATCTAAGAATACATATTGAGATTAAATGGGGTGTAAATTTCATCTTGATTTTATCCTTGAATTATTTTAAAATAATGGAAACTACTTTTTAAAACACTGCTTTATATCTTACATTTTCACTTACTGGACGTTGTAATATAATCATGATCCATTGTTTTTAATGGTTTCATCTTAAGGTATTTTGACCAAGAATAATATATGCATTATTAGTCCATCATTGGATCTATTATTTTATTTAAATTGCCCATGAACTTAATTATAAGATCTCAGCACTGTGTGAGTTTGCTTGTCTCTGTAATTCTGTATTGCACATGGCTGAGCATATATCTTTCCCTCATCTACAAGTTATGATTTGAATGTGCAATTTCCTCCACATGCTCCTGTGCTTGAACACCAGGTTCAGGCTGGTGTTGCTGCTTGGTGTAGAATTTGCTGGTGTGATGCATGGTGGGCAAAAGTGGACTCCTTAAAAGATAGTTTTAAGGATATCCTTAAAAGATAGTTTTAAGGATATCCTTAAAAGATAGTTTTAAGGATAATAGCCCAAACACATTTTCAACCACCTTTCCTGATTCAACAATATGAGGGGAGTTTCCTCTGTATGCTTCAGCTGCTAAGAAACTCTACTAAGCTTTTCTCACTGTGATGGACTGAAACTATGGGTCAAAATAACTCTGTCTTCCTAAAATACTTTTAAATACCTGGGTTGTATCCAAAGTATAGAAGAGTGACTTTCTCCATCTCAACTGTTACTAACATTTCAACAGAACAGTAAGACAAACATCTGTCAAAGTGGAACAGGTGATGTTCATCAGACTTTCTTTGTCCCTGATCCACGTGGGGTCCATCTATAGCTGTGAACACATCACATTCTGACATAATGGTGATGGTACTGTCAAGCCTGAAGATGAGCGCTTGACAGCAAAGTATCTCTAATACCTTTGTCTAGGCTGACATAGCCTGGGCATCCTTCCATGTCGTGAACGTGTGTAGGAGTGGAGATATGTGTCAAATTATCAACTTCAAAAACAATTTTAAGTCCAGAAATATTTACCCATGGTCTTAAGCGTGTCTGTTTTGTTAGTTATATAGAATGCTCCTTCTTATCTGAATCCCTTGCAGATATTCCACCAAGAGGAAATCATAATTTTGAGTCTTAGTTTCACAGTCCACAAAAGCTAAACTTTTAGTTTAAAAATGTGGAACTAGAGTGCTTCCAATGATTTTTATTTTTTCACTTAAAAAGGGCTAAGGAAGCTGATCCAGCAGGATCTTTGCTAAGCCTAGGTGATCCTTGCATACTCATTGAAATGAGTTCCCACCTTTGAACATCTTTCTTCCACATTTTAAAATGCTCTTGTCTATCTCATCATAAGACCTTGGCAGCGAGAGACTTCTAGACTTCGAGCACTGGAATAAAGATAATACAGAAAAGGAAGCTACTTCAATTCTTTAAAACTCTCTGGACTTCTCTTGGGGAAAGGTGGATTTTTATCTTAGTCACAGGGAATGAGTGTGTCAGCAACGACAAATTAAGGTTTGAGGGGATAATTGAAATAAGGAAGAGGAAAAGTTAGGTAGCTTATCTCCAAATCCTGGATCAGACAAAAATAAGACAGGAGCAGCATAGACTTCAGTGTAGATGTGTGTGTGTGCCCTCAGGTCAAGGGCTGAGACAGTGCAGCAAAGTGACAGAGCAAAGAGAAATTGAAAGGGATATATAATTTTTTTAATATTTTTTATTACGTATTTTCCTCAATTACATTTCCAATGCTATCCCAAAAGTCCCCCATACCCTCCCCCACACTTCCCTACCCACCCATTCCCATTTTTTTTTTTTTTTTTTTTTTTTGGCCCTGGCGTTCCCCTGTACTGGGGCATATAAAGTTTGTGTGTCCAATGGGCCTCTCTTTCCAGTGATAGCCAACTAGGCCATCTTTTGATACATATGCAGCTAGAGTCAAGAGCTGAAAGGGATATTTTTATTTGTTGATAATTATGGCATGCAAGCAAACAGGCAGAGTTTATGTTTTCTGTTTCTTTGTGGTCCCTTTGTCTATACAATTTCTGGTATTTACTAGATTCTTGTTGATTAAATTAGTTGTTTTCCACACATTATAAGAAGTTATATGATCAAACATTTTTGTGCAAACTTTCTATTATATTGAAGATTTAATAAGTAATAGTACTTAATATTTAATGAGTACTTATTTGGTCCTAAGCACTGTCTTAAGGGTTTACTTTATACTCACCAAGCCTTATTTAATACTCATCAATCTTATGACTGATATCATGAACATCTCTACAGCTAGTCTTGAAACCAATCTAACTGTCTTTCTAAATCCAACCACTTATTTCTATTTTCATCAATACTAAGTTCCCAATGTACACTTCTTTTATACAGAATATTTGCTGCCATCTTATAGATATGCATGAAAGTTAATCTTCAAAGGCATAATGTGATGGCTTACTCCATAAAGTGCTTGCTAAGAAAATATAAGGGACTCAGTCAGATCCCTTATCCACGTAATAAGTTGGCATGATAGAGTAGGTCTGTAATCCCAGTGGTAAGGGGGTAGAGAGAAGACGATTCCGAGGGCTTGCTAGGCAGCTCATCTAGTCAGTCATTAATCTCCACATTCAGTCTGAGACCCTGTCTCAGTGAAGAGAAAGGCATCAAGAAAGACACTGACCTCTGACCTCCACATGCATACACACAAACATGTACATATATACACAGATAAATAAAAGCTTCACATGAATGTATAATCACATTCATTTTCTTCCATGCTGCCACTAAACCTATGAAAACATACTTAATTTTTGATCCTCCTGCCTCTGCCTCCTTCAGCAAATCCTACGAGCATGTGCCAACACACTACTTTACCATCGCTACTTTTGTTTGTTCCTCTTAAGTTTTATCCAATGAGTAGTGATTTTTCTGTCTGTAACTCTAGAATTAAAGAACCAGGAAACACTTCTCTCAGAGTCAAGAGTTGTATCCTAACAACAAGTGATTATGTGAATGGGTAAATGAATCCTTTTTTTTAGTAGTAATAATATTAGTATTATTGAAATTATAATTTAATTATAACGTTTTTCCCTTTCTTTTCCTTCCTACAAACCCTTTCATATGCTCCTCCTAGCTCTTCTACAAATTCATGGATGGCCTCTGTTTTCACTAATAACAATTATTAGCAATTATAGATATGTGTAATAACATATGTACTATATACATACACACACACACACACACACACACACACATATATATATATATATATATATATATATATATATATATTTATATACACACATATATTGTTAAGTTTGTATAGTGCTACCTGTATGTGTGTTTTTAGGGCTATTTGGCATTGAATAACAAATTGATGTGCACTTTCTTTGGAAAGGTCAAACTTTCTGATACTAGAAGGTTCCATTCAAGATCAGTCTCTTTGAACTAAGGATCACTTGCAGGGAATCCATGACCTGGTTCACAGTATGGCTTCTTCTCTGGTTCAAGATCTTTCAATGGAAAATACACTCTTGGGAATTGTCCCATGAGTTAAGTTCTGGATTTGGCAGCAGGACTCTGTAAAGAAAAAAGAAAACTGAATCTGAAATTAGGTCAAAGTGGTGTGCATGTGTGTGTGTGTATGTATGTGTGTGTGTGTATGTGTGTGTGTGTTTGTGTGTGTGTATGTATGTCAGTGTTTTCTCTGAACTTGTGGGCTAATGCCAAAAGTAGCGTGCGTGTTTCCATTATTTATACTACTTTGTATGAAGGACAATATACTATATTCACATTTTACAGACAATGCTTTCATTCATTAATAATCTTTAATTTTGTAAATCACTGATGGTTGTTATTATTATCAAGGTGGATGTTATTCTCCAATTAATTTTTGTGTGTTTAATCTTTAAAATAAATCACTAAAAATTTCAGAAAAAATAGAAAAAATGAAGATAATGTGAATTATTTCTACTTGATCCTATGACAAAGCAAGCCAATATTGGTATATTATCAATAACTTATGAGAATATTTCAAAGATTACTTCTTATGTTTTTCTAGACTAACAATAACTTACTTTAAAAAATAAAGTTATTTATCAAGATTGTTTTTTGAGACATGGTTCATAGCCTAGGCTAGATTAAAACTCATTAAGGTGAAGCTAGTCTTGAATTCCTTACCTTCATGACTCCCCCATCCAAGCACATGGGTTATAAGCATACCACACCATATACACCTCATATTTCCTTGTGCTGAAATTACTTTCTGTTCCTGCTAAAAGATATAGTATACAGTTATTGTTTTTTTTTCCTCTCCACATGTAGAGATATATTTTCTGGTTATTTTAAGAAAGGTTGGTAAATGAAGCTATATTATTGTGAATGGCTCATGTATAGATTCTTTACAGGGCTATCCTATAAAATTATATGTGCTCATTGTGTTGTTGACTTCATCTGAGGAGTAATAAGGTCACCAAAAGATATCAGATACAGATGAACCTGAAATTCACACATGAGGATTTAAAGGATGATGTGTGATTTAGTCATGTGTAATTTACACAAAAACTGTTTTTTTTTTTTCATTTGGTTAGGTTATCATAAACTCCAGTGGATATGCATATTGAGAATACTTTTAAATAGATTAAATTTTATTTGAATCACATACCCAATTTTTCCATATGTGTTTTAATTTTATTTTTAAATGTAAAAATGTTCCCATATGTAGCTAAAATAGTAAGATATGCTCCCCATTATATCTGTTTATGGTAATGACTTTACAGGATGAGTCAGAGCCTCCAAAGCATCCTAGAGGTGGCTTTACAAGGTGAGAACTAAGTGGCCCTGTTCAAACTTAACTGCCCAAGCCTCTGCTTCCTACAGGCAGATTTCACTTAAGCATATTTTAATTAGCAACAATCTATGGCTAATTTCATTTTTGAATAAGAGCTTTTCTTATTTTTTTCCTAATTGTCCAGCTTCCCTTAGTGAAAGCAGACACCCTTATTTCCTGGATCATATCCCCTAGCTAACAATTCCTCCCTAGATGAACATTTATATTCTATGCTCCAGTAACTACAGTTCTATTTATTTCCCCCGGCTCCGAGCCTTGAAATGTTCACTTGAAAGGATTTTAAAAGCCCATAACTCTAAATGAAATGATCATCCATTGAAAAAGCTGAGGGTGGCTTCCACACAGATTTACCTGGTGATCTTGGATTGAGTATAAAAGCAACATAAGGAAGGATGTACCAAGTGTAAGCGAGAGTAGGTACACACCTGTGCCTTTCCTTTGCCTAGCCCTCACTCACCACACATACCTTTACATTTTCTTTCTGTGGAATTCCTATTTTTGCTCAGCTAATCAGGACACCACATAATCAGAGACTCTTTCACTTTCCAGTTCTGGTCTCTGCAGCCAGCTATTGTACTCCATAGATTCTCTTTGAGGGTATATGTTCAGAAGGGAAGATGACCTTCTCATCAAATGGCTTCAAGTGAACTGAATGTCAGCTTAGATCAGAATAGGATGGTTAACTTGCATGCTTTAGGGTGGATAAAGGTATTTTTTGCATCAATAATGTGCATATGTCAATTCTATCTGCCATGTTAAAGGAAGTTTTGCATGCATGGTATTCTAGAGAGAGAAGAAGCAGCTGACTGAAGAGATAATACGTCTGAAACAGAGCACTGTCTGCCTAACAGGTTGCTGCTAGTAGATAAACATAGAGGGAAAGGCAGCATACTCATTTTTAAAGCAAGAAGTCTCTTCTAGTGATGCCTCAGCATCCTGGTACTCACCTTTTCTGTTTTACCAAGGAAAAAGTTGTAGTTTTAATAATTATATCTAATAGATGACCAGCATCACAAGGTGACAAAAATAAGTGAAGTGATGATAGCCATTCTGTGTACAGACTAACAGTGGATACTCTTGACAGAGATTTTAAACATTAAAGAACTGCTCAAGTATAAGTGTATGATTATGGGCCTTATATTCTAAGTTAGTTGTTCCTCCAATGAGCCTAATATAACTGTTCTCAATGAAATGCTAGCTAGTCAGTACCAAATGAGAGGATAGGTTTGATATCAGAATACAACATTCCTTGGGTAGTTCTATAAATACTGTATGTGGAAACTCATCAGAACCTACTCTATTTATACACAGTAAAGCAAGAGCTAAGCTCTTTGGGCATCACAATGTATTAGTTACATTATTCTAAGGATTTTCCATAAAGTTTGCAAAAATCCCAAAATGTTAAAAAGAAATATGAGGCAAGAGCTATCATTTTTATTTGATTTTTTCATATGACATATTTTGATGTTGAGTACACACAACTCTTTCCAGATCCTTCCCACTTCCCTACTCACCAGACTTCTTGCCCTTCTCTTTAAAAAATTCAAAGCAAAAAAAAAAAAAATCAAAACATGATAAAGCAAATCAAAATGCCTCCTCAAATAAATATGTATTTTGTTTGTTTGTTTGTTTGTTGACCAGCTACTCCCAGCAATAATGCCTGCCCTGGGGTGTGGTTAATATACCCAGCATGATTCCACTAGAGAAAACTGATTTTCCCCTTGCACGTTGATATCATTTCAGAGAGTTTCTTTATTGTTGTTGTTGTTGTTATTTTTTTCTACACTCCAGATTTCATTCCTCTCCCAGTCTACCCTCTGACTGTTCCACATTCCATACCTCCTCCCTGCCTCCCTATCTCCACAGGGATGTCCTAACCCTAACACCACCTGACCTCAACTCTCTGGGACCTGCAGTCTCTTGAGGATTTGGTGCATCTTCTCTGACTGAACCCAGACTTGGCAGTCCTGTGCTGTATATGTATTGGAGGCCTCTTATCATCTGGTGCATGCTGCCTGGTTGGTGCTCCAGTGTCAGAGATCTCAGGGGTCCAGATTAATTGAGACAGCTGGTCCTCCTACAGGGTTGTCCTACATCTCAGCCTCTTCCAGCTTTTCCCTAATTCAACCAAAGGGGTTAGCAGCTTCTGTACATTGGTTGGGAGCAAATATCTGCATCTGACTCTTTCAGCTGCTTGTTGGGTCTTTCGGAGGGCAGTCATGATAGATCCCTTTTTGTGAATGCTCCATATACTCAGGCCTTGGGGCCTCCCCTTGAGCTGGATCCCACTTTGGGCCTGTCTCTGGACCTTCTTTTCTCGAGTCTCTTCTCCATTTCTATGCCTGTAGTTCTTTCAAACAGGAACACTTATGGGTCAGAGTTTTGACTGTGAGATAGCAACCCCATCCCTTACTTGATGCCCTGTCTTTCTACTGGAGGTAGGCTCTCCTCACTGTAAGGCATTTTTTTTTATTCTTTTCACTAGGAAAATTAATTTTATTTTATTATTTATTTTTTTATTTCCTCAATTACATTTCCAATGCTATCCCAAAAGTCCCCCTTACCCCCCCTCCACTTCCCTACCCACCCATTCCCATTCTTTTGGCCCTGGCATTCCCCTGTATTGGGGCATATAAAGTTTGCAAGTCCAATGGGCCTCTCTTTCCAGTGATGGCCAACTAGGCCATCTTTCAATACATATGCAGCTAGAGACAAGAGCTCCGGGGTACTGGTTAGTTCATCATGTTGTTCCAACTATAGGGTTGCAGATCCCTTTAGCTCCTTGGGTACTTTCTCTAGCTTCTCCATTGGGAGCCCTGTGATCCATCCAATAGCTGACAGTGAGCATCCACTTCTGTGTTTGTTTGGCCCCGGCATAGTTTCACAAGAGAGAGCTATATCTGGGTCCTTTCAGCAAAATCTTGCTAGTGTATGCAATGGTGTCAGCGTTTGGAAGCTGATTATGGGATGGATCCCTGGATATGGCAGTCTCTAGATGGTCCATCCTTTCATCACAGCTCCAAACTTTGTCTCTGTAACTCCTTCCATGGGTGTTTTGTTCCCAATTCTAAGAAGGGCTCAGAACTGAACAAAGAATTCTCACCTGAGGAATACCGAATGGCAGAGAAGCACCTGAAAAAATGTTCAACATCCTTAATCATCAGGGAAATGCAAATCAAAACAACCCTGAGATTCCACCTCACACCAGTCAGAATGGCTAAGATCAAAAATTCAGGTGACAGCAGATGCTGGCGAGGATGTGGAGAAAGAGGAACACTCCTCCATTGTTGGTGGGATTGCAAGCTTGTACAACCACTCTGGAAATCAGTCTGGCGGTTCCTCAGAAAATTGGACATAGTACTACCGGAGGATCCAGCAATACCTCTCCTGGGCATATATCCAGAAGATGTCCCAACCGGTAAGAAGGACACATGCTCCACTATGTTCATAGCAGCCTTATTTATAATAGCCAGAAGCTGGAAAGAACCCAGATGCCCCTCAACAGAGGAATGGATACAGAAATTATGGTACATCTACACAATGGAGTACTACTCAGCTATTAAAAAGAATGAATTTATGAAATTCCTAGCCAAATGGATGGACCTGGAGAGCATCATCTTGAGTGAGGTAACACAATCACAAAGGAACTCACACAAAATGTATTCACTGATAAGTGGATATTAGCCCAAAACTTAGGATACCCAAGATATAAGATACAATTTGCTAAACGCATGAAACTCAAGAAGAATGAAGACCAAAGTGTGGACACTGTGCCCCTTCTTAGAATTGGGAACTGTAAGGCATTTTATCTAGGGTCCCTTTCTTCAAGTTCTGAGAAGCAGGATCCTGTATACATGCCCCTTCCATACTAGGAATCCATGTGGCTTAAATCTGTGTAGGTCTTGTGCATGTTACTGAAGTCTCTGTGAGTTCATATGTGTATCAGGACTGATATACATATGACATTATTTCCTTTGACATCTACCATTCTAGATCCTATAACCTTTCTACCTCTCCTTTTATATATCTCTCTGGGCTTTGAGGTAAACAGAGACATTGACTCATGAAAAATTAGAAATCAGAGAATTGTAAGGTCACATAGGTAATAAACAGTGGGGCTTTGACTCAGTCATGTCAAACTTTAGTACTAGTCCTGTTCATAATTGTCTCTTTGCTGTTTGATTTGTGGTCTTTGGGACAATGCTATTATTAAAAGACAGAACTTTTTACACCCAATCCTAGACCTACTTGATCAGAATCTACATTCTGGCTGGAGAGGTGGTTCAACAGTTAAGAGCACTGACTGCTCTTCTAGAGGTCCTGAGTTCAATTCCCAGCAACCACAGGGTGGCTCACAACCATCTGTAATGGGATCTGATGCCCTTTTCTGGTATGTCTAAAGACGACAGTCTACTCATATAAATAAAAATAAATAAATAATATAAAAAAAGAAAAAAAGTGCAATCTACATTCTAAGGTTTGCCAACATATAAGACTGACAGAGATGTACTTGTACAGCTTATGGACGATTGCAGCTACAGGTTGAGACTACTTTTAGCATGATGAAGAATGTAATGTTCCTCTAACAGAAGGTGGCAAAAGAAACCGTCATTGTTTAACTTTGCAAGAAAATAATGCTGATAAATTTCAAAATATCATTTTGAGGTACAAAAGCATTTTAAAAATTAAAATCATCTCCTCTGGTGCTACATCATGAAATCATTTTGTTATTGAGCACACGATTCATGTGCTAGCTGTGTACTCCTCTATGGGAGACATATTTATTGATCATTATAAATATGTGACCTTTAATATTGATAAAGTCAAATTGTTGATTAGATTCAAATAAGTAATAATGTTTATAGGAAATTTAAATTTATAAAAATTGCACAAGCGATACACTTCACAAGTTCTGAAATATTTTCTTAACATGAAACAAAATTGGTATTTGTATATTTGACAACTCTACATTTAAAATGAAATTACCTTTTATTTGTTTGTTTGTTTGTTTGAGCATTTGCATTAATTATTAGAGGAGTCTGACAGTGCATTGAGGATGATTTTCTGTCATCAGGTAGTATTTCACTTCGTTATTTTTAACAGACCTAGAAGATACATGATGGCAACAAAACCAAAATCCTTAAAATAGAACTAATTACTTTTTATCATGCTTTATATATTACTTTAGTTGTTAGCTTTAATTATTTGTTTGTGAGTGGAAATGAAGTTGATACTGAAGGTTGAATAATGCTTGTCAACTTTAATAACACCTTTAAAAAAAATTAAGCTAAGCTGGAGAGTTTAGCCAAACACCAACAAATTTTGTAAAGAAGTAGAAATGTACTTAACTCTTCATCCCTGTGATAAAAGCTTGCATTGATTTTCTACTTTTGATGAGAAGGTTATTTTAGTTCATTGTTATGGGATTACCTAATAAGTTTTATCCATTTCATGTAGAAATCTGGTAGGGGAGCCAGGAGGCAATATTAAGGATAATTCAGCAAAAGAAAGCTCACCTTTATCATGAAAGTTACAGAGAAAAACAACAGGCAGGTTTCACCTTTTTGAAGGTGTTCACCTAATGATCCAATGACATTCCATAGACCTCACCTCCTATTAGCACCACTTTGAGGACAAAATGTTCTGCACAAAGACTTCTAGTACAGGCTCAGAATGCTGAATGTACATTGGTGAGTTTTCAGTCTACCTAGGCAATTTAGTCCTCATCTCAAAATAAAAAGTAAAAAGAGGCCTGGGAAATGTAGCTCAGTGATAGGAGATTTCTTTGCCATAAAAAATAGAGAAAATCCAAACTACAACAAATACCAATTTATTTGTTTTGCCTTGGGCCTTAGTGAAGAATCATGATCTTCACATACTTAAGTTCCCACCTTTAATCACTGCCTTAAAAAACCAAAACAGAAGAAACCAAGACATCATAATTTCTTAAACAGACATATTCCAGGAAGCCTGGCTATTTCCTCTATCTTTACATCATCACTCTTCTTAGGAAAAATATTTTTGTGACAATGACCCTCCAATGTCACAATCATTTTGAGCTACCATACTTTGTAAATATATCTCAGTGCAATGTGAAAATATAAGTGTACACTGTAAAAACTTTAACTCAGAAGATAGTCTATTCAGTGGATAATTTATATTGATGTTGTTTTGCCTATTTAGAGAATGGTAATTCTCTCTCTCTCTTTCTCTCTCTCTCTCTCCTCCCTCATTCTCTCCTTCTCTCTCTTTCCCTCCTACCTCACTCCCTCCCTCTCTCTTTCTTTCTCTCTGTCTCTCTGTCTCTTTCTTCCTGTCTTTCTCTCTGTCTCCCTGTCTCTATGTCTCTCTCTCTGTCTCTCTCTGTCTCTGTCTCTGTCTCTCTCTCTCTTGTGTGTGTGCAATATACATGTATAGAGTAGATTTCCATATACATGGGGTTGGACCTATGTACATGCTCCCAGACGTTACAGAAGACCTAGGAGGATAGTGGGTGTGTCCAGCTGTCACTCTGCCTTATTGATGTGGGTTCTGGGATCTGAATTCAGCTTCTCACCCTTATGTAGCTAACCATTGAGCAACATTTCTAGTCTGAAACTTAGAGAGGAGAATGTGGGGAAGAGCCTTGAAGATATAGGCACAGGGGAAAGATTCCTGAACAGAATACTAATGGCTTGTTTTGTCAGATCAAGAATCAACTAATGGGACCCTATAAAATTTGCAAAGCTTCTGTAAGGCAAAAGACACTGTCAATAAGACCAAAAGGCAACCAACAGATTGGGAAAAGATCTTTGCCCCCTTTTTAAATAAGGTATTTGGTTCTCTGGAGTCTAACTTCTTGAGTTCTTTGTATATATTGGATATTAGCCCTCTATCAGATTTAGGATTGGTAAAGATCTTTGCCCAGTCTGTTGGTTGCCTTTTTGTCTTATTGTGTCCTTTGTCTTATAGAAGCTTTGCAATTTTATGAGGTTCCTTTTGTAGATTCTTTTATTTAATTGGATATTTTCTTTATTTACATTTCAAATGATACCCCTTTTCCTGGTTTCCCTTCTGAAAACCCCCTCCCACTATCCGGTCTCCTTTCTCCCTGCTCACCAACCCACCCACTCCTACTTCCTGACATTCTCCTACACTGGGGCATAGAGTCTTCTCAGGACCAAGGGCCTCTCCTCCCATTGATGTCCAACTCAGCCATCCTCTGCTACATATGCAGCTGGAGCCATGAGTCCCACGATGTGTACTCTTCGGATGATAGTTTAGTTCCAGGGAGCTCTGGAGGGGTACTGGTTAGTTCATATGTTGTTCCTCCTATAGGGCTGTAAACCCCTTCAACTCCTTGGGTCCTTTCTATGGCTCCTTCATTGGGGACCCTGTGCTCAGTCCCATAGATGTCTGTGAGCATCCACTTCTATATTTGTCATTCACTGGCAGAGCCTCTATATAGCTGTCTCCTGAGAGGCTCTGCCATTTGTCGATTCTTGATCTTACAGCACAAACCATTGGTGTTCTGTTCAGGAATTTTTCCACTATGCCCATATGTTTGAGGCTCTTCCCCACTTTCCCGTCTATAAGTTTCAGTGTATCTGGTTTTACGTGGAGGTCCTTGATCCACTTGGACTTGAGCTTTGTACAAGGAGATAAGAATGGATCAATTTGCATTCTTCTACATGCTAACCTCCAGTTGAACCAGTACCATTTGTTTAAAATGCTATCTTTCTAAAGATGACTTTGTTTAAATCAAACTTCAGCACTCTCTAGCTTCCATGTCTCTATATACTCTCTTGAAATAGTTACTTCAAAATAGATAACAAAGAAACATTCATATATAGCATTAAAAATATAGTGAAGTAGAAAATGGGTTGAGTATAAAACTGTAATCAATTTACCCAGAATTCATTTGATAAATACTATAAATACAGTGACACAACTCAGTGAAAATGTTAAAATCATGCTTGAGATACATGCATTATTAGGTAAACATAATTTAATTTTATTTATCTATTTTCATACATCAAAAATTTCCTTAGACTACATCGTGTGTATTTGGCATGGTGTAATGAATCTAACTGATCCTTCCACAGAGTATAGTAAGTTGTTTTTAATTGACACTAACATCAGACTTTAAGTAAAGCATAATTAGTCGAGAATTACTACTGGTACTGGTGAGCTCAGCTCTTCCATAGGAAGACCCATGACTCAGGATGAGTGTTTCCATATGCATCATTATCTTCTGTAGGTGTTTTATCTTCCAAATTGCTGTTCCATAGACTGTTGCATTGCCAGCTGTAAGTGCTGTTTACTGTTTTCAGTGCAAATTTTAATTTTCCAATACTTGCTTTGTTTGTTCTCTCTTTGTCACCTCTTGTCTTCTAATAATTCTAGCTCTCTCTCTCTCTCTCTCTCTCTCTCTCTCTCTCTCTCTCTCTCTTGCTCTCCCACCTCTGGATGGTATATTTTTGTTACTCAATTGAACAACCAATTTTTGATGGTATATTTTTGTTACTCTTCTACAACCAATATGATGAAGTAATTTTTTAATGTTTTTGTTCTATATTTTCTCAAACTAGATTTTTCAAGTTGCAACTTATATAGTTGTTCTAAATTTCTGAAGAATTCATCTTGAGTTAGCATTGGCTTAAAGATATGTATTTTCACTACCTGGTGACTCTAATATAAGCATACTGACAAATTCCTTAGATCTGTCTAGTACAGTATTTTTCTGAAATTAAATTACATTAGAACATCTCTCCCCATCAATTATCTCACAAAATTACTGTTATAAAGTAATATTTTATCACAAAAGTTAAGAATAAATAAACATCAGGAAATCTTTACTATAATAACCAAATGCTCATTTGTATTGTGAAGCCAGATTATTCTATTTCATCTTTAACTATATACTATGAAAACAAAGTATGATTTACAGTTCCAGAATTGTTACTGCAATATAAAAATAACATGTAGATATTTAGCATATGTTATAGTTCTTTAAATATGTAATAAATTAATTAGCTTTTAGAAGTCATATACTCAGACTCAACAAAGATTTCTCAGAAGAAAAGTGCAAATAATATCTGTGCTACTTCTACTATTATAAATTCTGACATAATATCACAAAAAGATGTTAAAGTAACATTAGAAGATGTGAAATCACATTTTTGCCTAAAATACAGTTTTAAAAATTTCACAAGGCTTATTGCAGTGTCAATGAATAATTTTTGTATATTGTAAAACCTATCTCTGTTTTTTTTAACCATGTGGAATATAAGAAGATGTTTACAGCAAGCATGCAAGAGAATGAAGAGGGTCTTAGCAGCTGCTGCTGGTCCTCAGGGCACACCAAATAGAAAGGAAAACCTTTCAACAAAAGATGTGGTGATAAGTAATAAATGCTTGATGGTCCGTAAAAGATGGTCCCTTCACACCCAGTATATACAGCTAAATGTAGTAGATAACCCTAAAAAATTATGTAAAGGAAAATGAGACACAGTGCTCTTTTGCTCTTGAGTTAAGTCAAAATTTATATAGGGCATACAAAAGGCACAACTCATAAAAATAAGTTGATAAACTAGACTTCTTTGTAAAGATGGTATCCTTCTGTCTCTCAAGAACCCTACTAAGAAAATGAACACAACATATATTAAGACAGAATAGACTCAGGACATATTTGAGTGTTTACCTTACATTTATAAATAACTTTTTCTCTACAATAACAATATAAACACCTCGATTGCATGTGAAAAGGACAGATACCACAAACAAACTGCTTGGTCAGTAACCACATGAAACTGCTTGATACAATGATCAAGAAAGTAGAAATTAAAAGCTCAGTAAGTTATTTCTGCATAGTCATTCGAACGAAGGGAATTTATGAGAATAAAATCACTGTATGCGGTTGGAGTTTTAAAGCCTGGAACTCTTGTACAGTTCTGTAAATAAAATGGGATCTCTGATTTAGAAAAAGGATTCACCTAGTCTATGACCAACAATGCCACTTAGAGGTGATCCCAAGGTCCAAGTGTGCAAATACATATATACTGATCTTTGAGGCTCTCAGGCACTATGGTCAAGCCCTTTTCTGATTTGCATAAGACTCTAGGCTCAATCTTTGTTATTACTAAAAGACTTAAAAATGGGGAATGCCAGAGCCGGGAGGCAGGAGTGGGTGGGTTGGGGAGCAGGGTGGGGCGGGGCGGGGGGAGGGAATAGGGGGCTTTGGAGATAGCATTTGAAATATAAATGAAGAAAATATCTAATACAAATGCCTTAAAATTTTTTAATTATTCATGGACAAGTACATAATGGAATTCCATATAGTATAATGTCACTCAATATTAAACACAAATAAGTGACATGTACAACACTGTGGATTTAGACAAGCATTATTTTAAATTCATTTGCCCAAATGTATCAAAGTTTGTGTGGTGATGACTACTTTCCTTCTTTTCCTTAATATTTCTTAAACAAGATGGTCAGGTTTCTAGGTTTGAAATGGTGTTTCAGAAAACAAACTAACAAACAAAAAACAAAACAAAAAAAAACAAGAAAACTCCTGACTCATAGCTAAATTCAACCTTAAGCTTCATCTGTTAGCATTGCTTTCATCTGAGAATTGCTAATAATGCTGAACCTCTGTGTTCAACAGGGTCTCTGAGTTTTGACATGGGAGGACAGGACTGGAGTCTTTGTTCTTTCCTTTCAACCTTCCTGGTTAATGTTGATGGTGGCAGCTGATGATAATCTTGCATGATGATCTTTGTGGGTACTAGCTAATAGACTGATGGTGATTGATTTCATGTTCCTTGTTTTAAAGAATAATACAAGAATACCAGACTAAGATGTGATTTCTGGCTGGGTACTGTCCTTAATGGTGTAACACATATGTGACTCCTGCTTGTGCTTTTTCTTACTCTACTACTAACCCCGTGCACACTTTGTTCCTAAATCAACTTTTATATCAACTTGGTCTGAGGATATAACCATGGAATAATTAAGTAGAACAAAGACAGTTCCTATATTATGCAGAAACCCCTTAACTATTTGTCATTCAGCTTTCCCAGAGTATGGGTACTATTTAGCCCTGATTCTAATTTCTTGAAACAGCTAGGATAGTACATCTTATTCCTGTGCCAAATTCTTCTATTCCCATGTCTTATTATGTGACTTATACTATAATATGAGTTGGAAGGAGGTAGAGGAGATTTCCCCAGGTGATAACAAGCTTAGCCTTAGGAGTTGTTTTGGCCAAGGAAACAAGTGGAATGAGAGTGTGAGAGTTCCAAAACGAAGCTATAGGAGTTCCCCTCCCCCCCCAAGTTTCTTTGCCTTTATTTCTTCATAAGAAATGTATGTCACAGAAAGCAACTGTTCTTCAGCTCAAAAACAGAATCACATGGCGAACAGTGGTAACCAATGTGCTGTGTGAGCAGAGAACAAATGCTTACTATTGCATTGGTGAAAGAACATTTCAAAAAAACATTCCTCCTACATGATGCAGGTCTTGGGCTACAGTTGTGTCATGGAATGACAACACATTAAATAGTGAATATAAGTAAAGCAGATTATGGTAAAAGGAAAACGGAAAAATCTATTAAAATATTTTTAGCTTATTTTTTTCCAAGAAACAGTCATTTTGCCCACAGAGACTACTTGTTGACCATAATTTTTTGACACAAATTTGATTAAATATATCTTTATAAACAGCAAAAACTAACTAAAAATTCCTCTTTTGCAGAACTCTGGGTATAATTTGACTAGGTTCATTGAAGTAGATAGGATCCATTTTTGATGTCTGAAATTAGAAAGTGATATACTTCAGAGGGGAGATGAGGATGATGGTTAAATTTGTACCTATTAAGGAAATTTTTATTGGGCACCCTGATAATTTGGTAGATCAATGGTATGTGTGTTGCTAATGAAGCCAGAAATGAATGTTATACAGAAAATAGGAGCAATACTATCATATTTGGGATTTAGAAGAACAATATTTGATAGAAAGAAGAAATTAAATTGAGGGAAATATGAGGTAAGATAATTTTCCATTAAGATTTGAGAGGTAACATTAAAAATGTTATATGAAGAAAATGTATAACAGCTTCCTCAAGTACTTTACTCCTTCCTTCCGTCTTTACCAAGTCTCATATGAGGGTGAGGAAGCAGGAAATGAGGTTCCTCTCAAGAATTGCTTATGTTTCAGTGGGAAACAAACAATAAACATCTCCTTTGGGAAATAAAGAATGCAGGCAGGAAGTGTTAATCCCAGTGATTTGAGGAGAAAGAATGTTGCCCCAAATCATCACATCCAAATTCATTAAAGTAAGCAATGAATTATGAACTCTTTTTAAATTTATGTACACAGGCTGCTTCCCACTAAGACTGGGCTTGAGAAGTCAGCATTGGACCTGAGGTAAAGAAGGTTTTTATAGGTAAGGGGTAGAGGGTTTCCACATGGAGGATTTGCTAGGAAAAATAGGCAGGGTTACAGAAACAGAACATACAAGGTGATTTTAATAAGATAATCATAACAAACTTTCGAAACAAAGGTAGAGTTGCAAGATGGTCATTACAACTTTCTGAAACAAAGTCATGACTGCAAGGTGGTTGTAAGGTAGTCATAACAACACGTGGTTGTAACAGCCGGCCACAATAACCTTTTGGAAAATAGGCATGGTTGCCGTTTCCTGGAACAGCCATTTATAGTTAAGGCTATGGGTGGGCATGGATTATCTTTACTATAAGATGGTGTTTAAGGCTAAGATGAAGGTGAGCCGAATCATAGGAAGATGCACAGGACGAAGAGTTTGAGTGTTGATTTGAAGCAGGCAGAGGTGGCGGTTGTTATGGGAAACGCAGATGAGATGATCAGAAAATAGAGCTGGTGAGTATCTTATGTCTGATAAGAGACTATAGTATAAACTAAAAATGCACAAGCACACTTTGGAAAAGAATATGTGTGTTTCTGGCATTGGGCTTCTTTTGTATAACTAGCTTGATAGGCAGGTATACTCTGTTTCAGTTTTAATTTTTCAATTTAATAAATAAATTTCTCAATTTAATTCATTATTTTAGTTTAATCAGCTATAGTGTTAAAATATTATATCCAATAAAATGATCCAGAAGAAAATATAAATGTAGAATGACCTACAGTATTTCATATTAATTGGAATTTTTGATGGAAAAAAAAAAGCTCCAACAACATTTTAGAATTCCTTAATTGTGTGAGACATACAATATTTCATGGAGGAAAATATTAGTTAGCTCATTATCACTCTTGTTCCTCCTATCATGTTTTCTATCTGGATACATTAAATAACCAAATAAAACAACCACTTTAAGAGACTAAGTATACATATGATCTCTTCAAAGAAACTCCAGATCATCCAGGATAAAATTGTTTATATGAGCCCTAACAGTAGTCCATATTGTGGCCTAATGGGATGAAAAATATCCCTCTCAAAGATCATTAAAAGGGATACAAAGTAGTAATTTGTTCAAAGGATTAGACATATGTAAAATATGGCCCTGTGAGAGATGTGCAGTAGTTGTGGTGGGAAAAGATGATACGTTTGGGAAGAGAGGCCCCTTGGTATTGCAAACTTTATATTCCCCAGTACAGGGGAACGCCAGGGCCAAGAAGTGGGAGTGGGTGGGTAAAGGAGCAGGGCGTGGGGAGGGTATAGGGAACTTTCAGGATAGCATTTGAAATGTATATAAAGAAAATATCTAATAAAAATTTAAAAAAAGAAAAAATATATACATGAGTGAATTTTTTAAAAAAAAATTCCTGACACAAAACATCCAGGAAATCTGCAACATTATGGAAAGATCAAACCTAAGAATAATAGGAATAAAAGAAGGAAAAGAAATCCAGCTCAAAGGCTCAAAAATATTTTTAAAAAATCATAAAAGAAATTTTTTCTAATCTAAAAAAAAGAGATGCCTAAAATATACAAGATGTTCACAGAACATCAAATAAATTAGACCAGAAAAGAAAGTTCCCTGGCCACATAATAATCAAAACACTAAACGCATGGAAAAAAAATCTGAATGTACACAGAGAAGAGTAAGCACTCAGCTTTGGTAGCCAATGAGAACGTTAACCAAGTGTATATCTGCTATTGTGCACAGATTAAGCTGTTCAAAACCCTTCTTCCTGGAGGTAATTTTCCTCTTTTGTGTGAAACTAGAAAATTCAGACCATAAGTTATTTCACTATTTATATTCATCATGGCTCTTTTTTGTTTTTATAACTCAACAAATATCTAAAGAAAACAGAGAGGAATAAAAAATTATTTGCCTGACTAGAACCACAAAATGAACTTATTTGTGATTGTGATGACTTATTTTCCAATGTTCTGAAAACACAACTCTTGAAGAATTCTAAGAATTAAATATGACAAAAGAAAGAAAAAAGAAAAACCTTCCTTGTTCAAGAGACCAACTTTTATGGTTTCCTTCCATTTTACTCTTGCCCACAATACATTATGAAAATGTCAGAGTGTGTTCTGCTTTTTCAGTTTGTCTTAAATGTCAGCCATAAAATTGACAGTGGCCACTCAGAATAGAATAAGATCCAGAAATATGATTTTGAGCAATCGTGTACAAATAGTTTTCAGAGTAGGGCTTCTTTCTAATTAGGCAGTGGCAAGAGTCCAGAAGAGCCATCAGATACACAGCAAAGAGTGGGAACGTATTACCCACTTACTCTTATGATTCATGTTAAAAGGACGCATTAGAAAATTACATGACATATTGTTTCATCAGGACTAATGGGGTACTTTTACTAAGAATGTAGTGTTGATATTTGTTAAAATCCTTTCAAATATCTACAGGTTACTTACATATAAGCGTGTTGCTGATATTCCTTTGGCATTATAAGATCAAACTATGTTAAATGATTTAGAACTTTTTAATGACTTTATTTGAAGGCACTGAGTTTTAGTCCTAGATGAGGATTTTAAGTGTCTTGCATAATTAGAAAATAGCCTCAGTTCATCCCTCATGGAAAAGAAAAAAGGATGCCAGGGAATATGATTGTCTCTTACTCTCAGTTTGCCATAAACTGTTGACTGTGCTTCCCAATCCTTCAATGTCTTGTTACCTCTCAACTTTCCAAAGTTGAGTTAATGTATCTTATGTTGAAAGTATCCCATGTGTTTAGATTCCAAAGACTGTATACTGCTTTGATTTTCTCTTAGATTATTATATCAAAAATATTTTTGAGAGAATTAATTAAAAATTTTATATGTGGTATAATCAGGTAACTGTATCCACTTTGTTATGAGATTAGTTTTTTGCTAAGATTGGTTTAACTCTACTAATCTAGAGAATCTATGGTAGCATCTATATAACCATGTCTATGGTCATATTTTTGTAGCTTGGCACCAAACAGCAAGATATAAATGGAACAAACTTTATTAATTCTGAATTTTTAATATGTGGACATTCTCAGTAATTTAAATGATATAAAATAATCTCAACCCAATAATTTTTGTACATATACTTACGAGAATATTTACTTATAAACACAGGTTCACTTGGCAAAGCATGCATTTGCTTTGAAATCCAATCAATTATGGGTCAGTAAAACCAAAAGTAAGTACTTCTTCATGTGTGTGTGTGTGTGTGTGTGTGTGTGTGTGTGTGTGTGTGTTATTCTCTCATACAGTACTTCCCAACTGCATTTTCTTTCCCTCCTCTCCTTTCAACACCCTGCTCCCTGAGACCTACTCCTCTTTTGTTTCCCTTCAGAAAAGGTCTCCCCCAAGGATATTAAACCAAACAAATAACAAGATGTCTAGGCACAAACCCTCATATCAAGATTGGACAAGGCAACCTAGTAGGAGGTAAAGGATCCTAAGAACAAGCAAAAGAGTCAGAGACAGCCTCCAGTTCCACAATAGGAGTCCCTCAAGAACACCAAGATACACGACCATAACATATATGCAGAGTCCTAGCACAGACACCGGTAGGCCTGTTATTGTCACTTCAGGTTCTGTGAGTACCTATGAACCCTGCTTAGTTGAATCTGTGGACCATGTTTTGCTGGTTTTCTCAACTTCTTTGTCTACTACAATCTTTCCCCAGGTTCTTCAGTGTAGTTACCTCAGCTTAGCCTAATGTTTTTCTATCTGTGCATTTGCTCCCATCAATTGTTGGATGAAGCTTCTCTGATGACGGTTGGGCTAGACACCAATCTATGAGTGCAGTGGAATGTCATTAACTTACTAATTTCCCAGTCATGCCTCATTCTGCCTTAGGTCTGTGGGCCATCCAGCTTCTACTTCTTGAAGAACAAGACATGGGAGTCCTCTCATGGCATGGGCCTCAAGCAATCATTGGTTGGGTACTCCCACAAGTTCTGTGCCACCCTTACCCAAGCACATCCTGCAGACAGGACAAATTGTAGGTTGAAGTTTTGTAGCTGGGTTGGTGTCTTAGTCCCATCACAGGAAGGAAGCCTTGCCTGGCTATAGAAAATGGCTTGTTCAATTTCTGTTTCCCCCTATTTATAGAAAACCTCAATTTTGGCAGGGGGTTCAATGTACTAAGTTTCCACATCACCACCCAAATGCCACCTCCATTCAATTCATTATTTTCTGTACTCTCCCTCTGCCCCACCATCTAATATTTTCTGTCTGTTCCCATTCCTACCTACAACCCAATACACTCCCAAAGTTTATTCTATTACTCCTTTCCATGGAGCTCTATGTATACTACAAAAAAATCCTCATAACTTAGTGTATCTGTGTCTGTGAATTTTGGCATGATTATCTTTTACTTACCAGCTGATATCCACTTATAAGAAAGCAAATATCATGCTATCTTCTAGGATCTGAATTGCCTCACTCAGAATGATTTTTTTTCTACATCTGTCCATTTGCCTAAAAATTCCATAGTGTCTTTGGTTTTACCAGATGAGTAGTGCTCCTTGTGTTACTCAATTTCTAATCTATTCTTTGGTTGAAAGACGTGTAGGTAATTTCCAAATTATGATTATTATACATAAAGCTGCTATGAACTTAGATGTTCAAGAGTTCTTGTAGTAGGCATATGTCTAAGAGTGGTGTATTGGGTCTTGAGGTAGATTGATTTTTTTTTTCCTGAGGAACCTCCTTATTGATTTCCATAGTGACTGTCCAAGCTTGCACTCCTACCAGCAATGGAGGGGTGTTCTCCTTATACGGAACTCTTGCCAACATGAGCTGTCATTTGTGATTTTAATCTTAGCTATTCTGAAAGGTGTAAGATGGAAACATTTTTGTTTAATTTTTATATTATTATTTAATTTTTCACACTCCAGGATTTTTAAATTATTTTATTTTACTTTAATTAGGATTTTCTTCATTTATATTTCCAATGTTATCCCCAAAGTCCCCCATACCCTCCACCCCCCCAACTCCCCTAACCACCCATTCTCACTTCTTGGCCCTGGTGTTCCCCTGTACTGAGGCATATAAAGTTTGCACGACCAATGGGCCTCTCTTTCCACTGATGGCCTGCTAGGCCATCTTCTGATACATATGCAACTAGAGTCACGAGCTCTGGGGGGTACTGGTTAGTTCATATTGTTGTTCCACCTATAGGGTTGCAGACCCGTTTAGCTCCTTGGGTACTTTCTCTAGCTCCTCCATTGAGGGCCCTGTGATCCATCCAATAGCTGACTGTGAGCCTCCATTTCTGAGTTTGCTAGGCCCCGGCATAGCCTCACAAGAGACAGATATATCAGGGTCCTTTCAGCTAAATCTTGCTAGTGTATGAAATGGTGTCAGTGTTTGGAGGCTGATTATGGAATAGATCCCCTGATATGGCAGTCTCTAGATAGTCCATCCTTTCATCTCAGCTCCATTCTTTGTCTCTGTAACTCCTTCCAAGGATGTTTTGTTCCCAATTCTAAGAAGGGGCAAAGTGTCCACACTTTGGTCTTTGTTCTTCTTGAGTTTCATGTGTTTTAAAAATTGTATCTTGTATCTTGGGTATTCTAAGTTTCTGGGGTAATATCCACTTATCAGTGAGTACATATCATGTGAGTTCTTTTGTGATTTGGTTACCTCATTCAGGATGATGCCCTCCAGATCCATCCATTTACCTAGGAATTTCATGAATTCATTCTTTTTAATATCTAAGTAGTACTCCGTTATGTAAACTGTACCACATTTTCTGTATCCATTCCTCTATTGAGGGACATCTGGATTCTCTCCAGCTTCTGGCTATTATAAATAAGGCTGCTATGAACATAGTGGAGCATGTGTCCTTCTTATCAGTGAGATCGTCTTCTGGATATATGTCCAGGAGAAGTATTGCGGGATCCTCCAGTAGTACTATGTCCAATTTTCTGAGGAACTGCCAGACTGATTTCCAGAGTGGTTGTACAAGCTTGCAATCCCACCAAAAATGGAGGAGTGTTCTTTCTCCACATCCTGGACAACGTCTGCTGTTACCTGAATTTTTTGTCTTAGCCATTCTGACTGGTGTGAGGTGGAATCTCAGGGTTGTTTTGATTTACATTTCCCTGATGACTAAGGATGCTGAACATATTTTTCAGGTGCTTCTCAGCCATCCGGTATTCCTCAGGTGAGAATTCTTTGTTTAGCTCTGAGCCCCATTTTTTAATGTGGTTATTTGATTTTCTGGAGTCCACCTTCTTGAGTTCTTTATATATATTGGATATTAGTACCTTATCTGATTTAGTATAGATAAAGGTACTTTGCCAATCTATTGGTAACCTTTTTGTCTTATTGAAGGTGTCTTTTGCCTTACAGAAGCTTTGTAATTTTATGAGGTCCCATTTGTAGATTCTTGATCTTTCAGCACAAGTCATTGCTATTCTATTCATGAATTTTTCCCCCTTGCCTATATTTTCGAGGTTTTTTCTCACTTTATCCTCTATAAGTTTCCCTGTCTCTGGTTTCATGTGGAGTTCCTTGATCCACTTAGATTTGACCTTAGTAGAAGGAGATAGGAATGGATCAATTCAGATTCTTCTACATGATAACTGCCAGTTGTGCCAGCACCATTTGTTGAAAATGCTGTCTTTCTTCCACTGGATGTTTTTAGCTCCCTTATCGAAGATCAAGTGACCATAGGTGTGTGGGTCCATTTCTGGGTCTTCAATTCTATTCCATTGGTCTACTTGTCTGTCGCTATACCAGTGCCATGCAGTTTTTATCACAATTGCTCTGTAGTACAGCTTTAGGTCAGGCATGGTGATTCTACCAGAGGTTCTTTTATCCTTGAGAAGAGTTTTTCCTATCCTAGGTTTTTTGTTATTCCAGATGAATTTGCAGATTGCTCTTTCTAATTCATTGAAGAATTGAGTTGGAATTTTAATGGGGATTGCATTGAATCTGTAGATTGCTTTTGGCAAGATAGCCATTTTTACAATGTTGATCCTGCCAATCCATGAGCATGGGAGATCTTTCCATCTTCTGAGATCTTCTATAATTTCTTTCTTCAGAGACTTGAAGTTTTTATTATACAGATCTTTCACTTCCTTAGTTAGAGTCATGCCAAGGTATTTTATATTATTTGTGACTATTGAGAAGGGTGCTGTTTCCCTAATTTCTCTCTCAGCCTGTTTATCCTTTTTGTAGAGAAAGGCCATTGACTTGTTTGAGTTAATTTAATATCCAGCTACTTCACTGAAGCTGTTTATCATGTTTAGAAGTTCTCTGAGGGAATTTTTACGGTCACTTACATATACTATGATATCATCTGCAAAACGTGTTATTTTGACTTCTTCCTTTCCAATTTGTATCCCCTTGTTCTCCTTTTGTTGTCGAATTGTCCTGGCTAGGACTTCAAGTACAATGTTGAATAGGTAGGGAGAAAGTCGGCAACCTTGTCTAGTCCCTGATTTTAGTGGGATTACTTCCACTTTCCCACCATTTACTTTGATGTTGGCTACTGGTTTGCTGTAGATTGCTTTTATCATGTTTAGGTATGGGCCTTGAATTCCTGATCTTTCCAAGACTTTTATCATGAATGGGTGTTGCATTTTGTCAAATGCTTTCTCTGCGTCTATGGAGATGATCATGTGGTTTTTGTCTTTAAGTTTGTTTATATAGTGAAATACGTTGATGGATTTCTTTATATTGAACCATCCCTGCATCCCTGGAATGAAACCTACTTGTTCAGGATGGATGATTGTATTGCTGTATTCTTGGATTTGGTTAGCGAGAATTTTATTGAGTATTTTGCATCGATATTCATAAGGGAAATTGGTCTGAAGTTCTTTTCGTTTGTTGGTTTTTTCTGTGGTTTATGTATCAGAGTAATTGCAGCTTCATAGAATAAATTGCGTAGAGTACTTTCTGCTTCTATTTTGTGGAATAGTTTGTGAAGAACTGGGATTAGATCTTCTTTGAAGGTCTGAGAGAACACTGCACTAAACCCATCTGGTCATGGCCTTTTTTTTTTTTTGGCTGGGAGACTATTAATGACTGCTTCAATTTCTTTAGGGGATATAGGACTGTTTAGATCATTAACCTAATCGTGATTTAACTTTGGTACCTGGTATCTGTCTAGAAATTTGTCCATTTCGTCCAGGTTTTCCATTTTTGTTGAGTATAGCCTTTTGTAGAAGGATCTGATGGTGTTTTGGATATCTTCAGGATCTGATGTTATGCCTCCCTTTTCATTTCTGATATTAATTAGGATGCTGTCTCTGTGCCCTCTAGTGAGTCTGGCTAAAGGTTTATCTATCTTGTTGATTTTCTCAAAGAGCCAGCTCCTCATTTGGTTGATACTTTGAATATTTCTTCTTTTGTCCACTGGGTTTATTTGCCCCTGAGTTTGATTATTTCTTGCAGTCTACTCCTCTTGGGGGAATTTGTTTCCCTTTGTTCTAGAGCTTTTAAGTGTGTTATCAAGCTCCTAGTATGTACTCTCTCTAGTTTCTTTTTGGAGGCACTCAGAGCTATGAGTTTTCCTCTTAGAAATGCTTTCATTGTGTCCCATAGGTTTGGGTATGTTCTGGCTTCATTTTCATTAAACTAAAAAGTCTTTAATTTCTTTCTTTATTCTTTCCTTGACCAAGGTATCATTGAGAAGAGTGTTGTTCAGTTTCCACTTGAATGTTGGCTTTCTATTATTTATGTTGTTATTGAAGATCAGCCTTAGTCCATGGTGATCTGATAGGATGCATGGGACAATTTCAATATTTTTGTATCTGTTGAGGCCTGTTTTGTGACCAATTATATGGTCAATTTTGGAGAAGGTACCATGAGGTGCCAAGAAGAAGGTATATCCTTTTGTTTTAGGATAAACTGTTCTGTAGATATCTGTTAAATCCATTTGTTTCATAACTTCTGTTAGTTTCACTGTGTCCCTGTTTAGTTTCTGTTTCCACAATCTGTCCATTGATGAAAGTGGTGTGTTGAAGTCTCCCACTATTATTGTGGGAGGTGCAATGTCTGCTTTGAGCTTTACTGAAGTCTCTTAAAGAATGTGGTTTCCCTTGCATTTGGAGCATAAATATTCAGAATTGAGAGTTCCTCTTGGCAGATTTTACTTTTGATGAGTATGAAGTGCCCCTCCTTGTCTTTTTTGATAACTTTGGGTTTTAAAGTCGATTTTATTCGATATTAGAATGGCTACTCCAGCTTTTTTCTTCATACCATTTGTTTGGAAAATTGTTTTCCAGCCTTGCACTCTGAGGTAGTGTCTGTCTTTTTCCCTGAGATGGGTTTCCTCTAAGCAGCAAATTGTTGGGTCTTGTTTCTGTAGCCAGTCTGTTAGTCTATGTCTTTTTATTGGGGAGTTGAGTCCATTGATATTAAGAGATATTAAGGAAAAGTAATTGTTGCTTCCTATTATTTTTGTGGTTAAAGTTGGAATTCTGTTCTTGTGGCTGTCTTCTTTTAGGTATGTTGAAGGATTACTTTCTTGCTTTTTCTAGGACGTGGTTTCTGTTCTTGTATTTTTTTTTCTGTTATTATCCTTTGAAGGGCTGGATTCGTGGAAAGATAATGTGTGAATTTGGTTTCATTGTGGAATACTTTGGTTTCTCCATCTATGGCAATTGAAAGTTTGACTAGGTATAGTAGCCTGGGCTGGCATTTGTGTTTTCTTAGTGTCTGTATAACATCTGTCCAGGATCTTCTGGCTTTCATAGTCTCTGGTGAAAAATCTGGTGTAATTCTGATTGGCTTGCCTTTATATTTTACTTACCCTTTTCCCCCTACTGCTTTTAATATTCTATCTTTATTTATTGCATTTATTGTTCTGATTATTATGTGTCAGGAGGAATTTCTTTTCTGGTCCAGTCTATTTGGAGTTCTATAGGCTTCTTTTATGTTCATGGGCATCTCTTTCTTTAGGTTTGGGAAGTTTTCTTCTATAATTTTGTTGAGAATGAAGATTTTCAACTTTAAGGGCCAACAAATATCTTGATCTACTCCTATTATCCTTAGGTTTGGTCTTCTCATTGTGTCCTGGATTTCCTGGATGTTTTGAGTTAGGATCTTTTTGCATTTTGCATTTTCTTTGATTGTTGTGCCGATGCTCTCTATGTAATCTTCTGCACCTGAGATTCTCTCTTCCATCTCTTGTATTCTGTTGCTGATGCTCGCATCTATGGTTCCAGATTTCTTTCCTAGGGTTTCTATCTCCAGCGTTGCCACACTTTGGGTTTTCTTTATTGTGTCTACTTCCCCTTTTAGGTCCAGTATGGATTTGTTCATTTCCATCACCTGTTTAGATGTGTTTTCCTGTTTTTCTTTAAGAACTCCTACTGTTTGGTTGTGTTTTCCTGTTTATCTTTAAGGAATTATAACTCTTTAGCAATGTTCTCCTGTATTTCTTTAAGTGAGTTATTAAAGTCCTTCTTGATGTCCTCCACCATCATCATGAGATATGCTTTTAAATCCGGGTCTAGCTTTTCAGGTGTGTTGGGTTGCCCAGAACTGGTTGAGGTGGGAGTGCTAGGGTCTGGTGATGGTGAGTGGTCTTGGTTTCTGTTTGTAAGATTCTTATGTTTGCCTTTCACCATCTGGTAATCTCTGGAGTTAGTTGTTATATTGTCTCTGGTTAGAGCTTGTTCCTCTTGTGATTCTGTTAGCCTTTACCAGCAGACCTGGGAGACTAGCTCTCTCTTGAGTTTCAGTGGTCAGAGCACTCTGTGCAGGCAAGTTCTCCTCTTGCAGGGAAGGTGCACAGATATCTGGCATTTGGACCTGCCTCCTGGCAGAAGATGAAGGCCCAAAACAGTGCTTGTCCCAGAATCTGTGTAGCTTCTTTATTCCACACTCTTACCTGTGCAGACTAGTTTCAGTGGGATCTGGGAACCAAGGTGGCTTCCCCAGGTGCTCAGGCAAAGTCCTCCCAGGTGGGGTGGACACCTTTCCTCTAGGAGGGAAGGTGCCGGGATGTCTGGAGCCCAAAATGGGGTCTGCCTCAGAAGCTCTGTGGGTTCTGCCTGTCCCAGAAGCTGGTAGCTTCTGTAGTCCACACTCTCACCTGCGCAGATTAGTCTAGGCAGGATCTGGGAACCAAGATGTCTCCCCCAGGTGCTGAGGCAAAGCCTTCCCTGGCCACACTCCAGACTTTATCCTCCTCCTTGTCCACCCTCTGACTGTTCCACATCCCATACCTCCTCCCCTTATCTCCACGAAAATGTCCCCAACCACCAAGCCCTAATCCTCCAGATGTCCCACTCCCTGGGGTCTCTAATCTCTTGAGGTTAGGTACATCTTCTCCTACTGAACCCATACATGGCAGTCCTCTTCTTTATATGTGTTGAGGGCCTCATATCAGCTGGTGTATGCTGCTTAGTTCGTGGTCCAGTGTCTGAGAGATCTTGGAGGTCTTGGTTAACTGAGATTGCTGGTCCTCCTACAGGCTCTTAAAGGAGTTTTGATTTGCATTTCCCTTATGGGTAAGAATGTTGAATATTTCTTTAAGTGCTGCTTCTCTGCCATTTTGGGTTTCTCTATTGAAAATACTTTGTTTAGATCTGTACCCCATTTTTAAATAGAATTATTATTTTTTTGATATCTAGTCTATTGAGTTCCTTATATATTTTGGGTATTATCCCTCTGTCAGATGTGGTGTTGGTAAAAACCATTTTCCATTCTGTAGTCTGCAATTTTTTCCTGTTGACAATGTCTTTTGCCTTATAAAATGTTTCGTAAGATCCCATTTATTAATTGTTGTTCTTAGTGCCTGAGCTGTTGTGTTCTGTTCATGTAGTTGTCGCCTGTATCAATGAATTCACTTTCTATTCTATTAGGATCAGTGTTGGACTTGAGTTTTGTGTGATCTGAAAGATATAGATCTATTTGGATTCTCCTATATGCAGACATCCAGTTAGATCAGTAGCATTTATTGAAGGTTCTTCTTGTTTTTCCATTGTGTTCTTCTGGCTTTTTTATTAAAATCAGACTGATGTCAATAGGTATGTGAATCTATGCCTGGATCACTAATTTAATTCCATTGATCAATGTGTCTGTTTTTTTGCCAATATCATGTGGTTTTATTACTATATCTCTGTAGTACAGCTTGAAAATAGGGATGACGATAGCTCCAGAAGTTCTTTTATTATACAGGATTATTAATCTACCCTGTGTTGTTGTTGTTGTTGTTGTTGTTTTCCATATGCATATGAAGTTGAGTATTATTCTTTCAAGGTTTGAAAATAATTGTGTTGCAATTTTGATGGGGATTGTATTGAATCTGTAGATTGTTTTTGACAGGATGATCATTTTCACTATGTTAATCTTCCTGATCCATGAGCATGAGAAATCTTTCTATCTTCTGATGTCTTCAATTTATTTCCTCAACAATTTGAAGTTTTAATTATGGAAGTCTTTCACTTGCTTTGTCAGAGTTACCCCAAGACACTTTATGCTATTTGTGGCTATTACGAAGAATGTTGTTTCACAAATTTCTTTTTCATCCCACTTGACATTTATTTATAAGAGGTCTACTGATATTTTTTGAGTTAATTTTGTATTCAGCCACGTCACTGAAGGTATTCATCAGTTGTAGTAGTTACCTGGTAGAATTTTGGGGGTCATATATGTATACTATCACATCATCTACAAACAACCATACTTTGCCTTCTTTTCTATTTGTATCCTCTTGATCTTCAGTTATCTCATTGCTCTAGCTAAAACTTTCAAATAAATATGGAGAGAATAGACATCCTTGTCTTGTTCCTGATTTTAATGGAATTGCTTTGAGTTTCTCACTATTTAATTTGATCTTGGCTATAGGGCTGCTATAAATTGCCTTTATTATATTTAAGTATTTTCCTTGTATCCCAGATCTCTTTAAGACATTTATTATGAAGGGATGTAGGATTTTAAAAAAAATTCAGCATCTAATAAGATGATCATGTGATCTTTTCTTTTAGTTTATTTAAATGATGGATTACATTGACTGATTTTGATAGGTTGTACCATTTCTGCATCTCTGAAATGAAGCCTACTTGACCCTATTGGATGGTCTTTTCATGTGTTCTTGGACTCAGTTTGGGAGTATTTGTACAACTGTGATAATGAAACTTTTTTCTGTAATTCTATTTGTTTAATCTTTTTTGATTTGGATAATAGTGTGACTGTGACCTCATGCAATGGATTTGGCAATGTTCATTCTATTTTTACTTGGTGAAATAATTTGAGGAGTATTGGTGTCAGCTCTTCTGTGAATGTTTGCTAGAATTCTTTGGTAAAACTGTCTGGGCCATGCTTTGGCTTTGATACTTTTAATGAGTGCTTAAATTTCCTTAGGGGTTATAGGACTATTTAAAATTTTTATCTAATCTTGATTTAACTTACAAGTAGTAACTTTATAAGTAGTATCTATTGAGAAAACTATCCATGTCTTTTAAATTTTCCAATTTTGTGGAATACAGTTTTTTAAACTGTAACCAATTATTCTTTGGATTTGCTGAGTGTTGTTTATCCCCTCTCTTCATTTCTGATTTTGTTAATTTGAATATTCTCTCTTTGGATAAGGGTTTGTCTACAGAAAGAAAACCTCCTGATTCATAGTTAAATTCAACCTTTTATTAAGCTTCAAGATATATTCATTTCTTCCAGTTATATATTTGTCTCTTCTTCATTTTTGTTAACAGATTTATTCACTTCCTCTTTAAGGACCTTTATCACTCTCAGAAAATTGGTTTTAAGTTCATTATCTTGTGCTTCAGCGTTGATGGAATATTCAGGGCTTGCTACAGTCACGTAGCTGGGCTCTGGTGGCAACACATTGCTCTTGTTGACTGTATTCTTTTTTATTTTATTTTTATTAGGTATTTTCTTCATTTACGTTTCCAATGCTATCCCAAAAGTCCCCCTTACCCCCCCACACACTCCCCCACCCACCCACTCCCACTTCTTGGCCCTGGTGTTCCCCTGTACTGAGGCATATAAAGTTTACAAGACCAATGGGCCTCTCTTTATGACTAGGTCATCTTCTGATACATATGCAGCTAGAGACACAAGCTCCGGGGGTACTGGTTAGCTCATATTGTTGTTCCACCTATAGGGTTGCAGATCCCTTCAGCTCCTTGGGTACTTTCTCTAGATCCTCCATTAGGGGCCCTGTGATCCATCCAATAGCTGACTGTGAGCCTCCACTACTGTGTTTGCTAGGCCCCGGCATAGCCTCACAAGAGACAGCTATATCAGTTGACTGTATTCTTATACTGATGTTTAGGCATCTTGGTTTGGCATTATTATAATTCTAGGTGCCAATTTCTGAGCTTGTCTTTGTTGCATGGGTATTTGTTTCCTAGTTTCTATATTTTTCCCTATGGTCTTCTGGTCTGTTTAGCCTGTAGTCAAGCAGGGGTTCTCAACCTGAGTTAGGGGATGGACTTCTGGAAGCCAACATGGCCTCTTGTTGAGCATGAGTTCTTTGCCTGAGTTGAGGTCTGGGACATGGTGATGATTAGGGAAAGGACATTGGTAATAGTATCAGAGAGTACTGAGAGACAGGAGGGGAGAGTTCCATAGGCAGGCAGCTTAACTGTTCTTCTGATTGGCTTGGCAAGCTCTTCTGGCTGGCATAGCCTACTCTTAAGCAAGGAATATCTGCCCTAGTTTGTGACTGGGACACAGAAACCAGTTAGTACAGTAATTCTAAGGTATCAGTTATTGTTACTGTGACTAAATCACACATCCAGAAAAAAAAATGCCATCTTTTGTAAGCAAATGCTTCTTTACCTTCGTGTACAAGGAAGTACTATATCTGGCTATCTGGCTTATGGAGCATGTTTGCAAGACTTAGTATTGCAAGTACAGATGTTTTTACTAATCCGATTCTAATCAACAGTTCATGACTGAGTTAATTTTATGTAGAAGCCTTAGACTTAGATATAAAATAAATTATTTCTTGTGTGGCTCCAATTTATTAGCAGATTCTTGTTTAAATGTAAATTAATTTTAATTAAACATCTTTTATATCTGTTATTGGAGAATTTCATATATGAATATACATTTGCATCATTTCCTTATCCTCTTGTCTCCTCCTACCAACTCTTCTCTACTTTCTAATCTACCTCAAATTCAAGATTTTTTATTCTTTAATTAATATTACTGTGGGTATGTATGTGTGTGTGCATGTGTGTGTGTGTGTAAATTTGCAAACACCACCTGCTGAGTTCTTTTACTGTTGGTTATATATGACAGGGCTGATGGACTGAGACTGCATAACCTATTAGGGAGTTTGTCCTTAGAGAAAGGTTATTTCTCTTTCTCAGCAACCATTAACTACCTACAGCTCTAAATCTAGCTTTATATAGGTTTGAAATCTCATAGCATTTTCCTTATCTATCAATTTGTGTTGTTATTGTTCAGATCAGAAGTAGAATTATACTTTTCTTGAAAGGAAAATTTAGGGTAAACTGACATATATTATAATATATTAACATGAAGATGAAATAAAGTATATCTAATAAGAGTATGTCAGAAAAGCATTTATTTTTCATTAAACATGGCTTTAGAGTGTTTTGAGTATCCAATGGAAGTGTACCAGTCATCTTTTAACAGCTCCGTTCTTCTTTAAAAAGAAAGTTGATGATATTATCTTTAAATGGCTTAACAGAAACAAAATGAAATTCAATGTCAGGAGATGTAATGATTTATTACCTTATAAAAGCTCAGACATCCTTTTTATGATTACTACATATGATGTATGCTACAGGTTTGTGTTATCCTTAAGTGAATACATTTGAAGTGCAAAGAGAAATGTATCCTACTACTTTTAGGTATGACCTTAGGATTAGATTCTTGAACTATTCCAGAATTTTAAAGTTTGTTAATCTTTATTAAAAACAAATTAAAAACATTTGTTATTATTTGTTGTATGAAGCATAACTTAGAAAAAGCACTGGAAAATTATCATTGTCAATCGCACTGTCTTATTTTCTTCAAGGGAAGGAAATAAATGTTGTCTATTTACTTGGAATGCCAGAGTGAAAATTGGTCAGTCAACCTGTTTTACTGATTCTTTGTTATTCTGTTAGGAACCACCCTCCATCTGAATTCACCTTAAATCCTGAGGAGTGTTCAGGCCCTAATTCTTCAGTCAATAGAACACATTCCTATGAAAGAAGCCCATGTACTTTATAGTATTCATGAATAAAATCTATCTCTATGCTTATTACAGACCCTTCTTTGGGCCATAGGCTGTTTATCAATCAATAGAATTAATTCTTATTGTAAAGACCACAGGGTACGTAAGTTTTACTATATTTAAATGTATAAGAAAAACCAAGAGGTCAGACTCTGGAAGTATGAACTAGTGTTTGTAAGATGGTGCTGTTCTTAGTTTCAATCTTCACGTTCTGTGAATCATCCTTCCTGCTAGTTGGGGGTTTGTTTAGGTGGAGATAAGGGTCCCTAGCAATTCAGAATATTTATTATCAAATACAAAACAAAAATCAAAGTCCAGATCACTCAGCCATTTGCATCAATGAAGTAGTATATTTGAAGGCAGGAACTTTACACACTAATTTTTGAATCAACTTTCAAAAAGACAACAACTCAAAGATAATCAGTGCACTCTATTCCTTAAAAAGACATTTGGCCAATAAGTATATGGGCAAAACAAATTTATTCCTTAGTCTGTTATAGTAATGTCTGATATATTTATTTTTCTTAAAGTTTATGTATTTACTTCTAAATACCTGCTTCACCTCTTCAAGTGAAATTATAGAATAAAGTGCAATTAAACTATTTTTCTCCATGAGCTTATGCCTTATTGTGTATGAAATACTATAATATCTTAATGAAGAGTTGATGAGTTACATGGTTTGTTTAATTTTGCACTGATGTTGCTACCAAGCACATTTCATCTGTGGCGTTTTTGATGATACATTTGGCAATCACTGCAGGACTTTTCACTACAAATCTTTTTGTCAGTGAAGATATTTTCTTTTTAAAACATTCCCCTTTTATTGAAAAGTATTTTCTTACATAATACATTCTGATTATGGCTTCTTCTCCCTCTATTCTACCCAGTTTCTTCCTCTTCTCCACTCCTATATAGGTCTATCCACTTTCTGTATATCATTAGAAAATAAACAGACTCCTAAGGGATAAGAATAAGTAAATTAAGTGATAAAATAAAAGTTTTTAAAAGACAAAACAAAAACTACATATTGTAATAGGACAAAATAAATAGAAGGAAAAGAACCAAGAATGAAAGACTTCTCATTCACACCTTCAGAAATCCCAATAAAAGCGTTAAGCTAAAAGCCATAAAATACTCAAGAGGTTTGTAGGATTAAGGGAAGGAGCAGGGCAAGAGAGAATATGTGTATTCATATATATAAAGAAATAAAAAAATAATAAGATAAAAAACCCACATGAAAAGTCCTGAAAGGATGTTAGGAGACAAGATGACCTCTCAATATGACTGACCTTGAGTTTCTTTTCTATTGGCTATCTGGCTGGGAATGCAGCCTACCCTTTGAAAGTTTGTTTTCTCAGTGATGTTCCCTTGTTAAAACAAAACAAAATAAAACAAAACAAAAAAACCCTAAATTTCATTTATATGTGGCTATAACTTGGAGATTAATTCTGGGTTAGAGATAGGGGGCATGTATTCACATCTCCTTTCAGTTTTAGGACACCATCTGGTGCTGACCTGTGCTTTTACACGCTGTCTCAGACTCTGTGAGCTCATATCAACCATGATCATGTTGGTTTAGGGACCTCATTTTCTTGGTGCCCTCCTCCCTTCTGGCTCTTACACTCCTTCCACCACCTCTTCCATGGGGTTCTCTGAGCCCTGAGGGTAGTGATTTGATGGAGATATTCCATTTAGGACTCAGTGTTCCTGAGTCTCATGTTCTCTGCATAATGTCTGACTGCGTTTCTGTTTCTGTTCCCATATGCTGGAGGATGAAGTTTCTCTGATGATGGCTGAACAAAGCACAGACCTATGATTATAGCAGAATGTCAACAAGAGTCATTTTATTGTTTTTTTTTTTAAAGAACCAAAGAAGATGGTTTTACCTAGGGTTTCTGGGTCATCTAGTCTCAGGTTCATGGTCAATGAAGCACTGTCAGGTATAGGTTTTATTTCATGGAGTGGGACTTAAATCACATAAGGCATTGACTGATCACTCCCACAAGCATTGTGTCACTGTTGTAATAACATATCTTGCAGGCAGGACACCACTTCAAATCAAAGGGTTTGTTGCTGTGTTGGTGTTTACAGTATCATGCAGAATATCTTCCTCTACCAAAGACACTAGTTTACAAGGGTGAAGGTTTTATGTAAACACTTACTCAACTTCTCCAAGTTCATTGAATTGTGCAGATGTTGTCTTCAGCAATGAGGCCTTGCTATCAGTTTGTGGAGAGCAACCCATAATCTTGACAAAAGCTGGGTTTGTTTGGGAGTTCACATGGACCCCCTATGACCAACATCTTAATAAATTGTAACTCAATCCCAGAATTGGAAGTTTCATTTGGTTTGTAGTTTATACGGCTAAAGATCTGTCAATTTTTCTCAAACCAAGTCTTTGTTTCACTGATTCTTTGTCTTGCTTTTTGCCATTTCTATTTTATATCTTCCAGCCCTGAGTTTGATTATTTCTTTCCATCTATGCCTTTTGGATGAGAGTTTTTATTTTCTTTTTTCTACAGCTTTAGGGTATGCTATTAAGTTATTAGAATGAGATCTCTCCAATTTTTTTTTTATGAAGGTACTTAGTCCTATAAAGTTGACTCTTAGAACTGCCTTCATTGTGTTCCATGAGTTTTGGATTATTATGTATTCATTTTCATTAAATTCTAGAAAGTTTTAATTTCCTTCTTAACTTCTGCCTTAACACATTTTCATTCAATAGTGAGTTGCTCAGTTTCCATGCATTTATAAGCTTTCTGTTTTTCCTATTGTTGATACCTGGTTTTAATCCATGGTTGTCAGGTAGGATGCATAGTGTTATTGCAATGTATTTGTGTCTTTTGAGACTTGCTTTGTGTCTGAGTATATTTTTAGTTTTGGAGAAAGTACTGAGGTTCTGAGAAGAGTGTATATTCGTTTGTGTATGGTCACATGTTCTATAAATATAGGTCCATTTGGTTTATAAAGTCAGTTAGTTCTAGCATTTCTCTGTTAAGTTTTTGTCTAGATGACCTGTCTGTTGGCGAAATTGAACTATGGGTATCTGCCAATATCAGTGTTTGAGGGTCAATATCTGATTTAAGATGTTAATTTGTTTCTTTTATGAATTTGTGTACTCTTGTGTTTGTTCCACAGATGTTAAGAATTTCGATGAACTCTTGGTGGATTTTTCCCCTCTTGGTGACTATATAGAGTCTTTCTCTGTATCTTCTGATTAATTTTGGTTCAAAGTCCATTTTGTCAGATATTAAAAATAGTTGCACAATCTTGCTTTTTTGTGCCATTTGCTTGAAATACTGTTTTCTATTATTTTAACTTAAGGTGTCATTTATTCTTGATATAAAGGGAATTTTTGCATGCAGCAGAAGAATAGATTCTGTTTTCACTTTCATTCTGTTAGTCTGTGTCTTATTCAGGAATGAGACCATTGATGTTGAGAGATACAATAAGTGGCATTTGTTGATTCTTGTTAATTTGATGTTATTATTTGTGGTGATAGTGATAGTGGTGGTGGTGGTGATGTATTTTTGCATGTGTGCGTGTGTGTGTGTGTGTGTTTCATCTCTTTCAATTTGTTAGTCTAGGAATTTTTAAAAACTCTTTTATTGATTCTTTGTAAATTTCACATCATAGCCCCGAACCCACTCATTTCTCTGTCCCTTCACATCTGCAATGTCTCCACCATTGCAATCTCTGACCCCCTCAAAATCAATCAATCAATCAAGCAAACAAACAAACAAACAAACAAGAAAAGAAAATCTCACTGTGGAAGTATCATGCATGGTGTGTTACACACTCTACTCTTTTGCCCAAAAGCTTTTTCTTGCAAATGTTCATTGCAGTGAATTATTGGTCTGTTTGAGGTCTCTAGCTTCCACTACACCATTAATATTGGATGCTCACTGGGACTCCTCTCAGATGTACTGTTGTTGCCCTGTGTCTTAGAGATCTTACACCTTTGGTTCTGAATGACTGGCACCTTCATGTTCTCCGGTAGTTCATATATAGTGCAGATAATGGGCCAACTCAAAGCCCTGAATGCATCAGGCTATGAGGTGAGGGGCACAGCCAGCTCACCTAAGTGCCACAGCTGGCAAGGGGTGAGGCCAGATCTCCAGCTCTTATACTCTCAGAGAGGCTCACCCTTGTCCACACTACCAAACTCGACTCTTCTGTGCTACCCAGGTGAGGTGAGGTGAGGTTCAGGGCTGGCTCTCCTAAATGCTGTAGCTGGTGAGGAGCTTTCCTGCTCTTATACTCTTATGCCCTCAGGGACAGCTCCCTCTAGCTACCCATGTGATGGGTGGGGCAGTTTTAGATATCAGTATGGCCCTAGGCAGCATTTCTACTCTGGGATTATTTATTCCTTTTGTTTTCTTGAGTGTGGCTAAACTCCTTAGGTTGAATTTTTTTCTTCTAGCACAGTGGGTTTCAACCTCCCTAAATGCTACAATCCTTTAGCATAGTTTCTCATATTCTGGAGCCCAACAATAAAATTATTTTCATTGCTACTGTATAATAGTAATTTTGCTACTGTTATGAATTGAAATATGAATATATGATGTGCAAGAAAGGGGTTGGGATCCACAGGTTGAGAACAAGTATTCTATTGCCTTGGTAGGGTAGGATTTGTACATAGATATTATGACAGAAGCCATATAGAAAAGGCTATAGCCAGCAAGTGAGTTTCCAGGAGATGACCTATCATTTTGCATGGATTCGATTGGTGCACTCTGGGGGGGACACAGCCCAGAGATTTCATCCCAGGATTGCTTCTTGCTGCTTATATGCTTTTTCTGCCACTATCACATATCTTAATGATTTGGGGGCATCAGCTCACCCTATTAGTCAATTTTCCTGCAGATTAACATGAAGATGAACTTTAATACATTAAAGCTGCTTAGATGAATTAATGGCTTCATAGCATTCCTGATTTTATTCAAATGATTTTAGGGAGAAAGTTTAGGGAGATGGTTTTAGTTGTTTTGCCAGAAAGATATAATAAAGTTAGAATCAAGAATAAAATTTGCCCCCTCATAGACTAGTAAGTAAGGACCACATAGTAAGGAATACAATGAGCTTTCATAAATTGCTTTAAGAAGAGAATTAGGCTTGAGACGAATTTGTTATCATGGAAAGACATTAATTCTAGGCCAGGTCCAAGGATGAAGGCACAGGTGTACAGTATGATAAAGCAAGGCCATGTGAAACTGTTGCTTTGAACTTTTTTTTTAATTAGGTATTTTCTTCATTTACATTTCCAATGCTATCCCAAAAGTCCCCATACCCTCGTCCCATTCTCCTACCCACCCACTCTCACTTCTTGGCCCTGGCATTCCCCTGTACTGAGGCATATAAAGTTTGCAAGACCAACAGACCTCTCTTTCCACTGATGGCCGACTGAAACGGGGTCTACCTCAGAAGCTGTCCTCTAGAGACCTTGGGGGTGTCTGCCGACTCCCTGCCCATGGTGACCAGGTGCTGGTGGTGACCGGTAGGTACTTCCCTAATGCTGTCTCAGGTCCTGCGTGATTGGAATGGAACAGAAGTCATGTTCCACTCACAGGTGGTCCTAAGGTCGAGTAGAGAGTCCTCTAGGGACCTTGGGGTGTCCTATGACTCCGCACCCAAGGTGACCCGGTGCTGGCACCGACCGGAAGGGATTTGTGACCCTGCTGCTTTGAACTTATAATGAGCTTACAGAATTAAACACTGCTTTGAACTTACTATAAACATCCTTCTATAACTTGCCTTCTGTGTAACATTTTATCTATGAGGTGATTTTTTTTAAAAAAAAAAAAAACTTTTGTCTACAAAGGTATAAATTGCCAGAAAGGAAATAAAGTGTGAGTTTGTGACTGTTCTCCATCCACCAAATGTGTATATTTATATGTTTGTCAGTCTATATGCATGTATACACATATGTATGTAGGTATATGTGTATGTATGTAAGTATGTATGTGCACTTGTGAAAATGATGAAACAGGTGGTTGGGCCCAGCCAAGGTGTGCTTGTGCTTGTGTGTGTGTGTGTGTGCCCGACTTTCTTCCTTTTCTTTTCTCCCCAGCTCACAAGGAGTTAACAAACTCTGAGCCTCTAGCCTGGCCAGTAAGGAGCTCATGATTTAAGGAAAAGAGTCCAGATAAAAAAAAGCCCCTTTAAAAACTCCTCTGCTATCATCAAGAGTTAAATTGCCAAAACCCAGCAGCTTTTGGACATAGAATGGCAAAGAGTTAAGGAAAAATTTAAATTGCCGAGAGTAAGCAGCTTTTGGCCATGCAATCACTGACTCCATACCCCTCAGCTGCTTTCCGCCAGGAACTGGATGCCAGGAGCCCCCAGTAATCCTTAAATGTGGCTTTATTACAGAATGCCTATTTTCTCCATCCATTGTTACTGAAAGTTTTGCGGGGACAGGAGTCTGGGGCTGCATCTATGACCTCTTAAGAGTCTATAGAACATCTGCCAAGGCCTTTCTAATTTTTGGAGTCTTCATTGAGAAGTCAGTGTTATTCTAATAGATATGTTGTTATATGCTACATGTTTTTCCCCTTAATGCTTTTGATATAATTTCTTTGCTTTGTATATTTAATATTTTGATCAGATGATATGATAGTATATATAAGTGACCCTAAAAATTCCACCAGAGAACTCCTAAGCCTGATAAACAGCTTCAATGAAGTAGCTGGATATAAAATTAACTCAAACAAGTCAATGGCCTTTCTCTACAAAAAGGATAAACAGGCTGAGAGAGAAATTAGGGAAACAACACCCTTCTCAATAGTCACAAATAATATAAAATACCTTGGCGTGACTCTAACTAAGGAAGTGAAAGATCTGTATGATAAGAACTTCAAGTCTCTGAAGAAAGAAATTAAAGAAGATCTCAGAAGATGGAAAGATCTCCCATGCTCATGGATTGGCAGGATCAACATTGTAAAAATGGCTATCTTGCCAAAAGCAATCTAGAGATTCAATGCAATCCCCATCAAAATTCCAACTCAATTCTTCAACGAATTAGAAAGGGCAATCAGCAGATTCATCTGGAATAACAAAAAACCTAGGATAGCAAAAACTCTTCTCAAGGATAAAAGAACCTCTGGTGGAATCACCATGCCTGACCTAAAGCTTTACTACAGAGCAATTGTGATAAAAACTGCATGGTATTGGTATAGTGACAGACAAGTAGACCAATGGAATAGAATTGAAGACCCAGAAATGAACCCACACACCTATGTTCACTTGATCTTTGACAAGGGAGCTAAAAACATCCAATGGAAAAAAGACAGCATTTTCAACAAATGGTGCTGGCACAACTGGCGGTTATCATGTAGAAAAATGTGAATTGATCCATTTCTATCTCCTTGTACTAAGGTCAAATCTAAGTGGATTAAGGAACTCCACATAAAACCAGAGACACTGAAACTTATAGAGGAGAAAGTAGGGAAAAGCCTCGAAGATATGGGTACAGGAGAAAAATTCTTGAATAGAACAGCAATGGCTTGTGCTGTAAGATCAAGAATCAATAAATGGGACCTCATAAAATTGCAAAGCTTCTGCGAAGCAAAAGACACCGTCAATAAGACAAAAAGGCCACCAACAGATTGGGAAAGGATCTTTACGTATCCCAAATCAGATAGGGGACAATATCCAATATATATAAAGAACTCAAGAAGGTGGACTCCAGAAAATCAAATAACCCCATTAAAAAATGGGGCTCAGAGCTGAACAAAGAATTCTCACCTGAGGAATACCGAATGGCTGAGAAGCACCTGAAAAAATGTTCAACATTCTTAATCATCAGGGAAATGCAAATCAAAACAACCCTAAGATTCCACTTCACTCCAGTTAGAATGGCTAAGATCAAAAATTCAGGTGACAGCAGATGCTGGCGAGGATGTGGAGAAAGAGGAACACTCCTCCATTGTTGGTGGGATTGCAATCTTGTAAAACCACTCTGGAAATCAGTCTGGCGGTTCCTCAGAAAATTGGACATAGTACTACCGGAGGATCCCGCAATACCTCTCCTGGACATATACCCAGAATATATCCCAACCGGTAAGAAGGACACATGCTCCACTATGTTCATAGCAGCCTTATTTATAATAGCCAGAAGCTGGAAAGAACCCAGATGCCCCTCAACAGAGGAATGGATACAGAAAATGTGGTACATTTACACAATGTATTACTACTCAGCTATTAAAAAGTGAATTTATGAAATTCCTAGGCAAATGGATGGACCTGGAGGGCATCATCCTGACTGAGGTAACCCAATCACAAAGGAACTCGCACAATATGTACTCACTGATAAGTGGATATTAGCCCAGAAACTTAGGTTACCCAAGATATAAGATACAATTTGCTAAACGCATGAAATTCAAGAAGAACGAAGACCAAAATGTGGACACTTTGCCCCTTCTTAGAAATGGGAACAAAACACCCATGGAAGGAGTTACAGAGGCAAAATTTGGAGCTGTGAGGAAAGGATGGACCATCTAGTGATTGCCATATGCAGGGATCCATCCCATAATCAGCTTCCAAACGCTGACACCATTGCATACACTAGCAAGATTTTGCTGAAAGGACCCAGATATAGCTGTCTCTTGTGAGACTATGCCGGGGCCTATCAAACACAGAAGTGGATGATCACAGTCAGCTATTGGATGGACCACACAGCCCCCAATGGAGGAGCTAGAGAAATTACCCAAGGAGCTAAAGGGAACTGCAACCTTATAGGTGGAACAACAATATGAACTAACCAGTACCCTGGAGCTCTTGTCTCTAGCTGAATATGTATCAAAAGATGGCTTAGTCAGCCATCACTGCAAAGAGAGGCCCATTAGACTTGCAAACTTTATATGCCTCAGTACAGGGGAACCCCAGGGCCAAAAAGGGGGAGTGGGTGGGTAGGGGATTGGGGCGGTGGGTATGGGGGACTTTTGGGATAGCATTGAAAATGTAAACGAGGAAAATACCTAATAAAAAATAAATTAAAAAAATATTTTGATTATTATGTGCTGAGGGGAATTTCTTTTCTAGCCCAATATGTTTGGGGTTCTGTATGCTTCCTGTACGTTAATAGACATCTCCTTTAGATTGGGGCAATTTTCTTCCATGATTTTGTTGAAAATATTTCTGGATTTTGACCTGAGTTTATCTCCTCCCTTTATTCCTATTTTTCTTTGGTTCAGTCTTTTCCTAGTGTTTCAGATTTACTAGATGTTTTTCTCCCAGCATTATTTCAGACTTAACACTTTCTCTGATCATGATATCTATTTATTCTATTGTATCTTCAGTGCCTGGGATTCTTTCTTCCTCTCTTGTCTTCTGTTGGCAAGGCTTGTCTCTGAATTTCCTATTCAAGTTCCAAAATTTTTCATTTCCAGATTTCCCTTGGTTTGGATTTCCCTTATTGATTCTATTTTTACTTTCAGGTCATTAACTGTTTTATTCATTTCCTTCCACTATTTGTTTGTGTTTTCATAGATTTCTTTAAATTGTTCATTTCCTCTTTAAATACTGATATAATATCCATAAAGGCTATTTTAAGGTCTTTGTCTTGTGCTCCAACTATGCTACAATACTCAGGGCCTGGTGCGGTAGGGCTGCTGGCCTCTAGGGGAGACGCAGTCCTGGGTATTGATGATTGTGTTCTTACACTGGATCTAGGCATCTGTGTTTGAAACTATTATAATTCTAGGTGCTGATATCCAATCTTATCTTTGTTGGGTTTGTGTTTTGAGAGAGAGAGAGAGAGAGAGAGAGAGAGAGAGAGAGAGAGAGAGAGAGATTGAGAATGAAACTCAGCTGATCTTCTGGTTTCTCTATGAGCCTTGACTGGAATGTTACCAGGGCATGGCTGCTGGTGTCAGAGGCTGGGATAATGAGATAAATGGCAGGGAGAAGGAAGGGTTATAAATAAGATGATTCATTGGATATTGGAGACAAAGAGAAAGAACAGACTATAGCGTGTTTTCTGCTACAGAGCTGGGGATGAGACTAGGGGTTTGGGTTTGGAGGAAATGAGGGGTTAGTAAAATTTTGTAATTAGCCCCCCTTCTTTCTTGACCTGAGTGTCTATCAGGTTCTCAGGAATGCCTATTAGTGTTGGGAACTGCAATAAATGAATAAATGGGGGGGGGATTTTAAATGGAAGATTGGAGATAGGTGTAGGGGAGAAAGGAAGTTGCAACAGGCTCTCTTCTACAAATCTGTTGATGAGACTGGAGTATTGGATTAATAGGAGTAGAGGGTTAAGTGAAAATTTTCTTTTTTTAAAATATTTTTTATTACGTATTTTCCTCAATTACATTTCCAATGCTATCTCAAAAGTACCCCATACCCTCCCCCCGCCCACATCCCTACCCATCCATTCCCAGTTTTTTGGCCCTGGCGTTCCCCTGTACTGGGGCATATAAAGTTTGTGTGTCCAATGGGCCTCTCTTTCCAGTGATGGCCGACTAGGCCATCTTTTGATACATATGCAGCTAGAGTCAAGAGCTCTGGGGTACTTATCATACCTGTTTTCCTGAGTAAAGTCAAGATATTTTCATATTTTCTTCTTCCTCTTTTCTGGGTATAACTGTCACTGCTGTTTCAGTACACCTCTTAACCAGAATGTAAGCCTAACAATAGCAGGAGGTCACATTGTCACTATCCTTTGAATTTTATGATTTCTGATATAAACCAGAGATCGAGCGCTATTATGTATAATAATGAAGTGATGAAATGCAGTAGTGTGCAATGAATACCCAATGATGGTTAGAAATAAGTGCATCAGTTTAATACTAACTAAAAAATACTATGAAAAATAATGTGTGGACGTGCTTGCTGACAGAAGCCTGATATGGCTGTCTTCTGAGAGGCTCTGCCAGAGCCTGACAGATACAGAGGTGGATGCTCACAGCCAACCATCAGACTGAGCACAGGAGGAGTTGGAGAAGGGACTGGAGATGCTGAGGCTGTTTGCAACCCCATGGGAGGAGCAACAGTGTCAACTGGTCAACCCCCCTGGAGCTCCTGGGGACTGGACCACAAACCAAAGAGTTCATATGGAGGGACCCATGGCTCCGGCCGCATATGTGGCAGAGGATGGCCTTGTTGGGCATCAATGGAAGAAAGGCCCTTGGTCCTGTGAAGGCTCTATGCCCTAGTGTAGGGGAATGCCAGGGCAGAAAGGCAGGAGTGGGTAGGTAGGTGGGAGAGCACCCTTATAGAGTCAGGGGGAGGGGGGATGGAATAGGGAGTTTGTAGAGGGGAGACATTTGAAATGTAAATAAAGTGGGGATAACATTTGAAATGCAAATAAAGAACATGTCCAATTAAAAAATCAAATAAGAAGCAAACTTTTACAACCAACTATTAAACCATATAGTTATTGTTTTGTCACCTAGAAAATGTGTAATTTGGCAGGTGAAGTCTTTGCATAATATCAAGCAAAATGTTCATATATATGTATATATATAATTTATAAAAATCTATGTGTGTAGTAACATTTTTTAAATGTTTGTATTTTTAAAATGTGTGTTGGTTCTTTTGTGATTGGGTTACCTCACTCAGGATGATACCCTCCAGATCCATTCATCTGCCTAAGAATTTCATAAATTCATTGTTTTTAATAGCCGAGTAGTACTCCATTGTGTAAATGTACCACATTTTCTGTATCCATTCCTCTGTTGAGGGACATCTGGGTTCTTTCCAACCTCTGGCTATTATAAATAAGGCTGCTGTGAACATAGTGGAGCATGTGTTCTTATTACCAGTTGGAACATCTTCTGGATATATGCCCAGGGGAGGTATTGCTGGATCCTCCAGTAGTACAATGTCCAATTTTCTGAGGAACTGCCAGACTGATTTCCAGAGTGGTTGTACAAGCTTGCAATCCCACCAGCAATGGAGGAGTGTTCCTCTTTCTCCACATCCTCACCAGCATCTTCTGTCACCTGAATTTTATCACTCACTGATAACTGGATATTAGCCCAGAAATTTAGAATACCCAAGATACAATTTGCAAAACACATGAAACTCAAGAAGAAGGAAGACCAAAGTGTGGATCCTTCATCCCTCCTTAGAATGGGGAACAAAATAGCCATGTAAAGAGTTACAGAGACAAAGTTTGGGGATCCGGGGATCCATACCATAATCAACCACCAAATGCAGACACTATTGCCTATGCCAGCAAGATTTTGCTGACATGACCCTGATATAGCTGTCTCTTGTGAGGCTATGCCAGTGCCTGGCAAATACCGAAGTGGATGCTCATAGTCATCTATTAGATGGAACACAGTGCCCCCAATGGAGGTGCTAGAGAAAGTACCCAAGGAGTTGAACGGGTCTGTAACCCTATAGGAGTAGCAGCAATATGAACTAACCAGTACACCCTGAGCTTATGTCTCTAGCTGCATATGTAGCAGAAGATGGCCTAATCGGCCATCATTGGGAGGAGAGGCCCTTGGTCTTGCGGAGATTATATGCCCCAGTACAGGGAAGTGCCAGGGCCAGGAAGTGGGAGTGGGTTGGTTTGCGAGCAGGGCTGGGTGGGGCGGGGGGGGGGTATAAGGGACTTTGGGGATAGCATTTGAATTGTAAATGAAGAAAATATCTAATAAAAAAATGAAAAAAAATGTGTGTTGGGTTTGCAGCCCCATAGGAAAAACAACAATATGAACAAACTAGTACCTCCAGAGCTCTATGGGACTAAACCATCAACCAAGGAAAACACATGGTGGAACTTGTGGCTCTAGCTGCATATGTAGCAGTGGATGGCCTAGTCCATCATCAATGAAAAGGAAGGTCCTTGGTCCTTGGTCTCCAATGTGGGCATAGAACCTTCACAGGACCAAGGCAGGGCCAGGAAACAGGAGTGGATGGGTTGTTGACCAGGAGGGAGTGGGGAGGGATGGGGGTTTTCAGAGGGGAAATCAGGAACGGGGATTTGAGATATAAATAAAAAAAATCTAATTAAAAGATTGTGTGTTGGTAAGGCATGTGTATTCTATGGTAGGACTGTGAAAATGTGTGCCTGAGGACACATTTACCCTCATATTCTAAGGATCATACTGGGTTCTTAGATTCATATGCACGTCTTGGGGAGGAAAAGGTAAAATACTGTAAGTAAGTAATATTCATCTGCCTTGTACACAAAGAACATAAATTTCTCATTGACTTCTGCTGTGTCCAGAAGAATGGTTGCCACCTCCCTGTGCACAAGGTTTTTGCAATACAGGGTTTTTTTGTGTATATTTTGGACTTGAATAAAACAATATTTTGGACCCTAGGAAATAAAGGGACCTAATGTATAGTTGTGCCGAGGATATCTCTCTTCCTCAGAAAAATTATCTGCAATAATTTCTTAATATTACAGGATCTTTCATGAACTGCATCAGGATAAAACCTTAAAGCTTTTTTATAAGTATAACAGGAAATTTGAACCCAGGAACTCTGAAATGAAGCAGAATATACCAAGGTGTGGAAATAAACATGCTCACTTTTTGATATATACAGCAAGTATACATCAGTACAGCAAGAAATAAAATATTGTGTATTTCCTGACACAATGCCTAAAAGAAAATGAATTCAGGATAGCATCATAAATGAATTCTGTATTCTTATTTTAATTGCTGAGATTTCTCTTCACTGTAAGATAATTAAGTGGTGGAAACTGAGTATGTATGATGAAGGTGAACAGAGTTGACTCCATAGTGGCCTCCACTTTCCATGAAGTTGAAGTGTCACCTTGGCATGGGCCCTCTGCTGTTTCTTTGTATATACCATGGTATAAGCCATTGGCAGTCATGAAAAGAATTCTTTGTGGGGTTTTCCACTGGGTTTCCTGCTTTATACCTCTATGCTGTGTTTCTCCATGAAGAAGGCTCTAGGGTAACACACTTTAAAGTATAATTGTTTATGCAATATTTAATTTAAAATAGTTCTTAATATGAAGATATCTGCAACTTATACAAAAGATATACATTAAGAATTATTTGAGAGCTTTGAAAAATAACTAACTCAAGTGAAAACTCCATTTATTTAAAAATTTAGAGGTATGGTTGTAGGTATCTGCTTGTTTGTTTGAGAAGAGTTAGTCTGGCATAAAACCAGTCATCCTCCTGCCTCAGACTCAAGCATGGTCAATTTAAAGTTTTACAAATTAATGAGATGAATGATTTTTTTATAATAGTTTAGTGTTAGTAAAGATTAACCATGAAGAACACACTCTAGTTTGTTGAATTATTTGTGGCATTGTGAACCAAATATCCATAATAAAAATTATACTATGTGAACCAGTAGATTAATTTCTTTTAACTAGTCAAATATTAAAATAAATATTTTATACCTAGTCTTTTTCCTTTTCAGTTCTAATGTGGAAATATTATTGGATTGCAAATAAAGTTGGATGCTGAGCTACCCTAAAATGAAACAAAAAAAATTTCCAATGATCAGTGAAAGATATGAGCTACACTCATGCTCTAAAGTGTTCTGTTTTCAGTCCAGTCAGTTCACATAGTTTCTCTCCTTGTTTCCAGATCCCCCTAGTGGAATTATCACCCTTCTATTCTGTACAAAGTAAGATCCAGCAAGGGAAAAGTTGCCTTCACTACCAATACTTGAGGTAGCATGTCCATTGAGCCGGAAAGTATAAGAAAGAGTCAAATATCCAAAGGTGAAGTAACTAGGGCTGGAGAGATGGCTCATGGGTTAAGAACACTGACTGCTCTTCCAGAGGTCCTGAGTTCAATTCCCAGCAACCACATGGTGGCTCACAACTATATTTAATGGGATATGATGCACTCTTCTAGTGTGTGTCTGAAGACAGCTGCAGTATGCTCATATAAATCTAAAAAAATAAGTGAATCTTTAAAAATGAAGAAGTAAATAACATGTTTATTAGAACATCGGGTAATCTGGTGAGCTTTGAAGCTAAAATTGAATATCAGATTTGAATTTGAAGGAATATGGATCCTATTGACCAAGAAGTTGAAGATACCTTGCTATTCAGAGACAGCTCCAAAAGCAGTCTGGCTACATTCACCTACTTGTTGATGGCAGAGGAAATCTAGACTTAAGTTTGGTGTTTACCATAGACTGAGGTCAATTATTGCAAGAGAATCATTGAATCATGCAGAGTCCTTACAGTATCCTACATTCAATAGCATTAAATACAAGTTGAAAAAAAAAAAAAACAAGGCAAAAAACTGCTAAGACTTGTTAAGATGTTAGAAACAGACATATGTGTTTCTGAAATGTTTTAATTATCATGTGTGCACAATTAATATTTGAACAAACAGTCAGCTTTAGAATTTCAACAGATATTTAGAATCAATGTGAATAGGATGAGATTTGGGTAATGCAGGAAGAACTCAAGAGTTATATTTTAAAGAAAATTAACCACATGGGAAGAAAATCATTAAAAATATACACATATTTAATGATAAATATTTAAAAAGCTTTCTTACAAGAAATGAAGCTGCCCTAGCAGTGTTGCAGGTGTGGTTGCTATGTCACAAGTGTATCAGAAGATGACACAGAGAGAGGCTATGCCTATATTTAGTGTTCAGACCTGTGAATATCTCAATGATTAGTAGTCTACTATTCCCAGGAAAAAGTGAGCTCAAGAAGACCATCAGACCTATGTCATGCGGCCCAGACAGGGAGATAGTAGTCTATGTATGCTTGGGAGAGGGGCAGATCATACCCAAGATGATACCTTCCCAGTACTATAATGCATGAGCATGGCACAGCACACTTGAGTTCACTCCTGGTGTATCCCCAGACACTCAGAGACCCTGGGTACCACTAAGAAAAGCAAGTAAGTAGAGGAGAAATTGAAGAGAAACAGAAGGATATATGCACAATGAAGAGGCAGAACTGAATATTTGAGGGTAGTAAGGACAATCTTGATGCGAGTAGCTGGTGATGCCACCTGGGACCATGATGAGATCATGCCCTGTGCTGACACCTGGGGCGTCTGGGTCTGTGACCCTCGGTCAGTGGCCGAGGTGTGTAACCCACAAAAGGCCAGACAGATATCCCTGGTCTGCACTGCCACTTGGAGACCTATGGGTGTCTGAGGGTGGTGTAGAAGTGGCCCTATACCACAAGTGGACATCATGGGAAAACCAGCTCTGGAGTCATGAGAGCAGGAGAGCTGACCTAATCAGCTTTAGTACTCCAGAGAGCAGTCTTGAACATCTCAGGAGTTATGAGTAAACTGACTGGCCTTTAGGATATTCAGCATGTGAGAGAGCTGGCCCTGGCACTTGTCTTCTGTGTCTATTATAAATGTGTATGTCTTTAGATTAACATATTAGAAATGAGACAGCTATCCAAAATTTAAAGACTTTAAAATGAAACATGACTAAAATTATGATTTACATATTTTCCTCTTAATAAGAGTGATAATTTCCATTTTAGGATATTGTTGGCTTTTGAACATCTGCTCACTTCTGTTGTTTATGTTTTTTTTTTAATTTTTATTGAAATTTAAATCTGAAAACATCTGTTTCCCTAATATATATTTTCATTGTGAACTGGGAGACAATTCCGAACTCCAGGAGGTATCTTTGTTTCATTTAAAGAAAGAGCTCATTAAAGTACTGGAATCAGAATCTTGTGTTGGTGCTTGCATATGCAAGAAATTATATTAAATATTTACTTTTGTATTCTTGATTATTTTTCTATATTAGACTTTGGCATTCATATAAGCAAAGTCTTCAAAAAATGATGGCAGAAACTTAAGAGTGCCCATCTTGGTTACCTTTAGAATTAGAGTTTTTAAAAATTATTTTCAAGGTTGCGGCCTTGTGGATGATATTTCTCATGGGCATCTGCACTTGTTTAGACACAGTCTTTTTCAGTCAAATGAGGTAATGTCTGATCTCCTGCCCACCTCTGCCACAACCTCATTGCAGATCTTTGCCTCTCAGTCTCCTGGCTCTAAGAACATCACAATTTGTCCTCCAGGTCAACCTTTCCACTGCACCTCCTGTGAGATTTGATCTATGTATTCTCCAAATTGCTTCCAAGATAATTTTGGCAAAAATCCAAATTCAATTTTATAACTTTTCAACTTAAAGTTTATGAAGGTTTAGGAATGATTACATATTCTGGTCATCTGCCACACCTACTTTAATCAGCTTCAACTCATTGAAGGATCTTTGTTTCAAGAAACTGAAAACTTATTACCCAGAGCTCACTTCTACACTTTGATCTCACTCTTATCAAATTGTTCCCTACCAGGAAGGATGATTTGTTTGCTCTGCGCAGTGAAGTGTCTGTTGCCCCAGAAAGAGTGAGAGTTAGAATGAGAGTGCTAGGGGAAGGAGATTATATAGTGGTGTGTTTTGTTTTGTCTTGTTAATTGCATGGCTTCTGATGGGCAGGCATAGCCAAGTATCAAGTTTCTTAAAAAATTAGAGTGGATGGGCTGGGGAGCATGGTGGGGCCGGGGGAGGGGGGAGTATATAGGGGACTTTCAGGATAGCATTTGAAATGTAAATGAAGAAAATATCTAATAAAAGTTTAAAAAAAAAAACAAGTGCCCAAATGTTCTTTGGTTAAAGTAAATGTACCTGAAGCCTCAGGTACATATATATATATATATATATATATATATATATATATATATATATAATATTTGATGTTTCTAAATTTTAAATGTGTATAACATGAAGTACAAAGAGTCCATTTATAATTATTGGTTAAACAGTCAAAAGATCATAAAGGCTGAGGCCAAGAAGTAGAGAAAGATGAGTTCAGACCTTAATCTCAGAGCAACAAAATAGGGTCTGGAAGAATAAATTGTCTTTTCTTTTCTAAATTAAAGATGATTACTAGAAGTTTTAAAGCGATGGGGGAGGTGCAGTAGACTATTTTTGTTTCCTGTGAAAGGTCGCTGGCTATCATAGTGTATGGTGATGCAAACGTGGAAAAAGCACCGGATCAGGAATGTAATGAAGGTCCGGGAAGGGGACCATAGATAGGGAGTTGTTCAAATCTTATAATTCTTATTTTCCTGTGATCTAATTTGCTCAAAGTTTGGTTTGGTAATTAGAATCAAAGAAAAATAGAGGCTATATGAGTTATTAGGTTTGTATGAGTATAATTATAAAAAAAAAGAGGAAGGGCTTTGAGGGCCAATTTAATTAGTAGAGTGAGCAAGTGTATGCTATTAAGAGAGTGAGTGGGTATATGTCATCAAGATTTAGTTCCTTGTGACACAAATTGATAAGACACCTCATGTACAAGTCTGGAAGAGAGTTGCAGACAGATAGGGAGTCCTGAGATTTGATGAAACCAAGGACTGTGTAAAGTTGTAAGTAAGCCTTGGTAAAAGGCAATAATTTGAGAGAAAGAATGAAACCAGGAGGAGATTGGGAGGGTTCTGCAAAGCAATTAGATTGGATTTAGAACAAGAGGCAAAGCAAAGCTCCAAGAAAGGGATATGGTTAAATGTGACCTGTCAAACAAAGATTTCACTTTAAAAATGCCATGTAGGTATGCACCAAAATTTATAATGCATTGTATTTTAATAAAAAATTTCAAAACTGAAAAAAAAATGTCATGTAGGGCTCCAGGGATGATGGAAGCATGATGCACAAAGTAGAATACATAAAAATTTCCTTCATATAATCTTTGAACTTGAATTTATGCAAATGATTTTAGCACAAGTGATGCATGAATAGTGGGCTTGTTCAAAAGCAAAAGGGTAAGGGTTCTTGCCAAAGAGGAGAAAGTTCACCAAGATTTCCTTGCATGTGAAATGTCAGCATACTGCTGCTGTATTCCAGCTGTACTAATGACATAAAATAGGTATTTTCTTTCTCTTTTCTGTTTTCTTGTGTGGGAGGAGTGGACATATTGCAGAAAGCAGTTGCTAGACATGTCTATGTAAATACAGCAAAAATCTAGGTGGTAGACAAGATAAATTTAGTCAAATTAATGCACTAATAATTTTTCCTCGGGAGATGCAAATTCCTGTTGTAATTCTTTCTCACATATGTAATCACATTGATAATACAGAAAAACCACAAGACAGAAACCAAGAGCCAGTTGGCATAAACAGAAAGAAGCACTGATAACTTTAATATCCTCCTTCTCTCTGGTTATTAATATTTTTATGAATGTAAACCCAAACTCAATTTCTCTTACTAGGAAGTCCATATTAGACTTTACATCTTTAACAACACTTAAAGTAGTAGTATATTATCAAGCAAAAACAACCAACCAACCAACCAACCAACAACGATAACTAACAAAAAAGATATGTTATTGGGATGGGGCCATGTTGGGAAGTATGTCAGTTAATTTTTTGTTATTGTGGTAAACACCATGACACATGGGAAAAGGTATTCATTTTTATATGAGGCTCCAGAGGAACTGTCCGTAATGATAGGAGCAGTAGCAGGAAGCAGAGAGAGTGAAGAGGAAGTTGGACAAGACCATAAACACTCACAACCACCCCTGGTTACATAATTCCTAAAGCAAGGCTTCATCTTGGTGGTAGTTATGGTACTACCAAGGTTCCACAACTTCTCTAAAAACTGCCACCAAATAGAGACTAGAGGTTCATATACTAGAGATGATGTACTTGATGATATATGTCAATAAACCAGTGTTCTTTCTTCACTGGGGAAGAAAATCAAGCATTAAGTAAATTGATGTGTACTTGAAATCCTGTTGATAGGCAGGGCTCAGATGTATGCAACAGAGTTTGGGCTGGCACTAGAATTACTTGATTCTTTTAAGAAACTTCTATATTTGAAGGTAAAGTCAAGCCTCAAGTTGGTTATGAAGAGGAATAGTTGAAGAATTTATTTAAATTGATCTTCAGAATACTCCTCACTAAAACAGTTTTCACAAGTTTAGGTAAATTTATGCTGCATTATTTACTAATATTTGTATATGTAGTTCTAGATAAAAAGACAAGAAAGAAAATCATTAACACATTAGCAGTATTTTTCTCTGAAATAGAATTTATTTGGAAGAATATTCTGCCTTTACTCTTGTATGTTTTTACAGTTTCAGTGATCTTATAGTTTTTATATATTGGGTTCATAATAATTTTGAACTGAACTGTCATTTATACATTCTGAGAAAGGGAAAATCAGTTTTCTCCAATGGTGTGACATTGGATTTATCAAATAGTATAGGACAGGCTTCATGTTCAAGAGTAGTTGACCAACACAATTTTTGTTCATTTACCTGTTTATTTTGTTGAGTTTGTATTTGTGTGTGTGTGTGTGTGTGTGTGTGTAAGTAGTAGATGGAATTTTTGAAGAATAGAATAAAATAGTTGATTACTGATATAATCAATCATTGATTTCAAGGTACAAATTGGAAGTCTAGATTAATACATATATGTATATAGTTAATATATAAGAGTATATTAATAAATATTTTATATTAAATGAACTTTGAAACAATAAAAACCATTTCAGATCTGTTGATACTTCTTAGACCAGAGAATTACCAAATTTCTATCTTAAGCGTCACAATGATAACTACCTGTCACTAAAGTGAGGACTAAGTACAGGGATAGAAAAAGTGCTTATTAGAGGGGGTGAAAATGATTAATCTCAAAGGACAAAGAAATCTCTTTGTGAGGTATGTTTCACTTGAGCATGTGAGGTAGGTTTCACTTGAGCATATGTGTGTGTACATTTCACCTATTTGGACTTCTAGGTAAGAGGGTTAAAAAGAGAGTAAACATAACCCTGCCTCTTTGAACACTTACTGGATAAATTTAGACAATCTATACTCATTTGTATCAGGGTGCCCCAACAGCAGGATGTTTAATATTTGGGCCTGGCAGTTACCTCTGAAAGAACCACCCTTTTAATTGTAGAATGTTGAGTGGCAGTCACCTATCGAATGGCAGTAGCATGTCTCTCCCCTTGTTGTATCTAACAGTCTCTCAAGATATTGATGAGGATCCTTAGAAAGTGAGGCTTTTCTTCAACCCAGAAACAATGCTCTGCCTGCTTTATGAAGAGAAACATTTTAGGTGAAGATGACCATCTGAAGGCCCAAAGAGTGATTGCTTCTTATACTACTTCTGAGATCCAATAAGAGAGAAGGGGAAGGAGAGGGAGGGAAAGGCAGATGGGGAGGGGGAAGGAGAGAGAAGACTAAAGATAAAACCAACAGATTGCTACTGGTTATAAATGACCAAGTTATTTGTTTATAAAGAATGCATAAAATGGTATAAACAACATTATCAAGAGAAATTTGAAAAGATAGACTATTAGTCAATAGCCCGTGTAAACATGTAGAAATGAAAGATTGCTGTTTCTGCTGACTTTGACTCTTGGTGATTTGTTTCCTTTGCATGCCTCTGTTAATCTTTTACTCTAATCTGCCTGTGATTTCTACTAAATGCTAAGTGCTCTTGAGGTTCAGAATCAGTCTCTTTTTGGTAATGATAGCACTTAATTTTGAGAGTAAAATTGCTGGTCTTAGGCCCCTTTCTTCTGGGTTACTCAAATAGACACAGCTGTATCTTTTCTACTTACAATGCTTGAAGCACCTGTGCAGGCTTTTACCTTCTGGACAACCTTTTCAAAGGTTTGTTGTATCTCTCTTATTTCATCTCAGATCTTGAATCTGAGAATTCTAAAGAATTGCATTACTTCCTATGAGAACAGTATTGCAGGTATCTTAGATATAGCGTATTATGTGAGTTTTGAGTTGCTAGAAGCTAAAATGTAAATATTACATATTTTGTTGCAATCTATCTTAATGTTATTTTTAAAATGACAACTATTAAAAACCTCACAGATAAAGTCACATCTCTATTTGGCATTGTGGCTAAGGATTTGGATGTTGAGCCAGAAGGAATATAACTTCAAAGTCATCTTATATTGTAAAGCATATGGGCATTTAGCCTTTCTTTGTTCTCTTTTAATATACTCATTTCATTTTCTAAACTCTTTTACAGGATGATGTTAGTGCCATTATTTAGAGTGAATGGACCATTCATTTTGATAAGCATCAGGTGAAAGAAACTGTTTTTACTTGGGAATCAATGTCATTATTTCCTTCTGACTTCCTGTCACTTCAAAGAATACATTACACTTCAAAAAATGACATAGGCACTTGAAGAAACCATGTTTCCATATAATTTGTTCTGGTTTTTCTTGTTTTAATTTTATTTTCGGATATTAAATCCTGTGATTTTTTTTTTTTTTAGAAAATGTGAATGATGCACATAGTATAGTTAATCTTATAATATAATGGGATCCTAAATTCCCTTTCTTTTCAAGGAAATGGCCATGCACTTTCTTTGGTGAGGGAGATGTGAGAACTTATCTGAAATAGTGCAAGGTCCTTCTCGGCCAACATACCAACACTGTTTCCCATCTGAAGGCCTGAATGCAAATCAACTATGTCCTTAAATTTAAGGTTATCAGGTTCCTGTCCCACCCTGGGATCCATCCCATATACCATTACCAAACCCAGACTCTATTGTGGATGCCAACAAGTACTTGCTGACAGGAGCCTGATATAGCTGTCTCCTGAGAGTCTCTGCCAGTGCCTGGCAATTACTGATTAGGATCAGAAATGTCACTTGGTTACATCTTACCACCTGTAGGATATCCTCCACCAGCTGGCACTGACATTTACCGTCTCTTACACAAATACCCCTTAAATAATAGCCATCTTCCAAGCAGCTAGTTTATTATGTTAAGGTTCTCACCTTACCTAAATTATACCACTGCCTTGCCTGCTAACCAAGTGGCTTCTGTCCTTTAGTGAACAGAATATAGAATACTCCTTCTGGACAATGACAGTTCCAATTTTAATTTTACAGGTTGCTTCATGGTGAGTTACACTTCTTGATTAAAGTCCACATTTCCTGATTTAATCACATTTTAACCTGACATTTTAACCTTGCACCTGCAAGTTTTGAGGTACCTTTGTGTGAGTGAGATATTTCTACCCAATATCTAAGGTTTTAGTTAGAAAAATAATGAGGCTTAAATAATATTTTGCTATTTTTAGAAACTATATAAGGTTGAAGAAATGAGATAGCCTCCTTTGGAGGGCTAGATGATTGGCCCTGTGATGTTTTTCTTGCTACCAAAAAAAAAAAAAAAAAGCAACGTGAGTAAGGTCTATTATTCCTTTTCCATTTTCAATTTTAAAGAGTTTAGGGAAGACACAGAAAATCCTATTAGTACAACATTTATTAAGATGTCTAATTTCTTCACATGACTCCATGGCAACTTCATTATCTTGTTCTAAGATGAATGTCCAAATAGAAGGACTGCCATTGTTTATACTTTAAAATCAGGAGTAATTTCCTCGTGTAAAATTTGATGTGTGATGTCAATGTGGGTGGTATTCAAAGGCTTTTTCTGCCTGTTTTGAAATGAAAGGCAGAAGTACTATTTCACCTTCAAATCTCAGAGGCAAGACTACTTCATTTACCCAGAAAAAAAATATTTGTACTTAGATGAAATGGTACAGAATATTATAGTTCTCAGATGCTTAATTTCATCTCATAGAAATTTCAAGGGAACTTAGGATGTATTTGGCAGGCACTTTTTCTAGTGCAATCAGGTTGCTATGGTAAACCTATTATTTTAGGCAAAGCAGGACTATGTTAGTAAAGTGCTAATCTCTTTTCTGTTTTATGTGAGCCTCTAATTACTCTCCAACTATTGAGAATGTACTGCAAGCATGGTTTACACTATTTTATAAAAGGAGAAAAATAAGGTCATAAACAGTGTGCTTGATGTTACCATCCTGGCAGGTGCTGTCAGCATAAGGGACCTCTTCTTAAATAATCTCATTCTAGAGCAGGAAGTACAAATTTTGGTTGATTTAATTGAAAAATGAAGTGAGGGAAAAAAGTGGGCAAATTATATTTAAGTAAATGAAGTATGTGCCCCCAACATGTTTTATTATTAAAGGTATATGCAGTGGTAGTGGTACTGGAATATAATGACAATGTGTGATGTCTGTGGAACATGTACTGGGCACATATCATTGGAAATGTCCTTTGTACCTTTGTATTCATTACATCTTTTAGCTTTCACAGTAATTCTGGGTAATGTGCCCATTTTGAAAATGGTGATGAATGAGGTCTAACTTCCTCTTCAAAATAATTATGTTTGCTGGCAGATATGTCAAGATCAAAATCCAGTCCTATTTAAAGTTAAAATGTGTGACTGTTGGGGGGACTCACAAGTGTCTGTAAACTCCAACTGCAGGAGATGCAATGGCCTGTTATGATTTCTACAATTACCTGCACTCACGGGGTCATATCTACCTACACACACAGCAGCACATAATCTCTCTCTCTCTCTCTCTCTCTCTCTCTCTCTCTCTCTCTCTCTCTCTCTTTCTCATCTACCTATCATCTATCAATCATCTGCCATCTATCTATGTCTATCTCTAGCTCTACGTCTATTTATATCTAATACATTTTTAATTGTGTCGCCTCCTAGCACTTGACTCAGCACTGAAAAACTCAACCCTGCATTAAAAGAAACTTTTGTTAGCCCTGTAGAGTATGCCTACTCATACACATTACCTTTATTCCCTGATTACTAATGGTATTTAAACATCCTTTTTAATATTGTAGCTGGCATATTAGTTGATATTCTTGTTGTGTGTTACCCTAACAACAGAGTTGTAATGGTATGAATACTGATATTCAAGAGTGTTGATTGAGTCTTGTTGAGCCCATCCTTGAAAAAGGTCGTGTGTGTTCTTTATGTCATACTGTCTTAAGGAATATAATGCTAATCACACAAAACCAGTAGAAATTGTGTGTGGGTTTGGATGCACAAGTGTGTGGGTGCTAGGAGCAAGGAAGAGAACAGAGAATCAAAAGGAATTGCAGAGGAGGAAGAGGGAAAAGAAGAAAGGATGAGGGACTATAGGCTGAGAAACAAAATTTGCTTTCATAATTTCACAGTCAGCCTTATGCAAGTTTTAGACTACTAACTTCTGAGGTGAACTTTTCAAGAGCAATATTTCCAGACATCTCTCCATTTTCAACAGTGGGAAATATTTCTGCTGAATGTCCCCTTCTTTTGTTCACTAGTCATCATTTAGTTTGATCTTATGTGTATGTTCATGACACCATGTATATGTACATATTTGTAATATACTTAATGTTTACCTTGCAGGATGCTAATTTAGTGTGTGCTTTATTTATACAACTTTCTTCCTTATGTTATTGTTTGCTTTAAATAAAGTAATGGCATTTAAATATTCCAATTTATCAATACTTTCCTTTACCTTTCTGGTGTGGAAATCTATGCATGTCATGTTTGGAACAGCTTTCTCTATCTAATGTTTAGGAAAATTCCATACTATTCTTCTCTCAATATTTTGTGATTCAAACTTTTACATGGTGAATCTTCTGAATTAATTGATTTTAGTTAAAGAATATTCAATAAAAGAACTGAACATTTCAGCGACTTAGGCTGAAAGACGACTGTGATGGTTTGTATATCCTTGGACCAGGGAGTGGCACCATCTGAAGGTGTGGCCTTGTTGGAATAGGTATGACCTGGTTGGAATGGGTGTGTCACTGTGGGTGTGGGTATAAGATCCTCACCCTAGTTGCCTGGAAGTCAGTCTTCCACTAGCAGCCTTTGGATGAGGACATAGAACTCTCAGCTCTGCCTGCACCATGCCTGCCTGGATACTGCCATGCTCCCACCTTGATGATAATGGACTGAACTTCTGAACCTGTAAGCCAGCCCCAATTAAATGTTGTTTTTATAAGACTTGCCTTGGTCATGGTGTCTGTTCACGGCAGTAAAACCCTAACTAAGAAAACGACTTAGGCTGAAATAAACTTTTAAAACTAACCTATTAAAGGCTGGAGATGTTGCCTCCAGCAGCCACAGGTTACTGGGTTCCTGAAAGGAAAGCTGGGGATGGATGGGAAGGATGGAGAGTTCTCTGATCAAGGCTCAATCTTTTAACTGTAGGGTCTTGAATTTAAAGGGGGGGAGACCCAACCCCCACTTTGCCAGGATTTCGTTGCTTTGTCAGGATCTTTTCAGGAAAGCAAGTTCAGCTGCCCAGCAGCTAGCTTCTTGCAGGAAGCTGCAGATGTGGCACACAATATACTTTACCTAGGACTTTACCTAGGTCAGAAGACACCACCCTAGGTGGTCTAGTGGACTATGGCAGAAACAGGTCTCATTCAGCCCGCTCAAGGCTGGGGGAAGGCACATGGAGAGATGGATCCGTACCCCCCAGAGCTCGTGTCTCTAGCTGCATATGTATCAGAAGATGGGCTAGTCGGCCATCATTGGAAAGAGAGGCCCCTTGGTCTTGCGAACTTTATATGCCTCAGTACAGGGGAACGCCAGGGCCAAGAAGTGGGAGTGGGTGGGTAGGGGAGTGGGAGGGGGGAGGATCTGAGGGACTTTTGGGATAGCATTGGAAATTTAAGTGAAGAAAATACCTAATTAAAAAAAAATTTGCTACTTTTGCAGAGAATCTGGGTTTGGTTCTGGGCACCCACAGATCAAAAACTATTTGCATATCTAGTTGCAGAAGAACTGATGCTCTCTTCTAGTCTCTAAGTGGACTTCTACCAAGTTCGTGTGTTTTAAACATGCACAAATGCAGTCAGTCTTACTCTTAAAATAAAAAGGTAATTTTATAATTTAAAAATGAAATATTAATCCCATAAGTTATATGACATTTACTTAAGGGACTGTGAATTAGTATAATTACACACTTAAGACTGGAAATACAATAATGCTTGCATGCTATTGAGTCCTTTTCCTCTGCTCCTCAGCAACGTGCTTCCTCCTCTGAGAAGATGGTATTTCTTTTAGAGTCATCACAAGTGTGCTTTCATTCAAGTTTTCCTCCTAAGTCTGTATTTAAGTACTGTATTATTTAGACTTGCTTGTTTGGAAAAGACCGCATCAAAGTGTATGTGTGATTTTTATAAGTGACCTCTTGCTTTAAAGATTCTTAAGTTACCTGATGCTAGTTGTGATGTTTACTTATTGTTCCTGCAAAGGATACAAGGTATGAGGTTCTCAGCACTCACACCAGGTAGCTCACAACTACTGTCTATAACTCCAGCTGCTGCAGACTCTGATCCCTCTGGTCTCTATGGACACTTGCATTTGTGTGTGTGTGTGTGTGTGTGTGAATATACACATAGAGAAATACATGCACACACCCACAAGTACTTTTTGAAAACTAAAATGAAAAGAGAAGATTCATATATTGCATCTATCATTATTTCATATTAATTTCTCTGTGGTGTTATATTTAAGGTGTGTAAATGGTCTATAGTTATAGAATATTTGGGATATTTCTCCTTTGATATCGTAAGGGAGGATGTTCTGAAATATCCTCTGGTGCAAAGATGTGTTTTTTTCTCTAATATAACCAAGAATCAAATTACTGGTTTCTGAAATCTTCATATCAATCCTACTCAATAAGGTCAAACAACCCCAATATTCTACCTGTCTATACCAGCATCCTCTGTTCAAGACTTTAATTTTCCTTTTTTTTAAAATTAGGTATTTATTTCATTTACATTTCCAATGCTATCCCAAAAGTCCTCCACACGCTCCCCCACCCACTCCCCCACCCACCCACTCCCACTTCTTGGCCCTGGCGTTCCCCTGTACATATAAAGTTTGCACGACCAATGGGCCTCCCTTTGCGCTGATGGCTGGCTAGGCCATCTTCTGATACATATGCAACTAGAGACACGAGCTCCTGGCAGGGGAGGGGGGTCATATTGTTGTTCCACCTATAGGGTTGCAGATCCCTTTAGCTCCTTGGTTACATTCTCTAGCTCCTCCATTGGGGCCCTGTGATCCATCCAGTAGCTGACTGTGAGCATCCACTTCTGTGTTTGCTAGGTCCCGGCATAGTCTCACAAGAGACAGCTATAAAAGTCATTTCCAGTGCTTGCTGCTTGTTTTTAAGTTCTTGTTAACATGACTGGTCTGTGGTGGAACATCATTGAAGTCCAGTTTAAGTAAGAGAAGGTTCTTTTCATGTATTTATTGTCCATGCCAACTTCCAACTTGCACATGTGCTCTTTCATCTCAGTTGTCCACATGTTTAATGTGTGGGGTGTCATTTTAGAATCCTCTGTGTATTAGGGATATGAGACAGTTGTCTGATTTGTGGTTTTGTTGATATCTCTCATTCTGGGGTTCTCTTTTGCTCTACCAATTTTTTAAGTGAATATAGGGCTCCTAATTAATTTGTTAATATTTTCTTTTATAGCCATTTGTCCACACACCATGCATGTGGAAGGTTATCTTTCCTTTATACTCCACAGTGCCACCTCATCCTAATAGAATGTCCAATATTCTAAACTTTGCCTCTCTATTCTTTGTGCTGCTTCTGTTGGTTTCCTCTTTCTTTCAAATGCAACTTCCTTTAAATAAGCCATAGCATCTTAGAAAAAGGTTTTTTGCTTTCTTATTCAAAAGTGTTCTTATTGCTATTACTTCTTATTCATAAAAGTATCTTGGTTTATAATATGTATAGAAGGCCTGGTAAGATTTGTTTACGATAAAATCAAAAGAATAAGTCAACTGCCAGGTAACTGAATGTTGTATTATTTCTTTACTTTTAAAATATTACTTAAAGATTTTGTTTTTAAGCTAATATATTCAATTTAATTTTATGAATGCTTTATCCTCTGTTCATAATCAAAATTATTATATTTATGCCTTTACAATCCCATGAAGCAATACTATTTATTTTGAGTTTTGTGTGTATGTGTGTGAGTGTGTGTGTGTGTGTGTGTATTCCTCATGTATTTTTTACTTTCATACCATGAAATTGAGTAGAACTGATGTGATGTTTATTTTTTAATAGTCTTAGAGTTCTTCAAGTTTAATTGATAGTATTAAGCAATTATTATCAAGGTGATGAATTTTCTTTATTAGTTTTCCTCTTTCTTTTTTAATTTTCCAATATTAATAGTTTATTTACTACAGTAGGGGGACATTGAATTTAGATTATATATCATTTGATACTGCCATATGATTCTTATAGCTATTTACTCTTTTCACAAGATGCATACATGCACACACAGTTATCTATTCTGTTTCATAGGACACCTGAATATTTACTTGAGAATAATTTTGTGTTTAAACAAATCTATCACATTTAAACTTGTATTATATTAAATGAACCTATTCATGGAAATTTCTTCCTTGCAATTCTGCAGTTAAATATCTCCTTTACAAAATGATAAACTCTTTGGATCTTCAAGATAACTCTATGCATTAATACAGTTTAAGTGTGTTCATTTTGTGTTACTATTCTTATATATAAGACAATTTCCAACGTCCTAGGTTTGGTTACTATTAGAATACAAAAAAATTACTAATTTAGTAAATGTTTTATCATATTTCTTTGTATTCTAATGCAATTATAATTTTATTTTTATATATAAACATACCATTTGATAATATTTCCTTTTCTTTCTGATTTTATTTTTTCACTTGCACTTTTAATAACAAGAGCTATTGAAAGACCCATAACGTGAGGACTCCCCCACGTTCTGACTCAGGAGAGGCGACACCCAAAATCACCCACAAGAAACGGTCTTGCTGCACACTGCAAGAGAATTTTTATTCAAGAGCACTCTCGGGCCCATGGTCATACACCATGCAGGGGTAGAGGACCGTGGCACCCCGAGTAGCTGAGTAAGGGGGTATTTAAAGGAAGAAACCACAACTCAAGGAGGTGGGGAGGGCGTTGTTGGAAAATACCAAAAATACCAGTTAAGAGTCACAAGGAAGTGCAAAGTCACAAGTGTCACAAGGAATACCTGGTAATTGTGAGGGTTATTTCTCAAGACAGTTTCTTTTTTTTTTTAATTTTTAATATTTTATTACATATTTTCCTCAATTACATTTCCAATGCTATCCCAAAAGTCCCCCATAGCGCCCCCCACTTCCCTACCCACCCATTCCCATTCTTTTGGCCCTGGCATTCCCCTATATTGGGGCATATAAAGTATGCAAGTCCAATGGGCCTCTCTTTCCATTGATGGCCGACTAGGTCATCTTTCGATACATATGCAGCTAGAGACAAGAGCTCCGGGGTTCTGGTTAGTACATCATGTTGTTCCAACAATAGGGTTGCAGATCCCTTTAGCTCCTTGGGTACTTTCTCTAGCTTCTCCATTGGGAGCCCTGTGATACATCCAATAGCTGACTGTGAACATCCACTCCTGTGTTTGCTAGGCCCCGGCATCGTCTCACAAGAGACAGCTATATTTGGGTCCTTTCAGCAAAATCTTTCTAGTGTATGCAATGGTGTCAGCGTTTAGAAGCTGATTATGGGATGGATCCCTGGATACGGAGCCCCTAAAGATAGCACATTTGCATAGCTGGTTCCAGCAATGGTCAGGGTGGGTCAGGGTGACTTTCTTTGAATGAACACTCTTTGAACCCAGGAAGCGGGTAGGTGGAGGAATGTCACTATCTGTTTTATGACCAGCACACCTCAGAGCACTGAGCCACAAAGGCCCCACTCCCAAGCCTGGGCCCAAAGGCCTAGAATTTTGTTTTTACGTTTTATTCTTTCACTATAACAAGCATGTTTCTGTCTGATCTTTGATTTTGATTACTCCGTATTAACTATGATACTCCTTATTAACCATGATGTAGGAAATTATTTAGTTTTAGTGGGTCATTTTATATAACTAATCAAATTATTGTTTTATCAAGGGATATAAGATTCTTCACAGGGGCAGGGTCTAGTTCCATGTCATATAAGTTCTTCATGTGAGATAGTTTTAAAATATAGAGGGAGAGATGGTATTTGGGAACATACAGAAGAAAGACATTTCAAAGAATGGATTTCAATACATTCCAAGATTCATCATCTGTATAAAGAAGAAAAGCTACCAGGATACACTGGGCAAAACAGGAAAAACCTAACAGAAGAGAAAAAGGAGAGCTAACTCTCTATGACTTCTGAGCTACAGTACAAAATGATTCAGGAAAGGAACTAGTTTGGTCACTGAAAGAGATTGCTAATTAGTGGTATGTCAAGAGGATTGCAGCAGGTCATGATGAGAATGGAATTACAAGAACAAGAATCTCTTTTGAGATTCTTGCTCTGCCTTGTACTGCTGAATTGCTCATTTCCAGCCTAGGATGCTTCCTATTTCTCACTCATTTATATTTTCTTAAAGCTCCTACATATTCCTCCCAACCACAATCACCAGGTTTACATTCTCCTGTTAGGAAGATATTGGTTTATCCTTCTGACTTTGATATTCCTTCCTTCCCACAACCTACTTATTTTCAGAGAAAAGCATGATGTCGTGTTTTCAAAGACCGTGATTTTTTTGTTCGTTATAAATTATTTTATTTATTTACATCCCATTTCTGCCCTCTCCCAGGCCCCCCTTCACAGAGTCTCTCCCCCTCTACTTCTCTCTTATCTGAGAGGGTGCCCCACCAGGTACCCTCCAGCCTAGGCATATCAAGTTTCTGCAGGGTTAGGAGCATCCTCTCCCACTGAGGCCAAACAATGCAGCCCTGTTGGGGAACAGATTCCAAAGATAAAACAATAGCTTTAGAGACAGCCCCCACTCCAGTTTCTCTGGGGATCCACATAAGACCATGGTTTTTTTTAAAAGCCATGCATTTGCCTGTGAGAGAGTATGTGAGGATTTATGTAGACAGGACTAGGAATGGGTACAAAGTAATATGATAGTGTTGATTCTTTGATAAGCATAGAACAGAGCTTATGACAAATAGCTTGTCACATCTAAAATGGTCAGAAATATTCATAGCAATGTGAAATTTTAAGCTTCCTTTACTAATGATTGTTTTAAGGTTTTTGAGATAGTTTTATTTAAAGTTGGACCTAAAGAGAAAAAAAGTTCTAGAAAAATTCAGCTTTCTCTCTTTAATAAAGCAACTAGTGAAAGTATTTGACTTTCCATATACAAATATTAATCAAATTAGCTTCATACTAATAATCATTTTAGAGTCTGAAAAGATGATCCAAAAATATTTAGTATTTGGTAATATGCACCTTTTCCAACTATCTTATTTGTAGTCAATATTTTGTATAATGAGACAACCTGTTTAGAGAAGCAGAAAATGTAGACTTGGCTCTTTTTTGGAAAAATATTCCTATATTTAATCAGGAACCTTAAGCAAAACAGTCTAAGTTAAGATTTAATTTAAATGAGATATATTTAAATCTTTTAAATGATTAGCTATACATAGAACTATGTACGGTGCATCTTTTCAATGCCTGAATTAGACTGTTTCTGGGTTTTCTATGTTAGATGTGAAATGCATAAACTCTATTTTTATCTGAACTCTCAGATATCTTCCTTCTTTCATTATTATTCTTTACTAATGTTTAGTAAGCCTTAAAACACTGAACAGGTGGCATTACTGTCTTTTATAGATAGTATTACTAGACTGGCTTGTTGTCAATGTTAATAATAACTTTCTATGCTATTTACATATAAGAGTAGTTAATCCAAATTAGTATAGAATATACTTTAAATATAAAGTTTTGGTAGGATAATACTGATTTTTATTCACTAAAATAGTTTCTCATCACATAAGCATTTTTTATAAACTAAATATTTGTTTACTTTTATTTGAGCATTGATTGAATTTATTGTTTTTATTGACAATATGTTACAAAGAGCACTTACTAGAACTAGACATGTTATTATTCTCTTTAGTTCTTATTTATGATAATTTTAATTTTATAATAGTTGATGAAATCACATTCATATCTTCAAAACTTTAGAAGAATTTGTAAAGTAGTATCATTTTTAAATAAAAGAATAAATTAAATCCATTTTCTTTTTCAATCATTTTTTTCAATTATGCATATATATATTCATATATTCTTTCTATTTCAGTAGCTGAGACCTTTGCTAATTGCCAACACAATCAAAAACTCACCGGTACTTTGAACTGGGAAGATCTCACTGTTTTGATAGGATTTAAGTATTGATTATCTAGTATAGAATTGTACTTAGTGCTTTAATAGTGAAGATATACTAGATGGGTGTCAAGGAGCAATTCTGCCATATAACCAAGCATGAGAGAAAAGATGGTGCCATAGAGAGCTTATAATTCCACTGGCTTCTAACCATTGGTGGGATTTAATAGAGGAGATTGTATAAAGTACACGATTAGGATGAAATAGGCTATATAAGAGATGCCTGTGTCTTCAGTGAATAGCCACCATTGACGATGTGCTTTACAAATGGGAGAAAATACATTTTTTTTTAATTTTTAAATTTAAGGCATGCTTTATTAGATATTTTCTTCATTTGCATTTCAAATGCTATCCCCAAAGCCCCCTATACCCTCTCCCCACCATGTTCCTCAACCCACCCACTCCTGTTTCCTGGCATTCACCTGTACTGGGGCATTATGATCTTTGCAATACCAAGGGCCTCTCCTCCCACTGATGGCCTCTTCTGCTACATATGCAACTAGAGACACAGCTCTTGTGGGTATTGGTTAGTTCATATTGTTGTTCCTCCTATAAGGTTGCAGACCCCTTTATCTTTTTGGCTACTTTCTCTAGTTCCTTCATTAGGGGCCCTGTGTTCCATCCAAAAGATGACTGTGAACATCCACTTCTGTATTTGCCAGGCACTGGCATAGCCGCACAAGAGAGAGATATGTCATGGTCCTATCAGCAAAATCTTGCTGACATATGTGATATGCACTCACTGATAAGCAGATATTAGCCCCAAAACTTAGGATACCCAAGATACAATTTGCAACACACATGAAACTCAAGAAGAAGGAAGACCAAAGTGTGGACACTTTGCTCCTTCTTAGAATGGGGAACAAAATACCCATGGAAGGATTTACAGAGACAAAGTTCAGTGCTGAGACAGAATGAAAGACCATCCAGAGACTTCCCCACCCAGGGATCCATCCCATATACAACCACCAAACCCAGAAAATATATTTTATAAAAAGTTCATGGTCACATCATCAGCCTCTGTACCAGCCTGGATGACAGGAACATCCAGGACACAGGTTGCTGGAGTTGTGGGCTAGGCTAAGCTCTCTGATTCATCTTGGATCTTAGACCCATGCTTAAGAATCAGATCTCTAGCAAGAGGTTTTCCTATGTCACCATTCTGGTCACCAATGGCCAAGAAGGACTTTCATTGAGGAAGAGATCCTTCTCTGTTGTTAAAGTTGCAACTACTCTCAAGTAAAAATAGGAGTTGTTTAGAAGACAGGATAGAGAGAGGGGAAAAAAAACTTGTTGAAAGTGTCTCATTGTTGATAGTATTCTAAGGCAACACTGACCCCATACCTCCTGCCAGAACACTGAATCACTGAAAATTAGATCATCTGTAATTTCAGCTCTGAGACTGTATGATTCTAAATACTAATGTTTTTCCCCCATCACTGCCAATACTGAATTTCTTTAACAAGATACAAATACAGCAACAGCATTGCTGGGTCAAATGCAGCCCTGAAGCATCATAGGATCATATCAGTGGGTGTGTAATTATGATAGCCAGGCTAATGACTAGGAGTAACAGCTGTCTTGAAGCACTGTCACCAGATGAATTTCTGGCAAACAAGTCTGATTTCTCAAACAAAAGGAAGTTTCTTCCTGTGCAGTCTCTTGATGCCATATTAAGATACAATATGACTTAATAGGTGAACAAGCTCTGAGGTCAGTGAGAATGGATGTGAATTTTGATTCTAATCTTAACTATAAATAACTATTTAGCTTCAATGAAATTTCAACTTCTTGTCTTGTCAAATGAGCTTAATGTGGTAGTCAATATGTAGTATTATAAAAATAAAATGAGACAAAGCAAGAGATCAATGATCAGCATCTAGGTACAGCTGAAAAAATAATGAGAGCAATTTTCATCTCACTAGCTGAGGGACTTGTCTAAGCAGGAATCAAACTCATTCTGCAATATGTTTGTAGTTTGAGTTTTAGGGCTAACTATTTGAAGGTCATGGTTTTTGATGTATGTTTCATAGTAAGATGAATTTTATGAACTAGAAAATCAGCCAGAAATAATCACTGAATTATCAAACAGAAATATACATATGATTACTTTTTTTCTCATGTGTCACTTTATCTCCAATTAAAAGAAGTTTTAAATAACTGAAGTATTTTAAATTAAATGAAAATATGTACTGATTATATATGAATATTTTATGTATATTATATATGATACTTTGATGTGATGTAATTATTTTTTAATGGCACATTTGAACTAGGTAATAAATAGTTTCATCCTTCAGGGTTGATTAAAAAGTGTCATAAAAAATGGCCAACTTCTGAGCCAGCCACTGTCCTTTCCATTCCCTGTTTTCTTGGCATGTGTGTTTGAATTTCAGTGTGTCGTAGGGAAGGTTGAGAAAGTATTTGCTGAACACTTTGGGATATTTGGGTTTTGAATGTGCTTGTTTCCCTGAAGACCCTGCTCAGGCTGACAGTCCTCTCCCTGCTCTCTCTGGTTACCTTGTAGGCAGATGCGAATGTGGCAGATGTACTTGTTACCCTCCTGGGGACAGCAGAGTCTATGGCAAGACCTGTGAGTGTGATGACCGGCGCTGCGAAGACCTGGATGGTGTGGTCTGCGGAGGTAGTAGCTGTTCTCTCAGCTTTACTTCATTTGCCCTTCGTCATTGTTTAGACTATTTAAAGTTGCTGTTCAAAAAAAAAAAAAATAAGGCATACACTGTTTGAGGTAGTAGTGGGTGGTGCAGTACCCTCATAGCACCAGGGTAAGGGGGAATGGGATGGGGGTTTGCAGAGAGGAAACTGGGAAAGGGGATAGCATTTGAAACATAAATAAATAAAATATTCAATTAGAAAAACATACAAAAATAATACACCATTACATATAAAAGCAATATAACTTTATTACCATTTCTATAAACAAGAACACTTGACTTGTGGATATGTGAAAAGACTGTCTAAATCAGTTTCTAAGTTCTATGCTAGATGGTGGCAAGCAAAAGGCTTCCATGCAAGCCGACATCTATTCATGATGTCTATTATTTCACTCAGAAACACTGAGGGAGAAATGAAATATCACCCAGAAACTTGGGAAAGATTACAGTTTAAGTTCAACTACAGAATCACAAGAGGTAGAAACTCAACTTCTTGCCTTGTTCTTGGATGCCAAAAGTCCCCTGAAAATTAATTATCCATATAAAGAAAAAGGCAGAGCAAGGGTAGATGGAAAAGTGAAATGAGAAGATGAAAGTCCAGGAGATGAAATGCTGAGATGAGCACCATCCAGGAGCAGGCATATGGATCTGAATTATGCTAGTCCTGAAAGTCTTGAAATGCTTTGTATTATTAAGAATCATGTTGGTGGTACCTTTTGATCTTCATCTGGCAACTCTCTTCTCACTCTATCATCACTACACATCTGTATATCTTTATAGGTTCACATCTACCTTCTTATATATGTTGATCACCTCTACGTTCTGTAACCTCTGAGACACTTACAATTTTACATGTGTATGTGTGTGTATGTGTGTGTGTGTGTGTGTGTGTGTGTGTGTGTATATGCATGTGTGTGTGTGTGCATGTGTGTGTGTGTGTGCATGTGTGTATAGTGTAGCTAGTATCTAGAAAGTTCTATATGGGCCTTACTACTCTTATTATCATAATCTTGTCAGTTAGGGACAGTGCCTGCAGACTGGGATCTTCTCACAATGGTCTGGTCATGTTTGTTGTCCTTTCCTCTCTGGTATTCAATGTTAACCTAACATGAAGCTCCTTGCCCAAAATAATTGGATAACTTATTTGAAGTGTTTGATTTGGTAGAAACCTATTAAATCTCTATGTACATTAAATTATGTATTTTTCCTCCATGAACATTTTTATCAAAAACTAAAACAGAATTTTTTACCTGTCATACAAGAGCAAATGCTAATTGGGTGAATGAGACAACCTGTAGAGGGTTTTGCTTGAAAAATTCTTAGGATTGCATGTGAACACCCTTTGGTATTGTCCATCTTCACAAAGTTGACTCTGTTTCCAAGAGAATAGACTTCCATGATCTACATTAGTAAAATGCCCATGTACAAACCAGAGCGGAAATCCTTCCAAGATCAAGGAGAAATGGAGTTGTCTCAGAGCTTAGAACAAGTTCTAAGAAATATATTGAGTGGTTGGTTGTTGAAAAAGGTAATGAGAACTGAAAGTTGTGTTAAGGAAGAAAAAGCATTTGATAAAAGCTACTTGATTAGAATTACATATAGGTTCAACTAGAAATTCATTCTAACATAAAAAATGAAGTTCTGCCGGGCAGTGGTGGCGCATGCCTTTAATCCCAGCACTCAGGAGGCAGAGGCAGGTGGATTTCTGAGTTCCAGGACAGCCTGGTCTACAGAGTGAGTTCCAGGACAGCCAGAGCTACACAGAGAAACCCTGTCTCGAAAAACAAAACAACAAAAAAAATGAAGTTCTAAATTTATGCAAACAAAATTCTCATCCATAAATTGTTCCCCAATGCCTGCTTCTAGCATTTGTCTTCTTACTACATCAGCATGACTCACAGGTATGTGATCAGCTCCCATGGCTGAAAGAAACCTTCAGGAAGCAAAATTCAACAAAAGAAATAAGGATGAAAGAATGTCAGTGGGTATCTGTCATAGCTAACACCATATACTTCAAAAGAACACAACTTTTATGCCAGATGGTTTGTGTTTCTTCTCTGAGGAGTGTAGGAGACCATTGAGCATATTCTCATTTGTTGAACGTTCTCAAGATTTGTTAATCATTCAGTTCATAATTCCTTGTAGAGTATATAGCAATAGAATAGACATACATATAGACATTTATATATGTATTCATATACAATAGAATAGACATATCTATACGTATGCTGATCTGCCCTATCCTGCTACAACTGTGGTTCACTCTAGGAGACCTTTATACACATTTAGACTTCTTACTGGAGTCCCCACTCAGTATAAGTAATGCCAAGTGTGGTGGTTACTTCCCCTTTCACCTGGGCTATCTGTCAACTATTCAGCTCACAGTTCAGGGCCTGATTCTCTGCCACAATCTTGCACCCAGCGCAAGGGTACTCCACAGCATTACACATCTCAGAGTCCTATTGCTAAGTTAGAGACAGTTCTTTCAGGGAGGGATCTTTTTTATAATGGCTTGGTCATGTTTTAAGTAAGAATAAAGAGCAAAAACCATTAGATATAACTAACTATCCATCATTGGTGTTTTGACTAATAACATACCCCAAATATGAAGGCCAACATATAGTCAGTCCTTTGTATATATGGCAGCTATGTTATATAAGACCACCCTGAACACTGAATTAACAAATGCAGAATCATCAGACTTAGGATAAGTGTGGAATTAGATTCTTCCTTTGGCCACAATTTTTTTCAATGACTACTCAACACACAACTTTGTTTTATTATTATTTTTTGTTCAAACACAATTCATTTGAATATAATTGACCCATTAATACTGAACTCAATACCTTTTCATGTCAAATCAAACCTAACATGTATATATTTATATAAGACATATCATATCTTTCTTGTACTCAGAAAAACAAACAAAAACAAAAGAACTTTTCAACACTATGCCAGATAGTCTTAAATCATCAATATTGGTAACAAAAAAGAGTAAAATGAACAGAATATGGTACTGAAGAGACCATGTAAGAGTTTAGAATGTGAAAGCTAAAAAATGAAAGAAAATAATGACATTCTTTGACCTTAGCTGGGTCTACAAATCTGAACCATGGTGTTTTCTACCATTGCACATATGTGATCCCATCACTCTGTATTCAGTGAGATTGGAGCTGTAAATAAACTTAGAAATAAGTAAGTCTGAAACAAAACGAGGATTAGTGCAAACAATATATAGTTCATTTTAAGTGCCACTAGAAAGGTGAACAATGCTTCATATCTTAGCTTTGCACTGACCTTCATGTAGTGGTTTCATTGAAGAGGTGAATGAAATTAATGTGGTTTTTAATTTCTCTATTTTCTGATTATGCTTTATGGAAGAGATTATACTGACCTTGGCTGTTTTAATTTCATGATTTTCTATTTCTTGACTCATCTTAAAATGAAGGAGACTCTCCATTATAGAAGACATTTGTACCTGAACCAGTTGTATTAATAAATACTCAGTACAGCAAGCACTCTGTAAGAAAGTTAAAAGTTCTCATGACTTATGTAACTCACAAAAAGCTTTTGTGGGGTATCTAAAATCCCTATTTGAGAAATCATAGAGTGAGACTTAGGCTGCTACAGAAGTTCTTCTGAGATAGATACATCACTATCTGGACTGTAGAGCTCACCTCTGTGTGTCTGGCCTATGATCTGAAGAGAAGACAGTCATGTGAGTATACGAGCCCTTGTGAAGCAGAATGCCCATATCTGATGATGGCAAGATGTTGGTTTCTGCCCCATGTCTTTGAAAGGACGCTGGTCTGGAACAACAGTGTGAACTTTTAATTGAACCAGAAAAAAGCTCTAATTCCAGAAGATAAGCAGCATTTATAATCATTCCTGATATAATGAATGATATTAGTGGTATCCAGAGTCAACCCTAGTGACTCCTAGGTTTCTTTGCAGTGTTAGAGAGACAGAAAATACTCATTAATTTAATACAATTTAAAAAGGGGGGGGGGGGTTCTTCGTCAAGGGCAACTTGGATGGAGAAGCTGGGATATATCATGATCCTACCTAATATTCTGCTCTTTATCTTCTCACATTCTTCTGAATAATCTCACCAGATATGTTTCCAGATGACCTTCTCCAGGGAACTGTTGTACTTTCCCTTTGTATGCTATGCTTTCCAGGGGTACATAACTCAGTGAGGTGCTGTGTATGTGAACATAATCAAACTCCTTTCCTCTCTTCTCCTTCATCATCTTCCACACTTCTAGTTATTTTCAAACTTAGCATAAAGAGCATCCTTCAAATAAATTAGAAATGAAGGGAGTCTCAGAATTTGTGAACATAGAATTATGGAGTATAGTAGTCTTCAGGTTGGAGTAGAGTTGGTTTGGTTTTATAACAGCTTTGGGTGTGTGGTATTTAATGTGAAAGTATTTAGGTCTGAGAAAGCTAAACAAAATCATAATGAATAAAAGTATTTGTTATGTTGAGGAAAGATATTTTATTTTCTGTGTCTTCTAAAAATATGGTTTGCTTTATGTATATGTGAGTATGCCCGAGTATATGCACCCAGTATATGCAGGTATCCTCAACTACCAAAAGAGGGCATCATCCTTTGGGGCCAGAAGGATGACCTGGGTGCTGTGAACCAAACCTAGGTCCTCCACAAGAGCAGTGAGTGCTCTTAACTGCTAATCTATCCTGACAGCCACATTTTCTTGAATCCTTAAGTAATTCTTAGTTGATCTTGAACCTGTTGGAAATGCTTTATTTGGAGCTCTTTACCCAGATATTATGCACAATACAAAATATTCTGTCTCTATTTGTTATACATTGTGGAAACAAGGATTTTTCCCTCTTAATTCATTTTTTAATCAGCATGCAAAACAACAAAATATCTTGCAGCATCTTTATATATACTGAGTTTGTTTTTGAGCTCCTTCTTTCTGCTCCATCCTTTCACACTCAGTATTTCTACTTCCACATTGTTTTTCCTACTCAGCCTGTGTTATTTTATTCTTCCCAATCCATCCCCTAATTTCTTCCCATCTAGTGGACCCATTTTTAGTTGTTTCTTAGCTTATAACTATACTCACTCCCACAAAAACACACTTTTGCAAAAGTTAGAAGCTAACAGCATAAAGAAGAAAAAACATAGTATGTGTGTTTTTGAGTCTGGATTAATTCACTAATATAATAATATATTTCAGTTCCATTTGTTGCTTGCAGATTTCATTATTATTATTTCCAACAAATAATGGATACTAAAATTATTTTAATGTATCATTTCCTTTGAAACATTTAATTAAAGAAAAGAGCAAAAAATGAAATTCATTGATAAAATATCACCAAATTAGATAGTGATGGCTTATACCTTTAATTCCAGCATTTGGGAGACACAGGTAGATGGATCTGTGAGCTTGAGACCAGTCTGGTCTACAGAGTGAGTTCCAGGACAGCCAAGGCTACACAGAGAAACTTTGTGTTGAAAAGACATGTGTGTGTGTGTGTGTGTGTGTGTGTGTGTGTGTGTGTGTGTGTGGTCATATATCATATATACTAATATATGGTGATATCTCTATCTATCTATCTATCTATCTATCTATCTATCTATCTATCTATCTCCCTAAATAATATATGATGACATTTCATTGTATTTCTTTCTAGGTTTCCTTTAAGAGATAGAACTCTTTTCAAATATAGGTTTATTAGTTCCATTGAAATAGCTTGGTAATATAGCTAGTGAAAGTCCAAATTCTCTAGTATACCAAATTGCACTGATTATATAGATGGGCCCTCTTACATCAATTAAGAATCAAGAAAGCGCCCATAGACATGTTCATGGGCCAGTCTGATCTTGCCAATCCCTTAATTGAAACTTCCTTCTCAGGTGAACTTAGGCTGTGTCAAGTTGAAAGTTAAGGTTAACTAGGAAGTTCATGCTCCCTGTTATAGGAAGCCAGTGATGGGCACACCACTACTAAGTAAGTATGAAATATTTGGATACTCTAGGCTTATAGAATACAATAAAGGAACATTTTGAATTTGAATCATGTGCTCAGTCTACCACCTCACTGATTTATGGGTTCACCTTGACATTTTGTTAGAACTCTGCATATTCAGGGTGTGGGCAGAGAACAAATACAGCTTCTAACTCAAAAGCAGGGACTGTTTGAGAATATTTTTCAACAAATATGTAAACCCAAAATATCTACATGTCTACCTAATCAGCAAGCATGTAAAAACCAAGAGCTAATATTGTTTATCCACTTTCTTAACAATAAAAGTAAAGATGATTAAACCTACTCTGGCAGGTTAAGATAAATTACCAATTATACTCAAAGGTGAATGTAACTAATTTCATAATTTTAAACAGTTCAGTTTTGATTGAACCAAAATTGCAACCTCAAAACGAGTCACAAAAATGGCAAAAAGAAAATCAGTGTGAAGTAGGACCATTCTTCATTTAATTAACTTCTGTGTGAGTCATGTTCCATCACCATACAGGGTATGTGGATTTTCTCTAAACATTTTTTGTTAACAACTAAAATGGATGTAACTATCAATTGACATGAATTTCTTTTCAAAAATGTCACTATTTAAAAATGCTTTGTATGTGTGATAGTTCCTAAGATTTATTCATTTTCAGCAATGCATATTTTTTCTAATTCCATAAAGAGAATATATTCAGATGCTGGTTCACGTGTGTTTAATTATTTTAGTGAATATAAGCTTAATCAGAGGCTTACCTCCTACGTGCCCTACACCCAGGGTGAGAATGAGAAATAGACTGCGGGTTGCTTTTTCTCATTACCCCTTGCTCTTAGAATAGCTGCCCAGGAGTCCAATTTAAGAAGCAAGAGAGGATAATGAAGAGCCACCTCTTAATTACACAATCAGTTCCCATTTCTTCTGGGACTTCTCCAGCATGAGCTGCAATTTGAAGGAAATCATATATCTGTGATTGTAAACTCAGAAATGACAAGGATTTGTAGTGTTTAATTTAATCAATAAAAGATAAAATGGATTAGTTTACCAATTAAGAACATCAGTCCAATGAGTCCAGAGCTGGCAAGTTAAGTTGCATTGGGAAAGGTTATCATCTCAAGTAGACATATTCAACCAATCTTGCATAGTTGGCAGAGGTTTCTGACATCTGAATTATTTACGATACCAACAGACCTATGTGACTATTGACTACTTGTCCCATGCCTAAAAAGATCAAGAAACTAATTTTTTAAAATTACCTAGTTTAACTAAATGCAAATACACACCTGCAATGAGTATTGTATTGCACTACACAGTGAGGCACAGAGCATTCTCAGTGCATATTTCAGTGTGAAAATGAAGGCACTGAGAAGAGATGAACATGTCAGAGAAAATGATTAATTTTTTTTCTTTTGTCTCTAAAGAGTTGGCCATCTGTACAAAGTCTAAGGAAGGCAGGCAAAAGCAGTTTCAGAGCCTTGTGAATAGTCATTAAGCTCAATCCCTAGAGATAATTCCAGAATGTTCCTTCTATGAAGGTGGCTGTTCTCAGTGAGTTATCACAATAGACTATTTTCCTAGAGTTCTGCTGGCTGTGGCTACTTTACTCTGTATCTTTGAGTGGCTTGCTAAAGAAAAGTTGACTTGAAGACAATTGTCTACTTGTTTGCTTTTATATTTTTTAACTAAAATGTTCAGAAACTGCTCAGTAGGCTTCATTTCTGAGACACTCTTTTTGTTATAGTATTTTCCTCCTCTGCTGGATTTTACTCCTTGCATGACTTTTCTTTTTGTATTCTAGCCTTAAAGCTTAGAGCTTGTCAGAATGTATTCTCCCTGGGTTGGCTCATTCACTTCTAAAACTCAAAACATTGTGCTTTTTTTTTTCATTGTAAACATCAGTGTGTTTTTGCCTAGACTCAGCCCAACCTGCTCTCTAAGCTCTGATATGAATGCAGTTGGTTATCGGACTTTGTAGGTCAGTGTCTTAAGAGTTTTTAAACACAGGAAATTTAACAAAGAGTTGATGTTCCTTTAACCTCCTAAAACTTCTCTATTTAATAAAATGTATTTTATTCTAGTTTTGGTGGCAGAAAATCAAAAAAATTTCCCATATGTGCAACCTTCAGCCCCACAGTTAACCCCATATGCCCATGTTCTACCATCAAGACAGGACTCAAAACAGGAGTCTCTTCATTTTCCCATGACTTAATCATTAATAGCCTTCTACATTCTCCAGTCTCATGTCCCCCAACACACCCAACCACACTCAGTTACTTAAATGAAGTTGCAAATTTTTAATTATGCCACAACATCTGGCTCAATATCTCCTAGCATTCCCCATTTCTCTTGGGTTTAAATTCTTTACACAAAATAAGAAACTTGCTATGTACACATTTCTGAATTTTACTCCTGTTTGATTATTGTTCAAACAGTTGGCCTTCACTGCCTAAAACATGCTCAGCTATTTCTTGTCCCAAGGATTTCTAGGTTCTGTTCCTAGAACATTGACTGCCTGGCTCCTTCTTATGCCTGGTTTTGCTGTATACTTCTCTGAGTACCCTTGTTTGCCTTTTTTCACCACTGAATATAGTAATAGACTCTTCAAGCTCCAGTAGCCCATGTATTTTTTGCTGTGACTTGTGTTCACACCTAGTAGACTATAAGTGCCATGAAAATAGGGCCAATACATGCTTTATTCTACTATATTACAAACTGCTAATAAAATATCCAGTACATAACAAATATTTCTTGAGTTGATGAATGACCACTTATAAAGAATATGCTATTAAAATTGATTAATATTTTAAGTAAAGGGAAGTTGCGTATAAATGACAAATCAAAATGTAAATATCGATCCATTTTGATGATTATATGGCAAAGTTGGCAATTTTACTTTGTAAAAGGATTTGATAAATGAGCTGATAAATGGCAAATATGGACTTTTTCCTCCCATACAAATTTTGTATTATATTATTCTCTGTGAGGAGCCATTGATTCCTTAAGTAATAGCAGAATTCCTTCCTTCACACTAGAGATTTCCATGCAAAGTGAGAAATAAAATCGTATAGAAGTTTCAAGACATAGCTCAGATTACAGTAAACTGCTACAAGTTATGCACAACCCTTGGATTTGAATCCAAGTAACACAAACATGCAAACATACAAATATGCACAGAGAGAGAGGGGGAGGGGGAGGGGAGGGGGAGGGGGAGATGGAGAGAGGGGGAGAGGGAGAGAGGGGGAGAGGGGGAGAGGGAGAGGGAGAGAGGGAGAGAGGGAGAGAGGGAGAGGGAGAGAGAGAGAGAATAAATTCAGAGGGGATTAAATGAGTTTTATTTGGAAATTTTTTTGTGGAAGTATACTACTCATTCATTTGCTGAAATTTGTAGCAGGGATTGAATATATTGAGAGAGAAAGGCATTTCACTTCAGCAAGTATAAGAAACACATAGGAAATGTGTCAGTGAGGTTAAAGAGAGAAGAGAAGAAATAAAATTATAAAAAGCTTGAAGCTCTACCTTTCAATAATCTATAGCATATCAAAGATCTCCTGGCTGAGCAAAAGGAAATCACAATAGAACTAGGAGAAAAACTATGATTTGAGAAGTATAGGATAGGGTAGTGTGGGCAAGAATGTGAGAGACCCAGTAGAGAAGTATCTCAAAGGTTTATGATACTATGTTGTAGGTAATGCTAACAGGAATTGACAGCTCCCTTGATGGGGGGAGTTGAAGAGATTCAATCATTATTTAAAACATTTTGAACTGAATGACTAGAACAGTTGTGCATTTAAAACAAATTGAAAAATAACAAAAGATCACTTTTAGAAAGAAAGTTATATGATGAAATTAAGAAAGTTCCAATTATGGGGGTGACAGAAAGGCAGGTAGTGTCATAGGAACAGGTCTTGGGAGATTTATGTACTGGAAGCACAGCCCTGAAATATTTATAGTTAACAGAAATCTCATGATTTGGGCTGAAGACATGACTCCACTGATGGAGCACTTGCTGTGGAAGCATGATGAGTCATGTGAAAGGCAAACATGGTGTCGTATACATTATATGAAAAGCAAAGATGGAGGACAGAGGGATCACTGTGTTTTCCAAGCCAGCAGACTAGCCAAGTCAACCATCCCCATGGTCAGTGTGAAATCCTGTTTCAAAAGGTGCAGGTGTGGATGGATGATGGGGAGATGGCTCACTAGTTATAAGCACTCTTCTGGGGAACCAGATTCTGTTGTCAGTACCTCACAACTCTATCTCCAGGTGATCTAATGCTCTTTTCCAGCTTCTTGAGGCACACCACACATAGGCACACGCACACACACACACACACATACACACACACAGAAAGACAAAGAGATAGAGACAGAAAGAGACAGAGACAAAGAGAGAAAAGGAGACAGAGATAAACAGAGAGACAGAGAGAGAAAAGGAGAAAGAGATAAACAGAGAGACAGAGAGAGAAAAGGAGAAAGAGATAAACAGAGAGACAGAGAAACAGAGATAGTGAGACAAAGACAGATATAGAGATAGAAAAGACAGAGAGACAGAGGCAAAGAGACAGAGGCAGATAGAGACAGAAACAGAAATTCCATGGTTTGATTAATTGTCAAAGACTATAGACAGATAACTGAAAATGATTAAAGGAAGGTAGAGGGAATCATCTATTACATCATAAAAACAAGCAGGAGGATACAATCAATGTGGATTATTAAAGAACATAAGGAATCTAGTTATGAGGAGGAAAGAGGTCTTAGAAGGGGAAAGAGCTAAGAACAAGCCTGCGAGTTAAAAAGACAAATATTAAGAAGGAGGAATTAAAAAGACAAATATTAAGAAATTATTTCTAGGCAACTCCTTTCCCAAAATGAAAGGTGCTGTGCTGCTATAGAAGGCACATGGACCTTGAAATAAGAGAACTAGACCCAAGATCTGGTCCTGTGTGTCTAGATCTGAAGTGAAACTTGAAGTCCTCAGAGGTTCAGCTTCCTGTCTGTAAGAAGAAGACAGCACCAAACTTCACTGGTTGAGACAATACAGCATTTAATACACAAGGGAAGTGGGAATAGGTATACTCATTTAATTGTTTTTTTTTTAAATTGATCTTTTATCTGTTTTTTTTAATTTCTAGATTGCCATATGTTTTGGAAAACCTGGATTCATGAGTGGTTATGTTAAATTAACATTAATGAGTTCTCAACAAGGGAGTCCTGTCCATTAACTTTTTCATGTACAAAGATGGGACAAGAGAGAATGGGTGACACAGTGCCAGAAGCAATGTATAGATGACAATAATACATGTTCTTGGGAACATGTCAGGATCACTTTGCACATCATCTTTCATTTCCTATGCTCTGGTTCCTGGCAATTCATTCTGTGTATAATATATACTGGAGAAATTCCAGTCAAATAACTAAGTCAGAGAGTGATCAAGCTGTGAGAAAGTGTGACAATCACAAAAAAAAAAACTAAATAGAAATAGGAAACTAAATTGGAAAATTCAGTAGTCTAGTACATTGCAGTTTATACACAGTTAAAAAGTGTATACTTCATACAAAAACTATATAACCCCATAACTGTCGCAAAAACAGTTGCACATCACAGAATAAACATCTCAAAACAAAGACAACAGAAAAGGACAAAAACAAAAGATCAAATGTGAGCACAAAGCTCATGCAATTTTTCACTTTTATATACCAATAAATGGCATGAGTATTTACACTCTATCTGCTCCTGTTCATGAAGAGGTGAGGACAAAGGTAAAATCCTTAGGAATGTCATTTGTTATCATTATTAAGCCCCAGGAGAGCAATTAATAATGCTGAAAGCAGTGACATCGTGACTAGCCTTCAAAATTGAACTGGGCGTTGAGGTGTGCACATGAAGAACGACACCAGCACATGCTGACAGAAATGCAATGAGAAGGGACTAATATCCAGACAGGAGCCATAATTCCATTTCACATAATTTCAATATTTCTTTCTTGCAAGTTTCTTTTCTACAGCATATCCAAATATGCCATGCTAAGATAGATCTCTTTTGGGACACTATTTTAAATAAAGATGTGTCAGAATGATTGTATGTGTAAGGAAAGTATGTCTAATGGGAGATGAGGACCTATGATTTGCACTTTCTAGATTACAAATTCTGATTTTTTTTCCTGGCTATTTATTCATATCCTCCCTTTACCTTATCCTATGGTTGCTATGCAGGCCATGGCATGTGCTCCTGTGGTCGTTGTGTTTGTGAGAAAGGATGGTTTGGTAAGCTCTGCCAACACCTGCGGAAGTGTAATATGACAGAAGAACAAAGCAGGAGTCTGTGTGAGTCAGCAGATGGCACATTGTGCTCAGGGAAGGGTGAGTATCACTGTCAGAGTCTGGACTGAATCTCTGTTCAGACATGAGGTACCTCAGAACAGCAGGTAGCAAACAGAATAAACTTTGCCTGAGAAAAGCCACTAAGCTTGTGTGTTAAACTTGAAAGTAGAGCATCAGCAACAGGAGATATGGCAGCTGAGTTTTTGTCTCTGCAAAAGATGGAAGGATCTTCCTCAAGTTTTCACAAATGCTTTACCAAATGAATACTTCATTCATGCTAAAACACAGGTGTGGTTTTTAAAATATATTTTGTTTAGAACCTCATCATAAATAGGCTTTTACTGAGTCATGCCCAGCTGCAAATACCATAAGAATGCACAAAGTCATATTCCCCAGTGCGAGAGTTACAGTTCATTTATTCCCTAACCTGACTTTTATGCAAAAATTACTCACTAAAACCTACATTGAGTTCTCATTACAGTTTCAGAATTCTCAGCTAGGCAATTGCATATAGAAAATGCAGTAAATAAATAAATAGTAAATAAACAAAGCAAAAAATCACAGTTGAGGGATTCTGGAGAGAGGACTCAGCAATTAAGAGCATTTGCTGTTTTTTTTTTCTCATACTTTTTTTTTATTATTACATATTTTCCTCAATTACATTTCCAATGCTATCCAAAAGGCCCCCACAACCCCCCCCCACTTCCCTACCCACTCATTCCCATTTTTTTGGCCCTGGCGTTCCCCAGTACTGGGGCATATAAAGTTTTCATGTCCAATGGGCCTCTCTTTCCATACCCACATTGGGTAACTCAGAACTGCCACAGTTATACTAGATGGAGGGGATCAAATACTCTCTTCTTCCTTGCATGATGCTTTCTCTCATGTGCACTGAATCTGCACGTACATAATTTTCAATGAGATAAATCTTTTTCAAAAACCTGAGAAAGTATAAAATTTGATTAAGTACCGACACAAAGGTATTTCCTCATGACCAACTCCAACACAAATCAATATTTAATGCTTTCCCAGTTATTTGCTTTGGGTGGTGGGAAGACAATGACAGATCAACAAAGGTTGAGAATTTAAAATTTCTAAGTGGATAGAATGCTTGGGTATGGCTAAATTCAGAGGAATGTAAAGGCTTCCCAGAACTTTCCATTTTGAATTTCATAGCTCACATTAACGGTGGGCAGCAGGTGACTGAAGATTATTTCTTTTCCTTTCTTCTGGCATTCATCCTGGGTTATAGAAGAAAGGGCCGAGGATGAGCTCTTGCAACTGTAATTTGTCTTTATTATAGAGGATAACAAGGATGTTATTCCTGGTCTCCATGGAGAGCATCATCCCACAGTTCACCTCAAGAACTACAATAAAAATGTAGCATATGAGAGACTGTATTTCATGTATTTCAGCATGGTGAATGAGAAAGATGCTCTCACATCCTTCTACTCTGTATCCTTGATAAATCTCATGGACTTGTCTGCATTCTGTATAATTTTTCCAAAATCTACACAGTAAAACCCTCAACCTGGTGATCTCAAAGTATATCGAGAATTTACCCTCTTGCCAGTACAGGTGTGAGTCAGAGATTGGCTTGTGACTGCATGCCAATATACTTTAGAACCCACCCCTACTGAAATGAAACTTCGCAAGCCCTACAAGCAAACTTCGCACTTGCTAGGACCTGGGAATAAAGCCATCACTTCAGGAGACGATGAGGAAATAGCATTTTATTTCTTACAAATTTATAGCCAAGACAATAAATCACTCCATAGAAAAATTTAAAACAAGATACATTATTGTGACCTTCATAACAGATGGTGTCATTAGTACAATAGTGAAAACTGCCTGCTGGGGTATCAGGTTGCAGCATTTTTTCAGGCTTGATGTATGAAGAGTAAAGTCAGTAATGGAATGCGGCCTTAACCCCTGACAGAAATTGTCTTTGAAAATGACCAAGAAAGATATGCTTAGTGGCCATGTTGCCCCTAAGTTTAGCTACCTTTGCAGAATATATGGTGAAATTTATATTGATTTATGTTCATTTGTTGGCTTAGGGGTTTGTTTATTTATTTATTTATTTATTTATTTATTTATTTATTTATTTAGCTCCATGGTGACACAATAGTGTGTTCTTCTTGACAACGTTACCCTAGATTCAAGTAATCACTCCATATTTTTAGAGACACGATTATGGAACACATCTTTAAATGTATCTTTAACCTGTCGTGGTGATATTGCTGCATCCAGGTCATTAGTAAATTTAGGGTACCCTTCTTCATTCATCTGTTCCTCTGCTACCTCCTTTCTGACTGCTCAGAAAAGAGAACAGGAAAATGCTATTAGTGTTCTAGTTGACATTCCCAGATGGCTGCTAGCCAGATCTGTAGGCAAGAATTGCTCATTTATGAAACTATATAAATGTTTTTGCTGTGATAGTCATCACAGATAGATAGGTGAGTAGGTGGTAGATTAAATCAGATTAAGATAGTTTGTTAGAGACAGCATTCTCCAGCTGATATGAGGCCCCCAACACACATACAGTAGAAGGCTTCCGGGTCTGTGTTCACTAAGAGATGATGCACCTAACCCTCAAGAGACTGGAAGCCCCAGGGAGTTCAGAGGTCAGGTCTGGTGGGGAAGTGGGGGCATCCACATGGAGATGGTGTGCGGTAGGGAGGAGGTATGGGATGTGGAGCAGTCAGAGGGTGGATGGGAGGGGTGGGGAATGGAATACGGAGTGTAAAAAATAAAAACTAAAAAATAAGAGAAAAGATAGTCTGTTAGCTGTTTTTGGAAAGTGGTCTGAGGCAATTCCCCCATCCTCTCTGGTATTCCATTCTCATCTTCAAGGAAAGTTTTTGTTTGTTTTGTTTTCTCCTCCTTAGGTCTTTGGAATATTCTACGAATAGATGAAAAAAGAATTGCCCAATAATAAAAGCCAGAAAAACAGAGACATTGTTAAAAGTCCTTTTGGAGAATGATATCAAATGGATTAGTGGTGGTGATTTTCCAGGTTTATCCCCTACGGTTCTGACAGGATGGGCCAGTTGCAGCCTATGGTTGGGCTGCTGTTCCAATGGGAATGGATCCAAGTCTGCTGAGTTAAACAGTTGCTTATTTCTGAGTGTTCAGGAAACTTATTTTGTTAGACAGAATCTTCTACTCATGCTTTTCCCCTTTCTAGAGAGAGATAATCCACCCCTGTTATTGTAATAAAGCCAGAGCTCTCTATAATAAAGATCTATAATAGCTCCTAATGACTGCATACACTGTGTTAGTACTACATGGTATACTGTTCCTGTTTATGTAAGAAGTAGAAAGTTTTTCTACTTACCATCAACAAACAGAAAAACAACACACCTGCAATTATGGTGAACACGAAAATTGCTTCCATGACATACATAAAATCAAACTCCGGTTTTATTCACACCATTTCATGACATCTACTATTTGAAGCAAGAACTCTAAATTGTCAAATACTCAGTCCACATAAACCAAATTGACTTTAGCTGATTTCAGGAAAATACTTTGCTATTCTTTGCAGCTGAGTAGTCCATAAACAAAAGAACTAATAAGAATCACTTCCAGGCAAGAGATGATAAGTTTGAAGGTGAAGTGTAAACTCTTTCTAAGAATTATGATATACATAAAAAGGCAACCTAGATATGATATATTAATATCATGACTATATAAAATTATTTATTTCTATTATAGAAGTAACTTCATGATATAAGAGATACTGTGTTAGAAACAAATAAAAGTACTTAATTCTTCAAGTAGTTAAAGTCAGCCACTAAATGTGATGTCCTTTGGGGAATATCTCTATGATAGACAGCTGAGTTCCCATGTAGGGGCTTTATAAACCATTTGTTAAACAAGCAATTGGTAGTTAATATTTCCATGCCTAGAAATCTTAAAGAAAATACTTAAATTTAGGAAAAAGTAAATTCTAAAATGAAGATACACTCTGTGTTGATGAGGATGCAAGGGACCCTTATCTCGTTCCCATTAGACTAGCAGTAAGGGCCTGAGCAACCACTAGGTTGTCAATTATGTCTCAAAACTGGAAGAAATCTATATATTGACCTAAAGAGCCTGAAAGTCAGCCCAGACTCTCAGGAAAACAAGATTAAGTGAAATCGTGCTGCACTTAACAATGAAGTATAATGCAGTTATTTTCTCTTAACTGGTTCTGACTACTTGCTTGCCTTAAGATGTGTGATGAGGGATGACAAAAGTGAAATTTTGATGTGGGAGATTCTTTAACCAAAAATATGTGTACCAGTTTCCATGGCATGAGCTTACAAATGCTTGGGACACTTTAACTTGAATTCTTTTATGATACATATGACAGTATCATAGTCATCCACTTCCCAAAACTGAGGTCTTCTGCTGTCTATTCCTGCAGGTCTTTGATCATATGTTAATCACCAGAAGTACTCAGAATTTAACCCTGAATCTCCTGTGTGTATTTAAAGCTTAAGGAGTTGGAGTTTTCCTAACTGCATTAAAAACTTTTATTATTTTGTATTCTCTCAAGGTGATTGGTTACTTGAGTAACTTAGCAATAACTACCAGCATCTTGTAGTAAAAGAAAATTGTGTCCAACAAAAAAGCTAAACAAAGAAATGGAAGAGGTCCTTTTGAATTCTGTATTTGTCCTACTAGCTGTACCAAAAGTAGGTTATCCTTGTGATTTTTCAATCCTGGTTTGAAAGGCATTTACACCAAGAAAATCCTTATGAGACATCACGAAACTATTTTTTTTTTAATTTTAAGTTGCTAGTAAGATTCTCTGTTAGCACAAAATATTTTAATAACTAAATAGTTTTTAAATTAAATTCGAGGAAACCACATAGGAAGTTTATAAGAGGTGGGAAAATTGACTAGACCCTATTCAGAATTTTTTTTTTAGAACTCTTGCTGATGGTAGCAAATCCTAAAGCACAAGCCTGAGCCATCAATCAGACATAAGGAATTAAGTTTGCATTTTTAGCATTTCACCCTGCCACTCAGTATGAAGTTTGTGTGTTCCTATTTCAAGAAATGCATGTAAGTGAAACTATAAAATGATTAGCTCAATAATTTAGTAATTCTTTGATTGTAAAATAAAATCTTCATTTGATATAATTCCATAGTACATTCCTGTAGAGAACAGGGACCTTAAAATGCAATTCAAATGAAAAAGAAAGAAACAAATCAACCATCTATTTTGAATACCCTTTGGGGAGAGCATCTCTAAGGGTGAGCCACATCCTGTTTCATTGACATTTCCACCAGACTGGACCAAGGAACATTTTTGCTCAAGGCTAATTGCAACTGTCTAGATCTATAACGAAGGCTTTCCCAGATGACCTGTATGTATTACAGCAAGTAAAGCTCCCCTCTGAGAAGCAGCTATTCAATAAACTTTTTTTCCTTTAGAAGATAGGTTATTACAAGTCTATTGTCAGTGTGTCAACGATACTTTCCTCTTGATGAAAACCTTTATTTCTCTAGTGACAGTGAGTAACACCCTTTGTGATTTCAGGTTCTTGTCATTGTGGAAAGTGCATTTGTTCTGGAGAAGAGTGGTATATTTCAGGGGAGTTTTGTGACTGTGATGACAGAGACTGCGACAAACATGACGGTCTCATTTGCACAGGTACAGTATTGACCTACACTAATTGTTTTGTGCCACAAATGACAATAGAGTAAAATGACATCTACCACACACTGCTTTAGATAGGGCAGAGAGGGCAGCGGCCATGCACTCAAATGAACAATGCCCATGTGTAGTAACTCTGAAAGGAAAAATGAACATCTGTAAATACAAAATAACATTTTCCCTAGAAAAATGCAAAGGGATGAAGCCAGATTGTATGACTGTTGGAAAAATTTCACAAAATAACCTGTTACATAAACTTACACAAAGACAATTATACAAATACAGAAGTCTGTTGACAACCATTTCATTTTAATATGGTCCAGACAGGGAAGGGGTATTATTTAAAGCAGTATTCACATGCTACAAGTTGGTGTATTGGCTGTTTTTAGAAAACTGGATATATGTATGAATGTGTGTGGGGAAGGGATGAGAGATAACAACAGAGTATACTAAATATTTAACTGTGTAATGGCCATCAAACCTAATTTGTTGAGTTCTAATAATTGGCCATAAATAATATTGAACTAAGTTAAATAATTATGTATGTGTTCTCCTGAAGTTAATATTTTAATTATAAAATGTATGCCCACTTATTATATTTCTAGCTGATTCAATATACCATTGGTAAAAATCTCAGTAGCACAAAATATTTTTGTAATCAAACATTTTTAGTTTGGTTAAATATGATTATTTTTGCATGACATTAAATTACTAGACAAGGATTTCTTCCAGCTCTCAGGCCTGCCTAATTTAATATGAAGGGGCTTTATGCTTTTCAATGTTTATTTGTAAGTCATACATGGTTTGCCTACTAACAGAAGATAGAACTGTGATATGGGAGCCCAGCTGAGTTATGAAAGGTAGGCACTGTTCAATTAATAAATTATGGAATCAAAGAGATGCTATTGACTATCTTAAAGATGTTTAGACACTTTAGGGAGGATAAATGGTTTCCTCATGAACAGATATGGTTCATAGTTATATATTCTAATGGTGTATTCTGATCATAATCATGATTTCTGTGTTTATTTTATTGCAGGGAATGGAATCTGTAGCTGTGGAAACTGTGAATGCTGGGATGGATGGAATGGAAATGCATGTGAAATCTGGCTTGGTACCGAATATCCTTAATCATCCCATGGGAGACAACTGGATTCTAATTTCTAGGCCATTTTAGAAATTCAGAGGAAAGCATACTACACAGCACTAGGATAGACTTTTGTGTGTTTCTCTATTTCTGACTGCCCAAGTGAAGCATGGGTCTTCAATTCAAACAACTTTAGTAAACTGATATAAGTTACACCATAAAGAATTGTTCTCCCATAATTAACATCAGTGTTTCACAAATGAAGAGGGCAATTTTGCAACCCCTAAGACATTTGGCAATGTCTACAGAGAATTTGGTTTTCAGACTTGGTAGGTAGGAGAATTTGTGTTATGGGGATATGTCTGTAGTGACCACAGACAATGCTGACCACCCTAAAGAAAATAGAAAGGCCCTTACAACAAAGTAATTTCTGACATCCAATGTTTACCAAGATGTAGTAGAAAAATGCTAAATCACATGGTATTTAGTACTCCACATCCCAACACCAGAAACACTGTATCAGAATATAAGGATAATATTTATTCTCACATAAACCAACCAGTCAGATTTTTCCAGGATTTCATATGACTCTGAATTTGTATATGGGATGATTATGACAGACACATACGAGGTGTGATGATGGGTTGGGCGCTTCCCAGATCACAAGGGCTCTAAATTCACAAGAATCTCTTACAGGAAGAAATGATAAATGCACAATTTGACATTTTAATAAATAATGACATAAGTTGTTTATATTCTGTGTCAATATCTATTTACTCACGGAAAACAAACACAGCAGAAAAGAATAAATTGGACTAACCACTTTAGATCCCAAGAACTAGTAGATCTTGTTTTTAAGACTAGACATGGGTTACATGTACAATAAATCTGATTTTTCATACTTAAATTATTTCATGTAATTTATCCTCTGAAGAAGACAGTGTCTAGTTAGGAAACATGAGGGTCTTCATACTGCATTCATTTCCCTTTAATGGCTCTCTTTTCTTCAAAGAAATGGTGGAGTCCAAAGGATGACATTGATTTTACAAGTTCAGAAGTGGACCTTAAAATTCTAGAAATGGTTTAAATCAAAATTACAAATATTCACTCAATGATACGAACAAAATGTTTATTTTCTGGTGAAATTTTGCTCTGTATGAAATTCACATTGAATTATGAAAATGTACAATATTTGGGGTTCTCTTGCATATATACAGTTAGATCTACTTATACACATAGTTGAATCAACCATTATTTAGAGCTAAAAAAATACCTTTTCCCTAAATGTGAATTATTTGTAAAATCCAAAATAACATAGCAAAATCATTTCTGTTTTGTTTTAAGATGAAATTTTTACTTGCAAATTTTATATTAATAATGTAAATATTTTAGAATCATGGCTTGGACTTTATCAGTCAAGTCTCCAAATGTAAAGAAAACACATGTCTACTGTGTTACTTAAAAACTAAATACCGAGAAGTATTTGAAGGGTCACTGGTGCTGGTTTTATAATAAGGTTCTCAGAACTTAATATATTTATAAAATTGTTGCCTCCATCCTGAGATTAGGGGACCCAGACATACTGGTCGTATATCTATTACTTACTGAGCTGGTAATCAATGTCAGTTTTATAAAATGAGGGAAATATAAGTTATTAAGGTATAGTAAGTGTGATTTCATTCTTTTTTTCTCTATATTTTCCATCTCTCTAAATAGATTTTAAACCAGGAAAAAACCAATTATAATAATTCAATACCAGTTCTGATGATGTGGTGGGTGACTTCCAAGCATTAAGAGTAACTAACCTTCCCATCATGGTACAATGGCCTTCAGCTTTTCTTACTATAGGACTCAGCCTTCTATAAAAATCTGGATAATGCCTATTAGAGAAACCACTGAGAGAGAATCTTTTTTTCATGTATAATATTTTAAAACTGTAACAAAGAAATAAAATCTACCCTGAACTCTTAGGCCATACATAAACAGCTTGTGGGCTGGCTTTAATCACAGCTATGTGTGGTAGTTTGCCAGACTTTGCTTCCCTGGAATTACTTTCAGTTCCTTATGGCCTTTTTCATTGAGCACATCTTTTTTATTGTTATATTTTCCTCTCTAGTTTTTATCATTTCTATAAATAGCATCTATCATAAAAGTATGTGTTCCTTTCGTATATTTTCATAAGAAAAAAGTGTTGCAATACCCTGACCATTTAGGGGTTCTCAGAATAGAGTTTAAGACATTGGAAAAATGACTTCTTTCATGAAGAATAAAGTGTGCTATGTCTTGAATTTTGGACAACATGAAAATATGTTGTAGGTCACCATGTTCTGGGGTACATTGTTATAGACTATGGAAGAAAGCTGTAGTATTTGCCTCCGTAACTTAAATTCTAATCAGTTCTTTTTCTTGGAAAACAGACTTTTTAAAAAAAAAAAAGTTAATTTTATTTGCTAATATTTGTGTGTCTGTTTGTCTATCTGTATTTGGCCCTAGCCATGCCAACATCAGTTTACCTATAAAGAAGTGATAGATTTCACACACTTTTATAGTAAAAGGAGGAAGAGGAGGAGGAAAGTGAGGAAGAAGAGAAGAAGGAGATAAAGAAGAAGAAGATGATGATGAAGGAGGAGGAGGAGGAGGGAGAGGAAGAAGAGGAGGAGGAAGAGGAAGAAATCAAACCAAATCTAAAGCACATGGTGATAGGCAAGAATATAACCTATCTCCTATCTAAATGTTTCTATACTTTGACTCCAAGATAGAAACTACCTTTTTTGAGAATGCCAAGCAAGGACAAATTCATAATGAGTAGAAGAAAATAAACAAATCTCTTTGGCTTACTTGTGGTTTTCAAAAATTACACTGGGATACATGATAATTGAAAAGGAGACATTAAGTTCACCAATTTTGATGATCTTCGCCATGCTTATTTAGCAAATCATAACTGAAGAATTCCTCCAGGGGACAAAAGTTCTAAATTTAGGAAGAGAACCATTGTTCCTTTCAGGAATCCTGAGTTCATCTGGAGTCTAGCAGCACCAGAGAATAAGTAACTTATCTCTATCAGCTCACCCAGTAAATGTCAGAATTATACTAAATGAGAACCTAGAACAAGAAAAAAAAAATACAGTGTAGTCTTAATTTACAAGCTCAACTGTCACAACTTTTCTGAAAGCTACTCAGTATTCCAGACACTTCAGTCTTGTGTTTCACTTTGTAAAACTCTTAATTACCTATGTCTTTGAATCCAGAACAACACAATTTACATTCTGGATTTGACTAAGCCTGTGCTCCAGAAAATATTTAGAAATTTGGCCTAATTGTTTCCCTAGAATATAATATTTTCCTAAAATAAAATAGAAAGTCATTTCCCACTATTTTCTGTTTCTTCTAATTTGAACCTTAGTCAGTTTAGTCTCACTAACCATCATTGAGAAATATCAAACACATATTATACGTGTGATGTTTGGAAAAAAATTAACAAAGTAATACATTTTCACTTTAAGGAACAACAAAAGATTTGTGGTTGTTGTTGTGTTAGTTTTTGTTTAAAGAACCAAATCTGATATTGGTCACTCTAGAGAGAGAGAAAAAAAAAAGATGGTTTAGTAGTTGAATCATTAATTAAATGGTCAGATATGATACATTTTGCTTACTTTCTAAAAAGCTCATAACTAGAAACACTAGAGAAAAAGTTGTAGTGTCCATTATTGATCTAGTCCTCACCCAAAGTACCCAGAACAAGCAAACACTTAAAGCAAGACTCCACATTCTCCAAAATAATAGGGAAAGTGCTCAATTCCTTTTGCTCTTCACACAGAACAAACTGTGTGTCTTTCACAATTATTTCCAAGGAAAGTAGTAAAAATTTTCAGGAACTAAACTTATTTGAAAACAAAAATGGAGTTACTTGAATTATGCAGAGGATGAACATTGAGCACTGTTGATGGATAAGCAAAGCAATCAGGTACCATAAAAAAGGTGACAGAACTAACCCTCCCCTATCAGATATGCATGCAGAAGGAATGGGTCTTCTATAGACTTGGTACAATGAACATACATACAGGAAGATATAAAACACACAGTCTATAAATACAAATGTGTTCCATCAGATTTACTATACAGAACATCAGTGATGACAGATTGCATTTAATGGTAGCAAACTGAATTTCTGAGGGAAGGAATGATGACCTTGTTCCAGAAAAATAGCAAGAGAGGTATCATCAAGGAGCTAAAATTTTCTTTGGCATGGTAAAGGGGAAAATTGAGTTTATCAACTTATTTACATGAGCGTTCTCTATATTTGGGGTGATACAATGCTATTTTGTTACACAAAATTATTTTATGGTTTCCATATGCCTTCATATAAGTATTTGATCTGATATGTCATAGCTATGAACACAACAAATGATAAGAAACACAAATTGTACAATACAGACAATCTCTCTGTATGTAAATTGAATAATACATACCAGCACTTCTGGATACATGAGTCCTAGTACATGCAGATCATTTGGTGCTTTCCTCTTCCCATGCAACAGGTGAGACCAGACACAAAGGAAATGTTCTAACTAAATCAAAGATAACAAGGACCCCACTACTAATGTGTCTAAACATATATTAGAATAAAACACTTGAATACCTACTTACAGTAATAAATGCTTTTAAAGACAACTCTTGGGAAACAAAACAGAAGGAAACACTAACATAAATCTTAGGCATTTACAAAAATAAATCTTGCCTCAATTTTAACCACTAAGTAGGTCTTGAGAACAGAAATCTCAGGTAGTGTTGATTATCAACAGAAAGATAGGTTGGTTTGGGATGTGTGTGCATGTGGAGGGTATAAGCTGTGTCTACAAACCCAACTAATAGAAAGTACAAGTTATTCATATTTCACCACATACTATGAATCTATGTCTTCCCTAAATAATCAGCTAATGAGTTTTATCTAGTTATGCATAACACCAAATCAGGAGTGGTCAAAGGGGTCATTTTGTTTTATTTTCAATTTAGCATTATTGACAATAAATCTACTCAAAGATTTTGCTAATGTTTATTTATCAAAATGGAATCTAATATGAACATGAAATGAGCATAAACACTTAAATTTATACTGAATCTTTAATTAGCTAAGCAGGCCAAAATTTTTCTACGCTGGGCAAAGGCTGTCATGGAGATTCGTGAAAACAAGGAGAAAATAATTTCCCAGTAAGTACAGTGTAGATGGGGACAATGGCAAGTGGATCATCCTGCCACATGGAAATAACAAGAGGCCAGTACATTGATCCTACATCAGTTGTTTCTTATAAAAGAGGTTCAGTTTGGTCTCAATGAATTCTTCTGAGAAGAAAACATGGAATTTTATTAAGTGTACATACAGTTAACAAATATTTTTCCAAACAATTTAGTACTAAACATTTTGAAGCTTTTTATATCTGTTATTGAACACTTTGCACGAAACCTTTAAGGTGCATCTCCAGCAATTCACAACCTTTCTAAGTATCCCTAAACTTTGAGTTCTACAGAATTCAATTCAAAATGAAATTAAAGCAATAAAACAAAATTAAATAAATCAAATGCCCAAACCCCAATTGCTGGAGTATGTTGGGTTGTCTTTAGTTTTATTTAGGGTACTCAACAAACTGTATTCTGAAATCTTGACAAATCAGTTCTAACCAGCCTGTTGGGCCTAACATAGCTGAGTTAGAGGTATGTACTGCTGACATCAAGGATACCAGGCCCCATGCTGAGCTAAAAACAAAACAAAAACAAAACAAACAAAACCAAACCAAACCAATCAAAACCCAAAATAAAAGAGCAAACAAAACCCCTAATACATCCAGTTTTAAAGCTTGTCATTAAATACCAAAAATATTAAAGTCTAATTTATACTAACGTGTGCATTGCTGCTGCAGGAAAGAACACAACAGCCGCCTTGCCCATGCTTGGCTGAGGATGAGGATAACTGGAATGCAGCCCAAATCAGGTGTGGCACTGAGTTATCTTCATTAAAAATAGGAAGGAGTCGGCCGGAAATGGATTTAGGTAGCATATTTCTTATAGTTGTAATGATTTGGGTTTTTATTCTTTTTTCCCAATAGTGAGGATTAATTGATGAAAATAAAATGAACCTTAATCAGGCCTACAAGGCCTACAGAATTCTTTGGACCCACTTTCTCAAAAACTAAGTGGGTCTTGCTCGCTGGGCAAGGCAAATGTTACCATTACCAGTAAGCTTGTGATATGTATAAAACACACACACATAAAGAAACTAAGAGGGAATGCCAAACACCTATCATAGAGAGCTTTCCATGGATTGTGTTTGACCCTTGTTCCACCCAGGCCATGCCTACCTCGGGAGCACAGCATCTCCTACTAGACAGAACATATATGTGTGTTTAATCAATAATGTGAGCCAAAGACAACAATCTTAATCTTTATAGATACTATTTGTAGTAATAGGTTTAGAAGGCTTCCTGATTCCCTAATTGTTCTCCTAAGCAAACCAACTGCAACATTTAAGATTCAGAGCAACACAATCCCTGCTAAAGGTCACAGACAGTGGAGCGAGCAGCCCTGTAAAAATGGAAAGAAGAGAAATCCATGATAGCACAGGTTTACAGCATCTAACTAGAAATTACTCAATATTATTTGTGTGCTACAAAATTGAACTTAAACACATGGATTTCGCTGAAACAGGACTCAAAAAGGATTATGGGTAGCTGTCAGCAGGCAAGGTATTGAGTGTACTTGTGAAGTATGTCATTCACATGAAGTGTCACAGTCACAGAAAAGATATTAAAAAGGCATTCCATATCTGGTAGGGCATTCCATGGTCTGAGTTTAGCTGGTTTGTCCAGGTGTCTTCTTGGTGTAGGGGGACCACAGGTTGAGATTTATCCACTTGCAACGAAGGAGGTCTGAGACAGCATAAGACAAGCGTCAGCTTGCTTGCTGGGGCTTTTCCGCCACAGGAGCAGGAATGTCTAGTAAGGATAAATCACTCCACTGTGCTCGGGACAAGTAAGTCAGGACACCTGAGGATCTGGCTATGTGGTCTTGCACTTGTTGACTGGTTTGCCTCCATTCATTATTGCAGATGCACTTGTACTTTTGCTTGGTGTCACCCCAGCTTTCGGGACTGTTTCACCAACATCATGCAAGGATGGTTCTCGGTACATGGCAACTAGGAATGTAAAGAAAGGCAGATGAAAAGAAGAGGTTTGTGGTTACCATGCAAGAATAGCACATCACCTTTTGCACAAACCTCAGCCAGTCTATGTCTGTTTTCTGAGAATGAACTCAATCCCATTGATAACAGGACAGCAGCTTTAAGGCAGTCATTCCCAGTCCCTAAGTTAAGACATCATTTTCAATGCATTCTCTAATTTATACAATGAAATACGTGCATATACATGTACTTAGATTTTTGTCTAGGAAAGTTTAAATAAAAGCTATGGCCTCCTTGTAGACCTATAAAGCAACAAAGTACACATAATATTTAACCATGCATGAGCATGTGTGCACGTGTTTCTCTCCAGGAGGAAAAGCATTTGACTTAATTCTATTTTCACCTGAGAACACTAAGCTATTTTTCTCTCCAGTGGTTTAAAAGACATACGGTCATGCTGGGTTCCTCTCGAAAGCTACACACAGCATTAGTAATAAAGGCTTCCTTTTGCTAAATCCAGAGCCTTCTATGAAGAATTGTTTCTATTCCGTTCCCACTATCATAGTAAAGTCCTTTACAAAACTGAAAGCAACTGTGTGCATTTATATTTATATCTACTTTTGATTCATTATTTAAAAAATCAAATGGTTAGTAGGATTCAGGTATAAAACAGTAACTGCAGCTGAGACTACTGCCTGAGAAAAATTTGAGGAACTGGCTGACTTGTGCCTGGTGACATGAGTGCCATGCTTCATGTCACATTTTTAGAAAATACTTTTACAGAATCCTGGGAAAGAGTATTTAAGAGTATCTAACATTTGGAAAAACTAGTTGACATAAAGTCATTTGCCACCAGAAATATAATTATATCTGAACTGCCCAGCAAGCTGCTTGGGTTTTGAAAGCTTAGAAGTTTCAGAAAAGACCCTAGGATCAATTCCACAAGTGCTGTAAAGGGATCTTGCATCTGCATCAATGTATCTCATGGGTTGTCTTAGCATACTTACAAAAGTAAATGTACACTGAGCTAAATGACTTGAAAAGTATGTAAAAGTTGCCAATCTCTAACCCAGGAAGTTGTGTCCAATTGATAACCCTTCATAAATAAAAAATTTGTTTTCACCAGTCAAGTCTCACTGGCTATACAAACTACTCTAAAGGCCTAGCCCCATGCTCAGCAGTAGATGGCAAACAAAATGAACTCAGTGGTATTTATGAGAGGTTCTTTGACTCATAATACATTTTCAAGACTTTAGGCTTTTGGTTGTTTTGTTTCCTTACAGGTCCGTGTGTATATGTGTATGTGTATGTATATGTGGTATTGTGTTTTTATGGGATTGGTGTTGTGTAAATGTGTGGGTCTCTGCGTCTGTATGTATATCTTGAGCTCTTTCTTTGACTTTGTTTTTTTAATGTTTGTTTGTTTCCTATTTTGGTTAATATTATTTTATATAATTTTATTATTTTAAATGACTGTTTCTTTTCTTAGGCTAGAGAGAAAGAAGTGGTGTGGATATGTGTGGGTAGGAAAGTGGGGACTATATGGGGGGAGTTGGTGGAAGGGAAACAGCAATTAGAATATATTGTATTGAAAATCTATTTTTAGCTTAAAAAGAAAAAGAAAAAAGACAGTCTTCATTCTGGAAGCACCTCCAGTCTCTCACTCCCATTCAAATCAGGACCCAATAGTATCAAAGCTTTGACTAACATCACATATGAAATAAAGCTGAGTGGGAGATGTGACTGCCCAGAGTATCCAGAAGCAATGGTCCTGTGGAAATATCTCTACTTGTCCTAAAGCTCTCAGATGTGTAATTTATACCCTAGTGGGGCTTGTAAAGTTTGAAATTCATATCCCTCTAATAATCTTCACTGTTAAGCATTGTTTTTCAGAAGTAGTGTTTTAAAAGAATAAAGCACACCACTTTGTTTTGGTTAGAGTACCTCTGTCCAGGTATTATTTTAAAACATGATAAAATAGCACTTTTCTCTCTTTATATGTACACATCATACTCACACAACAGTTCAGCTTAGAGCTAGAATACCAAGAAATAGGATTTATTTGTGATTAAACTGTTTATACCACAGTGGGAGAATCTCTGATGTTTTCTATGGCCTTCATGATATTTATTATACGTCTCCAACCTGACCTACCTACAGGAGCAAGGCTGGGGTCTGCCCAGTGGTTGGAGGTAATACCAAAGCATCAAGCCTGAAACAAAAACTGAAATGTTCGATAGATAGGCTGGCTACACCTCCAAGAAATCCCTGCTAGTACCATGTCAGTCTCAAGAGGGACCTGGTGGCCTTTTCTTTTATCCCAGGAACCTGGGCCACCTCTATAAGCTTGCTTGCTGGCTCTGCTATTTTCTCCATTTCACTTCTTCAGAAAACTTTGGAATAGACTTAAGGTCAATTTTTTCAGCTCTAAATTTTAACATAAATAATAGTAAATAGCCCTTTGGCAGAATCATTAATGATCAAGGTACATATGTTTATATTTTTCTAATTAATTGATAGAGCATGGTAGCCTGTGCCTTAGGATTTGATCAAAATAAATGTAAAGGAGCTATTATTTAGAGTTGAAAGTAGGTAAGTTCCTTTAGTGCAGGGAAATAATTTAATAAAAGGAAAATTATTTATGTAGCATGGGACTTTATAGAGTTCTTTAAGGGTTATCTGCAAGAATTATAATAATTCAAAAGAAACTTTACCTAGATATTCTGAAAATAAGCCAATTCTTTAAGTTCCATGTGAAAATAATTTCTTATATATTTATCATTATATATTCATAAGAACATAGATTTTTATTTCTCAAATAATCGAAAGTCATGAAGTACTTAGAGCATTTGGGATAATGAGGATTTGTGACATTGAAAGTTTTCTGCTACACATACACATACACAAGCACACACACACACACATGCACACATGTACACATGCAGACAGCATATACAGACAGTCAAGTATATAGAAGGGAAATATTCACCCCCACTTTGATGCACAGAACTGAAAATCCTTGCTCCTACATATGTTAAGCACATGTTCTACCACAAACCTGCACGTGGTGACCCCATGAAGCTTAGCAAAGCAGCATAAGGAGAAATCTGTGTGAACACCACTCCAATAAAGAACATTTATATCCGTCTCTGGAAGGTTCCTGAGGCGATGCCAGACGTATCTATGTGAAAATTAAAGTCTGCAGCAGCACTCAAGAGGATGATGCATGTGATATACTCACCTTCCAATGGCTTGGGTAGAAAATGAGCTGCTGGTTTGGTTTTCTTTACTCTGTTTCCTTTCATAACTTGCCCTTCCTTATTTAATCCCAAAAACCAGGCTCGGCCAGACTCCTGTTGCCTGTACAGCATGGATGAGTAGATTACATAATAGTTTTCAAAAACAGACTCTTTAAACTTGCATTCAGGGGTAAAAAGTTCCTATTGGGAGAAAAGAAGAGAAGAGAGTTAAAGTAGTAAGCAGAAGATTCCAGTGTTCACTTGGTCTGCATGGATTTCTCTGAGGAGCCAACCCTCATACTAGGGGTAAAGGGAACTGAGTCCTCCTGCATGCAGAAGCTCTCTATACATAATTTTCAATAACAAAGGAATTTGGAGAGTCCATAATTGGTAGAAATTATATATATATATATGTATATATATATATATATATATATATATATATATATATATATGCAAGGTTGTATCTCCTCTAGTAAGGAAATAAAAAATGTAAGCCAGGCATGGTAGCTCATGCTTGTAATTTGAACATTCAGAAAGATGAGGCAGGAGGATTGCTGTGGGTTTGAAGACAGTCGGAGCACAATGACACATGACAGCAACACCTACATAGCAAGATCCTGTATCAAATCATAAAAACCCAAAGAAAAATGAACCATACCGTACTTTCACTTAATCAAAGCCCAATTCAATCACTATCTAACCACTAACCACATGACTGTAGCATTATCTATTCCCCATAAAGTTTACAAAGCTATTTAAGATACAATATGTTTTACATTATTTTCACCAAATAACTTTGCAACATTGTAACAGTAAGTAAACAGCTGTTACAATAAGTAACATTAGTTGTAGTTGTAAGTAGATTAGTGTTATAGAGTGACAAATTTATACTACTGAGGAACTGAAACTTCAAACTAAAGTTATGATAATGAGATGGCAAGGAGTTATTGGAGTGTGACGATCTAGGGCCAGACATCATATTAGCTGATAGAAGCTGGAAATAATTACCAAATTTCATGGTTTTTGAACCCTATTGAAACTCTTGAAGATCAACAGCAAAACTCTGCCCTGACTAAAAACCACCCTACAATTTGGAGAGTACAGTGTGTTAAACAGATTTAAGCTCTTGCCATCATCTTCATTAACAGTGAACAGCACATAGCTTTAGTATTATTATAAATATCACACATATTTCACAGATGATTTTACATATTTGTGAAATTTATTTGAAATAAATATTATTTCATGCTTATCTATAAGAATGCACAGCAATACAGCTTACAAGTATTTCTGACAGCATCCAATTAAATAGAACTTTAAAGTCCCTTTTTTGTGAAGACTGTAGAATAAACCATCTTTATTTCTTTTGGTTAAAAACAATGGATTTGAATCTGGCATTTCTGTGTACTGCTCATTCCTTACGTTCAGTACATTGGTGATGTACACCTAGCAGTATAAACAACTATCAGAAGGGAAAACACACTGAAATAGTGTCTTCAACAAAGGTGAGAGCCATGCACCAAATACAGGTGGCTCAGTAGAAGCAGACAGTATGCAGAAAGGCCTAGCCACTCTTCTCGAATTCCTAAAGCAGCTCGTCAATTTCATTCTCCATATCCTCAGTGTGCTGGATACACTGGCAGAGCTCACAGATAAGGAATGCTCCTAGAGTGGCCTCTCATGCTTGTCCTGGTTGTCCACATTGACCACATGAACTGGCTGGCAGGACTCCTGATCTCTGGAGTTCAAATCTGCTACAACCTAGTCAGAGATTCTCTTCACAAGTGAAGATCAGGTCAAACAGGTCTGTGCAGTTTTGGAACCTTTCTGGATGGGGCTTGATTCTTTTATTTCTGTCCAACGTATGTAAAATTCCATTTTGTGTATAGAGTTCTTTGTCTTTCCTGAGGAGATCATTGTACATTCTGGTCATATATGGTTTTGAAATCATAAACATTGGACTTGTCAGTTGCTGGTCCTGGGAACATCACTAGTTTCTTTTCCAAAGGAACAGACACTGAAATGACGGTTGCTCAGGATGTCGTGTGCTTTCATGCTCCGATTCTGGTTACTTGAGCATACCACCATCAATCACCCTCGGCACTGATCAAGACATGGCACCTACCCAACTACCCACTGCACTTCAGAACTTTAAAATTCTAACCTCCTAGTGGCAAACTATGTAAGATGTTTAACTAGTTTTTGTAGCCGATAAGAATAGGCTATGTTCTGTGCTATCTATCTATCTATCTATCTATCTATCTATCTATCTATCTAAATATATATATATATATATATATATTTTACAATTCTTTGCGTAAAATATAAAATCTCTAAAAATTGAATTTATGTTGAATTGTCATAAGAAATGTTTCATAATTGCATATGGAAAATGCTTTCCAAAAGAGGTGCGTTATCAAATGATATCTTCTGCAGTATAAATTTATTCAGTGTGCTCTATATATTTGCTTCACCAGAAATTAATTTTCCAAGGAGAAGTGGATCATAGGAAAGATGACAGATGCAGTGATCAATAAAAGACATTAGCAAAACAAAACGCCCCTCCTTACAGGGATATGTAAGGTCTTCCAACATGATACTACCTCAGATTTTAAAAAGAACCTACCCAAATAAATGTCCTGGCCTTCTACTAAATTTCTGTTCTCCAAATACCCTCTTTATAGTTCTCTCATTAATAAATGGAGTCCTACTGTGTCAGCATCTAAGAGATGTCACAGAGGAAAGTAGATAAATTGGGAAAAGCAAAATGTTCCAAACCTGGCTTGTCCCCTGTGATGGTTAGCTTTCAGATTACTTAAGAAAATAGTCTCAATTAGGGATACCTTATGGGCATGTCTGTGAGGGGTTTGCTAATTAAGTTAATTGATGTAGGAAAAACCAGCCTATTGTGAGTGGCAACATCCCCAAGAGAGTTTGTCCTGAACTATATTAGGATGGAGAAATTGGAATAATCAAGCTAGCACAGCAAGTAAGTCAACTTATATGCATTCATCTTACATGCATCCATTTCTTTCTGTTTTTGGCTGTGTGGTGATATGACTAAATATGTGAACTTCCAGCCTTGACTTCTCCATTATGACATGGACTTGTAAGATGAAACAAACTCCTTGTTTATCTAAGTTGCTTTTAGTTATGTTTTATCACAATAACACAATAAAAAATATGAGAGTCTCCAACAGACCAATAAATCTGCCATCTTGATTGAAACTAAGTCTTCTAGGTCTTGGTATGACACATGTATTCTTGAGATAATCTAAGGTGAAAAAGCATGTTATCTGCTAGTAAAAGCCTGCCTCAAAATATCAAAGAGTATGATGTTAACAGCTGACCGAGGACCCTGAGGCGACACCCAGTCATCCCTGGGGTAAAGGAGAGAGGGATAATGGAAGAGGTTCCCAACACTGACCAGAGTGTGCAGTGCATCTTGATGGAGCAGAGACTCTCTATGATTTAAAGCTTTATTCTAGAAATGCAGGGGGAAAGAGAGAAGAGAGAGAGAGAGAGAGAGAGAGAGAGAGAGAGAGAGAGAGAGAGAGAGAGAGAGAGAGGAGAAAGAGGAGAAAGGAGTGAGAGAAGTGAGAGGTAAGAGAACAAAGGAGTGAGAGAGTGCGAGAAGTAAGAGAGGGAAGTGGGGGCCTAATAGCCCCTTTTATGGTCTTCACTGTTGCTAGGTAACTGGAGAGGAGTTTAGCCTGAACATCAGAAGCTTGGGCCATTGCTTAAGTGACTACTGATCATGCTTCTCTTGTGGGGGCTGTGGGAGGTGGTAGCTTAGGCAGGGGCCAGAGTTCCAGAAGCATGAGGGAACACCTACCCTGTCATGAAAGTCAATTATGACCTCAGGGTTCAGACCTCAGCTTGACTGGAGACCAGCCTGCAATTCCGTACCCTCTGCCCTCTGAGCATAAGAGTTACAGGTCTATATTGTCATGGCTGACTTTTACCATGGGTGCTTGAGATCTAAACTCAGATCCTCCTGTTTGCATGGCAAGTACTCTGATCATTAAACCTTTTCTTTAGCTCCTGTTTATATTACTTTGTGAGCTTTGCCTGTGACTCCAAAAACTTATGTATCTTCTGACTTTCATCTGAGCATTTGAGAGACAGAGGAAGATGAGTCTCTGTGAATTTAAAGGCCAGCTTGGTTTAACATTGTGAGTTTTAGGACAATAAGGCTGACCCTATCTCAAAAAACAAAGCAAACACACACACACACACACAAACAACAACAAAAAACCATCTCAAGAGAACTATGTAATACTTGTGAGGACTGGTTGGTATATTCTGGGCCATTTTATTCCTGGTTAAATAATCAAAGTGAATACATACACTTACAATATTCTAAGATGCTCTTATCTAACACAGTTTTCTTAAGACTTTAAAAGAACTTAATTTATTCTTCAATTGTTGTAGCCAAAGAAATGTCAGCATTCTTAGGAGAAATACTAAAACTACACACAGAAGGGCCTAGTTACTATCATTTGTTATAAATATACTTTCAATATGTAAATGGAAGAAAAATAGAATAGAGGATTATGATCTATATGTCCAGACAGACAAGGTTCAACCAGTGTTTGATTTCTTTTTAGCTGAGTGTTCTTGGGAAAATGGTTTTATCTCCCTGGGTTTCAGTTCACATTTCTAAGACAAAGTTGAAATTATAGACAAAAAGCTGTCTGGGAGAACTGGTGTGAATTAACTCATTTTAGAATGATAAAATAATAATAAGTACTTGCTATTTTTTATGAAATACATTATTCATTATATAGTATAACTTTCTGTATGTTATTTCAATACTTGAGTCTAATGATATTACTACAGATCAAAATTCAGCTGCATGATTAGTCAATAAACATGGCTTCACATCAAGTATTGAGTTGAACACCAGATATGACAAATATGAATAAAATAATTCATTTCATTTAAAAAGCCATATAGGTACATATTATTATGGAAGGCTGGCATCTTGGATGAGAGAAGGATTATAGATGTAGTATATAGCATTGTGACAAATCAGAGACAGAAAATGCCATGGTGTATTAGGAGAACCATAAGCAGTTTGCAAAGATATAGGTACTGCAGAGAAGAAACAGAAAGTGATGTGGAAGGAAAGGCAGGCTTGCATTTATAATAAAGGTTTTATATACTGCCAAGATAATGAACCCTATTGTCAGTAAGAAACATGGCACTCTTGAATAAGCAACAGAGTAAACACAAAGTGACTGTCAGTGTGCAAGACAAATTTATATAGTTATGTTATGTTTCAACACTAGTATGTTGATTCCTAATCTCTAGAGAAATGGACTGGCAAGTGTTAGGTAGGGCAATATCATTTTGTGAAGTTCCCTCACTTTGACTAAATTTATAATTTTTTTTTTTTTTTTTGAGACAGGGTTTCTTTGTATAGCCCTGGCTGTCCTGGAACTCACTTTGTAGACTAGGCTGGCCTCGAACTCAGAAACCCGCCTGCCTCTGCCTCCCGAGTGCTGGCATTAAAGGTGTGTGCCACCACGCCCGGCTTAAATTTATAATTCTTGAAATTAAGGTACTTTGGTTTCTAGAAATAAATTCAATTGTTTCTCTAGGTTTGTGTCTTTCCTGCCCTATCAGCCTCAAGTCCCAGCCAGCCAGGAAAGCTGATTTTCCGTTAGACACTTGACATTCTTTACCTGACTACTCACTGTTTGTCCTTACCAATGACTAACTGCAGGCTACAAACAAAACTTTATAATCTATTTCCCCCTCCCCCTTCCTCTAACATGTATGAAAATGAAACCTTAGTCTGCCACAGGAGCATGAACTGTATTCAATGTTCTTGCCATGGCACCATCTGTCTATGGCTTTAATTCCTTTTAATAAATCTCTTACTAAAAAGATAATCTATCCCAGTGTTCACCTTTGAAGCAAAATATGAGACCTCTCAGGAAGTTGTCTGTTAAAAATTACATTATTTTCACTAATATTGATAGTATGAGAACGATTCACAAGGCATAAACAAATGCTATCCAAATTATAAGCTACAAAACTGAATTCTCAATTTTATAATATCTAAGAAAGAGGAAGAAAACATGTTATGCAAATAATTCAGGAGGTGAAATCTTTTTCTTGATGCTAACTTGTAAAGAAACTTATAAAAGTAACATTGATCAACACAAAGGAAAAAAATTCTTGATATTAGACCCAACTATAGTTTTGTATTTGAATACTACAGATGCATTAGGGAGATAGACTGCATTGGGAAAGTTCAGTAAATAGAACTTGAAATAGTTGTAATTGATGAGACCAGGGATCATGTGGGCATTGGAGGCTGTAGTAAGCAGAAGTGAAGCAAGCTGGCAAGCAGGGTTCGCTGACAAGGATAAATGTGTAGCTCTGGCCCTGCACCGGGCAGACAGTGGTGGGAACAAACTGAAGAGGCTGTGCATTGCATGAAAAGTTAGAACTTTATATCTTGAGAAGATCTGAGTTTTCAGAAAAAAAAATAACTTTTTTTGTTTTCGGTCATAACGCCTGTTCATCTTGACTATTTCTTCAGTGTATTTCTCAACATGGAGAAGCTCAAGGGCTGGGATGGACCCAGTACACTTCCACTTTGATGCCTCCAATAGATTGAAAAAAGCAGGGATTCCAGGCTATCTCTGAAGCTCTAATTTATGTTTCTTATTTAGTGAACTAAATAAGACTACTGTGACAGAATACTGGCAGTGGTAATAAGAGAACGCTTATTTAAATTTAAGCTTAAATATAAACTCTTTGAAAGTGCCAAAAACGAGATAGATAAGGAATTTGATGTGTCTTTTTCGACTCTTGTCTACCTATATTTAGAACTACCACCCTGACAACAAGCCCAGCAGTCAAGTTCCAGTAGAAGATTAAGTATTTATTTGCACCAATGCCAAATTAAACCATCAAATTATAGAATAGGGGGGAAAAAAGGCACACCACAATGCAGACAGAAGTTTCAAATCTCCTTTTCTGTTGTGGTTGCTCTGGGACGAAAGCACCATCTGCAGTGTGTTCTTTATTCAGGGAAACCCCTGATGGTCTATGTGCATGTGCAAAGATAGTCTTCTGGGTTGTAGATGAAAGGGGAGGATGATAGGAGGAGACTGTCCATGTTCTACACTCATAAGAAATGAATTAGCCACAAACCCAGAAGGTTAGGCATAAACAAAGTATAATGTCAGTACTGACATGACCTTGAGATGTGCAGTAGGCTGTGGTCTTCAGACTGTTGACTCAAAAACACAACTTTACTGCAAGTTGGAAAGAGAGGTTTTTCTGAAGCCATGAGTCACCACAGCCTGGGAACTCACATTTAGGTTACCCAACTTCCATGTCCCAGTGAAGTAGCAGGTTTTTGAAGGTTTTGTAATGACAGAATGAAATCATAAATTGAGATACTTTTCAAATATAGTGGTAGAGTCATCAGAATAGCAGCAAAGCAAGAGAATTCACAGCTATGGGCCTCAGATGCTATCTGATGACAGTTTTAGACTTTTGATTTGGTGGAAATGAGGGTTTTTTTCTTTTTTAAGTTAATAAATCCCAAAGATTTTTATCTGCTAGTTGCAAAGGTCAGATGCAGAGGTGGACAAGGAATGGCTAGTTAGGTGGGTAAAGATAGCCCAAGATAAAATATAATTAGGCTCTGGATCTGCAACATTCCATTCTCCCCACAATCATGGAAGTTCTTATCAATTTGAGTTCAGCCTTGTAGAAAGTTCATGCAAGTGCAGGTTTTGTTTGTTTTATTTCAGCAATTTTTTTTATTTTATTTTCACAAGATCAAGTCTAACTCTTGTGGAGTGAATACAGCTCTATCACCAAAGGCAATAACATTTATTTTGAGTCAAATGTTAGAGATTGTGGTTGGAAACATGGATTTAGGTTGCTCTGAAAGATGGGTTCCAGTTTGAAATCAGTAAAATAAACTTCCAGAGTACCAGAATAAAAGACATTCATAAGCAATGTGTTCTGAACCTAGTCAGGAATGAGCAGACTTAAAGGACTATCAGGGAGGACTCCTCTTTTCTGTAACTATTAGCTTGTAAAACCAGGGAGTAATCATTGCAGGAATTTGAGTACTAGTTAAAAGAATTAAATTTTAATGATATCTCTTGCTCTGGGTGGGGACATGACACCCTACATTGCACAAAAGGTAATTTAGCAGAAGGCTTTATAGTTGGCAGTAAAGACGGACTGTTACCAGAGGAATTTGAGCAGCCCCACACTGGGTGCCATATTCTACTTACAAAATCTAGAACCCCTTCTGCTGTTTCTAGTTTAAACACAAGAGAATTTTAAAATAGAAGTAAAAGGGAGATTGAGAACAACTTTACTAAAGTTTAAGAGAAAAACAGCAAGGCAGCTAACCTTTAAACTATTATGTTTATGTTGATGGATGATGAACAGAGAAAAAAAGAAAGTTACAATATGTTGTTAGGATCTGGCATGTACAGCAATGGAGTTCAAAAGAGTGGAGAACTGACTTCACACAAGCAAAGTGAGAAAGCCCAGAACATAATAAAACATCTACTACAAAAAGAAAAGACAAAAGGGTAGAAAGAACAGAGCTGTGTGCTTTTTCTGGGTTAAGACTCAGAAAATAGGCTGGCCAGTGATTTTCTCTAAGTGTCCATACTACAAGGGGAAGGTTACTGCAAAAGAAAAACATATTATTAATTAGAATATAAATTCCACTCACCTAGTTATATAGCTGAGAATATTATATCTCCATCTAGGTCTTGATAATAGCTATGTTCTAGTCTTCAGACCATAATGGGCCTCAAAAAATCACCTATCTTCCATCTTTTTATATGCTGATTTAAGTCCTCAGGAGACTTATTTTCTGGCAAAAAGGAGGTGGAGTCCACTCTCTTTGAAGGGGAGAGATGTTCCCTAGGACCTCCAGGGCAGCTTGCTGACATTTCTGTAGTTACCTAAGTAAGAATAGAGCTGTCTCTCCCTTTAGAGTTCATTGAAATCATTCTTTCTATCCTTCTGGAAACTTGTCTGTTGTAAGGAGTTAAGAATGAAGTTCTTTGGCAAATGGATGAAACTAGAAAACATCATCCTGAGTGCATCACAAAAGAACACACATGGTATGCACTCACTGATAAGTGGATATTAGCCCAGAAGTTTGGAATACCCAAGATACAATTCACAGACAACATGAAACTCAAGAAGGAAGATCAGTGTGGATACTTTGGTCCTTCTTAGAAGGGGGATCAAAATACCCATAGGAAAAGATACAGAGACAAAGTTTGAAGCAGAAATTGAGGGAAAGGCCATCTAGTGACTGTCCCACCTGGGGATCCATCCCACATACAGTCACCAAACTTAGACACTTGTGGATACCAACAAGTGCTTGCTGAAAGGAACCTGATATAGCTCTCTCTTGAGAGGCTCTGGCAGTGCCTGACAATTATAGAAGTGAATGCTCACAGCCATCCATTGGACCGAGCACAGGGTCCTTAATGAAAGAGCTAGAGAAAGGACTGAAGGAGCTGAAGGGGTTTGCAGCCCCATAGGAGAAAAAACGCTATGAACCAACCAGTACTTCCAGAGCTCCCAGGGACTAAACCACCAAACAAAGAGTACACATAGATGACCTCTAAGATCCAGCCACATATGTAGCAGAGGATGGCCTTGTGGTACATCAATGAAAGGAGAGATCCTTGTTCTTATGAAGGCTCTATGCCCCAGTGTAGGGGAATGCCAGAACATGGAAGCAAGAGTGGGTGGGGTAGTGAGTAGGGGAAGGGGGATGGCATAGGGGTTTTTTTTTTTTTGGAGGGGAAATGAGGAAAGGGGATAAAATTTGAAATGTAAATAAAGTAAATATCTACTAAAAATTCCAAGAACCATCCCTAAACATGGAAATCAGCACAATGGAGTCTCTTGCACTGGCCACTGCCACCCTGTGAACACGTTTCTTCTCATTGGTCCATTGGGCCATTGTCTACTGTCATCCCCTGAAGATCCTGCATTTTACCTGGACATAAACTCCCTTTTGTGCTATAATCTCTCTTCCTCTCTTTTCTTTTCTCTTTTCTTTTCTTTTCTCTTTTCTTTTCTTTTCTTTTGGATATTTTATTTATTTACATTTCAAATATTATCCTGGTTCCTGGTTGGTCCCCCCCCTTCCCCGAAAAACACCCTCCTCCTATCTCCCTCCCCATTCCCCTGCTCACCAACCCACCCACTCCTACTTCCTGGCACTGGCGTTCCCCTACACTGGGGCATAGAGCCTTCAAAAGACCAATTGTTGATGTCCGACTAGGCCATCCTCTACTATATATGCAGCTGGAGCCATGAGTCCCTCCATGTGTACTTTTGGTTGGTGGTTCAGTTCCTGGGAGCTCTGGGGTTACTGATTAGTTCATATTGTTTTTCCTCCTATGGGCTGCAAACCCCTTCAACTGCTTCAGCTAGGTCCTTTCTCTAGCTCTTTCATTGGGGACCCTGCGCTCAGTCCAATGGATCACTGTGAGCATCCACTTCTGTATTTGTGAGGCACTGGAAGAGCCTCTCCGAAGACAGTTACATCAGGCTCCTGTCAGCAATCACTTGTTGGCATCCACAGCAGTGTCTGGGTTTGGTGACCGTATATGAGATGGACCCCCAGGTGGACCAATCTCTGGATGGTCATTTCCTTAGTCTCTACACAACACTTTGTCTCTGTAACTCCTTCCATGGGTGTTTTGTTCCCCTTCTAAGAAGGATCGAAATATCCACACTTCGGACTTCCTTCTTCTTGAGTTTCATGTATTTGGGAATTGAATCTTGGGTATTCTGAGCTTCTGAGCTAATAATATCCAATTATCAGTGAGTACATATCATGTGTGTTCTTTTGTTACCTCACTCAGGATGATATCCTCTAGATCCATCCATTTGCCTAAGAATTTCATAATTAAAGGAGCTAAAACCATTCAATGGAAAAAAGACAACATTTTCAACAAATGGTGCTGGCTCAACTGGGGGTTAGCACGTAGAAGAATGTAAATTGTTCCTTGTACAAAGCTCAAGTCTAAGTAGATGAAGGACGCTACATAAAACCAGAGACACTGAAACTTATTCAGGAGAAAGTGGGGAAGAGTGTCGAACACACGGGCACAGGGGAAAATTTCCTGAACAGAACGCCAATGGGTTGTGCTGTAAGATCAAGAATTAATATGGGATCTTGTAAAATTGCAAAGCTTCTGTGAAGCAAATGACACTGTCAATAAGACAAAAGGGCAAACAACAGATTGGGATCTTTACCAGTTCTAAACCTGATAGAGGGCTAATATCCAGGAACCAGGGACTTTAGCAGAAGCCAGAGCTTCCAGGAAAAAAAAATGCATTTACTAAAAACACTGATAGGGACATCAGATAGGCAGTTGAATGGGGTCTCTGTTTCAGGTTTTAGATGCTATCTGGTGATGTTCTTAGAGTCTGAGTTTTCAGAAACAGATAGTCTATCTAATAGTCTAGTTAATGTATTCTGAGGATTTTATCTGCTAGTTAAAGGGATGTTATATGGGACTCAGATGTGAAAGCTATACCCCTACTAAAAGGGTTTAAAGGCAAGCCAGGTAACTTTGTCTCAAGATTTGTAACATTCAGACTCTCCACAATCACAGTTTTGAATCAGTCTTTAGAAACTTCAGCATAGGTGTGGCTTTTTCAAGAGACTTCAAAGTTCAAATCTGGGGAGCTGAGAAAATGATCGGACCCTTGTGGGGATAGCCCTGGGGATAATTATATTTGATGTTAATCCCATTCACCAGTGAGTGGTTGTGAACAAGGAATGAGTCAGCACTCAGGAGATTTCCTGTAAACCTGCTTCCCATCTTAATTTGTAAAATAAAGGAGAGCTGATGATTGGGCAGATAAAAGGGAAGGTGGAGCAGAAGGTTGGGAGAGAGAACGAGAAAATGGAAGAGAGAGAGGATGCAGAGGAGGAGGAAGAAGAAGAAAAGCAGAGCAGAAGCACATGGCATGGAGAAACCAAAAGTTATAAGGGGTCTCATAAGGTGTGGAAGATAGTAGTATAGTGGTAGATCTGCCCAATCTAGGCGCACAGCATGTATCCATATTGAGTCGTGTTTTCATTGCTGGGCATGTTTGGGTTGGAGATTTACCACAACAAGACCCTAAAGTCTTTATTGTGTGGTCCTTTACCAGAAAATTTTCCCACAACTGGTTTAAAGTAAAATCTGACCATTTTTTTCACAATCTAGATGAGGGAAGAAGTGTTTAATACCAAACTCCTTAGGGATAATTGTTCCCAATTAAATTTAGATCTCATGTATATTCATTTTGTTTTATATTGTACAACACGTATACATTCATATATTGTAATATATTCATGTATGTAAATATATATGATTTGAATACATTTTTTTTCATCAAAGCTTGATTTTAGAGAAATCTAAAAGTCTTCTCCCTTTTAAAAGGACGAGCACCAGCTTCCTTTTAAAATGCTTCAGGCCACCCATTCCGTGTACTGTGTAACCTGGGAGAACCTGACAGAATGTTAAGTCTATGAAATGCAAGACAGTACCTGTGGCTTCTCCTAGCACTTCTCAACCCACTTCCTACCTAAACCTCTTCCTCCCAGGGGCTGGACTTCTGCTTTCCTTTCTCCAGCCTCTTGTTCTCTCTCCCCTTCTCTTCTCTCATTGTTCAGTTTAGTCAGCTAATCAAGTTCAGCCCAGATGCTGAACTGGGCTATCTACTTTCTCCTTTATATCTACAATAAAAATTTGATAGATTAACATTTTTAAAATAAGAGGAAATTCTAAACTCAATTTAAAAAGACAGAATATAGGAATTATACTAGGCATACTGTACCAACGAGCCTATCACACATTCATGATATGTATTATTAACAGAAACTTTAAGGAGCCCCACTTGGTTCATGACAGGGGAGCCAGTATTTGGCTCCCACTTACAGTTCTTAGTCTCATTAGTAAAATAATTTAAGGGAGCACTCAGAAAAAGGCTTGAGAACAGTTTCGTTAGGTATCAAAAACTCCAGAACAGAACCACAAGCTGTAAATTTTGACAGCTACCTGAAAGAGGAAGACAAAGAGTAACAAATACAGCCAGGCTGTTTATAAACAGTTACATTGCAGACAAGCAACCAGGGAGTGGGGAAATAAAAACACCAGAACTACTAGAAGAAGCATACTTGGGCTCCAGGCAGCATCCAAAAGGAAGAACAGATGTGAAGAAGGGAAAAGTAACTCTTTTCTGAGTGAGGACTCAGAAAGGCAGGCAGACTTGGCTGAACCTTGTGGCAGTTCTGTAGTGACTGCACAGAATACAAAAGTTCTGGGGAAAAAGTAAACTCATTAGAAGGATTATTATTACTTCCACTCCTTAGTGTGATTAAAGGTCCCTTAGCTAGATGACTGACCTGCTCAGTACTTCACTGCTCTGATAATACCAGCATTATATAATAATAGCATTACATCTATTTCCTGAGTCATCAATACATATAACACTCTCCCATTCAGAGTATAGACATTGACCCTAGACTTTTATAAAGTTTGTTCCTAAGAATTAAATAGAAGTCTCAGGTTCTTAAATGAAAGATAATGACAATTCACAAAAGTAATTTATAAATATCACATGCGTTAGCTATCAACTATATAGAAATGAAAAAAATAAGTTTTAAACTGTAAATTGAGTAATAAAGTATACTTACTTATAACAACAAATGAAACCAAAAAATGCTTTCAAATGTGAATTGTTATCAGGAGCAAGGTCCTATTTAATTATTCTTAATAGGTTTCAAATTAATTGTTCAAACTTTAGATGGAATTCTAATGGCCTGTTCAACTTGAAATCTCCATTTTCTCCTCCCTTGTCTCTTTTGTTGGAGATGTGGCCTACTGAAGGTTAAAATGAGGTCAGCAGAGATTTATCTCAATCTCTGTCACCCTTTCCAGTTTATAATCAATCAGTCATATCCCTGAATGCTACTCTTCTGACAGCACCAGCTTCAAGATGGAGTGCAGAATGTTCTTACAATCACTAACAAAGGCAAAAATAGTCTGACTTTTCAGAAAATGATGGAGTCATGAAATTTGAAACAGAAAATATCTACAATTAACTCTTTAAAGAATCCATTTAAGTTGACTGTTGTGTTTTATTTCTCTGGAATGCTATATATTTTAAAATGTACACTATAGAGCTTTGAATCGCATATAGAGTTAAAATTAGTAAACTGTGTATGTGTGTGATGTATAAGTGTATATGTGTACTTTAAACAAATGCACAATCTCATATGTAGTACATGATTCATAGCTTTGATTTGAAAAAAAGATACAATGAATGTAAGTGAATGGTTAACAACAAACCAGGTGGGTTTTGTTTTTATTTTTACTTAGATTCCAAGGAAACAAAGTTGCAAATAAAAGCTTAGTTTTTTCATCTGAAAAGACACAACTTGTTACTTAGGAGTGATCATATCTTAAAATATATTTATTTATTTATTATATATTATACTTTGGGCTATTATAGTATATAATATAATTTATTTTAGTGCTAAAATAAACTATTTTTGATATAATATTTAACTGTTCAACATAAATAGATATCATATCTGAAAATATACACCATAGCTACATATTTAGTATTTAAATATGCATACATGTATATTTTATATTCTTAACATGTGGTATTCAGTGACCAGGAGTTATTTCACAAATTCTCTTCCTACCAGAGAGAATCAGCTTTTATCAGGACCCCAAGTAATATGTGTGTGTTCTAAAGTATGGGAAGCCATGGTATATGTTCTCAGTGCCATACAGAATCAATAAATGACCACAGTATCCAAATATTACTAAAGTTTGCCACCTATTTCTTAAAGTCAATGCAAAAATTTACAAATTAAGAAAGTAAAAACAAAAATATGATGTATTTACAGTACATATTTAAGTGAGAAATTTAAATTTATAAATAAAAATATGTCTCAACTGGTTCTATAAGACCTGTTTCATCAGTAGACAGACATGTATGAATTCCCTAAATTGTATCATTCTAAAGAGAGAATTGTTATAACTGCTTAAGATTCATCACTATATATTTGTCAATATTCAATAGTTACACTAATATCAATATAATGTTACTGAATGTACTAAGATTGACTTTGTGCATACCTACATATTAGGCCTTGTTGTAAAAGCTCTATAGGACCAGCTAACTTGAACCTCCCTGTAATCCTATGGGATTAGTGACATTATAATCACCACTTTAGTAATGAGAGACTGAGCAGTGTGTTTAAGTAATTCACCACAGTTTATTTATATTCACCAATATAAATATAAATATTTATTCTCACCTTTTTCATTCAAATACTTATTTTGAGAGGTCACCCTGGATGCCAGAACTCCAGGTAGGCTGCCTAGTTGTGGATTGTCCCCACTGTCTCAGTTCCTGCTCATCCTACCTCCAACTATCCCTTCCTTCCTCATTACCATATCCTAGTCCCCAACTCTGGTGAGACTCACTGCTTTACCACAGCCAGCACAACTCCAGATAGGCCACCGCCCACTTGGTGACTTCTTTTATTCTCTCTTGCCCCAACCCCCACCAATCTCCTCATTTCTCCACATTACCACATCCCAACCACCAACTTGGGCATGGATCCCTTCTCAACAAGAGGCCACTTTGGCCATCAGAAGTTCTGCCACAAACTCCAGTGGAGATGTACTGCTCAGCCACAGGCAAAAGACCAGAGAGAAACCAAGGAGCAAAGTAACCATCCAACAAAGACAAACTCAGAAATCAGCACCTAGACTAATAATCGTACCAAAGCCATATGCCTTGATGTCAGTGTAAGAACAAAATCAACAACAGCCCAAGTAATATGCCACCACCAGAACTCAGTTATCCTACTACAGTAAGCCTAGAATAGACCAGTACAGATGAAACACAGTTAAAACCAATTTTATGAAGATGATAGAAGTACTCAGAGGGACTGTGGATAATTCCTTTAAAGTGAGGAAAATACAGCAGAAGGAAATGAATAACTATTTAAGACCTGAAAATGGAAATAGAAGCAAAAAAAAAAAAAAAAAAAAAGAAAACACAAAATGAGTGAAATCTGGAGTTGAAAATCTAAGTGAACATGGTCTACAGACACAGCATCACCAACAAAAGAAGTTGAGGACAGAATCTCAAGCATTGAAAATATAATAGAATAAATAGATATATTTGTGAAAGAAAACTTAAGTCTAAAATTTTCCTGACACAAACTATCCAGGAAAAACTAGAACCCTATGAAAACATCAAGATCTATCCTCCTTCAGCATACAAAAACATACCTCAATGTCAAAGATAGAGACATTAACTCAGAATAAAGAGTTGGGAAAATTTTCTAAGCAAATGAACTTAAGAAGAAAGCGGTATAGACATTTCAATATCTGAAATAAAAAAAAAACAACAAACTTCAAAACAAAATTAAGCAAAAGAGACAGAGAGAAATACTTCATATTCACCAAAATTTCACTAATGGAAAAAAAAAAAACTTTAGCCATCAGGGAAATGCAAATCAAAGCTACTTTGATATTTCATCTTTTTTGTTGTTGTTGTTGTTTTGTTTTTTGAAACAGGGTTTCTCTGCGTAGCCTTGGCTGTCCTGGCTCTCCTTAAAGCTGGTCTTGAACTCAGAGAAATTACCTGCCTCTGCTTCCCAAATGCTGGAATTTAAAGCTTGTGCCATCATGGCCTAGCTTGAGATTTCATCTTACATACATCAAGATAGTTAAAGATCAATAACACAGGTGAGAGCTCATCCTGGCAAAGATGTGGAGTAAGGGAACACTCCTCCATTGCTGGTGTGAGTGGAAATTTGGTCAGCCACTATGGAAAACAATATGGTAGTTCCTCAGAAAATTGGAAACCAATGTACCTCAAGACCCAGCTATACCACTTTTGGTCATATGCCCAGAAGATGCTCCATCCTATCACAAGGAATTTTTCTCGACTATGTTCATAGCTGCCTTTTTTTTTTTTGTAATTTCCAGAAACTGGAAATAACTTAGCTGCCCCTCAACTGAGACGCAGATAAAGGAAACAAGGTACATTTACACAATAGAGTATTACCCAGCTGTTAAAAAAATGACATCATAAAATTAGCAGGCAAATTAATGGAACTAGAAAAAAAAATCATACTGAGGGAGACAACCCTAACCCAGAAAGACAAACATGATATGTACTCACAAGTGGATATTAGCTTTTAACTAAAGGATAATAATAGACCCAGCTAAATAACAAAGAGGGATCTAAGGAGGGACACATGAATGTCTCTGGGAAGAAGTAGAATAGATATTGCATGCTAGCTGGGGGGCAGTGGGACTGCCTCTTGTTATTCTGAATTTGGCTAATATTCTTGTGAGGCCTGATGTAGCACCAGTGAATCTTGGAGAATGGGGAGGTAGGAGAAAGACTGGGAAGAGTTGAGGGAGAGGAAGCTGCATCTGGATGTATTGAAGAATAAATAAATATAAAAGAATTAAAAATAAATATAAAAATAATTATACCTAATTATTTTTGTAAAATTAGCCTCAACTGTTTCTCATTGCCCAAGTCTCATTGCCCTGAGAAGATTCCAGAGAGCTTGGCTGGAATGAGAAGACAGATGGAGTGGCTAAAGGGCCCACTGAAATCCAATCTAACCCAAGTCATAACATCATGACCCTGCCAGTATGTGCAGAAACCTTACTTGGTCCCACTTGACTATACATGTAAAAGCAATGTACATGTTGCCTGAATCTCATTTTAGTGGTTCGGTGTTATACACTCTTATTAAGTAATTATGAATTAAATTAAAATACGCATTCAACATAACAGAAAGCACATATGTTGTATTGCTGATCACTACACCTATGTTTGGAGAAATATAGATGGGAAATATAATGGTACATGGCATACTGACAACTAAAACATGTCTCTAAATAAACAAAAAACCAAAAAGATGAATAATATAAACAAAAAGGATATACTCTTTCAAATATTGTAATGTACAGTAAGAAGAAAATAGTGGGTCTGTTATAATTCCAGTGCTTGGAATGTGGAGGCAGGAAGGCTAAGAATTCAAGATCATTCTCAGTTGCATAGTTCAAAGCCAATCTGGGCTTCATAAGACCCTTGCAAACAGTAACCATAAAATGTATTAGCTATCAAAATACATTTCTCCTCCCATTTACCAAATCTGCTCATATATGTCCTTTTCTAGTATATACAATGACAATATCAGAGCTGTAGTGATGACTCAGCACCTGGAGTGTGCCTCTGAAGTGCTGAATTTAATGTTTGAACTATATCTAACTCAATATTCTCTTTACCTATTTGTCTGTCCCTGTCAATTGACTGTTGGTAATCCCAAAGATTTGAGGAGAAAGACCACTGACCCAATGATCTTAGCCAAATTAATTAAAGGAAGTAATTAATTAAAGTAAACTTTTTTTTTAATTCCTGTACACAGGCTGCTTCCCCCTAAGACAGGGTTCAAGACCTCAGCATTGGACACGAGCAAGATAAGGTTTTTGTAGTTCATGGATAGGGAGCTTCCAAATGAGGAATTTGGCATGCAAATAATTCAGGCTGCAGAAGCAAAACATAACAGGTTGGTCAAAATAAACTCTTGTGAAATAGAGATGATTGCAAGGTGGTCATAAGGTAGTCAAAGCAACAGGTGGTAATAATAATCTTTTAAAACAAAGGCCTGGTTGATGTTTCCTGGAACAGGCAGTACAGAACCATTTCTAGTTATGATTATAGGCGGGGCATGGATCAATCCTTGAGAAAAAGAGGTTTAATAACAAACAGGAATGAATCTAGTTTGTCTTTATTATAAGATGGCTTTCAAGCCTAAGCTGGAGGCAAGCTGGTTCATCACATGAGTAACTGAACATAAAATGACACACTTTGAAAATTTCAAAATGGAATATTTTGGGGAAAGAGGTTGGGGATCACAGTTCCATGACTTTGACTGTCAGATTCTTTGAATAAATGTGGACTGCTTTCATCCAACTTTCCCTCTACTTTCCTCCTGGAATATTTTTGTCCCATTTCTCTCTATGTAGTTCCCTAACATTTGTTTCTGTGTGCATTTATAGACTGCCTCTTTTCTAGCTTCCTTTGTCTAAATCTTACTTTAAACTTCTCCATAAGACTTTGATGTGTTTAGAATGTGTTGTGGATTATAAGTAGAAATAATAAATAAATCAAACAAGTAAATGGATAAAAATACTTGTTTTAAAATGTAAATTTTTATGTAAGAAGGAAATGGTAGATAAACTCTACAATACTTCTAAAATTCAATATTCATTCAATAGTAGTAATAATTTCTATTCAAGTTTTAGATTCTTAAAGACCATTCACACTCATTTTATTCCAATCCAGGAACCTGTTAAGATGGTGTAAGAAGCAAAGCACTGATGGCATGCCTTAGAGGGCAACCCTGAAGACTTTTCTATTCTTAGCCATGTGAAATTGCACATGCATTATTCTACTATTTAAAGATTTCTTTTGTTTTGTTTATGAGAATGTGTCTTAATGTATGCAGCTGTGTGTAGTTGCCCACAGAGCTCAGAAATTGGTGACAGAGCTCCTAGAACTGGTGTTACAGAAAGGTTTGAGCAGCTCAGTGTGGGTGCTGGGAACTAAACTTGGATCATGTACAATAGCAGCAAACCTCTTAACAGTTATTTATTTCTCCATCTGTGATGGTTTGTATATTCTTGGCCCAGGAAGTGGCACTATTAGAGGATGCGGTCTTGGGCTAGAGAGATGGCTCAGCAGTTAAGAGCACTGACTGTTCTCTCAGAGGTCCTGAGTTCAATTCCCAGCAGTTATATGGTGGCTCACAACCATCTGTAATGGGATCTGATGCCCTCTTCTAGAGTGTATGAAGAGAGCAACAGTATACTCACATACATAAAATAAATAAATTTTAAAAATCCACCACAACAAAACCAAAACCAAACAAAAAACAGAAGATGTGGTCTTGTTGAAGTAGGTGTGGCCTTGTTGGAGTAGGTGTGTCACTATGGGCATGGTCTTTAAGACCCTCTTCCTAGCTGCCTAGAAGGCAGTATTCTGTTAGCAGCCTTCCAATGAAGATGTAGAACTCTCAGCAACTCCTGTACCATGCCTGCCTGGATGCTGCCATGTTCTCGTCTTGATGATAATGGACTGAACCTTTGAGCCTGTAAGCCAGCCCTAATTAAATGTTGTCCCCTTGGTCATGATGTCTGTTCACAGCAGTAAAATCCTAATTAAGATATCATTCCTTATTGAACTATTAAGTAAATACATATTTCTAATGATAGCAATAGATTCATAAAGAAAATAAAAGGGATTTAATTTTGTTTGCTGTCAAATAAAACATCTGATTAAAAACTAGAGGTTTAACTCTCTCATGAGAAGAACCAATATGAGGGTGTGGAAAACAGATGAAGTCCATGTACTGCAGAAACGAAATGTGGCGGGTAATTTTCCCCTTCACTTTGCTTTATTAAGCAGGTATACCTTGGCCATAATCCTCCATACTCTAGCAACAACTTGTTTGATCATTTCAAAGGTTAATACAAAAGAGCAAACATCAAATACTGGAGTGAAATCAGGAGAGTAGGGAGCCAGCACGCCCTGAGGAGACAGCTCTCAAGGGCAGGAATGTCAAATCCTTGGTTAAAGCAATCCACTCAATAAGTGAAGCCTTCAGGCTTGCATTGCTGCAGATTCAATTCCCTTTAGTTCAGCATGGCACAGTGTGATATGTTAAAAGGATGGGGACTTATATTTTCTTATTTTCCAAATTGTGAGTGACAATGTGAGACTGTAAGAAACAAAAGTTAATTAAAATAGACTTCCCCCCAAAACTTTACCATTCTTTTTAGCCCCATATAATAGATAATAAACCTGAAAATCTGAATTAAGTGGACAGGTAGAGATAGGTTTCCATTTAATCTATGCATTCATTTATCCAATTAGTGTTTATCAAATTTCTAGCATGTACCACTTGCTGCCTTTGACCTGAAGATACTTCAGTGAGCATAAACTGATGTAGTCTATCTTCTCTTAGAGAACACAGAATAAGGGGGGGGGGAGTGGATCAAATGCATATACTAAGAATCTTCTTGTTATAGGTCTTTGTAAAATTGAATGATTTCAATGAGATCACTTAAATTCAAGCCAGCATCACTTGATAAATAAAAACCAAAAAAATTAAATTCTGTAAAGGAACTTGAAACACCAGTGTGTTTTAACTAGATTAAGAGTAGGATGAAGAATATTGCTCACAAAGGTAGCAGCTTGTGCTTATATTGAGACAGAGAGAAAACATTTGAAATACAAAACATGAACAATGAAAACAGAAAACAAAAGCATGAAGCTAGGGATTCTAAAGCTTGGATTTGGGTCCTAAGCATAACTAAACAAGGCAGTTATCTTTAAAGGTATTGGGACTTTCCCTAGTAATGAGAAAGAGATGTTAAAAGCTTTAGGAGAGGCACATTTAAAAAAATCAACTGCAAGTTTGGAAAGCTATGTCTTGTTAGTCATGAAGAACACAGGAGAGCCAGACTGGATACAAGGATTTGGGCATAGTTTGTGCAATACTAGGCAGGAAATAGTGTTTTGTGTGAGACAGACATACGTCATGAGTGGGAACAAGGAGAAATGGTGCACTGAAGAGCTCAGTCAGTGCATGCTGCTGCAGCAGTAGGGAAGTGCGGTGGGACAGTGCACAGGGTCCTTGCTTGTGGGAATGGATGGCATTTGGGATGTGCTCACCACTGTTTCTGAAAGGTCAAATGCTCAGTCCTTGAATTTGTGGGCAAAATAAAGCTGAAGCACATAGCACAAAATTACCTGCTGTGTCCTATCCTTTTAGAAAATATTAACTCAAATATTTGTGAAGTATTTTCACACAGTTCAGCATGCAAATTTTTTTCTTCACATGTTTTATGATGGGTTAGATTACAATTCTGGATTAGTTTTAAAAATCAGTGCACTTCTTAATGAAGAAAAACTACAGACGGATTAACATTATTAGCTGCAAAACAATGACATTGGAATTTTAAATGCTGGAAATTGAGGAGAATGGTTCTGTAAATTTTTATGACACTTTTTAAAAAGAAAATTCTCAATCAGTAATCAAAACAGTTCGTTGATCACCTATGACATATAATCCATAAACATTGTATTTTCAACTTTTTAAAGTGTAGTTTCAAAGTAGAACTAACTTTGAGTCGTTTATTAAGATCAGAAAGTGAAAGAAGAACTATTTGTTCCTATTTCTTCAGGGTACCAAACCCATTGCTTCATTTAACAAATATTTATGTCTACTGTGTTGTCTTCTAGTTGCTGGAAGAGGGTAGGTAAGTAGCTATCATTCTAGGCATCTAAGAGCTTTGTTATCACTTTAATAAGGGAGAATCTTGTGTCAGAACTATACAGCACATGTCTAGACAGAAACAAGAAATCCAATTTTGTCTAAGATGGGGAAGATTTTTAAACGTCATGGTATTTAGGTGTATCTTAGAGGGTGAGCAGGAGTCAGACAGAAAAAGAGAGAAGGCTACAGCTTTCTGTATAGAAGGAAGAGATGATGTGATGTAATGTGAACCTTGGGCCTTAGAACAACCTAATGGAAACTTGGGTTTGTGCAATCAGCTGAAGATGGAATATGGAGAGCCAGCAAGGGATGGAAGCAACTGCTAGTACTTAAGGAGATCACCTTAACAGGTAAATATGGAACAAAGACGAGTCAGAAGTGGGCTATTACTCAGTAATGAAAAGGAACCATGAAGCCACTAGAACATGTGAAAAGTGAAATGAATATTACAAAGTAAAAAGAAATGATATGAAAAGGCCCATGATTCCAATCATAGATGTTTTGAGTAGGGGGAAAGCTGAAATGACCAGTTCTTTTCAATTTGTGTGTAGATATGAGATTGTGACTGAGAATAGAGAGGTAGAACACAGGGGAGTTTTAGTTCTAGGACTCAAAACATGCTCTATATATCACTATGCTCTGAACCAAATTCATATAATACTCAACAGCATAACTAAACTCTACTGAAAACTGTGGACTTCAGTTACTATTAATATGGCAATATTGACTGAGTAGCAGTAGTCTTTGTATTCCACTAGTGTGAGATATTGATAATAGGACAAACTGGTAGAGTGGATGGGGTGGGGTAGTCACAAAGAGTTACATGACAACTCTAATTCCTGCTCAGTTTGCCTGTAAACTTAAGGTTAATTGAAAAGTCTACTTATTCCAAACACATTTTTAAAATGACAATATGAGTCAAAGTGAGGAAGTTTGGGGTCTAGAGATATTTCAAACTCTGCATAAGTTCCCTGACTAACTTCTTAATGAACTTCACAGTGGGAAGTCTCTGTGGCTATGCATGAAGCAAAGAAAGTCAAGAACTGTATTTGAAAGTCTAGGCTTGGGGAGCAAAAGCATAAATTTTAGATAAGAGAAAAGCAGACCCCAGCTCTTAGACCAAATGCAGCTTATCTTTTACACATGCAAATGAAATTTTATTAGCAAATAGCCAAGCCCAGTAATTTATATAAGTTCTTGGATTGTGTTTTTTGTTGTTTGTTTGTTTGTTTTGTTTTGTTGTTTGTTTTGGATTTTTTTGGTTACCTCCATGCTTAAGTAGTAACAACTGGAGCTGAACCCATAAATTTAACATACATTCAGCTTAGTCCCTTCCATAAAAAACGTTGCTGATCTTGTTGCTGTTCTAGACTGGTGCTAGCTACACATAACACACAGAGAAGTCTCTCACTTTAAAAATAAAATACTTACACATGGAAATAATACTTATACATGGTATACATGACAATCTCTGAGAATAAAATGAAATTATTCCAACTGAGGCCAGATTGTCCTGGGAATATTGTAGAATTAAGAAAAGATTCTAGAGATATTTTACAATTTCATCTGCAGTGGTGACAGTGTTCATATTGACTCATTAAGATAATCCAGTTATAGCGCAGACAATGCAATAGCTTTCTCTACATATTTTATTATTTCAATTATCCACTTGACAATTAAATTGATAATAAATCCCTTTTAATTTCTATCAGTGAATATGTAGAGCCACAATTCCAATGAAATGTATAATTAAAGGTATTAACTATTACCAGAAAATCTGAACCATTTATTTTCAGTTAAGTAGAAACAACATTTAAAAACATATATGATTTTTATCTCTCCAGCATTCTCATGCACTATTGAATATGGAAGTGAAAATGAAATGAAATTTAGTCAAAAATCTCTAATTAAACTCTGTGGACCATGTGGAAGACACAAAGTAGAGAGAAAGAGTTCTGGCAGAATACAGGGAGAGAAATAATGCCAAAGGATGAAATAACTATATTATATAAACGTCTGAAACTGTCCAACAAATAAATTGATACAAGGCTTAAAAATATTCAGTATAAGTTCATATGTGAAAAATATTGTCAGGAGCCATAATGGGACAACCTAGCAGGTGATCTTCTTGAAATGGCCTGCTTCAGATTATTATATAATCAGAGTCAGGATCGCCCTTATTAAGCAAGGCTGTAAGGGACTCATTTTAGGAAAGATTCCTGTTATTAATATGCTTTTCCTGTTCTTATTAAAAATACATAACAATCACTAAGTAATAGCACACCCCTTAGGAACAGATCTCTACAGATCTATGAAGATGTACTATGTTGTAGTGATGCTATATAGACAAATAGATGACTTTGTAAGTCTTAATGATGATACTATAAGACTTCCTAAAATTATATCTGTGATTAAGCTCTTTTATAGTGGGACTGCTATGAGGTTCTTTCTGATAGTCAAAACTGCAATGAGAACTCTGCCAGTCTACCAAGTGTCACCAGTTAATTTCTCTTAGATAGTAACCAGACTTTCTTCTATTCAGAGCACATTCCAAGAGATTATAAACAATTAACTAAAGGTCATAAAAAGGGAACTAACGATTTACTATAGGTGCTAGGACAGAAGATAAAATATTGACTGGGTTTCTCTATACAAAATTTCACTAATAACTTATGGTTTTAAACCTTCAGTGAACCTGTGGCGCTCAGACAAGTGATGGATGTTTAGCCAGATAATTATTCCTAATTCATGTAAACATTCTCTGTTGTAAACTTCTATTTCAATTTATGATTTGAATTTGTGTAAACTTGTGATGAACTTTGTAATACGTGATCATGTATTCTGAAAGATATATACGTACTGAAGGCAAAGAGAAGAAAGAAGAATTTTTTTTTCTTTTCCCCTGCCTAGAATTTTTTCCTTCAGAAGAATTTTTCCCTTACTAGGCTTTTTTCCTTTTCCCCACATAGGATCATTCTGCTTTTCCCTTTAGATAGCTTTCATAGGAGACTTTTTACAACATAGTCATAAACTCTATAGTCACTTTTCTGACTGTCCTCTTTTCTTCCTGCGACTTCCAACTAGCAGGTTGAAAGTTAGAGCTGCACAGTTCCTGCTGAGATACTACAAATGCTGTTTACTTAATCCTTTGCTATTTTTAGAAAGAAGGGCTAAGTGCAGTTTCTGATCAAAGAGGAACACAGAAGTCAGGTCAGCTACAGTTACAAGTGACTTAGACTTAGATAAGTAAACTTTTTATTATACAGCAACTCTAAATATCTTGTAAGACAAAGTCTAACCCCAGAATCTTGTAAGACAAAGTCTTACCCTCCACTGATGTTCTTTCTCCTCTGCTACCTCAAGAAGAACCAGTAAGAGAGAAGACCCCTGCTATCCACCACCCCCACCAAATATCAAACTAGGTTTGATATAAATGAAGGTAGTAACACTATATATATATACATGTATATATATGTGTGTGTATATGTATATTTGATATATTTACATATAATTATACATACATTACATTTATATGTACATGTATAATATACATACATTATATTTATCATATTTCATATATATTATATATTTATATATAAATATATGTCAAATATATATATCACATATTTATCATTATATATATATATATATATATATATATATATATATATATATATATGCCAGCTTTGGTGTTGCCTCAATTTTATAATAAGCCCTTCTTCCTTACTAGTAGAACCACATTTTCATTAGTGGCCCATGTGCCCTAACCCTGGAAGCCATCAGGACTTGGTTTAAACATTAAGTTCACACTCATCATAGAACATACTCCAGTAGCTAGCAAAATGTGGTGATGTGTTTTGACCATTAAAATGAATGAAAACGTCTGTTGAGAAGCATCTTAGATAATATCTCCTTCCTTAAAAGAGAGACTACTCCCCTTTTCCCTTCCCATCCTACTTTGGGATGCTTCTCTGTATAAGAGAGTCTCTTAAAGGCAATCTCTCTGCATGAACTTGGAAGCATGTCAAAAACCAAGTTAGATTAATTAAAGAATTATACTAATGTAAACCTTTTAATTTTGCATGTTAATATAAGCTTATTTTATGTGTAGTAGTTTCCTCGGTTTGAAGGAACAGATATAAAAGAAAATCATTTGTTTGTGAGAACTTGACACGAAATGTGTCCTGACTACAAGAAATGCAGGACCAAAGATGGAGCAGACATGGAGGATATGGCCATCACCAATGGCTGGCCAAATTGAGACCTATCCCATGGGAAAAACCAAATTCCTGACACTATTGATACTCTGTTATTCTTACAGATCTTAGTATAACTGTCCTTTGAGATGCTCCATCCAATAGCCGATGGAAATAGATGCAGAGATCCACAGCCAATTAAAACGAGCCCAGAGAGAAGATGCTAAAAGAGAGGTGGTCCTATCAGATCAGCCAAGTTATTTGGAAGTAGGAAAATATTCAGGTGTGAACCTCTCCACAGCAATTTCCCACCTTTAATAAATAACAACAGAATTCAATCCTGAAATGGCTGTGTGGAGTCTGTTGGGGGAAGAAATGTCACTTACTATGCCTTTGAGTAAAAAAAAAAAAAATACTGATTTTCAACAACCAAATACAAGACCCACATTTCGAGTTTTAATAAAAATATTTTAAAGTGTGAAAAATTAAGAGGTACAGATTATTGTACTCAGCCCCCCCCAAACCTAAATTATGAAATTTAAGGACCCATTAAGCTTATTAATGTCATGTTAAGGTTACCAAGAGACTAGAAAATTAGATAGCCTGGTTGTACCTTTAAGAACAGCACATAAAAAGAAGCTGTCTTTCCCCCATGTTAATCATTACGATTTTACACTTGGATCCCATCTAGAACCTTCAGATGAAACTTCTAACATGACTGCTTATGTTATAGCTACCCATGGAGTCACTGACATTAGGCAATTAAAAAGTCAACCGCCGGGGGCTCCCAGCTCGGGATTCCAAGCTTTTTTTTTTTTTTTTTTTTGCAGCATGTCTGTCATCTTCGCTCCTGACTGGCTACGCGGCAAGGCCAAGGTCAATCAAGAGACTATCCAGCGGCTCCTGGAGGAGAATGACCAGCTGATCCGTTGTATCGTGGAGTATCAGAACAAGGGCCGAGCGAACGAGTGCGTCCAGTATCAGCATGTGTTACATAGAAATCTCATTTATTTAGCTACCATCGCAGACGCCAACACAAGCAGTCTCACAAAGGCAGTGGAGTAGTTTTCCAGAAGGCTGTAATGAGGAGTGACTGATTGGAACCCATCTCCTGGGAACCAGAGAGCTGCTCAGAACATGGGCAAAAAGTCCCATTCATTTTAGACTGTGAAGAAACTCGCTACCAACTCTACTGTATTCTGACTATAAATATTTTATTAATAAAACAGATCCAACGGTAGAACTGCGAGGACCTGAGGTGTATGACAGCAGTGTCATTGTCAACAATAGTGATTAATTATCTGATGACATGTAATAATAAATGATACACGCCCGTCCTCAGTGTCCCACATCAACTAATTACATCTTCACACAGCCAAAAAAAAAAAAAAAAAAAAAAAAAAAAAAGTCAACCGCCTTTAAAAATCAAACAGGTTCAGTTGTATTTTTAATATCTGCATGAACACTTATATCGGTCAGAGTATATTATTGTATAAAATCTCAGTTTTGTAATGAGATTGGGGACTAACATTAAGCATTAAAGAGTTGCTATGAGATAGACAAAGAAATGGATAACTCAGAATGACAGATCTTAAACTACAGTAGGCATCAGAAACCCATAAATGGAACTGAAGCATGAGTTCTTAAGACAATGCGGAGGCAGCTCAGCTAAGAAAACACCCTTTCAAAACCACCACTCCAGGTTAGAATGTATACATTGTCCTTCAGCAGAGATCTGAAGGGGCCATAGAAGCATTTTAACATATTGGACTTTTCTGTCCTCATAGTCATGGTAAAACAACAACATATGGATAATAGATATCACAAACACACTGTGCCTGTAAGGACAAAAACTAAAAATACCAGAGGATTCCATTGCAGGAATATAAAAGTTAAGACTTTCTTAGATCTAGCACTATTTCTCTGTGTGAAGTGAATTAAGCTGTAGGATTTTATAAACTGATACAATGTCCTACAAAGTTATGTCATGACAATGGTTCCCACAACTCAGTGTGCACCTATGTCTAAGCCAGATAATATTTGCTGAGCAGTTTTGGAGTTGGGGTCTGAGGTACATATTTCTACAATTATACATTATAACTGAATCGGAGATGTTTCCACTTGCTTTGGAAGGCTCTGACATTAAAGACTCAACATCTTTTGATTGCTTCTTGGGTTATAAAAAAAGAATAAAGAAATCACAGCAAAAGGTCTTTTTCTACCAAGGACCTGATCTCTGGCTACACCTTTCAGAGCAGAGCAGAGCAAAACAGAGACAAAGAGGAGTGAGGAGAGAATGAGTGAATGGGTGGAGGACCACCCTCTTAGAGACAAAGGGGAGGGGGCAGGGGTGGGGAGATTATGAAGGGGAGACCAGGAATGGGGGAAACATTTGAATGTAAACAAATAAAATGATTATAAATGAATAAATACATAAAAGAATAAACAGAGACAAACTGTATAGAATTGAATTCGGTACTTGTTATACAAGCAGTCTTACTCAGAGAATTTCAGGAAAGGTATGATGCAAGACTGCATCTTACCACCCTGTCCACCACCGTATGATCCACGGAAGCATGACCTGATATGACCATATGGAAGTGATGACTTTTCCATAGAGAGTCTCAATTTTAAGAAGGAGAGGCATGTACAGAATAGCGTGGGGCATGAATTGTACTGAAGACTTCAAATATGAATTCAAGAGCAATAGTAATGGTAATAGTATTAATAGGGTTTTTTTCTTTGCCAGTGAAATGAGCCAATTTAAACCAGATATTATATTATAGGAAGGTTTATTAGGAAGCTACTCTCAGGGGAGCAAGACCCCAAGAATTGAGACTAGTGAAGTCACCATGGAGAGAGGAGGGAGGGGGAAGAAAAAGAGAAAGTGTACATGGGCACAGAAAGAGGAGGGGGGGGAGCAGCAGGGGGAAGGGTAGGGAGAGGGAGAATATGTTTGGATTATATAGGGGAAGAGCCTCTGGGGAAAGGGCAGCACAGGCCCTGGGCTAGAAAGTTTAGGGTTGTACTCCATTGTGTAAATGTACCACATTTTCTGTATCCATTCCTCTGTTGAGGGACATCTGGGTTCTTTCCAGCTTCTGGCTATCATAAATAAGGCTGCTATGAACATAGTGGAGCATGTGTTCTTATTACCAGTTGGAACATCTTCTGGGTATATGCCCAGGAGAGGTATTGCTGGATCTTCCAGTAGTATTATGAAAGGATGGACTATCCAGAGACTACCCCACCTGGGGATCCATCCCATAATCAGTCACCAAACCCAGATTGCATATGCCAGCAAGATTTTGCTGAAGGGACCCTGATATAGCTGTCTCATATGAGGCTATGCCAGTGCCTGGCAAATACAGAAGTGGATGTTCACACTCATCTATAGGATGGAACACAGGGCCCCCAATGGAGGAGCTAGAGAAAGAACCCAAGGAGCTGAATGTGTCTGTAACCCTACTTGCATACACTAGCAAGATTTTGCTGAAAGGACCCAGATACAGCTGTCTCTTGTGAGACTATGCTGGGGCCTAGAAAACACAGAAGTGGATGCTCACAATCAGCTATTGGATGGATCACTGGGCCCCCAATGGAGGAGCTAGAGAAAGTACCCAAGGAGCTGGGGGGATCTGCAACCCTATATAGGTGGAACAACAATATGAACTAACCAGTATCTCCCGGAGCTCGTGTCTCTAGCTGCATATGTATCAGAAGATGGCCTAGTCGGACATCAGTGGAAAGAGAGGCCCTTTGGTCTTGCAAACTTTATATGCCTCAGTACAGGGGAACACCAGGGCCAAGAAGTGGGAGTGAGTGGGGGAGTATGTGGGGGACTTTTGGGATAGCATTGGAAATGTAAATGAAATAAATACCTAATAAATAAATAAATAAAAGAAATGTAAATAAAGAAAATATCTAATAAAATAATATTTTAAAAAAGAAGAAAGAAAGTTTAGGGTTGGGGGCAAGGGATGCCAGTGCCTTAGGGACTGAGGGATACTGGGAGACCTGGAAGCCAGGTCTGCTTTGATATATATAATATGTACCTCAGTCCTTTTTCTCAGGATCTGGAACCAAACAATTATTAGTGAGCACAACTAGTGAGCAGAAATGACACACATTCACTGCATCTGGCTGAATTGGGCATGTCTTTTCTCTGAACATAACTTACTACTCAGTATTTGTATAGATCCTCTACATGCCAGATAACCCAGTATCAGATCCCTGTAATTAAAAAACAACACAACACAAAACAATTATTTAGATTTAAAAAATTCATATGAGTGTTTTGTTGGCATGTTTGTCTATGTGCAACATCTGTGCTCTGTGCTAGTAGTACCCATAAGAGGACAGCTGATCCCCTGAAAAAGGATCATTGTGTGCTGAGTAGTGGGAACTGAACCTTAGTCCTCTCAGAGAGAAGTAAGTGTTCTTAATAGCTGAGCCTACTCTCTACACCCACACCCTAAAGGGAGGATCCTTAGATTGGAGGAATGGTTTATATAAGTCAAGACAAAACTGTTTCAGCTTTATATATGTCTTTCTAATGATTTTACCTGTGGGAAAACTGTTTAATTTGGGATGAGGTGTGTCAGTGTGTTTATATTTGTAAAATTAAGAGGGAAAACTAAAGTTTCTTTAGTGGTTTCTTTGGAGACTCAATTGTTTCATGTGCTGTTTTTCTGAGAACTGTCTTATGAGTGGATACTTGGTGGAAGCAGACGAGTGAGAGGATGTTTCACTGAGAACAGACATGTTTTTCTGGAAACTGCCTGGTGAAAGGGCATGTGATATTTTGCTGGACTGGATGCTTGACAGGACATGTGATATTTGGAGAGGGTATAAGTATAACCCAATTACTCTCTGGTTCACCTTGCCATTCTTTGCTGGTCATTGCTTGTCATGACTTAGTAGAGAGAAACGCACCAAAGAACTTCTGTTATTTTGGCAGCTTCATAACAGCTTTATGAACTCAGGGCTATTGGCAAAGCCTTGATGGTTTTTTGTTTGTTTGTTTGTTTTTCTAGATTGAACTGCCATTGCTGATTTGTGAATGGTGTTTGTGAGTGGATTGAATGACTACTGCCAATTCGTGTGAACTGAACTGCTGATATCCTGACAACAAAGAGTGGAATCATCCCAAAGAACTATTTCTAAACAGGTCCACATCTCATTTTGCCTTATTAGCTTTCCTTTCTATTACCTCTGGTGGGCGGTGGGCTAGATTAGAGGGTAAAGCATTTAGGAACCCTTAACAAAGTAGGTTTTGGAAAATGTAAGCCTACAGAAAACAACAATCTCTTCTGTTGCCCCAGTCTTTGGATTCCTAGCCCATTTAGCTGTAGAATTGCCCTTGGGTAAAAGTTATAACTGTGGACATGAGAGCACTGAATTTATCATCTATTTTTTTTTACAGGGGTGGAAATGGAATTTAGATAAATAAAGGGACCCATATAGATGTTTCAGAGGCTTTTGGTTATTTGTGGCTTTCTCTTTTCTCTAAATTAAATGTAGCAGTAGCTAACTAGCTTAATAAACTAAAGAAAAAAGGATTTCTAAGATAACAGAGAACTCTTGTGTCTCTTCATCCAATATAAACCCTTCAGCCTAAAACTTAGGGATGTCTCTAATTTTTTCTTTAAATATAGTACCAATGCCTAAAAAGAAAAATCCACCTTTTGAGACCATATTGGGCCATAGGGAACTATTGTTGACAGAAATAAACGGGTGAAATATGAACTAGTGCCTGAGTATGAAAGTTAAGACATTCCTTTTCATCCTCTGCTTCTTTTTTGGCTTTCACTTTTTATCAAAAGTCCTTTGTCTAAGACTGTCATTTATTTGATAAATTAATATTCTCTTTATCAATGCCTATTGTCAGATGTTGCCTAATTACATGACAATGTCTAAAGTCACAGATTGGCACTTTATCTAGGAGAGCTAAATAAAATGGATGGAACATAAGTATGAAATAGAGTTTTAGAATGGCTTTTTAGTGTTTCAGATGCTTAGCACACTATGCATGATAGTTCCTTGACCAAAAGCCACCAGTGACTCTAAATCACTTAAATGTCTTTTGGGATGTATGGCATGTGATATGTTGAAATTGCCTTAAACAGCCACTTCATTCTTCCACTTATTCATCTAAATAGCAGACAGAATTTATTGAGTATCTATTGTAGGTAACTTAGCTGGTAATATTTATTATTTTGTAAATTCTTCTCAATTTACTTCTACTTCATAACACAAGTGCTTTCTCATTACCATCTTTCCCTTCATGAAAAACATGATCTCATTATTTTTATCTCCAATGTCACCAATACATGAACCTTCCTATAATGTATCAATCATCATAACTACATGTTCTTGCTTCCTAATGTAAGCATTTATAGGTACATTATAATAAAGCTGCCTGTATTCTGAATGATGTCATTTGCTGCATACATTTTTTTTTTATCTCTGAAGATATAGAAGTCTGCAATGATAATGTGTAGACTTTGCATATAGTACCTGCAAACTCTGTTTTATTGCTAGGTACCTTTAAAGGATCATGTCTCTTGAGGCAAAAGTTTCATAGGGTAGCTGTAGAGTTAAATATGTAATATCTTGGCATTCTAATTCTATCTATTCTCTCATTGTTCCCTCTTCATTTTTCTTTATCTTCTAAGATAAATGTGGTAATGGTAATTATAAACCTAATTCCTATAAATTTATTTAAGAAAAATTATGACTACCATTTATGTAGACTATTTAAAAAATAAAAACACACAAAAAATCAAAGTCATTGGTAGCCAATAATACACTTTATGCATTATTATTTTAATTTATATGAGCATGAAAATTGATTGAAGAAGACTTAAAAGATGTCTTCAAAAATCTCACCTCTATCAATAGCAAATGATAAGATTATATTTAACCTCACATTGTATTTCAAGGTTATAATTCCTCCTCTCCATACTACCATATTCTTTAAAGTCTTAGGAAATGTTAAAAATCTATCAAATCCAAATGTTTCATAGGAACATAAATACTGTCACAGGCTTGTAGATTCAAGAATTTTGATGATAGCTTTGAAAAATTGAGTTAACTATTTTGTTAAGTTGGGAGAAATATCAAAATGTTGAACACCCTTTGAGTCTTGATAGCAAATGTTAAAATTCTACTGGCTACATAAAGGCTGGACCCAGACAAATGTTTATCGAGGTTTTCTGGTCAACCTTTCAGAAAAAAATTCCCCATGTGCCTCATTCACAACAGGTAGGCATTCTTCTGTTGGTATTCAGTTCATATTTTCAAGCCTTGAAATCAGTCAGAGGCTCCCTTCTCTGGGGATATATATACACCTTCAGGGAAGTCAATGAGAGGACTGCCAAGTAGTCAAAACTGAGGATAAACCAGCCCAAGCCAGTGCTTTTGGATTCTGCTGACTTCAATTGACATTTTGAACAACAACTACAAAAATAAAACAAAAACAAAAACAAAAAAAACAACATGAGCAAATGATCTGTGTAGAAAAGACTGCCAGGCACTGTGGTGCATATGATAGATAAACTGTGAGGTTTTCCCCAGCAAGAGGATTTAAACAAACTTGGAGAGGTCAAAACTCAAATGATTACACCATTTGACATGCCTTAGTAAACATTTACAAGGCTGAGTTTTATGAGCAAAACAGTTAAATCATAGATCCCCACATTAAGTCATACTTAGTAATATAGCATGCTTCAAATTCAGAATCAGTAGAATTTATTTGCACATGGATAATTTTTTTTCATTGAACTCTTCTAACTCTTGTGGGAAAATACATACATTTTCATGCTGATTTTGATATGCATATAGCAAAAAGCTCACAAATTTAGAACAGCAAAACAAAAAATTTTAGGGGCATTGTGTTCAAGTAAGGCAAGCATCACTATAATTTTCCTGTTCTCTCTTCTTCCAGTTATCCATCAAAATACTCCTAGAAAGATAATCTTAGGAAATAGAAACTATAAGTATAGTTCAGACCATTCTGGTCTTCTGTCTGATTATACAACTCTGGTAAAAACAAAAAAACAAACACACAAACAAAATCAGAATAAAATTTAAAAACCAAAAAAATTAATAACAGCAAAACAGAAACAGTTGGCCTAAGAAGGACTATTATTTGAGTTCCTCTAGTTAAAATGCAGGGAGGCATAGCATATAAATATAGTTTCAAAGTCATAATCTCTCTGCATTTGTGTGTATGCGTGTGTGCGCGCAGGGGCGCGCATGCATTTGTGTGTAAAAGTTCAGAAGTAGCCAGTAGTTGAACTACCACCCCTCTTAACAGGTCATTATTAAATACCTACTGTAAACCTGAAGTACAGCCGATCTCACTGAACTAAATGGTCTCTGCAATTGTCACATTTTGCTTTTACTAAATCAGTCTCATGTCAGCAATCCCTCCTGCCAGGTCTTGTTTTTTCTTTTGCCCTAAGTTATGTTGTCAAGCTAGTCATAAAGTTATTCTCTAGCATGCTCTGACATAGCCATAGGTAATATCTTTTAGTTCTGCATCAAACACACACCAAGCCACAGCCTCAAGCTATCCATCCTATCACAGAAATATCATGGCATCTTTCAGACAAACAACTGTCATTTCTTCTTTTCATCATAAGGAAAGTCAAATTGTAAGTATGTAGAAATATGTTAAGATGAACTAAAGAAGAATTATGAACTGAAGCTCCTAATGGGATGGTGTTGGTAAGTGGGAAAGGCTGACTGACTGATTGTGGATATCTGAATTATTTATTATAGGTTAGGATCCAAAATTATCTTAGGATAAGTTGTCCATTTAAAAAGCCATTTATTGGCTAAGAGTGTGTATTGCATAACATCCTTATGACTATTCAGTACATTCTTTGCAATATATAAACAGACACCTAGCTTCCAACAACTCAAAAGCTAAGACTCATCAGCTTCTAAGGTTTATATCAGAGTCTTCCCAACAATACCATAATGCAACTATCCCTTATTTCCAAAAAGGTGCTAGAAAAGTATCATGATTTATGATTGTCTTTCCTGTTAACATAAAATTCATGAAATTGTTATCAGATTGTAATACGGAATTTGAGGTGACCTAAATCTCAGTTCCAAGACCATGTTCATGGATGGCTTCAGAGTAAACTATCCCTTATTCTCTTTGACATGAAAGTTCTGCTTTCTGTATTGATAGAATATCTGTCTTAATGGTTCTGGTAGGTTCCAGATTAGACTGAATAGTGAAGTAGACAGTACCTGTGATGATGGTTTGGATATATTGCTTGTCACAAAATCAGAGAAATATAAAGGTCTTCAGCCCAATATTTCCCCCAGTGGTCCAGATAGCAGAAAAACCCTTCTGTGTCACGGATGGGTGTTAAAATGGTGACCACAAAATGGTGATACTGAGAAGAACTTTGAGTATGTATTGTGCTAAAGCAATGGGATTTAACAGCATTTTAAAAACCCATTCTTTTCTTCTGAAAATTGTTGCATATTTAAATGTTAAATTTGTTTTAAATTTTTTTAAAAGTTTTTTAAATTCCTTAGTGTTTTTTTTATTATTATTACGTATTTTCCTAAATTACATTTCAAATGCTATCCCAAAAGTCCGCCATACCCTCCCCCCACTTCCCTACCCACCCATTCCCACTTTTTGGCCCTAGCATTCCCCTATACTGGGGCATATAAAGTTTGCATGTCCAATGGGCCTCTCTTTCCAGTGATGGCCTACTAGGCCATCTTTTGATACATATGCAGTTAGAGTCAAGAGCTCTGGGGTACTAGTTAGTTCATAATGTTGTTGCACCTACAGGGTTGCAGATCTCTATAGCTCCTTGGATACTTTCTCTAGCTCCTCCATTGGGGGCCCTGTGATCCATCCAATAGCTGACTGTGAGCATCCACTTCTGTGTTTGCTAGGCCCCGGCCTAGTCTCACAAGAGACAGCTATATCAGGGTCCTTTCAGCAAAATCTTGCTAGTGTATGCAATGGTGTCATCGTTTGGAGGCTAATTATGGGATGGATCCCTGGATATGGCAGTCTCTAGATGGTCCATCCTTTTGTCTCAGCTCCAAACTTTGTCTCTGTAACTCCTTCCATGGGTGATTGTTTCCAATTCTAAGAAGGGGCAAAGTGTCCACACTTTGGTATTCATTCTTCTTCAGTTTCATGTGTTTTACAAATTGTCTCTTATATCTCGGGTATACTAAGTTTCTGGGCTAATATCCACTTATTAGTGGGTACATATCATTTGAGTTCTTTTGTGATTGTGTTACCTCACTCAGGATGATGCCCTCCAAGTCCAACCATTTACATAGGAATTTCATAAATTCATTCTTTTTAATAGCTGAGTAGTAGTCCATTGTGTAAATGTACCACATTTTTGTATCCATTACTCTGTTGAGGGGCATCTGGGTTCTTTCCAGCTTCTGGCTATTATAAATAAGACTGCTATGAACATAGTGGAGCATGTGTCCTTCTTACCGGTTGGGACATCTTCTGGATATATGCCCAGGAGTGGTATTGCTGGATTCTCCGGTAGTACTATGTCCAGTTTTCTGAGGAACCGCCAGACTGATTTCCAGAGTGGTTGTACAAGCTTGCAATCCCACCAACAATGGAGGAGTGTTCCTCTTTCTCCACATCCTCACCAGCATCTGCTGTCACCTGAATTTTTGATCTTAGCCATTCTGACTGGTGTGAGATGGAATCTCAGGGTTGTTTTGATTTGCATTTCTCTGATGATTAAGGATGTTGAACATTTTTTCAGGTGCTTCTCAGCCATTCGGTATTCCTCAGGTGAGAAATCTTTGTTTAGCTCTGAGCCCCATTTTTTAATGGGGTTATTTGATTTTCAGGAGTACACCTTCTTGAGTTCTTTATATATATTGGATATTAGTCCCCTATCTGATTTAAGATAAGTAAAGATCCTTTCCCAATCTGTTGGTGGCCTTTTTGTCTTATTGACGGTGTCTTTTGCCTTGCAGAAGCTTTGCAGTTTCATGAGGTCCCATTTGTCAACCCTCGATCTTACAGCACAAGCCATTGCTGTTCCATTCAGGAATTTTTCCCCTGTGCCCATATCTTCGAGGCTTTTACCCACTTTCTCCTCTATAAGTTTCAGTGTCTCTGGTTTTATGTGAAGTTCCTTGATCCACTTAGATTTGACCTTAGTACAAGGAGATAGGAAAGGATCGATTCGCATTGTTATCGCATGATAACAACCAGTTGTGCCAGCACCATTTGTTGAAAATGCTGTCTTTCTTCCACTGGATGGTTTTAGCTCCCTTGTCGAAGATCAAGTGACCATAGGTGTGTGGGTCCATTTTTGCGTCTTCAATTCTATTCAATTGGTCTATTTGTCTGTCACTATACCAGTACCATGCAGTTTTTATCACAATTGCTCTGTAGTAGAGCTTTAGGTCAGGCATGGTGATTCCACCAGAGGTACTTTTATCCTTGAGAAGAGTTTTTGCTATCCTAGGTTTTTTGCTCTTCCAGATGAATTTGGAGATTGCTCTTTCTAATTCATTGAAGAATTGAGTTGGAATTTTGATGGGGATTGCATTGAACCTGTAGATTGCTTTTGGCAAGATAGCCATTTTTACAATGTTGATCCTGCCGATCCATGAGCATGGGAGATCTTTCCATCTTCTGAGATCTTCTTTAATTTCTTTCTTCAGAGACTTGAAGTTTTTATTATACAGATCTTTCACTTCCTTAGTTAGAGTCACGCCAAGATATTTTATATTATTTGTGACTATTGAGAAGGGTGTTGTTTCCCTAATTTCTTTCTCAGCCTGTTTATTCTTTGTGTAGAGAAAGGCCATTGACTTGTTTGAGTTAATTTTATATCCAGCAATTTCACCGAAGCTGTTTATCAGGTTTAGGAGTTCTCTGGTGGAATTTTTAGGTTCACTTATATATACTATCATATCATCTGCAAAAAGTGATATTTTGACTTCATCTCTTCCCCTTGATCTCCTTTTGTTGTCGAATTGTTTTGGCTAGGACTTCAATTACTATGTTGAATAGGTAGGGAGAAAGTGGGCAGCCTTGTCTAGTCCCTGATTTTAGTGGGATTGCTCAAGCTTCTCTCCATTTACTTTGATGTTGGCTACTGGTTTGCTGTAGATTGCTTTTATCATGTTTAGGTATGGGCCTTGAATTCCTGATCTTTCCAAGACTTTTATCATGAATGGGTGTTGGATCTTGTCAAATGCTTTTTCTGCATCTAAGGAGATGATCATGTGGTTTTGGTCTTTGAGTTTGTTTATATACTGGATTACGTTGATGGATTTCCATATATTGAACCATCCCTGCATCCCTGGGATGAAACCTACTTGGTCAGGATGGATGATTGCTTTAATGTGTTCTTGGATTCGGTTAGCAAGAATTTTATTGAGGATTTTTGCATCTATATTCATAAGGGAAATTGGTCTGAAGTTCTCTATCTTTGTTGGATCTTTCTGTGGTTTAGGTATCAGTAATTGTGGCTTCATAGAATGAATTGGGTAGAGTTCCCTCTACTTCTATTTTGTGGAATAGCTTGTGCAGAACTGGAATTAGATCTTCTTTGAAGGTCTGGTAGAACTCTGCACTAAACCCATCTGGTCCTGGGCTTTTTTTTGGCTGGGAGACTATTAATGACTGCTTCTATTTCTTTAGGGGATATGGGACTATTTAGATCATTAACTTAATCCTGATTTAACTTTGGTACCTGGTATCTGTCCCGAAATTTGTCCATTTTGTCCAGGTTTTCCAGTTTTGTTGAGTATAGCCTTTTGTAGAAGGATCTGATGGTGTTTTGGATTTCTTCAGGATCTGTTGTTATGTCTCCCTTTTCATTTCTGATTTTGTTAATTAGGATGTTGTCCCTGTGCCCTCTAGTGAGTCTAGCTAACGGTTTATCTATCTTGTTGATTTTCTCAAAGAACCAACTCCTGGTTTGGTTAATTTTTTGAATAGTTCTTGTTTCCACTTGGTTGATTTCACCCCTAAGTTTGATTATTTCCTGCTGTCTACTCCTATTGGGTGAATTTTCTTCCTTTTTTTCTAGAGCTTTTAGATGTGTTCAAGCTGCTAGTGTGTGCTCTCTCCAGTTTCTTTTTGGAGGCACTCAGAGCTATGAGTTTCCCTCTTAGAAATGCTTTCATTGTGTCCCATAGGTTTGGGTATGTTGTGGCTTCATTTTCATTAAACTCTAAAAAGTCTTTAATTTCTTTCTTTATTCCTTCCTTGACCAAGGTATCATTGAGAAGAGTGTTGTTCAGTTTCCATGTGAATGTTGGCTTTCCATTATTTATGTTGTTATTAAAGATCAGCCTTAGTCCATGGTGATCTGATAGGATGCATGGGAGAATTTCAATATTTTTGTTTCTGTTGAGGCCTGTTTTGTGATCAATTATATGGTCAATCTTGGAGAAGGTCCCGTGAGGTGCTGAGAAGAAGGTATATCCTTTTGTTTTAGGATAAAATGTTCTGTAGATATTTGTTAACTCCATTTCTTTCATAACTTCTGTTAGTTTCACTGTGTCCCTGTTTAGTTTCTGTTTCCACGATCTGTCCATTGATGAAAGTGGTGTGTTGAAGTCTCCCACTATTATTGTGTGAGGTGAAATGTGTGCTTTGAGCTTTACTAAAGTTTCTTTAATGAAAGTGGCTGCCCTTGCATTTGGAGCATAGATATTCAGAATTGAGAGTTCCTCTTGGAGGATTTTACCTTTGATGAGTATGAAGTGTCCCTCCTTGTCTTTTTTGATAACTTTGGGTTGGAAGTCGATTTTATTCGGTATTAGAATGGCTACTCCAGCTTGTTTCTTCAGACCATTTGCTTGGAAAATTGTTTTCCAGCCTTTCACTCTGAGTTAGTGTCTGTCTTTTTCCCTGAGATGGGTTTCCTGTAAGCAGCAGAATGTTGGGTCCTGTTTGTGTAGCAGTCTGTTAGTCTATGTCTTTTTATTGGGGAATCGAGTCCATTGATATTAAGAGATATTAAGGAAAAGTAATTCTTGCTTCCTTTTATTTTTGTTGTTAGAGTTGGCATTCTGTTCTTGTGGCTGTCTTCTTTTTGGTTTGTTGAGGGATTACTTTCTTGCTTTTTCTAAGTATTATTTTCATTATGTAACATTTCTCAAGCAATGCATCTTTACAAACCTGATCAGCTCTGACAATACCCCTCCATTTCCCCTTGGTCTCCAAGCTATCTCTTAATTTTCATTACCTAATTTGCATATAACAAATTCATACTGGTCCTTTTAAAATTGCATGACTGTAAAGATCAAAAATGACAATGGGTGACAATGGGTGAGAAAGTGTCTGTATCTGTCAGGCAAACCTTGGCTGTTAAGACCTTAATTGTGTCTGATATGAGACTAGTGAATGTGGGGGGATTTGAAATTCTCTGGCATTGCCTGACTTCTTTGGTTTAAAATAGTTTTCCCTAAGCCAAAAGACATGAATTTCACCTAGGACCCAAAAAGGTAGGAGAGAATGGACCTTTATATTTCTCCCACTCCCACAAGCAGGCTGTAGTGTGCATCTCCTAACTCCAAATATATAGAGCTATTTATTTTATTAATTATTTTATTATTTTTTTTTATTAAAACTGGGTCTCTCTATGCAGTTGTGGGTGTTCTGGGACTAACTATGAAGACCAAGTTGACCTCATTTATAATATATTATATATCTAGAATATATCACATATATAATATTTCTATATCTCACAAATATTGCAGAAAGAAAAATGAAGGAATAAAAAGATGTCAATTTGAGCCCTGGTTTCTTGGTTGTCCTTCAACTGTACAGTTTATCTACTCTGGCACCACTGACATTTTGAAGCTGATTATTTTGTTTCAAGAGGTATTCTGTGCACTTTTCATTTAGCAGTATTACTGGTCTCTCTCTCTTTATAATATACCATTATCTTTCCTTTCCTCCAAGATACCAAAGCAAAAAGTGGCTATAAACATTGAGGAGGCAAAATTAGCTAGGCTTAAGAACAACCTTTCTAAAGTTGAAGCCAGTATGTGGGAACAAAAAGAAGGATAGGGATTAGCATTACATATTGTTAATGAGGTTCTTAGTGGGGTTTGAGCAGAAACCTCTCCTGAAGGTATATCGATCTACATTACACTATGCTGTTACTCAGCTTAGTCCATGCATTCTTTCTCTTAATTTTTGCTTCAGATGGGAGTGGAAAAAATCAATATAAAAACTCACACAAAAGAAAATCTGAAAATTCCATACTTGACCCACAGAATGAACCCATGATAGCATGATCCAAATTCTGAAGACCTAGGTCATAGGGATTAGGATAATAGCAGGAAAGGCTTTGCTCTCTGTCCCTCTATGATTGTATGAAAATAGCAATTGCTTCTCCCTTAGACATGAAGTTGAGTTATTTCTGTAGGTGAAGTCTAAGAATTGGCCCAAGATACAACTTTCTACTTTTTTCCTTATAAGATCCCTATCTGTCAAATAAATATTTAACCAGTAAGAATCATATCTTGTGAAATCTTTAAGCCTCTTATTTCTTGAACAAAGTTATGGAGATTTCATTTCCAAACATTGAGACCCAATAACTGTAACTGTAACAGTAACTATAGAGCCAATGATCTGAACTGTGATTTCATAATCAGAAACTCTATTAGTTGGCATAGTATTTTTCATATGGGATGTTCAATAGTGAATAAGGAGTAACAGTATTTGAAAAGTGAATTGTAGAAGTCTTTTTGGTTCATGTTTATATACTCTGGCAGATGTTCAGGGAGGCTTTGCTGCTGTGTAAAAGTGAGTATCCATACTTTTTTCTACGTCCCCCGGTTCCTCTTTCTTTTGGTGCTTAATGAAGGTTTACAAGAGTCAGAAACTGTGTTAGGTGTTCACACAATGACCTGAAAAAGTCAGTCTTCTGCTCTAAAATTTCACAGACTCTATGAGAAAATATCACATTAATAGACTTTAGAAATACATGCTCAGGGGAATAATGACAAGAGTAAGCAAAACCTACATAATACACATAGAATACAAGAAATAACACACACAAGCAGAAGATTTTGGATGCTGAAGAGCATCCAAAGCTGAGGAGAATTTCAGCTACATATCTAAAATACTGGTATTAAACTAGTGATAAAGTTCCACTAAGGAAAAAAAATCTCTTCTAGTCAAAAGGATAGAATCTCTGGTTTTAGTGAGGATGTAACATTCCATTTTGGTCAAGTCAATCACCTGGTCAAAACCCATTCCTAGAAAGGCAGTGGTAAGCCATGCAAGAGAGACAGGCAAAATACTTAGACTTTTAGTGAAATAATATACTTTTCCTTTCCAGAATTTCTACGTTCTAGGGAAGTCTCTTATAAGAGCATATCCTTGCTGTGTAAATCTGCCCACTATTTTGAGAAGAGCAAAACCTTTTTTTTCTTCTATGTTGTTCCAAGCATGCTTTCCATAGCACCATGGGCTTCATCATTTGTTTTTTCTCTAAAGCTCCCACTACCCACAGCTGACATTCATGACAGCTGAACTTTAAGAACCTTGTCCTTCTGTCTTTCTCTTCCCCATTCTCTTACTCTATATAGGGATTGAAATTTACAGCTTATCCACTCTGGAGTATTTTTCTTTTAAACCCTAATATGATTATCTTCAAGCTTTCATTTCAGTCTGTTCTTAAATTTGTCTATCAATGAAATGAAGAACTCAAAATAGGGAACCTGATTTCCTGAGTACCATCTAGTGACTGTGGCAGGGTTGCCCAAATTTTCAGTAACATTGGATTCAGTAGTGTTCTCCCCAAATTCATGTTTCCATAGAACAGATATTAGGATAATAGGACTAAAGGCATTGCTGCCTGTCCATCTAAGGTGTATTAAAAGCCAGCAATTGCTGCCCCTTTAGACTTGCAGGTGAGTTATTACTATAGGTGGTGTCAGAATGAATTTCTCTAGAAGTGTGGTGGGCAGATATAATTAGTTGAGTTATAATATCATCCCCTAAATTTCAAGATGAAGGTAAACAGAGTTGTAGATACACAGAAGTGAAGCCAGAGGCAGGAATATCTGAGTGACCTAACTACAAGCTTAGGCTGCCAGCAACATTCAGCAGGAATCCAGGAGAGGCAAGGAGAGATGATTCCTGGGAACCTTCCAGGAGAACCAGTTTTGCTGGCTTGTCTTCAGACTTAGGACTTTCTGAGTTATGAGATATCTTGTTTGTAGTTGCTGCTGTTTTATGACACCAAGATTATAGGAAGTTCTTTGTAACAGTACAGGAAAACTAATAGGATTAAGGACTCATCAGAAAAATCGCTCTAGCAGTCCTACACAAGCACACCACCCATAAAAGCTAACTTTTCTGAACATGACAGTGTATAATCAGTACATAAATAAAACTTACTATGTTCCTGTAATTATCATCCATTTATTCTTTCCATGCATATTTGAGATAAAAATAACAATAAAATATACAATTATCATTCTCCTCCAGTAGCCTAAGTTATTAAAGGTATTTTATCCATTTTTATAAGATATTCAGAATGGAGCAGTCCCCTCCCTCTGTTGTATTAATCCTCAGCTTGCAACTTGTGCCTTTGAGAATCCCCTGTAGAGCTGTTTCAAGTACTGATGCCCGAGCACCAACCTCCAAAGACCCTAATTTAATTGATCTGGATTGATCTTAGACATTATCCCCCACCTTTTTGTTTTTATAACTCTCTAGAGATGCAGAAATGTAGCCCAGAGAAAAGCTTTATAGAATGCAGAACATGAAGTAGTTTTTAAAGGCATGATAAAAGAAATAAAATCTGAAAGTCAGTTTTAAATTTGTGATTCTGTCTTATAAAGGTATGCAATGTTTTACCTTGTTTGATTAGAGTGGAAATTGGGGGATATTGACAATAATGAGACGTGATCTATGACAGAGCAAGACCAGGATCTTACTGAGCCAGGACAGAGCAGAATGATGATGTGTGGTAGACAGAATGTTCCAGCTGAAATAGTTTAAGTAAGAAGGTAAGAATTTAAAGGCAAAAGAAAAATATGAATTGCCATTCTATCCTGTTGGGCAAAAATTGCTAGAGTAAAGCATTAAACAGGAAAGAGAAAATTGATTAATTTAATCATAAGTGCCTGCCAGAAGTATATTGTTTTTTCCACAATTTTAATCATAAATTTAAATTCAATCATTTTTCTAAAAACAAAAAGAAATACTTTTGAGTACAGAGCAGAAACCACTTTGATGTTGATATTTTTATTCCATTTTTTAAAAATTTAAAAGTATAGCTTTTTAATTGACATAAAAGGAAATTGTTGAAGTCAACAACATGTGAATATTTTAATAACAGCAAAATTTTACATTTAGATATGATAAAATAATTTTATGATTAAAATCATACATCCTTAAAAATTTTATGCTCCAGAAAGACTTATACAAGAATTTAAAAAATGTGTATATTCAAAAACTCTATGAGGTAAATTCTAAAACTTTTAATTAAAAAATATTAAGAACAAAATCAGTAAAAAGATACTCCATGTCCATGAATAAGAGGAATCAGTATTATCAATATATCCATTTATTCTATCAACTGTATGCACTTTCAACATTCTAGCAAGTCAATTTTAAAAACTGACTCTTATGTTTATGTGGAAGAGACAAGAAAATTCCATAATAAATATCATAATATTAAAGGTAATATTAAATATTAAATGTAAATGATTTTTCTTTGTTCACCTTATGATGCAGTACTAATCAATACTGTGTGTGGTATTGAAAAAATATACCAATGATACAGAGTAAAGAAGAAGGAATAGACCCACACAAGCATAGTTAAATAATCTTGGACTAATAAAGATAACTCAATAAGAGATGTAGTTTTCAAATATGATGTTTGAAAATTTGACATATACATGTAAAATTTATATATAGACTAGAGCAAAAATTTAAATAAATATGGACCAAAGACTTACATATAAATTCAAATCCACAAATCTGGTGGGTAACAAGAAGAGAATATAGATGATCTAAACATTGTCTATTACTTTTTACATATGTCAGTAAAGCATTGTTCATGAAAGATATAATTGACAGGTTCTCCTCTGGGAGATGAAAGATGACTCAGTGAGCAGGAGAGTTTGCTGTCCAAGAATGAGGACTTGAGTTGGAATGCACAGCCAGGCCTGGCCACATCTGCCTGTAACAGTGTATACAAGGTATATGTGGTGGTGGTGGTGGTGGTGGTGGAGGTGGAGGTGGAGGTGGTGGTGGTGGTGGTGGTGGTGGTGATGGTGGTGGTGGTATGGAGACAACTCACTGGCCATCCAGGATGTCCAAAATGACTAGAATTCAGGGCGAGATTCTATTTGAAAAGAATAGGACAGAATCATAGAGGAAGATACCTGATATCATCCCTCAACCACACATACAGTCAGACACTTAACACACTTAATGCATTTGCAAGCATTTCTCTCTGTAATAGATAGTATTATGGAAATGTAAAGAAATATTAAAAAAAAGATTGGGAGTGAAAACTTCTGATAAAAGATTTTCATTTTGAATACACAAAGAACTCTTAAAACTCATACACAAGGAAGCAACATAATTTTGAAATGGTCTAATGATCTTAAGAGTTCAAAACAAATAATTTATCAGAGAAACATCCACATATTGGAAATAAACATTTGAAAATATTACCTTATATTTCTTTAGAGAAATTTAAATTAAAATAAGATACTGCTAAAAACTGATTAGATAGACCAGACTCCAGACTATACAATCTATCAAAAGTTTACTAGCATTTGATTCAATAGGTACCTGCATTCATTGTTGGTAGGAATATAGAACAGTGGTCCCTTTACAATACAGTGTAGTGGCTTCTTACAAATCTAACACCTTCTTACCATGCTTAATGATGCTTCTTGGTTTTTACTCAAAGGGGATGAAAACTTATAACCAAACAAAAATGTTTATTCAGATATTTATTACAGTGGCATTTATAGTTTTCTAAACTTGGAAACTATCAAGGCATCTTTCAGATGAATGAATAAATATGGAAATATAGGAACCCAAAAATTGTAATAATACTCATCTATGAAAGGTAATAGGCTATTAAGCCATGAAAAAAAATAGAAGTATTCACATTAACTGAAAAGAGTCAATGCAAAAGATGATTATGTGATTCAAGCTATAGGACACTGTAGAAAAAGACAAAACCTACAGAACAATATGAACAATGACCACCTAGGATTAGTGAGGGCTAAGTGGGTAGAGTATGGAGAGTTTCAGGATAGTAGAGAGTCTCTGGATGATGCTATAACAGCAACACTTAATTCTAAATCTGTTTAGATAGGATATACAAAACCCTAGTGTGGCTCATGAATTCTGGGTGATAATGTTATGTCAACACAAGTTTAGAATCATGACAAAGGTTTTTACTGGTGAAGAATACTAAAAATTAAGATAGATATATGCATTTATGGGCATGTAGTGTATGGTAGATATCTGTATTTTCCATTTTACTGAAAGTACTCTGAAAATAGTCTTTCTTTAAGTGTGTACTCTTTTCTTACCCTCCCAACCCCTCTCTCTTTCCCCATCTCCCCATGACTGAGTCCACTTAGTGCTACTACTTTATATGCATGGATGAAGAACCATGAGCTGAAAAATGAGTTGCCTTTTAGGGACCACATACCTGAAGGATATTTGCTTTCTCTCCCTCAGCAATCACAAATTGTCAATAGCTTTTCAGAGCGGGATGTGATTTTATGAGTTCCTTTCCTGTTCAAGAGACTAGAAGGCTCAGTTCTAAATGGGTCTTCTATATTATACATTTTATCCATAAAGATTGGGTATCATGGTAGAATAAAGTGTAGGAACGATGTAAAATTCAGAAGTAGTGCATGGATGCAGTATTATTTGCATAATAATATGGACATTGCATATATGAAATCACAGCTATTAAAATTGCATGCATAAGACCTGTACAAGATCAAGCCAGATAAAAATCCCCCAGTGAGTCTTTTTTAAAAAAACATTCACACTGAGGGCTTTATTTTCATAATTTAAACAAAAGCAATTTAATTAAGAAATTGATTTTAATTGAAATTAAATTTAATTTAAAGTTGGTTTAAGAAAATATTTTATTAGTATAGATGTTTCTGACATTTATGATACTATAATTCACTCATGGATGACATAAATCTAAATATTATTTGTTTTTTGTACAAAGTACTGTTTTCACATAGTGTGTGCTGACATTTTTCAGAGGCAATATTAATAATTTTCTAATCTTTTGCTTTGACAATTTTTATCTCATCTTAGAATATTGTATCACTCAGTATGGTAACACAATAAAAACACACTTAAATATATAAAATAGTAAGTAGTGTCTACTAAAAAAAAATCTTATAATTATTAAAGGAACTAAAATCGTTAAAATTTAAATGAATAATCTATTTTCTTTTACTTTTTTTATTAAATGTTTTCATTATTTACATTTCAAATGTTATTCCCTTTTCTGGTTTCCCCTCTGAAAACCCTCTATCACATCCACCCACTCCCTGCTCACCAAGTCACTCACTCCCATTTTCCTGTCTAGGCATTCTCTTAGACTGGGGTATCAAGCCTTCTCAGAACCAAGAACCTCTCCTCCCATTGATGATCAACTAGGCCATCCTCTGCTACATATGCAGCTGGAGCCATGGGTCCCCCACTGTGTACTCTTTGGTTGGTGGTTTAGTCCCTGGGAGCTCTGAGGGGTACTGGTTGGTTCATATTGTTGTCTGTCCTATGGGGCTGCAAGCTCCTTCAGCTCCTTGGGTCCTTTCTCTAGCTCCTCCATTGGGGACCTTGAGCTCAGTTCAATGGTTGGTTGAGAGCATCCACCTCTATATTTGTCAGGTACTGTCAGAGTCTTTCAGGAGATAGCTATATCAGGCTCCTGTGAGCAAGCACTTGGTATCCACAATAGTGTTTGGGTTTGGTGACAGAATGTGGGATGGATCCCCAGGTGGGGCATTCTCTGGATGGTCTTTCCCTCAATCTCTGCTCTGAACTTGGTCTCTGTATCTCCTTCCATGGATATTTTGTTCCCCCTTCTAAGAAGGATAGAAGTATCCACACTTTGGTCTTCTTTCTTCTTGAGTTTCAGGATGGTTCTTTCAGCATTAGGGCACACTCTGCATTTCTCTATTTTTCAAAGGTATTGAGATTAGAATTTCTCATCAGAGGGACTAGAAAGCTATGACAAACAATAAAGAATTCAGTATCCATTGTGTACATAGCAAGCTCAGTGTTTGTGTTTGGTACAGCTTTCTTGGCTGAAGGATAACATGCTGGTTCTAAAGTTCTGCCTAACACAACTCCATAGCTTCCCACAATGGCATTAGTATTGATCAAGTGTCTATGCATAGCAGCTCTGATACAGAAGGATATTGTATTGCATAGGACAGGATTTTTAAACATAAAGGTAACGCCCAGATGCAAGTCGATAATTATAATTGGGTAGAGTAAGACTTTTTAAAAATAATTTAATGTGTTTTTAAAGATCTTAAATAGGACTAGTGTGTATATAACCCTGAAAGACAGAGAATAAGGGAGAGAGAGAGAGAGAGAGAGAGAGAGAGAGAGAGAGAGAGAGGATATTTTAAACTAGAGAGGGGACCATGGGAGGTAAAAATGAGCTCTCAAGGAATTCCAGACAGATTTTTAAAAAGAGAATAAAATAAATGTGATAGGAAAGTGAAAGGGGGAGAAAGGAACAAGTTAGGGGAGGCAGAACACAGGACAGAAGGATGGAAGGCAGGGATCAATGAAAACCACACATGAAAACGCTGTCACAAAGCCCACTACTTTGTATCCTGATTTAAAGACAAACAGCTGCAATTAAAAATTTGCTAAAATTATATATCCATAAATCATTTTAGTAAAAAAGAGAATGCAAAGAAGATATGTTTGTTTCTCTTTTCACATTTAAAAAACAGAAAAGCAGAATTTAAGCAATAATTCATATTGTCTACACATCCCACCTTCTTAAAAAATATACATAGAAAACTACATAAAACTATGTAGAAAACAGATACAGCAGTGGATGCAGTATCAGTTTACGCATATAGTTTATTCATATAAAAATAAACATTTATAGATGGTTCCACAGGGTAGTTCTTAATTCATTAATTATAATTTTGGCATGTGTGCATGTGTATACTTATTGCCACAGCCCAAAGATAACTTTCAGAGATTTTGTAAACTTTAAATTCATTTGGAATATTTCTTCTGTGCTGCGCAGGAAAAAAAAAAGTGAATGTTTTTAGAAGGAAAAAAATAAACTTGGCTCAAAAATGATAGAGGGGAAAGCACTTCTAATTTAAATGACTGCTGTTTTTAAGTGGATTCATATCAAATTCTACTTATAGTGAAAACACACTTCTTTGAGGAGCTGAGAAATTCAGAGATGCTGGCCCATGTGTATGTTACCACATACTTTTTTCTCTTGCTTTTAAGCAACCAATCTTAGGGAAGAACAAACACAACTGCTTTTAGAGTCATATATCTGTCTTTGTGTACACACAGAAGAACAAGAGGTGGATGCCCAAGCGGAAGATGGGCTCCTTGGGAGGGTGCAGTTATGTCATGAGGGTTACCCAGAAGATCATGAATGTGAAAAGAAATTGGAAAAACAAGGATATAGAGGTTCCCTTGGTCCAAATGAGCTTTCATTTGGCATAACCCAGTTCCTTAGCCAAGAGGTAAATTCAACTTTACCTTTCAAAATATTTATTACTACCAATTATACATGTGAACTAGAATAGTCAAGAAAACATTCACAGAATATTTATAAGTTCTCTCAATTTTAGATACTGTATTTCTAATAGTAATTATGAAATGCTTTATGCCAATGGTTTTCTAAGAAGAAGCATTCAGGAAAGTATTGTATAACTTCCTAAAATCCAAATGTAGCAGAGTCAGCAGGGACTACCTTCTAGAATTTTATTTTCTAATTCACAAGACACATTTAATGGTTCTCTTAATATAGGTGAAAATTATCCACAGGAACCTGGAGAAGGTGTCTTAGGCCTTCTACGCCTCCCTTTATCACTAAAACAAATATTTGAGGGCATCACTCTTTATTGCTTTCTCTCTCTCTGAGTGAAAGTTTATTATCTAACTGCAGTTATAGAGAATCATTCAGGATGTGAAGATATTAAAGTTTAGAAAGTGTCTCTAGAAAGACACTTGGATTTTGAGACAGCAGGATGAAAGTTGGGGAGTGTTATGATCATAGCTTTCTTTGACCTTAAGCTAAGGGTAATTTCCAGGGAGCCCTGAGGAACAACCAGACTTCATTTCCTCCTGATGTCAGCAACGCTGGGTCTCAGTTTTTTATTCCAGGATAATACATGAGCCCCCTTCCACTTTATGAAAATCTATGCTTGACCTCAGCTGGTAGCATGAGCTGGGCTGATGTGTTCAGCCTGGGATGGATTTACAGGAGAATCTCTGCCACTGAACAAAACCTACACCTCTAATGACACAACTCTATGAGTGATTGGGTCACATGCGCCAGTTTTAAAGCTACACTTGGGGGCCCTTTGATCATTTCTGACATTATAAACAACAATAAATACTCACAGGCCTGGTGGCTGAGAAGTCTAAGATCAAGGTCTGAAGGGCTCTGTTTTGGTGGCAGTTTCTGGTTCACAGACAGTTCCTTCTCATGAAAGGTGCATGAGATGTCTCTCAAGGCTCTGTTGTAAGATCATTAATCTTTATGAATATTCCAGATTCACCACCTAAACCCATTCCAAAGATCTTAATTGTGTAACCTCTGCACACATTTCAAAAGGAGGAGAGATATGCATTTTCAGGTTTTGTTAAAAGCCTGAATGTCCTTGCCCTTCTAAATTTATTTATGGAAGTTTTCATTCCACTTGATGCTGCCATTAGGAGTTGAGACAATAGTAACATATTCAATGTTTGTCACATCCTTTCTCTGACTGCCAAATTCCTGGCTCAGGGCAACCTGCTTCTACCTAGGCTTCTCTACACTGCAGGTAGTAGAGATTGCCTTTGTTATAAAAATGTTTTGTTCTGCCACCTCTGAAAAGGGGAGGGAAAATCCTTAAGATTGGCCATTCATTAAGATGTCAGCTTTTGTAAGACAGTCTTTGTAGCATCGTAATTGGCAAAACTGAGAAATTGATGTGAGACATAGTGTAACCATGTTACACTTCAGGGCTATCACCAAAAGCCTGGATTGACATCTGAATTTAAGTGACATTGTTTGCTTTCTCTGAGGCTGCCTTTCCATTGTGTCTCTAACTGCAAATGAGAATGGCTCCCCCAGGGAGGCCTTTCGGATCACAAATGCATAAACATCTGGGACTCAAATCTCTTTCAATTACATTAATTATATTCTATGTGCAGGAGAAAGTTTTGAATCTAAAATGTTAGAGTAATCTCTAGGTGAGGGAGAAAGGGAGAAGAGTGAGAGAGGGAGATTGATTTTAAATTTCCTTCTGACCTCAAATACCCTTTAAGTCACCAGAGGAGAAATTTCTGCATGTCTGATGCAATGAAATTGTGATTAGACATGTGGAGGGAAGCATGTCCTTGAGCTACATGTTGAGAGTAGCTTATAAATCAAATGGTTATGATTCTTGTTTTGGAAAATGGAGCAAATTCCAGGCTGCCAGATGATTTACAGAGAGGTAGTTGTCATGTTTTTCTATCTAATTGGAATTGCCTACCTGCATCCATGCTCAGAGTTCAACTCTGTTGATCCTTACTATGAAATATTAATTATATTTTTCACATCTAAACATGTCTAATACCACCTGTACTGGCTGGTTTTGTGTCAACTTGACAATCTGGAGTTATCACAAAGAAAGGAGCTTCAGGTGAGGAAATGCCTCCATGAGATCCAGCTGTAAGGCATTTTCTCAATTAGTGGTCAAGTGGGGAGGGCCCCTTGTAGGTGGTACCATCTCTAGGCTGGTAGTCTTGGGTTCTATAAGAAAGGGAGCTGAACAAGCCAGGGGAAGCAAACCAGTAAGAAACATCTCTCCATGGCCTTTGTATCAGCTCCTGCTTCCTAACCTGGTTGATTTCCAGTCCTGACTTCCTTTGTGATGAACAGCAATGTGAAAATGTAAGCTGAATAAACCCTTTCCTCCCCAACTTGCTTCTTGGTCATGATGTTTTATGAAGGAATAGTAATCCTGACCAAGACAACATCCAAGTGCTTTTCTCTTGCTCTTACCACCCAGGTTCTCAGGAACACAGTGGTGTCACTTCATGATGGTTCTCCTGTGAGGATGGCTTATTAGAGCAAGCCTAGTTCAGCAGCCTGCCTTACTTCCTTACTTTTGCACTCTTCTCATGAAACCTCTTCTTTCTCTGTCTCTCTCTGTTTTTTCTGCCTCTCTGTCCTCTCTCTCTCTCTCTCTCTCACACACACACACACACACACACACACACACAGAGAGAGAGAGAGAGAGAGCGCTTGCTTTTCCCTGGGTTCTGAGGATTCAGATCAGGTTTTTCTTGCTTGCATAGCAAGCATTTTTACTTATTAACCATCTTTCAGCCCGCATGCAGCCTTTTTCTATCATATGGCCTTTGCAGGGGCCAGCACATATAACTGACTCCTGTGTTGTTGCTCTTACCCCAGTCTGCAATATTAACTCTATCCTACTTTCTTTCTAGTGACAACTGTCAATTATTAAGGTAGATGATTTAAAATACTATAGATGTCAAAGTATTGTTAGACATAAGGCCCCTTAGCAGTTCTATTATTTTATGCAGATATTATATAGTCATATACATGTACATTATGCCTGTGTGCGTTCCTGTGTGTGTTTGTGTGTGTGTGTGTGTAGGCCAGACAATGACATCATCTGTCATCCTCATTTGTTCTCCATTTTATTTTTTGAGATAGAGTCTGTTGCTAAACCTTGGCCTTACTGTGTGTGTCAGCTAGACTGTCTGGCCAGGGCGCTCCTGGAATTCATCTGTCTCTGGGTTCCTCCAGCTCTGGAATTATGCGTATGTACTACCAAGTCACATTTTTGTGAAGATGATGAAGTTCCAAACTTGCATCTTCATGCTTACTTAAACAGCAAACACTATAGCAACTGAGTATCTCCCTTGCCCCTTAGACCTGAAACAGCTCCCCTAATTACCTCTTTATATAATATTTACAACAATGTTGGAAAGGCCAGACCCTGCAGAAGGGACTGAAATTTGAGGTTCAGATGTCATTTGTATGTATCAGCAACAACACATTTAGAAATCCAGCACTGCTTTGCTATAATAAACAACTGCAAACTCAGAGACCTAGAAGGCCTTACTACATCAGTCTATCTTAGGAACTAAAAACCATCTTAAAGAAAAATGATTTAAGGGTAAAATGTGCCTCTAGGATATTTTGAGATGAAATCTGTGCCTTAGTTAATATGAATTCTACTTTGAAATGGCTCTTAGTTGTTTCTTAGAATGTAAAAAAAAATTCCTCACTCAACATAAAAGACACATAAATTAGTAAATTTGTGTGTACCTATCCTGAAGCTACAAATCGTTTGTGTTTAAGCAGATAACCTGAACATGGTACCAAAAAATATTTTAATATGCTCATATTTATTTGCCACAGGTAATTTGGCTTATCTGATATGTTACACTGGCAGTTTGGTTTGACTATTATGTTTATGAAAGGAGAATCAACACCTTATCTCTCAGTAATGCATGGCCTGTGAATAGTGAAAAGATAAAATGTAAGAAAGAATTTTCTAATAATATTTTAGATAATTTTATAGTAGTATATCTTTCCATAAGTAAAATGTCCTGGTTGTATGTATTCCTGCACTACTCTGTTGCCACAGTATAAGAAATCAAAGGCACAGGCTGTGGAAGCCAGTTCATGTGTCCTGGCACTTGTTTCCCAACTGGTAGTGGGCAAGTCAGGTGAATCTCCTTGACTATGAGTTTCCACATATGGAAATATGGAATGATTATACCATACATGTTCTTTTGATGTTCAGGTAGGGACAATTAAATTGCTTTCCAAGCTTCTTGGTGGGTATGGCTCCTTACTGTTGCTAGTTGAATATGAATACAGAGTGGAACAGCATAAATGATTGTGGAACGACAGGCTTTCTGAGTTCTTTTGCTTGCCTCTGCCTTTCAGAGGCTGTTATGCATAGTGCCTCAACAGTTGGAAATAGTGCTACTGACTTCATGATTTTCCTATCAAGTGCTTGTGAAATATACCACGATCCATATTTTGTCTACGCAAGTCAAACTACATTATCTTATAAAATGGGGTTATTCAGAGGTCAATATGCAGCAAAAAGTCTTTACTGCTTTTATGCTTACCAGGAATGTAGTCTCGTCCCAGAATTGCAATGGCCATGATGACTCTAAATAAAAAGGTTCAAAGAGCACATTCACTGTGTGTGTGTGTTGCTGTTATTGTTTCTCTTTGTTTTTCTCCTTTAGACAATGAAGGTTTGTTTTGTTTTGTTTTGTTTTGTTTTTTCCTGCAGTTCATCACAGAACAGAATGGATATTCATGTTCTAAGGTAGACGAAGAAACCAGGAGAGGAGGGACATACCCTGAAGAGGTCTCTCTATTTTCCTCCTTACCATAAAGGTTCCTTCAGATCACAGATGCTGTGGTATGCTCTGAACATCTGAGGGCTTTCTAAGATCAATGTGATAGTCCCACCTCCACGCCCTGCTCATGTGCACCCTCTGTCTGACTCCACCCATTTTCCCTCCTTACCACTCCTGTTACCTCACCATTCCAGTTAAGTTTTTGTGTCCTTAGTTGTCATTTCTAAAATACCTCTATTCCCCACATATCTTGCTATTTGATTTAGCTTTGCTTTAACTAAAATTGGGTTTGCATATTTTCAAAATACACATTTTCAGAGCACCCCTACACACACACATACACACACATAGACACACACACACACACAGGACTTCAAGACAAGACAGATTACTTTATTGTCATATCCTTGGCATCAGGAGCTATGTCTGGACACTGCAAAGACTACAGGAATATTCAAGTGTCTATGTCAATGCTGAGCAGTCAGTTCTCAGCAGAAAAAGTAGAGATGCATTGAGGACTAATATTTACAGAAATGGCAGGGATCTGACACAGATTCTTTGTATTTTCACATTAAATTACCAAAACAAACACTATGGAGGATACTCTACCCTCTTACCTCAGAGGTCTCTCATGTTAGAATCTAAGGAACTTGTTCAATTTGAAGTCATGTGCCAGCAAGTGACTCCCAGGAGCTAAGGTCTCTTTCTAAAACTCCAAATTTGATGGTCTTTCCTTCCTTCCTTCCTTTCTTTCCTTTCTTTCTTTCTTTCTTTCTTTCTTTCTTTCTTTCTTTCTTTCTTTCTTTCTTTCTTTCTTCCTTCCTTCCTTCCTTCCTTCCTTCCTTCCTTCCTTCCTTCCTTCCTTCCTTTCTTTCTTTCTTTCTTTCTTTCTTTCTTTCTTTCTTTCTTTCTTTCTTTTTCTTTCCTATCTGTAGTTGATATACATATGAAATAAGTTTCAAAGAAAATTAGAGAGGCTTAAAGATTCTTAAATGCTAATTGGTTCATATTAGAAAGTATCTGAATGAGAAATGGTGATATATGTAGCTAATAAAATGAGTATTTATATAAACAAACTAGCAATCAAATTCCCTAACATTTTCTCTCCACACCTCTCCTCCACTCCCCTTTACTTTTATTCTGCCCTGACATACTTTATTATTTCCTTAGATAAGGATTAATCTGTAGCTCAGGCTTGTTGCCTGGAGCTACCTAAGCAGCCCAGACTCACACTTAAACTTCAGCCTCTGGCTTTTCTTTTCTTCTCTTCTTTTCTTTCTTTTTTATTTTTTCTTTTATTTTTCTTTCATGTTTGTTTTCCTTTCTTTGTTTCTTTCCTTCTTTTAAGATTTCCTGAAATATAGGCACCCCCTAGGATTTATCTTGTCTTCCTTTCTGTCATAGAAGGCCAATTTCTTCACATGACTTTGCACCCTTTATTCTGTTTCTATGATAGAATCCATTTTAATTCTAGTCTTGTTTCTGAATGTCGAATAAACACCTCACTTTTGGTTCTTGTTGTCAAACAAAGTCAGTATTTCCCTATGTCTTCAGTTGTCATTTTTTGTCCCCAAATTCTCTCTTTGTTTTGAATTTTGGAATGATATTCTTAGCATATATACCAAAGATTAGCTGTATTTGACTATTTATTCAAAACATTCATTACATCCTATTGAGTCTTACCTAAATTATGTCTGCGTTTTGTAATCTTTCTGTCTTTTCTATTCCCACTGCTAATCTCATATTTCAATCCATGTGGATTTACACCTGGATTGTTACAGTAGCATCTTACTCATTCTCTGTTTCCCATGTCTCATAAGTAGAAGATATCCTGCCCACCTGTGCCAAATCAGTATTACACAAATTTCTCTCAGTTTGAGTTTTAAATGATACACCTTGCAAGCAGTCACTTGCAGTGTGGCCCCAGTGTGCATTTTTACCTCAACTTCCCTGTATCTTCATTGCCTCTGGTTCAGTCTTTCAAACATGCCTTCACTCACTTTTGCTGCCAGAACTTTACCTGCACTCCGAGTATGTTTTGGGGTACAATCTCTTCTTTTTTCAATTTATCCAGATCTCAAGAAGTCTAGTTTCTGATCCACCTCCACAAAATGGTAGTGGTCAGGTTGCCACACTGTGTGAGACTAGCAGACACCATGAGCATACTTGCATCCTAGGAAAAACACAATCTTTAAAAACCTACACAGTCCTTAAGATCAGCGTTGTAATGTAGTAGTTATAAATGTAACTGTGCACACCTATAGTCACTTGATCTTTGACAAGGGAGCTAAAACAATCCAGTGGAAAAAAGATAGCATTTTCAACATATGGTGCTGGCACAACTGGTGGTTATCATGTAGAAGAATGTGAATTGATCCATTCCTATCTCCTTGTACTAAGGTCAAATCTAAGTGGATTAAGGAACTCCACATAAAATCAGAGACACTGAAACTTATAGAGAGAAAGTGGGGAAAAGCCTCTAAGATATGGCCACAGGGGAAAATTTTCTGAATAGTACAGCAATGCCTTGTGCTGTAAGATCGAGAATAGACAAATGGGACCTCATAAAGTTGCAAAACTTCTGCAAGGCAAAAGAAACCGTCAGTAAGTCAAAAAGACCACCAACAGATTGGGAAAGGATCTTTACCTATCCTAAATCAGATAGGGGACTAATATCCAATATATATAAAGAACTCAAGAAGGTGGACTCCAGAAAATCAAATAACCCCATTAAAAAATGGGGCTCAGAGCTGAACAAAGAATTCTCACCTGAGGAATACCGAATGGCTGAGAAGTGCCTGAAAAAATGTTCAACATCCTTAATCATCAGGGAAATGCAAATCAAAACAACCCTGAGATTCCACCTCACACCAGCCATAATGGCTAAGATCAAAAATTCAGGTGACAGCAGATGCTGGCGAGGATGTGGAGAAAGAGGAACACTCCTCCATTGTTGGTGGGATTGCAAGCTTGTACAACCACTCTAGAAATCAGTCTGGCGGTTCCTCAGAAAATTGGACATAGTACTACTGGAGGATCCCGCAATACCTCTCCTGGGCATATACCCAGAAGATGTTCCATCCGGTAAGAAGGACACATGCTCCACTATCGCATATATATATATATATTCATAGCAGCCTTATTTATAATAGCCAGAAGCAGGAAAGAACCCAGATGCCCCTCAACAGAGGAATGGATACAAAAAATGTGATACATTTACACAATGGAGTACTACTCAGCTATTAAAAAGAATGAATTTATGAAATTCCTAGGCAAATGGTTGGACCTGGAGGGCATCATCCTGAGTGAGGTAACACAATCACAAAGGAACTCACATAATATGTACTCACTGATAAGTGGATATTAGCCCAGAAACTTAGGATACCCAAGATATAAGATACAATTTGCTAAACGCATGAAACTCAAGGAGAAGGAAGACCAAAGTGTGGACACTTTGCCCCTTCTTAGAATTGGGAACAAAACACCCATGGAAGGAGTTACAGAGACAAAGTTTGGAGCTGTGAGGAAAGGATGGACCATCTAGAGACTGCCATATCCGGGGATCCATCCCATAATCAGCTTCCAAACGCTAACACCATTGCATACATTAGCAAGATTTTGCTGAAAGGACCCAGATATAGCTGTCTCTTGTGAGACTATGCTGGGGCCTAGCAAACACAGAAGTGGATGCTCACAGTCAGCTATTGGATGGATCACAGGGCCCCCAATGGAGGAGCTAGAGAAAGTACCCAAGGAGCTAAAGGGATCTGCAATTCTATAGGTGGAACAACAATATCAACTAACCAGTACCCCTCTGGAGCTAGTGTCTCTAGCTGTATATGAATCAGAAGATGGCCTAGTCAGCCATCAGTGGAAAGAGAGGCCCATTGGTTGTGCAAACTTTATATGCCTCAGTACAGGGGAACGCCACGGCCAAGAAGTGGGAGTGAGTGGGGGAGCTTGTTGGGGACTTTTGGGATAGCATTGGAAATGTAAATGAAATAAGTACCTATAAAAAAGAACATAAAAAAGTATCTAGATAGAAAATAAATAAATAAATAGATAAATAAATAAATAAATGTAACTGTGGGCTATGGCAATCAACTTCCTGAGATGTGAAAGGTTTAGACTGGGCTCTAACCACCCTCTTTGAGAACAGGCATCAGATTGTGTAAATTCAAGCTTATTCAAGATGTTGCCTAAATAGTATAGAAGTAGAAATTACAACTACCAATAGGCATTCTCCTTTTGTGTTGCCTGCTGGACATTCTTTCTATTCGTGTTGAATGAGCATAGTCATCCTCAATGTAAGCACATCTCTCCCCTGTACCTATATAAACACACAGATACTAAGTTCATGTGTCTTTTGAATTACATAATACAGAGTAATGTAGTAGAAAGTAGGGAATATCCCTTTGTTCTGTTTTATAATATTATTCCAAAGGTGTCAGGACACCAGCTAATGTTTTCACATTTGGTCATTTACTTGTAGAGGAAGGAGAGTGATACACGTGCCACATAATACACATGGAAAAATAACAAATTAACTCAGGAAATAATAAGTTAACTAATCACAGAATTCTGTCTCAAGATTGCTGCCTCCAACCATGTGAGTTCCAGGCTTTGAATTTAGGTTGTCAGTCTTAGTGGCAAGCACTTTGCTCACAGAGCTATGTTCTGGCCCCCATATTCTGTATTTTAAATGCAGATCTACTCCTCTGCTTTCCTACTGAGTTATATCTCTTGAAGAACAGAGCAGCTCCAGCTCCTGGATGTGGTCTTCGATAGAAACAAACTGTGCTTTCAGCTGTCTGATGGCTTCTCAAAGCATGCCAGTCTGTGTTTCATCCTGAGACATGGTGTGCTCTCTTCAGTCTGCACTCCCCACCTCACAGCATCAATCCACACACACTTTCCACTGCCCTTGTACCGCCGCCCACATGATGTGGAGCTGTTAATGGATTTTCTGTCCCTTCGCCACATTACTCACCTCTCCACACCAAGAAGTTTAAATACAGGAAATATCTAGTTGGGTCTATTTGATTTGTCTTCTTTTCATATCATCAGGGTGGTTCTGCTAGCCTGGCATAGAGTACAGGGCCCTTCTGCTTCACTGTTTTCAGCAAGCCACCCAGTTAAAGTTGCTAAAATGTCTGACTTCCGATTTGCCTCTGTGGGATTTGAGCAACTTGCTAGCTGGCAATTAGAACTCTGAATGGAAAAATTAATTGGGGAGGGGACTGCAATTATTACCCACCCTGTGTAAACTAAAATACATATGTGTAAGGAAACTCCAAGGAAAATTCTGAACTGTCTGCTAGTAAAAAAATAAATAAATAAAAAACCCAGCAATCTTTAGACAGAATTCTGTGTTTAGTTAACTTATTAAAAGTGTATTTCAGAGAGACAAAATTGATTTCTTAAATGTGACTTGAACGTTATACACTTGCCTCCTTTCTTTACTTTGACTTTGATCAAGTTCAACACCCAAATCCACAATCTAATAGAACACAGTGTGATGTAGGAGAGTTAGAAAGCACAGAGATCTGTGACCGGTGGTAAGTTATTAGAAACCTAAGGCATGCTGTTCTCAGAGAAAGAGGAGGAAGAGAAGCAGACATTTAATTAAATTTATTTAGAGCACATTTTTCCTCATAATTCCATTTTGTGTTGGCCACACTAAGCAGAAGGCTGTGTGTTTCAGCTCTGGAAATATCAGCAGCCCTATCCAGGCTGTTCTGGAATAGTCATTCACTCCTCTTTGCCTGGGATACTTTCTGATACGAGAAGGTCAAGTCCCATTGTTCTTGTCTGTGCATTTTGACTGTAAGCATTTTTCTTGCCATTTAATATGAGGCTCTCTTCTTCCCCCCTACAAGAGGACATATGTCTAACTTTATTTTGTCTCACAAATATCTTCTTTTAGGGGTTTCAGTTACCACAAGTCATATAGTGGTTTATAATTCTCTTCACACTGTGTTATACTTGTCATGTGCAAAATGTGCACAATTTAGTTCAACATCAAAAATTAGTGTTGGGAATGCAGTTTTCTTCCTGAAGAAATCCCTGTTATTCTTTAAGTACCCCATCATTTCTATTCATCTCCAAATGTATAATCAGGAAACACACCGAGGATCTCTGTCCTATTGGCCACTGTGGTGGTTTGAATGAGCAATGCCTCTCATTGACTCAACACTTATCTCTAGCTGTTTGCACTTTTGGGGGAAGTTATGGGACCTTCAGAAGGTATAACCTTGCTGTAGCATGTACAGTACTAGGGTATGGGGCCAAAAAGCCATGTGAATGAGGGAGCCAGTCCTAAGCAAGAGTGAGGTTGAAATGTATCCAAAGCCTGAAAATCTCCTCCTGTGGCTTGCAGGAGTTGGACTGCTTCCTTCTTACTCTGTGCCTGCATGTCCCAGCACATGTCAGCTGATTTTATGATCCATATTTTTCACTTCCTAAACTGTCCCTATAACCAATTTTTGTAATTATTTTAACTTGAGCCTTATATGAAGGGCTAAATTAAATATTCTGTTTCCTCTGTTTTCCTTTAGTTTTCTATAATCTTAGATGTTTCAAGATTTGTTTGTTTAATATTAACACTCTTGCACTTTGTTATCTTAAGTCTGTTTTTTTTTTTTATTTATAACCCAGGAATTCCTTTATTTTAAATTATATCTAATAAGAATAACAGCAATAAAGAATCTAGATGTTACTGATTTTTGTAACATAGTCAATTATATGAATAGAATTTGGGAGAGTTCTCAACTGGATTTATTTACCTTTTTTTAAACTTTCTCTTCTATACTAGAATTAAACATAAAATCATAAAATATGCACTTTCCATAATCAAACCCTTGTTTTTAGATCTTTGTTAGTGAATTTCACTGTATCTTATGCAAAATTGTTAAAAAGTGTATTCTAATGTCCTACTAACACAGATATTGGTTAAAGAGTTTTTGGGGTAAAGTTAGTGTTTGATAGGGATCCAAGGTGGTTTTGATACAACTTGAATTTGAATCAGACTGTGATAAAAACCAATAAAGGAACAGATAAGAACAGTTAGTTCTAAATCTTTAGAGTGTCTACTTTTTCATATTTATAATGTGGATTTTTTTATTCTTATTTGTGCCAAAGTACAGATACATGCTTTTGTTAGGATATGAAAGGTATTTGTTTTTTTTTTTTAATTCATAAGACATTTTTTTTTCTTGAAAAATAGAGGGAATCAAGATAATTCAGTGGATAAATGTACTTGCTGCCAAGTCTGAGAACTTGAGTTAGATAAAGTCCAGGATCCACAAGGTAGAATGAGAGAAACATTCCTGCTAGGTGTTCTCTGTCCTCCACCATATGTGCCTGCCATGCACAAACACTCATAAACAACAAGAAAGCAAACAAACCAATAAATTCAAAACTGAAAGACTTAAAGAGCAGTGCCAAAAATATTTTCTGGGATGAATATGGGGTTATCTACTCCTATACATAGCTTGGAATGTTCTAGAGATGTGCAAAGCAATTCTAAGCTCCATTTCTGGCTGCTCCTGGCTGGAATTATTGGATGAACATAAAATCTCTTGAAACTATGCCCCCTGAATATAATGTGGACATGATGCTACTTGAAGCAATTGTAGGATGAAGTGAGAAGATTCTACAAGGTTCTGGGAGCAGGGACAGAAATTAGTTGACAGTCATATTTTAGGATGTGAAGCCCTGAAGCCCAGAAGGATGGGGCATTAAGGCACTGACAGTTTTGCAGTCCCCTTATACTTAAGACCTTCCAATACTTCCAAATTGCAATTTTTATTAAATTCAGTAACTTTATCTTACTTTTCTACAACTCCCTAAAGTTAGCAGTCTAAAAGTTGTTCAGTATTTCAGGTGAGTGATTTTACAAGCATATCTATTTTTTCAGTTACATTTCATGGTTCCCACTTTAATCCGACATCTTCCCCCAATCTCTTCTGGCTAGCAAGAGGATCTTTATAGTGTGCTATCCCTTTGTAACCCCTGGAATAGGATAGTATAAGTGATATGAGGAAATGTAAAAACCCTAAGACCATCATCTGGCCACGATCTCTGGGCTTACTTACTACCTCTCTTCTGCTCATTATCATTCATTCTGAACACTTTCATGGTCAACTTCAAATAAAGATAAATATACACTACAACATACATTATAATGCAAAAGTTCTCTAGTATTTGAAATGTGTGTGAACTAAGGAAATTAGGTGACTTTTACTCATTAGGAGATGCCACTATAGAAGCAAAACTTCCTAGATATCTATCTATTTCATGTGTTTGTATGCTTGTGTATAAGTATAAAACTAGGCTATTACTGACTTTCACTAGAAAACAAGTGTGTTGTACTATGCAAAAATGTTAATAAAATAAAATAAAAATATTAAAAGTATTTCTTCTTTGTGACATATAAGAAAACAAAGCACAAAATGAAATAATCTTACTAAGAAAGTTTGCCAAGAGAATAACATTAAATCAAGAAACCATGTTATGTTAGTTAAGAAGAATTCTTCTAGATTAAGTAAGAGGATAACAAAATAATTGAGGTATATGGCATCAAACTTAGAAATTCTGCTGAGGTAAGAGGATTTTCCTAATGTAAAATGAAATCCTTATGTGGGAAGTAGAGCTCTGATTCTTGATCCATATCCAGTGGTCTCAAATTGTTACAAAAACAGGAAATAAAACAAAGAGATTTGGGATAGAAAATGACAACTGTTCATTTTAGTGTCTCTTGGGTTGACTGTATATCCCAACTCATCACTGAATACATTGCAGATTTAGGTTTTAGAAGCTTACAGAGAAGAAATAGTGAAAGACTAAACAACAGTAAAATTTCAGTCATGTCATAAACTAATATCCAGGTCAATCTTTTGGGGAGGGGAAAAATGATCAGCTCTAAAAACTTATACACAAATAACAGTATCTGAACTCAATAGGTTATATTTGGGGATATATAATAAGACAAGTGCATATATGCATACAATAACAAATAATAAAAAACAGACCATGAATTTAAAGAATATTTGGAAGGGGTACGTAGGAGGGTTTGATGGGAGGAAAGGGAAGGTTGTAATTAAATTACAGTCTTAAAAATAAACAAACAAAAAACATCTCTGGAAAGGATTACTGGTCTATGTCCTGAAGAAACTGTCACTGTGAGAAGGTTATCAAAATTCAGCCTCTTGGGTCTGTGGAGTTGGCTCATTAAGTAAAAGCACTTGCTATGCAATCATGATGACCTGATTTCAAATCCCTAATAATAACTCAAAAAGTTACTCCTGAAGATGCATGCCTATAACTTCAGAATTGGTGGAGGCAGAGTCGGGGCATCTCAAGAGTTCCCTGCCTACTCAAAATAGTGTTTTCTGTTCAGTGAGAGACAATATCTTCAGAAAATAAGAAAGAAAGTGATGGAGGAAGACAGTAGGCATATTGCTTGTTCTAGCTTCCACATTTATACAGATGAAGACATGTGGATACCCATGTGTATGCAACATGCATGAATATGAGTGTACACTAGTATGTACACACACACACAAACACACACACCAGCCTGTTGTTACTTGCATATATAACATTATTGAATCCAACTAATTACCTCAGACTACTTATTCTTTTTTTTTTAAAGTCATTTGTCCTTCTCTTTAAAACCTAGAACTAACATACAGTTATAATTTCTAGCTGTTTTTGAAAAACAGCACAGTTTAGGAATTCATCTCTGTAGCAGAGCCTTTAACTCCACATGCAGCTAGAGTTCAATCCAAGCTGCCTTTCTTTTTATCATTGCTTCCTATTGCTGTCCACACTCAGACTCACACACCATGCTCTTGCTTGGCTTTATATATGTGGTAGCATTTTGGAAAGCTATAAATAGTTTTTGGGATTCATTGCCTTTGTCTTTTATTATGAAACCCATCAGTTAATCATGCTTACTAATGGAACTCTGACGTTTCTGTTTCTGTTATGGTTAAGAAGGTTCTTTGCAATGGTGTGTGTTGGGAGCTATTAAGACAACTCTTGATCTCTGAATTGGGCCTCTCCCCCCGAGAAGAAAAGGGGGTCAAAAGCGGGCCACCGACACACCGATTCCGAGAATGTTCCAGCCCTAAGCCATTGCCGATGTCCTGACCACACCCTGATACCACCAAGTTCCTGCTTCCCCGTGTAGCTGCCAAAAGAAAGAATTTCTATTGCCCCCCTCCCATAAGTACTTCCCCTTTTGCTTGTATTGCCCTACCCCTCCCACTGATAAGAAACTGTACTTCCCCTTTTGCTTGTGCATTTAAGCCTTGGACCTTTTTCAATGGAATTGGGGCTTTGATACATTTCAGAACGGTTTCCGTGTCGTTATTCGTACAAGGCCCTCGTCTCTCTCTACCCCCCATTTGGTTCTTAGGAGGAGGTCCCCTCGTGACCCTCGAATAACTGGACCTGCTGGACGGGTCAAGTGGCGCCCAACGTGGGGCACGAGGTACGACCGCCCTTCGGACAACGGATTAAAGAGGTACCGCGCAGACAGTGAGACAGTGGGACAGTCCCCCGCCACTTCGTGTCGTGGACGGACGTCGGGAGGTAAGCCTAGGCATTCAGTTGTTGTCCCATCAACCTTGGGGAATTTAGGTCAAGAGATGAAGAGTTCTCTTAAGGAGAGAGGGATAAGAGTTTAAAAAAAAGTATTTAATAAAATATTTTTGTTTTGTGGACGAGAGATGTCCATAGATGGTATTGAATGGTTCTTAAAATAAAGTAGGCAAAGATATTAATGCTTTGATAAAACAAGGAGAAGATGTCCCTGAGTCCTTTTTAGCAATTGGGGAATCATCAGAGGTCTCCTTAAACAGGTAGAAGAGGGTGGAGAAGGTGCTTGCTTCCTAGCCCTTACTGAAGATTTTTTAGAAAACTCCTGATCGCCATCTCCCAAAAGCGAAACTAAGCTGCCAGCACACAGTATCTATATTAGAAGGTTTAGCAAGAGAAGGCTACTTGATACCCAATGAATGGAATAAAGTTGTTCAGTCTGTCCTCACTAGAGGCCAATATTTAACTTGAAAGTCAGAGTCTGTGAAAGACAGCCTCCTAGACTTCTGATAAAATCTGTGGTAAAGGCAATTTCGCTGCAGACATAAAACAATTAGGGCTCTCCCCTGGTGTCCTCGCCCAGATGGCACAAGCGGCCCTAAGAGCTTGGCGCGCTGTCCCTGCAGCAGGGGCGCTAACTATGCCCCTAACCAAGATTATCCAAGGGCTCCAAGAGTCCTATGCGCAGTGCATTGCCAGATTGCAGAAAGCAGCTGAGAGAATTTTAGGACCTGAGGAAAGTGAGGGTCTGTTAGTCTGACAACTTGCTCTTGAAAACGCCAATTCGACATGTAGGGCTGCCCTAAGAGGTAAAACCAAGAGTTTAGATTTAAATGGTATGATCAAGCTTTGTAATGAGGTATATGTGTTTTCTCAACAAGTTTCTAAGCCTATTAACCTGGCCATTGGGGCTGCTCTAACTCCAGCTCCAAGATTGGTGCCGAGCCCCATTGGCCCAAATTAGAAGTAGACACATCTGTGTCCTCACATTGGGTGTAGATGCCGCCTGGGGCACACCTGATCATTATATGCCTCAATTAACAGCAGTTAACACAGGTGAATTTGGACCCCCTCCCCAAAAGACTTTTTTCTCGTCATCTGCCGAGTGTCCAGACTTTTACAAGGCCTAACGGTGATTTCTACAGTGGTTGACACGACTACCATGGGGAGATAAAAATCTTAGTCTCCACCATGCAGGGACCACTTACCCTTATGGCTGGAGAGCGCATAGCCCAAGCCCTACCACTCCCACTATTTGGTCATTTCCCTTATATAAAAGAGGAGCGAGGACCATCCTCCCCGGGATCCTCAGAAGTCTACTGGGCACAGAAAATAACTGATTCACGGCCCATGCTGACTTTGTTTCTAGAGGGCAAACAGTTTCAAGGGCTCCTGAATACCAGGGCAGATGCGACAGTAATTTCCTCAACACATTGACCTGCAGCCTGGCCCTTACAGCCCACTAAGGGATGGTGTAATCCACTGATCATAAAATTTTCTGCTAAAGGGAGGAATTTAGAGGCTTAGGAAAGTTCTCGCCCTCTCACCTGGGGCCTAAGATTGTATCAAGATAACTATGACACAGGTGAATTTGGACAAAACAATGTCTCTTTAATAAAACATTAAAATTTGCACTCATAAATTAACAGTCAAACTTCATAACGTGATACTGATGTTTCTAGTATTGATTTTAAGGAAAATAAATTGTTTAAAATTGGGTCTTGCTTTCCAAAAGTTATAGATATATTCTAATATTACAATGGAAACTTAAAAATTATGGTTAAAATTGCCAGTGTTCCATTGACTGCAGCTTGCAGTTTGATTTCAAATTTAAGATCTTTAACTCACCCATATATTGTAATTAAGATAATTATAAGAGTAATCATCTTTAAGAAAGAGTATCAAAAATTAGAGGCATAGACAGTTAAATTGTTCCTCTAAATTCCTTATTACAGAAAGGCCAAATGCTCAGATTAAAAAATATTTTACGTTTGAGTTAATGCAAGGCTCAAGGCAGCCCCCAAAAAGCTTGTAACCTTCTTTTATCTTGCAAACAGTGCCTGAGAAAGTTTCCCCTGTGTTCAAAAGAATTTCTTTTTAGCTTTGTTACAGATCTATTCAGATGTTTAAAATAATGCTTAAATTTAAAGAGTTTTGCTTTTAAAGAACTGGTGATCACTAAATAATTTTGCCTGTAGGCATGGCTAACATAGCTTTACAATAGGTAAGATTTTTATTGTCTGCTTCAATACAAAAAACAAAGTTTAAATCTTTCAGTATATATTGTTTCCTAAGTAAAAAGTATTCTATTAGCCAATGCCTCTAAAGGAAAGTTTAAAGTTCTGGGGAATAATTGTTGCTCCATAAGATTCAGAGACAATATTTTTAATATTTAGAGTTTTAGTTATACTGGAAAATTGTGGTACAAATTTGCTTCAAAATTTTTATTTTCAAAACCTCCAAGAAATGTTTTGTCAACAATTTAATGTTACACATGTTACTGAGATATTTTATAATTCTCAAATACAAGATATTGTAAAACTTTAAAAACTATACCTTCTTTAAAAACAAAGAAAGAGGGGAATTATATCCCTGTGCACATTATTTGGATCACATTTTTGTTTTTGGAAAAACTGGATATAATAGTGTCTAGGGCAGATAAAAAGGATCCACTTATTGGCACATGCCATGATCCTGTTCAGATACTTAATATGGGGGGAAGAGGGCATGTTTCTGTTTCTTCCACAGAATGCTACAAGAGCATGCTAGCTTCCAATGTGACAGGCTGACCTGTGACCTGTGAGTGCCCTGACAGTGGTGACCAGAAAGCTGTGTTGAGTACACAAAGGAGGAAAAATCTGAGAGCAGCCACTTACAAACAGATGAAGAAACTTCCTATCTCCACCATGTGCTGCAGCAAGGAGTACCAACCTGGTTCCAACTTAAAATAAAAACAACTAAAAAAGCTGACTTGTGAAGCAAAAAGACTGGTACAGAGAATGTACAAGATGCTTTCATCAGAGACACTGTTTTTTGCCATTCAGGCCAGCTCCTTATAGCTATAAAAGTTTGTACCTTACCTATATGCTTATTGTTAGATAATTTTAAGAGTTAAGATCGCCAATCTTGGCAAGTCTTTTTATATTCATTGTAATTCTTGTCAATTAACTAATTGTGTAGATCCTAATTTAGATAAGGAATCTACTGTTATGTTTTTGTAAGAGACCTGCTTATGTTTTGCTGCCTATTAGAGTTAGGAAATGATCCTTGGTTTAAAAATCTGAGAATGCAAACTTTGAAAAGGTATCTACCATAGCTTTAGATCAGTAGCTACGTACTGCCCATTTTGTTAAGGAAGTTTAAAACCTAAAGAGGAACCAGAGTAAATAGAACTATAGCTGAGTTACACCCATGCACATGTATTTACAATGGCCTAGGGGGAAGATAGACTACCAAAACTGGTTTTCAACCTCCCCCTAGCTCTCGACCTTGTCCTCCCTTGTGGGGCCCCTATTGGAACTCCTACTGTTGATCTCCTTCGGTCCTTGGGCATTTCAGAAATTGACCCGATTTGTTAAATCTCAAATTGATTCATCTCTTTCAAGCACATTTGTTTCAGTTCATTACCATCAGCTGGACGTTGGTGATAACAAGCAGGTTACTGGAGAAGAGGCAGACATGGATACCGCTTCATCACCCTCTTCTCGGGGAGAGAGACTCAATTTCCATAAAATGCTTAAGTAAGATCATTCCCCTCCCCCAAATTCGGCCATCAGTCTCATGCCACAAATCATTTATAGATTGCCTTAGTCTGTGCTTCCGACATGGTAATATACATTCTCGCCACATTGGAAACTAAACAGTCATCCCAGGCTAGACACATCGAAAAGTTGGAACTTGAAGCCGTCGCCCGTGAGAGTTGTAAGACTAAGTACTGCACAGAGATTAGTCTGGAAGCTGTTAGACAGTCTCTGAGAGGCATGTCTGATTGCATGAAGGTTGAGTGCCCTAGGATCCTTCCCCCAGAAAAAACGGCACGGGAGCAGGTCAGGGTTACTCTGGGTAGAAGTCTGTGGGCCTAAGAGTCAATCCTGTACATAGCCCCTAACATTGTACACTGGGGATCAGACCTCTACCTCTACCCACGGAGCTTGCTTCGTTCCTAAATCCCTTGGCTGGCCCAGGTTATATCCAACAGACTGGGACCATTAATTCAAGCCTCATAGATGACTTGTCCTTGTGTCCTTCGTGGTTTTAAGAGAATCACCCGGTGAGCAAACAGACATTTAAGCGATCGATAAAACGTGGCTACAAATTTATTATACATTATGCCTTTATAAAAATATTAAAACGGGGGAGATGTTGGGAGCTATTAAGACAACTCTTGATCTCTGAATTGGGCCTCTCCCCCCGAGAAGAAAAGGGGGTCAAAAGCGGGCCACTGACACACCGATTCCGAGAATGTTCCAGCCCTAAGCCATTGCCGATGTCCTGACCACACCCTGATACCACCAAGTTCCTGCTTCCCCGTGTAGCTGCCAAAAGAAAGAATTTCTATTGCCCCCCTCCCATAAGTACTTCCCCTTTTGCTTGTATTGCCCTACCCCTCCCACTGATAAGAAACTGTACTTCCCCTTTTGCTTGTGCATTTAAGCCTTGGACCTTTTTCAATGGAATTGGGGCTTTGATACATTTCAGAACGGTTTCCGTGTCGTTATTCGTACAAGGCCCTCGTCTCTCTCTACCCCCCATTTGGTTCTTAGGAGGAGGTCCCCTCGTGACCCTCGAATAACTGGACCTGCTGGACGGGTCAGGTGTGTGGACATGTATGGTAGTTAGGTAAATGATTTCAGAAGAATTAGAATACTCCTCTATGTCGCTAAGCAGCTCAAGTAGTTAGTTACATCCATAGAAGTGAGTGAAAGGAACTTCTGATTATAGGGACCCAATCATTCCCATCTATTATATCTTCTTTATAACTCCTGTATTTCCTCTTTTCCCCTGTCCTCTTCCACTCACTATTTCTATTGCCTAGTAACAATAAGCCAAAGCCACTTACTACCTGTGTCCTCTTCCTATCTTTAGCCATTGCCTTCTCTTCCTCTGTGTAGTCTTCCCTTCATTTTGATCCAGTTCTTAATCTACCACATAAGGCTAGTGGGCAATGAAAAGGGAATGCTCATGATGAGACAGCGATATGGAACCATGAGGGGCAGCTACCAGTTCAGCTACCAACTGTTGCTCCCAATCAGAAGAGACAGAGATAAATAGCCACAGAATACAAACAGACCATGCAAAGTAGCACCTGTAGTTTTTCTCCCTGCTATTCAGCAGCATTTTAAAACATGAGCAGTGTTTCTCAGTTTTATCAACAGTTTAAAAACAGGAATTTGTATTCTGTTCTTCATCTTTGTGTCCATGGCAGATTAAGCGGAAAGAACTCAACAAACAAATCATAATATAAAACAAACTCACCTATGCTCACTTGACGACTCTAACACCTTTTATTAAAAATCCAGTTTTACTAATCTAGTACTGCTGTAAAGGAAAAGAATTTTCTAAGCCACAATAGCATGTGTTGAAGATATGTTTTTACTATAAAACATTTACCAAAAGAATAATTTATGCTACTTTTATAGTTCTTAAGCATTTCCAACACTTTATCCTATAAATGTACTTTTATGAATTGAATATGAAATATCTACCAGAGACTCAGAAAATAAAAGTTTGTACCTCATCTAGTGACATTATTTTGGGGACTGGAGGAAAGGTAGCCCCCTTTTCTCTGCTGTGCTCCAATAATCAATCATCTTGTCTACGTCAACAAAGGCTCAAAGCCATGAGATAAGTTGACTATATACTTAAACTGTGAGCCACATAAATCTCTCTTTAAAGTTGTTCTTTTGGGTACTTACCACAATGCAAAAAAAGAACTAAAAAAAAATATTGACTTCACTGCACCGACCCAAGGAAACTAAACAAGAAGGAAGGTCCAAGCAAGAATGTAGAGAGCCATGCTGCGATCAATCGCCATTATAAGATGGCGCCGGCCTCTGCTGTGCCTAACTAGTAAACAAGCCTTGTACACAGGTGGGAGAGTGAACTCACGCCTAGTCACTGCCTATCTCGGAGTGTAGTAATGGGGTGATGGGCAAGCAACAAATCAGGAGCTGACACGCCACATCAGGTGCTGAAACATCATGGCTGAGGGCTATATAAGCAACGCCATTTTCCAGGGTCTGGGTCTTCCCTCCTTAAGAAGCAATAAAGCTTTTTGCCGCAGAAGAATCCGGTTGTCCGAGTGTGTTCTTGCCGGCGAGAACCATAGCTCGGGACACAAGAAAGTTTGAATCTCACTTAGAAGGTGGCATAAAATAGTCAGAAGAGACAGATGGAGGGAAGGGAACTGGGAGGAAGGAGTAGGGGGAAGGGAATGGAGGATTCAGGATCAGGTGTGGGGGGAAACAGGAGGGATGGCTAGAGGCTGTGGAAATCTGTAACTGATGGGAGTGAGGAGATGGGGGACATCTCCAAGATGAGACAGAGACCTGGAATAAGGGAAGCATCTAAAAATCAATGGGAGTGACCTTAGCTGTGACTCACTGAATTGAAGATATGGAACCAGAAGAGATCACCTCCTGTGGCCAGGCAGGAATCCTAGTGAAGTGATAGAGACATCAACCTACCCACAAAACTTTCAACCTCAAATTCATCCTGTCTACAATAATGCAGAAAATGGAGCAGAGAGAATGACGGAATGGCCACCCAATAACTGGCCCACTTTGAGACCCATCTCATGGGCAAGCACCAATCCTTAACACTATTAATGATACTCTGCTGTGCTTGCAGACTGGAGCATGTTGTCCTCTGAGAGGCTACACCCAGCAGTTGACTTAGACAGATATAGACACCTACAGCCAAATAGTGACTGGAACTTGGAGACTTATGGAAGAATAGGAGGAAGGGTTGTGGGCCCTGAAGGGAATAGAAACTCCAAAGGAAGACCAACAGAGTCAACTAACCCTTAGAGCTCTGAGAGTCTGAACCACCAGTCAGAGAACATGTTCATATGTAGCCGATATGCAACTTGAACTTCATGTGGGTTGTGAACAACTGGGATGGGGGCTATCACAAAAGCTGTTGCCTGTGTGTAGGATATGTTCTAATAGCTGGGCTGCCTTGACCGGCTCAGTGGGAGAGGAAGTACCTAGTTTTGCAGGGGTTTGAAGTGCCAGGGATGGATTACCCAGGGGTGGGGCACATGTTCAGAGAAGGGGCTGTGGGAATGGGGAAAGTAATGTGGGATGGGGTGACCCGGAATAGGGCAGTGAGAGGAATGTAAAGTGAATAAAGTAATAATCATAATAATAGAATAATAATAATATTAAAAAATACTGGCTTCATTTATGACAAAGTTACCTAAATATCTTCAAATTGTGAAAGCATTTAGGATTAAAGTTATACTACTGTTTGCATGTTAGCTCATATACAATAATATGTACAGTTGAAACTATGTTATGTTAACAGGTCCAGAGTGCCAGTAATTGAAGATCTGAAGTCAATCAGCCTCTGTGTATTCTTCTACACTGCCAGAAAAGGCATGGCTAACAGGCAGACACATAAGTGATATGACTACACTTCAGTTAGCCTTCAGTCAAGAGGCTAGCTAGAGCTAGCCCACAACCAGAGCTCACCCAGGGATGCTTATTGCTGCTGTTGTTTTCACTCAATCAAGGTCGTGCACCATTTTTGCTATTTTTAAATTTAAAAAACTGATGAGCATGTAAAAATTTTATACATATTTATAGGATGAACTCTGCTAGTTCAATATATGTAAACAAAATGCCCTGATCAAATCAAGGTAGCTAGTGTTGGTTCTTCTGAATTGTGATTGATGGTTAAACTATGAGATTAGAATAGCTAGGACTCCATACAAAGAGTGTAGTGACAGGAAAAGGAAATAGAAAATTTTTTCTGTTGAAAGTCATCTCCATTTTAGCATTACATATTTCATTTTGCTTAACTCATAACTAAGACTTCCAGGGTTGTGGTGGGTGGGAATGAAATCTTTGTGAGTCTGTGAAGCTTAGTTCCTGACTTCTCCAATTCTGACTTTTGACCCTGAGGATTGACACCAAGGTAAAAAGCATGCCACCAGAAGTAGAGAAAAAAAAAGAGCATTGGCAGCTTAGATAGTAGTAAATAGCTTCAAGAAAATAAACAAGAAGCAGAGTAGAAAGGCAAATCCACAAGGATGATCTCTCAGCAATGTGGAACAAGCAGACATTATTTCTTAGGATTCACACACAATCACCCAGGCAATGTGAACTAGATAAAGCTCATGTAATACAGGGCAATAAATGTGTTCACATTTCATATGTGATGAACAGGTAGCCCGTAAAATTGAATTTTGCTATATACACAAACCATTGGGAAGTATTTTATAAGCATAGAAATAGTTTTAAAATCCTTCAATCAACATGAGATTGCAAATGTCTCTTTAGCATACTGATTTCATTTCCTTTGGATGTGTGCTCAGGCATATAAAGTGACTAGATCATACAGTAGTATTACTTTTAGTGTTTTGAGGAACCTCCATACTAATTTCCATAATGACTGTACTAATTTACATTCTTGCCAAGTGTTTGCAAGGACTCCCTTTATCCACATTCTCGAATTACTTGTTAGTTTTTTGATCATGAAGTGTTTTTATCTTAAACTATTACTAGAATGGGGCAAAAAAAAATCTCTGAAATACTGTAGCTTTACATAGCTTTCACATAGAAACTGAATGTAAGTGCAAAGTCTCATTAAAAACTTTTCAAGAGTATAGGACTGGTAACTAAAATTAATTATGAATCCTAGATAAATATTCATATTATTTTTATAAGTGGTAAAATTACACAAAGTGGTTTTTGTTTGTTTGTTTTTTGTGTTTGTTTTTTCAAGGCAGGGTTTCTCTGTGTAGCCCTGGCTGTCCTAGAACTCACTTTGTAGACCAGGCTGGCCTCAAACTTCGAAATCCACCTGCCTCTGCCTCCCAAGTGCTGGGATTAAAGGCGTGTGCCACCACTGCTCAGCTGGTTATGTCTTTTAAAACATACAGCTTTAAATGAGTGATTTACCTATGTAAAATACATTCTCAAAACTCATTTTAACTTTCTATTATGATTTCAAAATGAAAGGCTAAGATCTTTTTGAAGATAACTACCTTGCAAATGCTTACAAGGCCTTTTTGCTGGGTCCTTCCAAATATTTTCTTCCTTAGTGATAAACTCCTGATTGGTCTTGAGCTTTCTCTGCCCTAGATTTTCAGCATACATGTGAATGTTTATGTGATTTGGTTTTTACTCTGTGAACTTAACTATCAGTAGTTAATTCAGATTTAGTCCTTCCCATCCAAAATTTTATATTGATGTCCAATTTATAGTACTTCAGAATGACCTTACGCCAGAGTTGCTGAAGAGCTCATTGTAGTGAATGGAGGTTATGTAAATGAACCTTAATATTAAATGACTGATGTCATTAGAAAAAGAGATTAGGTTTCTGGGGTAGAACCCACTTATCAGTGAGTGCATATCAAGTTACTTCATTTAGCCCAGAAACCTAGAATATCCAAGATACAACTTCCAAAACACAAGAAAATCAAGAAAGAAGGCCAACGCATGGATACTTCATTCCTCCCTAGAATAGGGAATAAAATATCCATGGAAGGAGTTGCAGAGACAAAGTTTGGAGCTAAGATGAAAGGATGGACGATCCAGAGACTGCCCCACCTGGGGGTCCATCCCATAATCAGCCACTAAACACAGACACTATTGCATACACCAGGAAGATTTTGCTGAAAGGACCCTGATATAGCTGTCTCTTGTGAGGCTATGCCAGTGCCTGGCAAATACAGAAGTGGATGTTCACAGTAATCTATAGGATGGAACACAGGGTCCCCAATGGAGGAGCTAGAGAAAGTATGCAAGAGCTGAAGGGGTCTGCAGTCCTATAGGAGGAACAGTAATATGAACTAACCAGTACCTCCTGAGCTTGTGTCTCTAGCTGCATATGTAGCAGAAGATGGCCTAGTCGGCCATCATTGGGAAGAGAGGACCCTTGGTCTAGCAAACTTTATATGCCCCAGTACAGGGGAACACCAGGGCCAAGAAGTGGGAGTGAGTGGGTAGGGGAGCAGGTTGGGGAGAGGGTATAGGGGACATTTGGGATAGCATTTGAAGTGTAAATGAAGAAAATAGCTAATAAAAAATGTTTTAAAAAAGAAAAAAAAGAAAAAGAGATTAGGATACAGACATATATAATGAAGCAAGACAATGAAAGGACCATGGTAAGTAAGACATTTGTAAGAGAAAGAATGAATGAGCCCTGCTAATATTTCAGACTTTTAGCCTACAGAATTCTGAGATTGCATTTTTTTCTGTTCAAGTCACTTGTTATTGCAGATTAATACATCCTCGTGTCTTTTTTCCTACTCCAAGACTATTGAAGCTTTTGCTATAACTTCTGGGTCTAGATTTACAATATCTCCTCATTAAGTCTTCCTAAACCAACTGTACCTTCACAGGACCTGGCTGATTACAGAAAGAGCCCTTCTAAGAGCTTGGAAAGATAACTACCAGAATTGCATTCTAATTCACAATAGAAGAAGAAGAAGCTGGTAGGGAGTAAGCTGTGAATTAAGAAAAAAAATTTCTATAGCATCTCAATGATTTTATGGCAGACAAGAAACCATGAGATGGCCAATCTATTCATCACATGGAGTTTTTCTCTTTTGTTGACTCACATAGTGATTGGAATCATACACTTCAGCTAATCAGGTTTCCACACAATAGTCACAGAACATAAACGGTGGGGTTGGGAGATAGGAAGAAACTACAACAACAGCTAAATGAACAAATATATATTGCTTGTTTATTAATCAGGAGAAAATATATGGCATTCACAAACAGCCCAGTGTTAATTCCAGTTTCTGATCTTCAGGTGTATACTGGTTTTGAAAATAGAAGATACATACGAGTGTTTTGGGTTAGGATAGAGCAGAGGTAGAGAGTGTGGGAATTAAGGGGAGCAAAACTGGAACACTAAGCAAAACAAAGGGCACATGAAAAAGCCATAAGGAAACCTACTACTTTGAAATTTAACTAAAAAATATGAGAGTTAGCAGGGTGATAATATGCATGACTGAATAACATCACACTCAGCACCCAGGGGTTAGTAAACTAAATCTCAGTGCTTAGAATCAGCCACCTCCCTATAATTTGTTAAAAGGTTAGCACACAAACACTGGCTTTATTGACACTAACTTCTATAATAATTGTTCCAGATGATAAATGAGAAAAAATTCTAAGCTGAACTTTCAATACCGCTATTGCAAATTTCACATATCTAAATGTTCTTTTTCAAATGCATACAGAGATATGATAGAAATAGAGCTAGAGATAGACAGATAGGCAGACAGACATATAGAGATATAGATGGGGTGGAATTGATGCAGTTGTGATTTTGTGAATAATCTTAAGAATAGACTAGTACATTTTCAAAATGTGTACATCTTATGAATTGCAATTTTATTTTATTTTGTTTGTTTTAAATTTTATAAAATTATAAAACTATTTGTTTAAATCTCAGATGATATTCCTCTTCCCAGTTGCCCCCCATAACCCCACCCCCACCCCATACCATCCCTCTCCCCTCCTCTTTGCCACTATGAGAGTGCTCCTCCACCAATCCACCTTCTCCTGTTCCACAACTCCAGCATCCCCCTAGGCTGGGGCATCAACCCTTTACAGGAACAAGGACCTGCCCTCCCATTGATGTCAGACAAGGCCATCCTCTGCTACATATGTATCTGGAATCATGGATTCCTCCCCATACACTGCTTGGTTGGTGGTCTAGTCCATGGGAGCACTGGGTGGTCTGGACTGCTGACATTGTTCTTCCTATATGGGGTTGCTATCCCCCTCTGCTCATCCAGTCCTTTCAAGACAGGTTTCAGTGTATAGCCTGGCTGTCCTGGAACTTGATCTGTAGACCAGGCTGGCTTTGAATTCAGAGTTCTATATACGTCTGCTTCCCAAGTGCTGTGATTAAAGGCCTAACTGTGAACAATTTTAAATGTTGTATGGGAACACAGATTCTTTTTGTCTAAAGGAAGATTATGCATATGAGAGTCTATATAAGTCACTGCAATACAAGACTGGACAGAAAAGTGTATGTGTGTCTGACTTAGGACTATGGGTTGTAGGAAATGGAGAGAAAACATTATTGAGCATTGATTGACATTTGCAAAATAATGGAACAATTTCAATTTTAAAGTATTGTTTCCTGTAAACTATGTTCAGTATTCTATTTGATAAGTTCACAATAGAACACGAATCATAAACATTGAGTAAACCTGAGTGGACAATTGTGAACATACATATTTGAATATTTAGTGCAACTCAAGAATAAAGAATTGTTCTGCTTTTGGTTTAACTTGTGTCCACTTGGGGAAGAAATCCTGGAGAGAATTTTTCTTTTCTGATCTTTCTCAAATCAAATTCATCTTGTCTGCTCTGATTGTGTTTCAATATGAAGTTTCTAGAGCCCAAAGGATACAGAAGTCAAAGCAGTGCATTCTGGTGACATTGATGTGATATCTTGAAGGCTTCCCTTTCTCCTTGGCAGACTCTGACTGTTCCCCTAAGTAAAAGGGTGCCTTCAAGCATAGAAGGCAAGTGCACTGCTTGGAGATTGTTGCCACAAAGGACTTAGCTGTATAGTCTGATACTAGGACAGTAAAAGGACTTAAAGCAACTTGAAAAATGTATGTGACTGTCAGAAACACAGGACTGCCCTCTGTTGAGGAAACATTTATAAGAGGTTCTATTTTATGATTTCTTTTGTGGATCTAAGCAGATTGATTCTGCTGCAACTAGCAAATCATTTTCCGTTCTCTTCATTAAGTGAATTTTTCTTTCTTTCTTTTTTTTTTTTTTTTTTTTTTTGGTTTTTCGAGACAGGGTTTACTCTGTGTAGCCCTGGCTGTCCTGGAACTCACTTTGTAGACCAGGCTGGCCTCGAACTCAGACATCCGCCTGCCTCTGCCTCCCGAGTGCTGGGATTAAAGGCGTGCGCCACCACGCCCGATTATCCTGAGTCCCTCTTTTTTTTTTTTTTTTTAAATTAGGTATTTTCCTCGTTTACATTTTCAATGCTATCCCAAAAGTCCCCCATACCCACCGCCCCAATCCCCTACCCACCCACTCCCCCTTTTTGGCCCTGGGGTTCCCCTGTACTGGGGCATATAAAGTTTGCAAGTCCAATGGGCCTCTCTTTGCAGTGATGGCCGACTAGGCCATCTTTTGATACATATGCAGCTAGAGACAAGAGCTCCGGGGTACTGGTTAGTTCATATTGTTGTTCCACCTATAGGGTTGCAGTTCCCTTTAGCTCCTTGGGTAATTTCTCTAGCTCCTCCATTGGGGGCTGTGTGGTCCATCCAATAGTTGACTGTGATCATCCACTTCTGTGTTTGCTAGGCCCTGGCATAGTCTCACAAGAGACAGCTATATCTGGGTCCTTTCAGCAAAATCTTGCTAGTGTATGCAATGGTGTCAGCGTTTGGAAGCTGATTATGGGATGGATTCTAAATAGTCTTGGGGAGACTATCAAAAGTTGAAGAAAAAACTTAGGAGAGGACAGTTACTCCTAATGATGTTTTGTATATGGTTGACTCAGGGAATGGCACTATTTGGAGGTGTGGCCTTGTTCTAGTAGATGTGTTACTGTAGGCAGGGGCTTAAGACCCTCACCCTGGCTGCTTGGAAGTCAGTCTTCCATTAGCACCCTTCAGATGAAGATGTAGAATTTTCAGTTCTGCCTGAACTATGCCTGCCTGCATGCTGCTGTGCTCCCACGTTGATGATAATAGAATGAAACTCTGAACCTATAAGCTAGCCACAATTAAATGTTGTCAAAGTGTTTCTTTGGTCATGATGTCTGTTCATAACAGTAAAACCCTAAGACAGACAGTAACATAATTCAACATAAAGAAATAAACCTTTATAAAAATACTTAAAATGAATAACTGAAATAGAAGTGGATGCCTGAAAATGGGCCTCAGCATGGCCCACAGGCATGGGTTCATGAAAATTATAATAAAATAAAATAAAATCTTTCATCATCTCAAAAACTACTCAGAAATAGGATATATAATAATTGATACTATTCTATCAGCTTAATAGCTAACTATGATACACCTGTATAACAACACATTAATAAAATAACACCAATATCCAGATTAAAACAAACAGCAGAAAAATAACTCTTTTGGTTTTAGTATAATTTTAACGTGTGTTGCTATTGGTGTATCATAGTTAGATATTGGTTCTCAGTTATTCAAAGACAGCAACTGACAATCTTATTCCTCCTGATCATAATAGAAAAAGGTTCCACCTAAATATAAATATCTACATTTAAAATCTAATCATATTGGTGCAGTTTCTGTATTCTGAATGTTTGCAAATGTGGTGAAGTAGATAGCATAGCAACTTGACCAAATGCAGCTTGGCTTAATGGGTGGGGATTCCTCCTTCTTCTAGAGAGCTTTTGGTGTAGTATGAGCCTCTTGCACAGCATAAGGCAGAATACCACAAGCATTCAGGAATGAGTCTTCCTGAAGAATGAACTGCTACATTGTTCTATAAAATCTGAGATAATCCTTAGCATTTTCTATGAAAGGAATGTCAAATCTGGAAGGTAGCAAGTAGGTGACCTAGTTAGGGATAGTTAGAAGTTGTCTCTCAAAGACCACCTCTCTCTCTCTCTCTCTCTCTCTCTCTCTCTCTCTCTCTCTCTCTCTCTCTCTCTCTCTCTCTTTCTTTTATCACTGATGCTAAATGCACAGTTATTTTTCTCAAAGCATTGAAGTCTGAACAGAACATAGTGGTGCATTAGGTCTTATTCATCAAGGAAACTTATAAAGGGTCATGTACAATCACAGGATTCATACAGAACACATGGGGCATGTAGTACTTAGAGATACCAATATAAAACAATCTATTATATGTCAATTCAATAATTAATGCAGAAAGAGGCATATTTGTGACACATTGTGACATTGTCTTAGGCTTTAGAAGACTTAAAAATCCCATGTGTAACCACTCAGTTCTGACACTGTAAATTAGAAGTAGCCACAATATGTAGACAAAATATGAGCAAATGAGTGTGGCTGTGGGGATGTCCAGATTTGGGGCCAGGGTCATATCATTTTTGCTGTGATTGATTAAAAAAAGGAAACATGGCAATATCTGGGTATTTATTGCAAGATAGAGTGATCAATTTATTGTGTGTAACTAGAAGAAACAAGATCACCTGAAAAATCAGGTTAAGTTGATCTCTCAGGCAGTTAGGAAGGATAATGAGTTTGACAGACTACCTCTATGCTGCTTAGGGAATAAAGAGTGGTGGATGGGAGAGGGTGGGAACTACTACAGGGTAGGTATGCCCTCGGTAGCACTCAGGCTTCACACACAATGTTGTAGGTAATGTTGCTGCATTTCCTAAACCAGGAAATCTGACGGAAGTCCAAATTGGGATAGAAGTACAGGGATTCAGTCTCAGATCTACTGTATTTTGGATACACATTGAAGGTGGATATAGGATTTTTGAATAGAAAGTCAAATATTGTACAAGTTTGGAGTTCAGAAGAGAGATCTAAACTAGATTTACAAATACAGAAATGATTTGCTTTTGAGTTGCAAATTTTAACCACAGACACAGGTGAATAGGATTAGACTAAGTCTCAAGAACCACAATATTTAGATATGCCTTAAAGAAGGCATCAGAAAAAGGGAGAAACACAGGAAATATATATTAGGAAGGTGCTCTTGATACAGCATGAGAGGAATGTATATCCAATGCTGCTTTAAAACCATATGTGGTGAGCATTTAATAATTTGCTGTCTATACTCCTCCTCCTCCTACCTGGACTTCTTAGTTGGGCCTCAGTGGGAGAGGATATACCTAGTCCTGGTGGTACTAGATGCCTCAGGGTGGGGTGGTACTCTGAGGAGATGAGGAGAGGGCAATAGGGGAAGGGATTTGTAAGGGTGGGACTAAGAAAAGAGGAGGATGAGATTCAGAGGTAAAGTGAATAAACTTGAAAAAAATGAAGAGCTCTTAGTCAAAAATACCACCACCAAAGAAAGAGTGGTGGAAGAACATGTTTTTTTAAAAAGTAAATTTTAGACTACACAACAAGTGATAGAGTAAATAAAGTCAGAAACAATACCACTGAGAATTGAGAAAAACAGCAACGGTTTCTAGAGGCATTTTGAGCATTTTTCTGCCTTATAAGTGTGGCTGCTGCTGGTATTTGCTGCAGAAGTGAAAGAATATTGTGTTCTGAAGTGGCTGAGAGTCTGACACATAAGAAAGATGCCATTTTTTAAAATTAGATTATTTGGGTTGTTAGTTATATAACTTCTTGTGTTCTTTAGAAATTTTGGATATTATCCCTCTGTCAGATATAGGGTTGATGACGATCTTTTCCCAATATCTAGGTTGCTGCTTCATCCTATGACAATTGCCTTACAAAAGCTCTGAAGTTTCATGAGGTTCCATTTATCAACTGTTAGAGCCATTGGTGTTCTGTTAAGGAAATGGTCTCCTGTACCAATGTGTTCAAGGTTATTTCCCACTTTCAGTTTTAGATTTTTTTCTAGATTTAGTGTATCAGGTTTTATGTTGAGGTTCTTGATCTACTTGCACTTGTCTCAAATAACCCAATTAAAAATGGGACAAAGAAACTTGAGAGATCTTACACTAACAACAGCATACCTGAGAGCTCTAGAACAAAATGAGATAACTCACCCAAGAGGAGTACTAGGCAGGAAATAGTCAAACTTAGGGCCGAAATAACCCAATACAAACAAAGAAAACAATACAAAGAATCAGTAAAACCAAAAGCTGATTCTTTGAGAGAATCAACAAGATAGATTAAACCCCTAGCCAAACTAACTAAAGGGCCAAGAGGTGGAATCCAAATGAATAAAATCAGAAATGAAAGCAGAGACATAACAACAGAAACAGAGGAAATTAAAAAAAAAATTATCAGATCCTACTATAAATGCCTATACTCAACAAAACTGGAAAATCTAGACGAAATGGATGGTTTTCTAGATAGATGCTACATACCAAAGTTAAATCAAGAGCAGGTAAGTTATCTAAACAGGCCCATATCACACAAGGAAATAGAAGTCATTAAAATCCTCCCAACCAAAAAAAAGCCCAGGGTCAGATGGATTTAGTGCAGAATTCTACCAGACCTTTAATGAAGACTTGATACCACTGTTCGTCTAACTATTCCATAAAAGAGAGACAGAAGAAATACTATCTACTAAATACTATCTACTTGTTCTCTGGAGCCACAATTACTCTGATACCTAAATGACATAAGGACACAACCAAAAAAGAAACTTCAGACCCAACTTGCTTATGAGTATCGATGCAAAAATACTCAATAAAATTCCTGCAAACCAAATCTAAGAACATATCAAAACCATCATTCACCATGATCAAGTAGGCTTCATCCCAGGGATACAAGGTTGGTTTACTATATGAAAATCTATCAACATAATCCACTATATAAACAAGCTCAAAGGAAAAAAACAAAACAAAACACATGATCATCTCCTTAGATGCAAAAAAGAAAAAAAAAGCATTTGACAAAATACAACACACTTTCATGTTAAAAGTATTGGAGAGATCAGGAATTAAACCCATACCTAAACATAATAAAAGCAATTTACTGCAAACCAACAGCTAATAACGAATTAAATGGAGACATACTTGAAGCAATCCCACTGAAACCAGGGACAAGACAAAGATGCCAACTCTCCCCATATCTATTCGATATAGTACTTGAAGTGTTAGCAAGAACAATAAGACAACAAAAAGAGATCAAGGGGATACAAATTGGTAAAGAAGAAAAAAGGTATCACTATTTGCAGATGATGTGATAGTGAAGAAGTATAGCAAAGTAAAAACAAAATTCGAGGCTTTTAGGCCCAGGCTTGAGAGTGTGGTCTTTGTGGCTTAGTGCTCCAGGTGCTGGTCATAAAACAGATAGCAACATTCCTTCCTCCACCCATCCGCTCCCTGGGTTCAAAGAGTGTTCATTCAAAGAAAGTCACCCTGACCCACCCTGACCATTGCTGGAACCTGCAATGCAAATGTGCTATCATTAGGGGCTCTTAGAAATTGTCTTGAGAAATAACCCTCACAATTACCAGGTATTCCTTGTGACATTTGTGACTTTACACTTCCTTGTGACTCTTAACTGGTATTTTTGGTATTTTCCAACAATGCCCTCCCCACCTCCTTGAGTTGTGGTTTCTTCCTTTAAATACCCCCTTACTCAGCTACCATGCCATGGTCCTCTACCCCTGCGTGGTGTATGACCATGGGCCCGAGAGCGCTCTTCAATAAAAATCCTCTTGCAGTTTGCAGCAAGACCATTTCTTGTTGGTGATTTTGGGGTGTCACCTCTCCTGAGTCAGAACATGGGGAAGTCCTCACGTTGTGGGTCTTTCAATAGTATACATAAGCCACCCCAAAAATTCTACCAGAGAACTTCTACAGCTGATAAACAACTTCAGCAAAGTGGCTGGATATAAAATTAACTCAAATAAATCAGTAGCCATCCTTTATACAAAGGATAAACAGGCTGAGGAAGAAATTAGGGAAACAACTCCCTTCACAATAGTCACAAATAATACAAAATATTGTGAGGTAACTCTAACCAAACAAATGAAAGACCTGTATGACAATAACTTCAAATCTCTCAAGAAAGAAGTCGAAGAGGATCTTAAAAAATGGAGAGATATCCCATGCTCATGGATTGGCAGAATTAACATAGTAAAAATGGCCATCCTACCAAAGGCAAGCTATAGATTCTATGCAATTCCCATCAAAATCCCAACACAATTCTTCAGACATGGAAAGAGCAATTCTCAAATTCATCTGGAAAGGCAAAAAACCCAGAGTAGTGAAAACAATTCTTAATGATAAAAGAATGGCTGGGGAATCACCATCCCTGATCTCAAGCTTTACTACAGAGCATTAGTGATAAAAACTGCATGGTATTGTGTAGGCTCCCCCAGCCTGAAGCAGGCTGGTACAGACCAGGCTGCCACTGAGGTGGGGCCACCTGTGGTGCAGCTTTCCAACTTGGCTGGCTTCTTTCTACTGGCTTCTTTTGAAGTGACAACTGCCCTGCTCTTCTGCTACCTGCTGAGAGGCTGAACTGTCTTCCGGAGATGTTCCTGAGATAGCTGACTACCTGTGGAACTGGCAGACTAGTGCTAACAACTTGGCAACAATACATCAAGAAGGCGCACATCTTGCCTTTAATCCCAGGACTCGGGAGGCAGAGGCAGGCAGATTTCTGAGTTCGAGGCCAGCCTGGTCTACAGAGTGAGTTCCAGGACAGCCAGGGGTACACAGAGAAACCCTGTCTCGAAAAACAAAAAACAAAAACAAAACAAAACAAAAAAAAGAAGCCTGGCGACCCGACAGAGTTCTGAGGGAATGGAGCAGTTGGAGGTTGGATGTGGGGTCCGAGAATGGAATATGGAGTGTTAGAAATGGATTAAAAATAAATTTAAATTTAAAAAACAAATAAGTTAAAGAACATGATAAATGTTAAAAATAATAAAAATAAAAATAAAAATAAAAAGAAAAGAAAACAAAACAAACAAAAAGTGAGGTACAGAACCTCTTCCATTTTTTTGTCTCTATTCTTCCTCTGGACAGGAACATTTCTTGGTTAAAACTCTTTAAGATAGGTGGGTGGCCCCATCTTTTGTCCAGTGGTCATGCCTATCTACTTTGAAAGGGGAATAAAATGCTTATAAAGGTAGGTGGAGGGACTGCAAGAAGATGTCATCCACATTCTTTAGCAAGGAGAAGGTGTATGTGTAATACATCATATAGATGTTTAGTAATAGTGGTTGCTTTAGTAAAAAACTATATGTTTAAATTATGAAAAGCCATGGGTTGTATGTCAAAATTTGAAGTGCACATTAATTGCTGTATTTCTGATTTTTCCTAAAGTAAGAAGTCCAAGAATCCTATTCAATTTCAGACCACAAAGTCAGATTAGATACTGGGAAATAATGAAAGGCCATTGAAACTGCTGAAGATCCAGGCACCTTTCACAAGATAAGCTAAAGATGTTTGTGTCAGCCGTGGCTTCCCATCTTGGCTAGTCTAGAACATGGCTTCTCAAATCCCTTTTTTGGCCCAATCATATAAATGGCCAACACTTATAATAAAATTGCATGGAAAATCAGAACAACATGCAAATTTAATCACATCAGTCACTTGAATGTTACTCTATAAGGTTTCTGTGCATGTAACCAACATAAATACAACTGAAATTAAAGAGGCTTATGCTAAAAATGTTTTGAAAACCTGGTATTCCACACTACCTTTAAGGATGTATGTGAAGCAAAACAAATTTACGCAGTTTTACTAATGCAAATTGGGTCTACATATATTATTTATATATTATTTGTGTAAACAAAGTAAACATAATTAAATATTCATGTGTCAATTTATTAATATATATTAAATATATATAATAATAGGATATATATATGTGTGTGTGTGTGCATGTGCGTGTGTGTTATATAAAATTCAAATATGTAAAGAATAGATAATATGTAAAAAAATTTAGGTCTATAAAATTTATGTAGTGTATATATTATTATATCATATGCACAAAGTTAATATAAAGTAGATGTGTGTATACATACAGAAAATTCTCATGTATTTCACTATCTGTAAACTAAACACAATATTCTTTTTAATTTAAAAAAAACATTTCAATAAGTTCTATTTTATTCTTCTTTCCCATTTCCCAACTTTTCCCAGATACTCCTTCCTTCCTATTCATCTGACTTCATGTTTTTTTCCCTCACTCTCAAAATAAAGAAAACAACAACAAAAAGTACATAAAAATGGAGGCTGTTTTGTATCAGCTAACTATCCCTGAGTATCAAGCTTGCCTCGGAGTGTGTTTGATGCAATAAGGGTGACTCCCTGGAAGAAAAATAATTTTTCTTCTCCTACCAGCTATCAATCCCAAATAACTACTTGGTAAGGGGTGGGACTTTGTGTCCACTTCCTCTTCTCCATGGTGAGATTTTATCTGGTTTGAACTTAGACATGTCTTATGTGTGCAGACAAAGACACTCTGAGTACCCAAGGGCATCACCCCAGTTGTGTCTGGAAAATGTTTCTTTGGAGTCATCCACCACCTCTGACTCTTACTATTTTACTGCCTCCTCCTCTTCACAGGGCTCTGAACCTTGAGGCAAGGGCTATGAAAGATATATCTCATTTGTGGTTGTCTTTCCAAAAGTCTTTTACTCTCTCCGTGTTATCTAGTTCAATCATAATGTTTCTATTGGACATCAAATCATATGGGGTATATACATGAAGTTGTGGTTAAAATTGAGCACAAATGTGATTTCCAATACATGTCGGTCTGTCTATATGATACTACTTGTTATTTGTAAGACATTTTATATAACACTGTGTACATATGTGTATATACATATACATATATACACAAATAGTAATCTATAAATTACTGTTTTCTTTTAAAGCACCAATGTCAATAAAAGCAATTAGTAAACATTTAGCATTCCAGGAGTTATAAATTAAACAGATATTTGATGACTATCAAGATGATGATAAATCCTATTTTGCATAATAGGAAAGTAATTTGAAAATCATGTGATTTACTAGTGGCATTTAGTCCTTAGCCAGCAGTAATCTACTCATGTGACAACGATAACTTTTAAATATTTTTGACAATGCAAATATTTTTGTCATATTTTGTTTTAAAATCAAATAATATATAAAGATGAAATGTAAAATGTACTTATTAAATGCAAAATAATCTGTATTCTAAATTTTTAGAAAACATGATAAAAATGTTCAACTATGTGCATTTTTACTATCCAAGAGCCACTGTATTATATATGGTTTTATATTATATGTGCATATACATACCCACTGTCTGGTTTCAGATGCAGGTTATAAAGAGCTTATCAGAAAATATGAAAAAAACTCACTATAGTTAAAAAGGAATTTAATATAAAAGTAGTTCAAAGAGCCTTGAATGTGCACCTGGGGTCATTCCTAATTGATGCAACCCAAACAAATAGAACTGAACGGGTGGAAAGCATCAGTAGGTTCATAATATCACACATGAATCTAAGGAGAGATCCAGTCATTGTGTCTGATGTACAAATGGGCTGAAATACCCAAGCAAGGAAAATCCATTCAGTGTTGCCTAAGGATTCTTAAAACTGCAGTTCTTGAAGACTGTTCACTCCACTCATAAGTCATGGTGTTGATTGATAGCTGTCAATCTAAGATATCCAGCTTATTTAGCTTATATTATGACACTAAGGTTTCTTCATGATTAATCCATGTTTTATAAAAGACAAACTTTCTAAGGACAATGAATTAGTGGATTAGAGCTAACCAGACGCTTTAATTTTAAGTAAATTGTGTTGTCAGTTTTGTAAATAGAATATACACTTTAATCATTTTCCCTATATTATACAGATGTTAAGTGATCTCTGTTCACTGTACATAATTGTACTAAGTTATGATTTCAAAGTTCCCGTCTGGGCCAGTGAGATGGGTCAGCAGATAGGGCAGCTTGCTGCCAGGCCTAACGAGCTGGCTTTAATTACCACATGATGGAAGAAGAGAACTAACTCCAGGAACATCTTCTGTGACTTCCACACATGTGCCATTGTGTATATATGCACATATGTACATTATGAACAAATGTAATAAATATTTTTTTAAAAAATTGCATTTTGCCATTACGTCTCTACAAATGGTGTGTATGGTGACGTTACTCACAAATGAGGGGAAGGTGCAGAGATTTCCATGGGTTGTGTGTATGTGTGAGTGTTGTCATTGTCGTGTTGTTGCAGCAGCAGCTGCTGCTGTTGTTGCTGCTACTATCAGTACCATTCGCAGGAACACATACTGACACATCACTGTTACTAAGAACACAAAGTTACATTAGGGTACTCTCTTGGTGTTGGACAGTCTTTAGGTTTTATCAGATGTATCCTTATATGTGTGTCCACTATTACTGAAACATACAGAACTGTTCTTACCTTTAAAACCCTCAATGCTTCATTGTCTCACTGTTTTCTACAATAAGTCTGCATTGACCACTACTCCTGATCATGTCAGTGTCCACAGCATTCTATCTTTTCCAGAATGTCACATTACTGGAGTTGAGTAGTTGGAGTCTTCTGAAGTTCCTCCATGATTCTGCGGGACTTAGTAACTCAGTCTCTTTTAGCAACAAATGTTATTCCATTAATTTTGCTCATCTATGGTTTCACTGAGTGACATGTTGATTACAACCTTGTTTTATCCAATTATGAATAAAGGTGCCAAAAGTTTATGCAGATTTTATGTATACAACTGTGAATCAAAGCAAACATTTTCTTGCTTTAAAATAAAAATCTGTATGATGAAAGAAATTGGCTGAAATATTGAAGCTTGTCTTTTTTGGTCTTAGGTTTAAATAAATCTCCAGTAAGTAATTTTGAAAATATTCAATATAGAGAAAGCTAGATGGGCCAAGGCCAGTGTTTCATTTCCTAAATTGGAAGGTACTATGAAAAGGAGTCTCAGAAACCATCATGTCTTGTGCTAAAATTTTATTACTAACCAATTATGTATCTTTTGTTCAACCACATCAACTTTAATCTCCCTCTTCTATGATAAGAGAGATTAAAAGACATTGTTCTTACCTAGTAAGGAAATATGCCATATATTATAATTATTTAAACATTGCACAAGCTTTCCAGATTATTACAGCAACCATCACCACTTAGCCACTAAAATTTCCATCTTGAGTAGTTTCTGGTGAAGCTGATCTTAATCTGGAGGCTGATGAGTCTCAAACTGTCTATAAGTGGGATCTAGAGGATCAGCAAACTCCATGGGGAGTAGTGTGTGTATATTTTCATCAATTTCCTACTAAACTTCAGCATTTTCTTCAGCTATAAAAATGAGTTTAAATGGAGTTACTCTATAATGGGGAAACTATCGCTCTATAAAACACGTTAACGAAGTGCGCTAGCTAGTTTAGCTTTCTTTCCTTCCCACATCCACTTTCGTGTGTGTGTGTGTGTGTGTGTGTGTGTGTGTGTGTGTGGTTGTATGTGTGAATCTCAATAGAGAAAATATATATAAGTCTATAAGTAAGCTTGTGGGTCATTTTCTTGATTAATGGCTGATGTGGCAGGACTGGTTATTCCTCCGTGCAGGTGATCTTGAATTGTATGGGAAAGTAGTCTGAGCAAGCTATGGGAACTAGTCATCAAATTGCATTTCTCTATGGCCTGCCTTTACGCTCCTGCCCTGAATGGTGGCGTATTAACTATATGAAGAAATGAACTCTTTTCTCTGACTTGCAAATTACAACCCCCTCTCCCTACTCAAGTTGCTTTTGGACATGATATTTTCATCACAGCAATAGAAAAAATAAAAACACACACACAAAAAAGAAATGTTAGGAAAGGGTTAGCTCTACCAGAGCTGTTAACGATTATCCATAGCTCCCAAATATTAGAGACTATTTGCATTACTCCAGAAGCTGACCATGAGACCACATTATTGTATAAGGTCTCATACTTGAGTCATTGAACAAGAAAAAAGTTAAGTTGATAATAGAAAACCTAGAAATTTTATCTCTTATGGCTACCTTTCATAGCGTTGGAAGAGGTAATGCATGCTACTAAAGGACAAAAGAAATCATCACTATTTCTAACTTGAATACCAAGAGCTACAATAGTGACCTGCATGGCAAGACATGACCAGTGATGAAATAGTGGCACAAATGGCATGGGATGGGGGGTAACCAAACACATTCAGGTTAGATTTAAGGCCCTCTCCACAACATAGAATCCAAAACTGACAGTTAATGGGCCTCAAGAACCTATAGCTTGACATCAGCCCTAGGATAGAACCTACTCAAACATTCTCCTAATGGGAAATAACATTAAAATGACTTCTAAAGACTTCTCATTATGGACACAGAGTTCGCATATCTCAACCTTTATCTGATAAGCTTATTTTAATAGATGATAATTAACAGAGACCAACAACTGGCTTAGGTGCTGAGAATAAATGACTACAGAGTGTTCAGCCCTTTATGGGACATCTGTATCCTATTCCTTGATACCCAAAGCTCAGAGATCATTGGGGGAAGGGGAGGAATCAGAAAGAGTGTAAGAGTCTGAGGCTGACTACAGAGTCTGACAATAAGGAAGCAGTGTTTTCTGGATACAATAGGGCAGTTTTACATATAAATTCTCAGTGGTTCTAATAGCATACAGCAGAGCTGCTTAAGTTCAAACAAGACAAAAATCCAAGCAAAAAGCTGTGAGGTGGGACATATTTCATAGCGAAGATATAGTGGTAATTTATACCTGCCAAGGGAGGGAGAGTTTTTTTTTAAGGGTGTGTCTTTTGTAGGTGTAACACTATCAAGTGGTTTGTTACATATCTAAGAACATATAGGCACTACTAATGAGATCCCATTATTTAAAAATAATAAGGACACAATTTTTGGTGGGTCAGGAGTCAGGGAGGTGTTTTTAAAGAGATGTGATTAGTGCATAAAATCTCAGGACTTAGTGAAAGAGTATTTCAAATTGAGATAATGAAAGTCTTTTAGAAATAATAATATTTAATAATAGCCATGGTAAAATCTTCTCTATTATCATGTGATCTGTTATTTTACTAAATCAAATTTTAAAAGCAATTTAGCTAAATGGGAAGGCTTTAAAACATATACAAAACATTTTTTTCTTTTAATAAAAACATTTAAGTCCACATCTCATTTGCCTCTTTCTCTTCCTTCATATGTAAAACTTTTGTGAGAGATCAGCTGCTGCTGCCTGCACAAGACCTGCAGGAAATCATGTAGTTGTTGTCAAGATTCCAACATAGTTTCAAGAGAGACACCTGAGCCCCAACTAGAATCTATTTTCTTCAGTGGTGTCAACCTTGGTAGGTTGACCACACTCCAGTGGATGTCCCCACACCCATGCAGCACTATGGGCACACATATGGGCAGCACTAATTGGACTCAGTAGGTAATAAAAAGGAAAAGAAGATATGAAATTGGGAGAGGGACCTTGGGGTTATCCAGGAGAAATTGGAGGTGGGAAGAGAGTGATGAATATGATCAAAGTAAATTGCATGCATGCAAGAAATTCATGAGGAATAAAATACTATTTAAAACTTTGAGAGAATACAAAAAGCATTCTTCTGACAGGGTTCTGAGAACTTAAGTATGTAGCTACTACCAGAAACTTATAGGAGCTGACCTCTTATTGTAATCATGTCTTGGACTGAGAGCCTGGTTTCTTTCTTTCTTTTTTTCTTTTTTCTTTTTTATCTTTTCTTATTGACTATTTTCTTTATTTACATTTCAAATGGTCTCCTCTTCCGAAACCTCTATGACATCCCCCCCTCCCCCTGCCTCTATGAAGGTGCTCCCGACCCAGTATGTCTTCCTGCCCTGCCATTCCCCTACACTAGGGCACCCAACCCCAACAGGACCAAGCTCCTCCCACTGATGTCCAACAAGGCTATCCTCTGCCCATGAGTACCTCCATTTGTACTCTTTAGCTGGTGGTCCAGACCCCAGAAGCTCCAGAGTGTCTGGCCCATTGACACTGTTGCTCTCCCAATGGGTCTGCAAACCCCCCTCAGCTCCTTCAGACCCTTCTCCAACTCCCCCATCAGGGACCCTGGGATCAGTCCAATGGTTGGCTGCAAGCATCTACCTCTGTATTTGTCAGGCTCTGGCAGAGGCTCTCAGGAGTAAGTCATGTCAACAAACACTTCCTGGCATCCACAATAGAATACAGATTTGGTGACTGTTATGGGATGGATCCCAGGTGGGGCAGTCTCCAGATGACCTTTCCTTCAGTCTCTGCTTCACACTTTGTCTCCATATTTCCTCCTGTATTTTGTTCCCCCTTTTATGAAGCACTAAAGCATCCACACTTTGGTCTTCCTTCTTCTTGAGTTTCATATGGTCTGTGAATTGTATCTTGGGTATACCAAGCATTTGGGCTAATATTCACGTATCTGAAAGTGCATACTATGTTTGTGACTGAGTTACCTCACTGAGGATGGTATTTTCAAGTTCCAACCATTTGCCTGTGAATTTCATGAAGTCATTGTTTTTAATAGTTAAGTAGTATTCCATTGTGTAAATGTACCACATTCTCTGTATCCATTACTCTGTTGAGGGACATCTGGGTTGTTTCCAGCTTCTGGCTATTATAAATATGGCTGCTATGAACATAGTGGAGCATGTGTCCTTATTACATGTTGGAGCATCTTCTGGGTATATACTCAGGAGTGGTATAGCTGGGTCCTCAGGTAGTACTATGTCTAGCTTTCTGAGGAACCGCCAAACTGATTTCCAGAGTGGTTGTACCAGCTTGCCATCACACCAGCAATGGAGGAATGTCACTCTTTCTCCACATCCTTGCCAGCATCTTCTGTCACTTGAGTTTTGCCACTGCAATAGTGACACTCAGGTATTACCCATTCCCATTCCCTTTCTTTGTCTCATGTCTCATTACTCTAATAATTAGAACATGACATAGAACTTTTCTTTTAATGAATTAACCAATGAAACCTTGAAGAGTGTCAAGCATAAATAAATAAATAAATAAATAACCCTAAACAATACCCAAATGCAAATTCCAGTTCACAATGTAAATGTTAAATTTTTATTAGGAACTGATCTTTAAATGAAAAAATAGTGTATGTTGTCAACAGAACAAAGTACAATAGTATGTGTACTGGCTATTTTTGTGTCAACTTGACACAGCTGGAGTTATCACAGTGAAAGGAGCTTCAGTTGAGGAAATGCCTTCATGAGATCCAACTGTAAGGCATTTTCTCAATTAGTGATCAAGGGGGAAAGGCCCCTTGTGGGTGGGACCATTCCTGGACTGGTAGTCTTGGGTTCTATAAGAGAGCAGGCTGAGCAAGCCAGGGGAGGCAAGCCAGTAAAGAACATCCCTACATGGCCTCTGCATCAGCTCCTGCTCCCTGACCTGTTTGAGTTCCAGTACTGACTTCCTTTGGTGATGAACAGCAGCACGGAAGTGTAAGCCGAATAAACCCTTTCCTCCCCAACTTGCTTCTTGGTCATGATGTTTGTGCAGGAATAGAAACCCTGACTAAGACAAATTGGTACTGGGAGTGGGGTATTCCTGTGATAACCTGACCATGTTTTGGGGAGGACTGTGGAAGGACTTTGGAACTTTGGGTTTGAAGATCCATTTGTTGTTAAGAGCTCTGTCAGATGTTGTGTAGGAGCTTGGAAGATAATGCTGAGAACAGTGCAGAAGATGGAGGCCTGGTTTGTGAAATTTCAGAGGGAAAATTAAAGACTCTCTTCAGGGCCATTGCTATTCTTATTGTGAAGATTTTGTAGTTCTGGTTAGCTGGGGCTGAAGAATCAGCTATGATTAACAAGATACCAAACTACTAAAGCAAAAACTTTGCATTACTGGGACTATTGATGCTGGTTAGCTGGAGCTAAGAAATAAGCAGTGATAAAGAAGAGACCAGCATCGTTGAGGTGACATCTTCTGGGAAGTGTTTTCTGAAAGCACAAAGAGGCTGTGTTCCAGAAATAGGCAAGGTTGTACTCCTTCTGCAGTGGGACTTGGTAATGTGTAAGGGTCACCCAGGTGGTACTGGTTTTGAAAGCATGAAGGGGTCATGCAGAGCAGCTGAGGCTCGGCACTGTGAGAGGCCATGGAAGGCCATTGGTGAAGGTGCAGCCTCAGTTGCGGTTGACGGCCCAGGACTGAAGGGGTCATGCAGTGTTTTGGAGATGCCAGTACCATGAGATGACCACCAAGAGCAGCAGCAGCAGTGGAGTACAGGCATCTGGAGCCCAGAGGACGACGTGTGTGCTACAAAGGGCATGGCTGGAGAAGTGACCCAAGCCCTTGGAGGAGCCCAGAAGATCGTGAGTTGGATCCCAGACGTTGGACGGTTGGAGATTGATTTTTGCTTTGATTGTGATTGTGCCCTGATATTTTCCCTCTTGAAGGAAGAAACTGTTTTAGTGGAGCCCACAGTTAAGAGACTTTTAATTGTAAAAAGACTTTGGATTTTAAAGAGATGGATATTTTAAAGAGATTGAAATTTTAAGAATATGTAAAGACTGTGGGACTTTTAAAGTTATTTAGATTTTGGGGATGAATAAGAATGTAAGGGTTGAGGCTTACTAGTGATGTGTTTGTGTGTCAAGTTGACAAGGGGTCAATTGTACTGGCTATTTTTGTGTCAACTTGACACAGCTGGAGTTATCACAGTGAAAGGAGCTTCAGTTGAGGAAATGCCTTCATGAGATCCAACTGTAAGGCATTTTCTCAATTAGTGATCAAGGGGGAAAGGCCCCTTGTGGGTGGGACCATTCCTGGACTGGTAGTCTTGGGTTCTATAAGAGAGCAGGCTGAGCAAGCCAGGGGAGGCAAGCCAGTAAAGAACATCCCTACATGGCCTCTGCATCAGCTCCTGCTCCCTGACCTGTTTGAGTTCCAGTACTGACTTCCTTTGGTGATGAACAGCAGCATGGAAGTGTAAGCCGAATAAACCCTTTCCTCCCCAACTTGCTTCTTGGTCATGATGTTTGTGCAGGAATAGAAACCCTGACTAAGACAAATTGGTACTGGGAGTGGGGTATTCCTGTGATAACCTGACCATGTTTTGGGGAGGACTGTGGAAGGACTTTGGAACTTTGGGTTTGAAGATCCATTTGTTGTTAAGAGCTCTGTCAGATGTTGTGTAGGAGCTTGGAAGATAATGCTGAGAACAGTGCAGAAGATGGAGGCCTGGTTTGTGAAATTTCAGAGGGAAAATTAAAGACTCTCTTCAGGGCCATTGCTATTCTTATTGTGAAGATTTTGTAGTTCTGGTTAGCTGGGGCTGAAGAATCAGCTATGATTAACAAGATACCAAACTACTAAAGCAAAAACTTTGCATTACTGGGACTATTGATGCTGGTTAGCTGGAGCTAAGAAATAAGCAGTGATAAAGAAGAGACCAGCATCGTTGAGGTGACATCTTCTGGGAAGTGTTTTCTGAAAGCACAAAGAGGCTGTGTTCCAGAAATAGGCAAGGTTGTACTCCTTCTGCAGTGGGACTTGGTAATGTGTAAGGGTCACCCAGGTGGTACTGGTTTTGAAAGCATGAAGGGGTCATGCAGAGCAGCTGAGGCTCGGCACTGTGAGAGGCCATGGAAGGCCATTGGTGAAGGTGCAGCCTCAGTTGCGGTTGACGGCCCAGGACTGAAGGGGTCATGCAGTGTTTTGGAGATGCCAGTACCATGAGATGACCACCAAGAGCAGCAGCAGCAGTGGAGTACAGGCATCTGGAGCCCAGAGGACGACGTGTGTGCTACAAAGGGCATGGCTGGAGAAGTGACCCAAGCCCTTGGAGGAGCCCAGAAGATCGTGAGTTGGATCCCAGACGTTGGACGGTTGGAGATTGATTTTTGCTTTGATTGTGATTGTGCCCTGATATTTTCCCTCTTGAAGGAAGAAACTGTTTTAGTGGAGCCCACAGTTAAGAGACTTTTAATTGTAAAAAGACTTTGGATTTTAAAGAGATGGATATTTTAAAGAGATTGAAATTTTAAGAATATGTAAAGACTGTGGGACTTTTAAAGTTATTTAGATTTTGGGGATGAATAAGAATGTAAGGGTTGAGGCTTACTAGTGATGTGTTTGTGTGTCAAGTTGACAAGGGGTCAATTGTACTGGCTATTTTTGTGTCAACTTGACACAGCTGGAGTTATCACAGTGAAAGGAGCTTCAGTTGAGGAAATGCCTTCATGAGATCCAACTGTAAGGCATTTTCTCAATTAGTGATCAAGGGGGAAAGGCCCCTTGTGGGTGGGACCATTCCTGGACTGGTAGTCTTGGGTTCTATAAGAGAGCAGGCTGAGCAAGCCAGGGGAGGCAAGCCAGTAAAGAACATCCCTACATGGCCTCTGCATCAGCTCCTGCTCCCTGACCTGTTTGAGTTCCAGTACTGACTTCCTTTGGTGATGAACAGCAGCATGGAAGTGTAAGCCGAATAAACCCTTTCCTCCCCAACTTGCTTCTTGGTCATGATGTTTGTGCAGGAATAGAAACCCTGACTAAGACAGTATGGTTATAGACTTTCTGTGTGATCTCTTCAAGTTTGTGATTTCATGATGACCAATGTTATTGCTTATTTTTGCATCTTCTTCCACAGACTCTTAGCATTTTATTTTTCTTTCTAATTTATTTTCCACTTTATTATTGAGAAATAGAAATAAAGAGGTTGAGTTTAGGAACTAAGGTTCTGGGAAAAAGATTTCATGTCATGTCAAGTTATTGTACATATATTATACATATACATATATATGTTTTGCCTCACAAGAATAATGATGCAAGAATCATCTGTACCTTGACATATTGAGGATTTTAGCCAAAGGTATAGTCATAAAGACAACAAGAGAAACATAGATCCCAATGTTTGGTGAATAGTTGGAATGTAGTCCACATATTGAAAGGCTAACTACAACTACATGATCTCCTGCAGGTCTTGTGCAGAAAACAACATCTGAACTCTCACAAAAGTTTTAAGTTGAAGGAAGAGAAAGAGGTAAATGTGATGTACCCTTAAATGCTTGTCAGGAAAGAAGAAAAAGAAGTATTTTACATAGCTTTTAAAACCTACCCATTTAGCTGAAGTACTTCTTAAAAATAGATTTAGAAAAGTAGCAATTACATTTAACCTAACAATAGAGAAGACGTTTCCAAGGCTATCATTGATTATCTTGTGTTATCCATGTACAATTAGAGCAGAGAGTACTGCAGGTTACTCTCATTCTTTTTCACTCACTTCCCATATATTAAGTCAGTTAAGACACATGTGTTCAAAGCTTATTTTGCACTTGGAACTGCATGCAAAGGTAATGAAAAGTTGAATTTGCTATGATGGAAACCCTCATATATGTAGCTTCTAGCCAAAAAGAAAATGCATGCTGACATATGAAACCTTTAAAAAATTCAATGAAGATTAAATCCACAGAGAATACCCTTATCTTGTTGTCAACAGTGAGATTAGTTTTTGTTCCTTTTATTTTTTTTTCTTACAAATTATGATCAAAATTTCCCTGGACCCTAATGAAATCAAGCAATTCTAATTCTCACCTATATTCCTATTTACTATCCTTACACCCACAAGTAAATAGAACTCCTATCCTCACCAAAGAGGCCCCTTTTTCCCAGTGAATGGCAACTACCACAGAAATCCACAATTGGTTGAAATAGAACAACCAGCCTTGGGTGTCAATTCCCATTTAATACATATACAACACAAACTTTACAACTAAGGCTCAGAGAATATCATGGAAGAGTGTTGTATATGTGTGTGTGTGGAAAGAGTGAAAGAGCCAGAGGCTCAGGTGCCTTCTACAAGAGAGTAAAAGTACAAGGCAGTCTTATATGTATGACAGGGAAGTTTCACCAATAAAATCTTAACAATATAGCCACGTAAACAAGATCTGGCTAATGATAATACTAGTTCACACCTAATGAAGATGGAGACTCTCTCACAAGGCCCCAACCTTAGATGAAGAGCTGCAGTTAACAGGCTAGAGAATCAGCCTTCTCCAGGCAAGGGGTCTTGATAGAATATCCTATTCCAAGTGTTCATCTCTTAAAATATATACATATGAACAGCATTAAACTGAATTAGTAGGTATAGCTAGATAAAAAGATATATAAATATGTAGATGTTATATATAAA